>NC_135233.1:666246674-666970007 GCF_051348905.1 Ranitomeya variabilis | reverse complement strand
GACTAATACATATTTGGCTGAATTTTAAATTCTGCATTAAGTCCTTTTGGTCTTAAGGTATTCAACTCGTAAATCCATTTAAGTTATTGTTTTTTTAGTAGGCATACTCTGTCTCCCCCTCTCCTCTGCACAGGGATTCTATCTATTATTCTGAACTTGAGATCTTTCTCTGTATGTTTGAATTCCGTGAAATGTTTAGAGACCGGGAGGTCTAATCTTTTCTTCCTAATAGAATGGCGATGGTTATTAATCCATACCTCCAACTCACAAGTTGTTTCTCCTACGTACCATAATTTGCACGGACATTCTAGTAGGTATATCACATGGTCTGAACTGCAGGTTAAAAACTGCCTTATCATGTATTCCTTACCCGTATCTGGATGTTTAAAAGTGGAACCTTTTATCATATGGGCACAATTGACGCACGAGAGGCATGGGAAACAGCCTTTTTGACTAATTCCCGTAATTGTGGTCTGACAAGAATTTTTTAAGGGGCCTATATCTGATTTCACTACATAATCTTCGATGTTTTTACCTCTACAATAAGAGAACAATGGGGGTTCCCCAAACTCCCTTATTGTTGGTAGGCAATTTTTTAACATACCCCAATGTTTTCTAATGACTCCAACTATATTTTTGCTCTCTTCTGTATATGTCATGACACACGGTATTCTTGTTAATGCCTTTCTCTTATCTCTCTTGACTAGAAGTCCCCTTCTATCTTTCTTTAGAGCCACAGATTTAGCTGCATTTAATATTTTCTTTGGATATCCTCTTTCCAAGAATTTATTTACCAGTATATCCACAACTCCCTTTACTTCTCTCTCTTCTTTCACAATCCTGCGGACTCTAAGTAACTGGCTAAGAGGTATCGATCTCACCATGTTGCGGGGATGTTGACTATCATAAGTTAACAGGTTATTTTTATCCGTTTCTTTTACAAACAAAGTGGTTATCAATTCTCCATTCTCTTGTCTAATTAAGACGTCTAAAAATTGAATATTAGATTTAGAGAAGATCAATATAAATTTGATGGTTTCATCTATCTCGTTCAGGTATTGGTGGAACTCCTCCAATTCTTTCTCTGTGCCCTTCCATAGGAGGAATATGAAAAACCCAAAAGAAAGTATTACTGCCAAAACTCGCACACCAATAATACTATAAAGAATATAAAAAATGTAAAGCTGATTTTATTGAACACTGCAAACACATCATAGACAATAAAAACATAATTAAAAAATTACACCATCCAAAAATATACAGGCCATAGAGATCAATAGCAATATACAGTATGACTCCCACAAAATACCAACCCACAATCCTAGTGGCTCATGGAGAATAGGAATATGTCAAGACCAAGCAGCATATAATGCAACTAATAACCACACAAACCATGTGGGGCATATATAAAGCTGCCGCCCAAGAATAATATAAGAACAAGCCAGGGAAGGGTAAGGGAGGGGAGAAAAAGAAGTTAAATCATGCAACAAAACATGACGCTAGATCCCAAAGAGATAGAAGGAGGAGACCCCCCATCAAGATACAACCTGATATAGGCATCACCCTATATCAGGTTGTATCTTGATGGGGGGTCTCCTCCTTCTATCTCTTTGGGATCTAGCGTCATGTTTTGTTGCATGATTTAACTTCTTTTTCTCCCCTCCCTTCCCCTTCCCTGGCTTGTTCTTATATTATTCTTGGGCAGCAGCTTTATATATGCCCCACATGGTTTGTGTGGTTATTAGTTGCATTATATGCTGCTTGGTCTTGACATATTCCTATTCTCCATGAGCCACTAGGATTGGGGGTTGGTATTTTGTGGGAGTCATACTGTATATTGCTATTGATCTCTATGGCCTGTATATTTTTGGATGGTGTAATTTTTTAATTATGTTTTTATTGTCTATGATGTGTTTGCAGTGTTCAATAAAATCAGCTTTACATTTTTTATATTCTTTATAGTACCGTATTTTCCGGCGTATAAGACGACTTTTTAACCCCCGAAAATCTTCTTAAAAGTCGGGGGTCGTCTTATACGCCGGGAATCGTCGTGTACGCCGGTGTATATGGTGGGTGGGGAGGGGGAGTGATCCTGATGACGAGGGGGCGTCTCACAGGAAAGTGAGTAATCCCCATTACCTTATCCTAGCGGTGCAGCGTGGGGGTGTCAGTGCTGGGAGCGGCGGCGGCTGCTGTGTTCTGGTGCGGCGGCTCCTCTTCTGTGTGGGGCCTCTGTGCTGTGAGGTGGCGGCGGCAGCGGCGTATCTTTATCCAGTTGGGGCTCCTCCGGCATCTCCTTAGCCCTGGAGGCCCCGCCGCAACTCCATCGGTGCAATGTGGTGGCCTCCGGGAAAATGGCCGCTGCTCAGATTCAGATCTCGTGTCCCGAGATTTCGGGACGAGATCTGAATCTGAGCAGCGGCCATTTTCCCGGAGGCCACCGCATCGCACCTATTGAGCTGCCTCCGGGAAAATGGCCGCTGCATTGCACCGATGGAGTTGCGGCGGGGCCTCCAGGGCTAAGGAGATGCCGGAGGAGCCCCAACTGGATAAAGATATGCCGCCGCCACCGCCACCTCACAGCACAGAGGCCCCACACAGAAGAGGAGCCGCCGCACCAGAGCACAGCAGCCGCCGCACCAGAGCACAGCAGCCGCCGCACCAGAGCACAGCAGCCGCCGCCGCCACTCCCAGCACTGAGACCCCCACGCTGCACCGCTACGATAAGGTAATGGGGGATACTCACTTTCCTGTGAGACACCCCCTCGGCATCAGGATCACTCCCCCCCCCCCCCAAAAGGCACATATTCACCGGCCCTATAAGACGACATAGGGTGTATAAGAAGACCCCCGACTTTTAAGAAGATTTTATATTTTAACTGGTAAAGTTGGGGGGTCGTCTTATACGCCCAGTCGTCTTATACGCCGGAAAATACGGTATTATTGGTGTGCGAGTTTTGGCAGTAATACTTTCTTTTGGGTTTTTCATGTTATTTCATATTACTGACCTTGCACCCATTATTGGTTCTTATTACATACGGCAGTGCGCCCTATATTTTGCCTTAATCTTCCATAGGAGGAAGACATCATCTATGTACCGCCACCACACCTCCACATGCTTAAAGTGGTGGGATACATAGATGAGGTCCTCCTCCAGGATACTCATGACAATATTTGCATAAGCGGGGGCCATATTGGCCCCCATTGAAGTACCACACTGTTGCGAGTAGAACGTATCTCCAAATAAAAAGTAGCTCCGCCCTAAAATTATTTCCAACAATTTAATCACAAAATTTTTTCCTTCCATAGTGATCTCAGTTGTATCTAACTTCCTGTTAACCGCTCTTATACCTGAGCTATGTCTAATCGAGGTATAAAGTGAGATGACATCAAATGATGCCAAAATCACTTCACCCTCCAACTGTATTGATTCCAATTTATTAAAGAAGTCAGTGGTGTCTTGGATATATGATTTTGAATTTCTAGCAATGGGGTTGAGGATTCTATCCAAGAATATACCTATTCTGCTGAATACTGAATCAACCCCCGATACTATTGGTCTCCCCGGGGGGTTGTTTAATGATTTATGAATCTTCGGGGTTATGTATAATACCGGAGTTCTAGGGAATTCTATTGACAAATAGTCATTTAATCCCTGATCAATTGTTCCAGATTGTAACGCTTCTTGTAGGCAGTCATTGATTTCACTCATTATTTTAAATTTAGGATCACCATCCAATCTCTGATATAGTCGCTCGTCTCTTAACTGCCGATCTATTTCCGCAATATATTTTGTCTTGTCCATGATGACGACAGCACCACCCTTATCTGCGGGTTTTATTATGATGTCGTCATCATGGACAAGCTCCTGTAATGCTGTAAATTCCTCCCTCGTTACATTAGGGTGTCTAAATTCTCCCGAAACCTCATTTTTAATTTCCTCAATATCTCTTCTCACCACTTTCTCAAATGCATCTATTATTGTGGAATTTGTGGGTGGCATGAAATCACTGTTTTTTCTCAATTCCATGTTTTTACAATCAAATTCGCTACTTTTTACTTTACTTACTATATTTTTATCCTGGAACCATTCTTTTAATTTTATTGATCTAAAAAATCTTTCTAGATCTAATTGTAAATTGAACCAATTTGTGTGTGTACACGGAACAGTGGATAATTTTCATACTTCAACAAATGTGACCATACACATCTAGTTTTTTCTATATGTTCGCTTTATTTCACTGCATACATTATTGTGACTGGCTGGCCGTCAATCATGACATAAAAATTAACGAAAAATATAAACATATATAGGGAGAAAGGGAGAAAAGAAAAAACTCTTTTTATCCTCCATGTGTTTCCATCCCATTTTCTCGCAGGTTGATGATACATTGTGAAGATATCACTAAAATTAAAACATAAAAAATACAAAGTTAAAAATTGAGGCAATATAACAAAATATATAATTATGTACTATGCCCCAATATTTCAAACCGGAGTCTATATACACCTAATTCCCAAGTGTATCCTTATAGGGACTAATACATGGCAAAAAGAAAACAGTAAGCCCATATGAAAAAAGAAAGGTGGTTTATGTAACAATCCAAAGACTGGGGGAAATAAGAGACTTGTGAATAACAATATTGTTTTTTATAGACCAGGACAATATAACGGAGGGACAAAACGCAAGAGAGGAGGTAAACGCCACCACCGCGGCCAAAAAAAGACTAGAGAAGAACAGGTCACAACCTCAGAGACAAGCGGCATCCAAGAAAAAGGATCAGAACTTGTAGTAAACATTTCTGACAAGGTATTGACCCCTCCACAGGTTTCAATCCTGAGTAGAGGACTATCATTTGTTCCGTGTACACACACAAATTGGTTCAATTTACAATTAGATCTAGAAAGATTTTTTAGATCAATAAAATTAAAAGAATGGTTCCAGGATAAAAATATAGTAAGTAAAGTAAAAAGTAGCGAATTTGATTGTAAAAACATGGAATTGAGAAAAAACAGTGATTTCATGCAACCCACAAATTCCACAATAATAGATGCATTTGAGATAGTGGTGAGAAGGGATATTGAGGAAATTAAAAATGAGGTTTCGGGAGAATTTAGACACCCTAATGTAACGAGGGAGGAATTTACAGCATTACAGGAGCTTGTCCATGATGACGACATCATAATAAAACCCGCAGATAAGGGTGGTGCTGTCGTCATCATGGACAAGACAAAATATATTGCGGAAATAGATCGGCAGTTAAGAGACGAGCGAGTATATCAGAGATTGGATGGTGATCCTAAATTTAAAATAATGAGTGAAATCAATGACTGCCTACAAGAAGCGTTACAATCTGGAACAATTGATCAGGGATTAAAGGACTATTTGTCAATAGAATTCCCTAGAACTCCGGTATTATACATAACCCCGAAGATTCATAAATCATTAAACAACCCCCCGGGGAGACCAATAGTATCGGGGGTTGATTCAGTATTCAGCAGAATAGGTATATTCTTGGATAGAATCCTCAACCCCATTGCTAGAAATTCAAAATCATATATCCAAGACACCACTGACTTCTTAAATAAATTGGAATCAATACAGTTGGAGGGTGAAGTGATTTTGGCATCATTTGATGTCATCTCACTTTATACTTCGATTAGACATAGCTCAGGTATAAGAGCAGTTAACAGGAAGTTAGATACAACTGAGATCACTATGGAAGGAAAACATTTTGTGATTAAATTGTTGGAAATAATTTTAGGGCGGAGCTACTTTTTATTTGGAGATACGTTCTACTCGCAACAGTGTGGTACTTCAATGGGGGCCAATATGGCCCCCGCTTATGTAAATATTGTCATGAGTATCCTGGAGGAGGACCTCATCTATGTATCCCACCACTTTAAGCATGTGGAGGTGTGGTGGTGGTACATAGATGATGTCTTCCTCCTATGGAAGGGCACAGAGAAAGAATTGGAGGAGTTCCACCAATACCTGAACGAGATAGATGAAACCATCAAATTTACATTGATCTTCTCTAAATCTAATATTCAATTTTTAGACGTCTTAATTAGACAAGAGAATGGAGAATTGATAACCACTTTGTTTGTAAAAGAAACGGATAAAAATAACCTGTTAACTTATGATAGTCAACATCCCCGCAACATGGTGAGATCGATACCTCTTAGCCAGTTACTTAGAGTCCGCAGGATTGTGAAAGAAGAGAGAGAAGTAAAGGGAGTTGTGGATATACTGGTAAATAAATTCTTGGAAAGAGGATATCCAAAGAAAATATTAAATGCAGCTAAATCTGTGGCTCTAAAGAAAGATAGAAGGGGACTACTAGTCAAGAGAGATAAGAGAAAGGCATTAACAAGAATACCGTGTGTCATGACATATACAGAAGAGAGCAAAAATATAGTTGGAGTCATTAGAAAACATTGGGGTATGTTAAAAAATTGCCTACCAACAATAAGGGAGTTTGGGGAACCCCCATTGTTCTCTTATTGTAGAGGTAAAAACATCAAAGATTATGTAGTGAAATCAGATATAGGCCCCTTAAAAAATTCTTGTCAGACCACAATTACGGGAATTAGTCAAAAAGGCTGTTTCCCATGCCTCTCGTGCGTCAATTGTGCCCATATGATAAAAGGTTCCACTTTTAAACATCCAGATACGGGTAAGGAATACATGATAAGGCAGTTTTTAACCTGCAGTTCAGACCATGTGATATACCTACTAGAATGTCCGTGCAAATTATGGTACGTAGGAGAAACAACTTGTGAGTTGGAGGTATGGATTAATAACCATCGCCATTCTATTAGGAAGAAAAGATTAGACCTCCCGGTCTCTAAACATTTCACGGAATTCAAACATACAGAGAAAGATCTCAAGTTCAGAATAATAGATAGAATCCCTGTGCAGAGGAGAGGGGGGGACAGAGTATGCCTACTAAAAAGACAAGAACTTAACCCCTTCATGACCCAGCCTATTTTGACCTTAATGACCTGGCCGTTTTTTGCAATTCTGACCAATGTCCCTTCATGAGGTAATAACTCCGGAACGCTTCAACGGATCCTAGCGGTTCTGAGACTGTTTTTTCGTGACATATTGGGCTTCATGATAGTGGTAAATTTAGGTCGATAATTTCTGTGTTTATTTGTGAAAAAAACGGAAATTTGGCGAAAATTTTGAAAATTTTGCAATTTTCACATTTTGAATTTTTATTCTGTTAAACCAGAGAGTTATGTGACACAAAATAGTTAATAAGTAACATTTCCTACATGTCTACTTTATATCAGCACAATTTTGGAAACAAAATTTTTTTTTGCTAGGAAGTTATAAGGGTTAAAATTTGACCAGTGATTTCTCATTTTTACAACAAAATTTACAAAACCATTTTTTTTAGGGACCACCTCACATTTGAAGTCAGTTTGAGGGTTCTATATGGCTGAAAATACCCAAAAGTTACACCATTCTAAAAACTGCACCCCTCAAGGTGCTCAAAACCACATTCAAGAAGTTTATTAACCCTTCAGGTGTTTCACAGCAGCAGAAGCAACATGGAAGGAAAAAGTGAACATTTAACTTTTTAGTCACAAAAATGATCTTTTAGCAACAATTTTGTTATTTTCCCAAGGGTAAAAGGAGAAACTGGACCACAAAAGTTGTTGTACAATTTGTCCTGAGTAAGCTGATACCTCATATTTGGGGGTAAACCACTGTTTGGGGGCACGGCAGGGCTCGGAAGCGAAGGAGCGCCATTTGACTTTTTGAATGAAAAATTGGCTCCAATCTTTAGCGGACACCATGTCGCGTTTGGAGAGACCCTGTGTGCCTAAACATTGAAGCTCCCCCACATGTGACCCCATTTTGGAAACTAGACCGCCCAAGGAACTTATCTAGATGCATAGTGAGTACTTTAAACTCTCAGGTGCTTCACAAATTGATCCGTAAAAAATGAAAAAGTACTTTTTTTCACAAAAAAAGTCTTTTAACCTCAATTTTTTCATTTTCACATGGGAAACAGGATAAAATGGATCCTAAAATTTGTTGGGCAATTTCTCCTGAGTACACCGATACCTCATATGTGGGGGTAAACCACTTTTTGGGTGCACGGCAAGGCTTGGAAGGGAAGGCGCGCCATTTGACTTTTTGAATGGAAAATTAGCTCCAATCGTTAGCGAACACCATGTCGCGTTTGGAGAGCCCCTGTGTGCATAAACATTGGAGCTCCCCCACAAGTGACCCCATTTTGGAAACCAGACCCCCCAAGGAACTTATCTAGATGCATAGTGAGCACTTTAAACCCCCAGCTGCTTCACAGAAGTTTATAATGCAGAGCCGTGAAAATAAAAAATAATTTTTCTTTCCTCAAAAATGATTTTTTAGCCCGGAATTTTTTATTTTCCCAAGGGTAACAGGAGAAATTGGAACCTAAATGTTATTGTCCAGTTTCTCTTGAGTATGCTGATACCTCATATGTGGGGTAAACCACTGTTTAGGCGCACGGCAGGGCTCGGAAGGGAAGGCACGCCATTTGGCTTTTTGAATGGAAAATTAGCTCCAATCATTAGTGGACACCATGTCGCGTTTGGAGAGCACCTGTGTGCCTAAACATTGGAGCTCCCCTACAAGTGACCCCATTTTGGAAACTAGACCCCCCAAGGAACTTATCTAGATGCATAGTGAGCACTTTAAACCCCCAGCTGCTTCACAGAAGTTTATAACGCAGAGCCATGAAAATAAAAAATAATTTTTCTTTTCTCAAAAAATGATT
This sequence comes from Ranitomeya variabilis, assembly GCF_051348905.1. Classification (NCBI taxonomy): domain Eukaryota; kingdom Metazoa; phylum Chordata; class Amphibia; order Anura; family Dendrobatidae; genus Ranitomeya; species Ranitomeya variabilis. The sequence continues at coordinate 666,961,227 of NC_135233.1, read as the reverse complement.
TCTAGCCCCCAATTTTTTATTTTCCCAAGGGTAACAGGAGAAATTTGACCCCAAAAGTTGTTGTCCAGTTTCTCCTGAGTACGCTGATACCCCATATGTGGGGGTAAACCACTGTTTGGGCGCACGTCAGGGCTCGGAAGGGAAGTAGTGACATTTTGAAATGCAGACTTTGATGGAATGCTCTGCGGGCATCACGTTGCGTTTGCAGAGCCCCTGATGTGCCTAAACAGTAGAAACTCCCCACAAGTGACCCCATTTTGGAAACTAGACCCCCCCAAGGAACTTATCTAGATGTGTGGTGAGCACGTTCAACCCCCAAGTGCTTCACAGAAGTTTACAACGCAGAGCCGTGAAAATAAAAAATCATTTTTCTTTCCTCATAAAAGATGTTTTAGCAAGCAATTTTTTATTTTCCCAAGAGTAACAGGAGAAATTTGACCACAAAAGTTGTTGTCCAGTTTCTCCTGAGTACGCTGATACCCCATATGTTGGGGTAAACCACTGTTTGGGTGCACGTCAGGGCTCGGAAGGGAAGTAGTGACATTTTGAAATGCAGACTTTGATGGAATGCTCTGCGGGCATCACGTTGCGTTTGCAGAGCCCCTGATGTGCCTAAACAGTAGAAACTCCCCACAAGTGACCCCATTTTGGAAACTAGACCCCCAAAGGAACTAATCTAGATGTGTAGTGAGCACTTTGAACCCCCAAGTGCTTCATAGAAGTTTATAGCGCAGAGCCATGAAAATAAAAAATAATTTTTCTTTTCTCAAAAATGATTTTTTAGCCTGCAATTTTTATTTTCCCAAGGGTTACAGGAGAAATTGGACCCCAAACGTTGTTTTCCAGTTTCTCCTGAGTACGCTGGTACCCCATATGTGGGGGTAAACCACTGTTTGGGCACAAGTCGGGGCTCGGAAGGGAGAGAGCACCATTTGACTTTTTCAACGCAAGATTGGCTGGAATCAATGGTGGCGCCATGTCGCGTTTGGAGACCCCCTGATGTGCCTAAACAGTGGAAACCCCTCAATTCTAACTCCAACACTAACCCCAACACACTCCTAACCCTAATCCCAACCCTAACCCCAACACACCCCTAACCCTAGTCTTAACCCTAATTCCAACCCTAACCCTAAGGCTATGTGCCCACGTTGCGGATTTGTGTGCGGATTTTTCCGCACTGTTTTTGAAAAATCTGCAGGTAAAACGCACTGCGCTTTACCTGCTGATTTACCGTGGATTTCCAGTGTTTTTTTGTGTGGATTTCACCTGCGGATTCCTATTATGGAGCAGGTGTAAAACGCTGCGAAATCCGCACAAAGAATTGACATGCTGCGGAAAATACAACGCAGTGTTTCCGCGCTGTATTTTCCGCACCATGGGCACAGCGGATTTGGTTTTCCATAGGTTTACGTGGTACTGTAAACGTGATGGAAAACTGCTACGAATCCGCAGCGACCAATCCGCTGCGGATCCGCAGCCAAATCTGCACCATGTGCACATAGCCTAATTCTAACCCTAATTCCAACCCTAGCCCTAATTCTAACCCTAACTCTAACGCTAATTGTAACCCTAACCCTAATTCTAACCCTAATTCTAACCCTATCCCTAAGTGCAACCCTAAGTGCAACCCTCAGTGCAGCCCTATCCCTAAGTGCAACCCTATCCCTAAGTGCAACCCTATCCCTAAGTGCAACCGTAAGTGCAACCCTATCCCTAAGTGCATCCCTAAGTGCAACCCTATCCCTAAGTGCAACCCTATCCCTAAGTGCATCCCTAAGTACATCCCTAAGTGCATCCCTAAGTGCATCCCTAAGTGCAACCCTAAGTGCATCCCTAAGTGCAACACTATCCCTAAGTGCAACACTATCCCTAAGTGCAACCCTATCCCTAAGTGCAACCCTAAGTGCAACCCTAAGTGCATCCCTAAGTGCATCCCTAAGTGCAACCCTAACCCTAATCCTAACAGAAAAACAAAAATAAATATATTTTCAGTATTTTATTATTGGCCCTACCTATGGGGGTGATAAAGGGGGGGTTTATTTACTATTTTTTTTATTTTGATCGCTGTGATAGAACCTATCGCAGCGATCAAAATGTGCAAAGAACGAATCTGCCGGCCGGCAGATTCGGCCGGCGCACTGCGCATGCGCCCGCCATTTTCCAAGATGGCGGCGCCCATGCGAGAAGACCGAGGACACCGGGAGGGACACCGGGACTAGGTAAGTATGGGGGGGTGCGATCGGACAGCGGGGGGGCAGAGGGGAGGGCGGGGGAGGGTCGGATGGGAGAGGAAGGCTCTTAGGACAGACGGAGGGGTACGGAACACTGACGGCGGCTGCAGATCGCCGCCGTCAGTCGGTGGGGTGGGCAGATCGGGGTCTCCAGCCATGGCAGATGCTATTGCAGCATCGGCCATGGTTGGATTGTAATATTTCACCATTTTCACAGGTGAAATATTACAAATTGCTCTGATTGGCTGTTGCACTTTCAACAGCCAATTAGAGCGATCGTAGCCACGGGGGGGGGCGAAGCCACCCCCCCTGGGCTAAAGTACCATTCCCCCTGTCCCTGCATGTCGGGTGAAATTGGAGTTAACCCTTTCACCCAGCCTGCAGGGACGCGATCATTCTGTGACACAGCATATGCGTCATAGGTCGGATTGGCACCGACTTTCATGACGCATACGCTGTGTCACAGGTCGGGAAGGGGTTAAATGGATTTACGAGTTGAATACCTTAAGACCAAAAGGACTTAATGCAGAATTTAAAATTCAGCCAAATATGTATTAGTCCCTACAAGGATACACTTGGGAATTAGGTGTATATACACTCACCGGCCACTTTATTAGGTACACCATGCTAGTAATGGGTTGGACCCCCTTTTGCCTTCAGAACTGCCTCAATTCTTCGTGGCATAGATTCAACAAGGTGCTGGAAGCATTCCTCAGAGATTTTGGTCATATTCACATGATGGCATCACACAGTTGCCGCAGATTTGTCGGCTGCACATCCCAAAGATGCTCCATACAAGGCAGGATGGATCCATGCTTTCATGTTGTTTACGCCAAATTCTGACCCTACCATCCGAATGACGCAGCAGAAATCGAGACTCATCAGACCAAGCAACGTTTTTCCAATCTTCTACTGTCCAATTTCGATGAGCTTGTACAAATTGTAGCCTCAGTTTTCTGTTCCTAGCTGAAAGGAGTGGTACCCGGTGTGGTCTTCTGCTGCTGTAGCCCATCTGCCTCAAAGTTCGACGCACTGTGCGTTCAGAGATGCTCTTAGGCCTACCTTGGTTGTAACGGGTGGCGATTTGAGTCACTGTTGCCTTTCTATCAGCTCGAACCAGTCTGCCCATTCTCCTCTGACCTCTGGCATCAACAAGGCATTTCCACCCACAGAACTGCCGCTCACTGGATTTTTTTTCTTTTTCGGACCATTCTCTGTAAACCCTAGAGATGGTTGTGCGTGAAAATCCCAGTAGATCAGCAGTTTCTGAAATACTCAGACCAGCCCTTCTGGCACCAACAACCATGCCACGTTCAAAGGCACTCAAATCACCTTTCTTCCCCATACTGATGCTCGGTTTGAACTGCAGGAGATTGTCTTGACCATGTCTACATGCCTAAATGCACTGAGTTGCCGCCATGTGATTGGCTGATTAGAAATTAAGTGTTAACAAGAAGTTGGACAGGTGTACCTAATAAAGTGGCCAGTGAGTGTAGACTCCGGTTTGAAATATTGGGGCATAGTACATAATTATATTTTGTTATATTACCTCAATTTTTAACTTTTTATTTTTTATGTTTTAATTTTAGTGATATCTTCACAATGTATCATCAACCTGCGAGAAAATGGGATGGAAACACATGGAGGATAAAAAGAGTTTTTTCTTTTCTCCCTTTCTCCCTATATATGTTTATATTTTTCGTTAATTTTTATGTCATGATTGACGGCCAGCCAGTCACAATAATGTATGCAGTGAAATAAAGCGAACATATAGAAAAAACTAGATGTGTATGGTCACATTTGTTGAAGTATGAAAATTATCCACTTTTATGGATTCTCTGTATCATGATGCTGTGGTCCAGAGGGGCTACACATCTGTGCGGAGATCCATTGACAATCGGAGACAGCCTGAATAAGGTGCCGTCCGGTATGTCAGAGTGGAAACAAAATGCTATGAAAATTAATAAGAGTGCCAGAAAGTGGAACAAATCGCCATATTAATAATGATATCTTGTTAACAGAAAGCAAGCGCTAAGAGGTGCCGTTTGATAGGTTAAAGTAAAAAAACGGTTTTGAGAGTAAAGGAAGAGGTTAAAAAGCTGAACATACGAAGCCCCACTAAAGATGGCGCTTAACTGAAGACAAAACAACAGTGCGCAAGCCAAGGGGAAGGAAACTGAAACATATTGTGATTGGTTGATGGTCCAGGACAGAGAGGAAGGAGACCATGACATGCGCAGTAGGTGCAGTAGAATGCCAGCAATGGCGTACAGAGCGTCCTCCATGTGTGTTTACCCAGACGCAGCAGGGTAAGGAGAAAAAAGATGAGCAATATGTATATAAATATGGGATTTAAATATACTGACCTAATGAAATAGTGTTCAATGTATGAGAAATATAACTGTGAAGATACATGATGTATAAAAGCACTTTAGCACACCGCACTTTATGTATAAATCGCACTTTATGTATAAGGGAAGTACACTGAGGATCCATATTACTAATGATGAATTTCAAATGAGTATGTAAATAGATATTAATGGCTGTATATGTAAATGGGTGTAGATTATACCTATATAAGCACAATAGCAAGTCACACCCACTGCTTGAGAAAGGCTCATTGCGAGCCGAAACGTCGCACAAGAAAGATGTGGGCTTGAATAAACTGCACATTTTCCACTTTGAAAAGGATTTGGAGTGCTGCCTTCTTTTCTTCAAACTTGTATGCAATTTGGGTGGATGTGTGGACCATCTGACCCAGGAGGCAAGGCACCCGCTGGCGAGCATTGTGCTGTTCCAACTTTTTTGTCTATCTATCTATCTATCTATCTATCTATCTATCTATCTATCTATCTATCTATATATATATATACATATATATATATATATATACATATATATATATATATATATATATATATATATATATATATATATATATATATATATATATATATATATATATATATATAGATACAGTAAGACCAAAATTTTGGACACACCTTCTCACTTAAATATTTTTCTATATTTTCATGATTATGAAAATTGTACATTCACACTGAAGGCATCAAAACTATGAATTAACACATGTGGAATTATATACTCAACAAAAAAGTGTGAAACAACTGAAAATATGCTAAGCATCTCTGGGAACTTCTTCAAGATTGTTGGAAGACCATTTCCGGTGACTACTTCTTGAAGCTCATCAAGAGAATGCCAAGAGTGTGCAAAGCAGTCATCAAAGCAAAAGGTGGCTACTTTGAAGAACCTAGAATGTAAGACATAATTTCAGTTGTTTCAAACTTTTTTGTTAAGTATATAATTCCACATGTGTTAATTCATAGTTTTGATGCATTCAGTGTGAATGTACAATTTTCATAGTCATGAAAATGCTGAAACATCTTTAAATGATATGGTGTGTCCAAACTTTTGCTCTGCACTGTATATATTAGGGTTCCAAGGAAAAATGAACTTTGCACATTGGTAAGTCTTACCCCTCAAATTTGTTCCTTTTGGCATAAGGATTCACCATGTAAAATACGTTGACATTAAATTTAGAAATACCGCTTGCTCAGGAAATGTGAATTATTCCATGTTTCTCATTTTTCACAATATTGTACACACAGTAACCATTTGGTTTGTCATCATATCTTTAACTGGATATACTATTTATAATTCAAAAAACATAGAATGGCAGTAAGCATTCTATTACAGTAATATATGCATTACACAATTATGTACATTGTACATGTATCAGTACTTAGTAGTAGGGTTGAGCGAAACGGATCGGACAAATTCAAAAGTCGACGACTTTTGGCAAAGTCGGGTTTCATGAAACCCGACCCGATCCCAGTGTGGGATCGGCCATGCGGTACACGATCTTCACGCCAAAGTTGAGTTTCGTATGACGCGTTTAGCACCATTTTTTCAGCCAATGAAGGAGCGTGGGCAGAGTGATGACATAGGTCTTAGGGGCGTGCACGCCTATCGCCATCTTATCGCTTGTGTTCTGTATCGATTTGCAATGTGTAACACGAGGAGGAGGAGGAGGAGGAATTTTCCCATTGACTTGCATTGGGTTTCGGGTTCCGGTCGATCCCCGACTTTTCGCGGTAATCGGCCGATTTCACTCGACTCGACTTTTGAGATAGTCGGGTTACGCAAAACCCGACTCGACCCTAAAAAAGGAAAAGTCGCTCAACCCTACTTAGTAGCAGTGTTGCGGTCAGTTCAGTTTTTCATGTAACTCGCGGCAGCTGGACTGCATACCAGTGTTGACTTGTTCTGATCTGGAAACTCACATCTGTGTTTTTCCACTACATGCAGTAAACATTGTTTCTACTCCTCTTGGTTTGTGAGTATGGGGTTGAATGTCTGAATAATTGAAATGCCCCTCTTTGCGATGTCTTTTACCACTTTCAGTGCCAAAACTCTGGTTTGGGCCGCATTATAATCATCACATGATTTCCACACAGACGGGTGAAGCCTAAGAAATTCCTGTGACAGTTCAAGTGTAACAAATGTTTCTCTGGTGTTGGCTGTGACAAAATCAGGCAACTGCTTTGCAGAAATGTCAGATTCATCCAGAAGTACTGTATACGCTTATCAGGATGGTCATCTCCATTTATTGACAGCACAAGCGCAGCAACCATCTGAACTTTGCATTCCTTTGAGACTCCATCATCAAACAATGCCAAGCCTATCAGATCTTCACTTAAATACCAGAGATGATGAACCTCTTCATGGCTTCATTAGCTATGGCTTCATTTTAGTTCCGAAAATCAACCAATTTCTACAGCAGTTCAAGATCTTGTCTTGGGGCATAGACAAAGCAAAACCTGGCTCTCAACTTTATGATATATGCAAGTGGTTTTTATTCCAAGCGGGAATGCAGTAACAGCAAAACATTTCGGTCATAAACAATGACCTTCTTCAGTTACGCATTGTGCCTAATGGTGAGGTGAGAGTTAGCTCAGTTACACAGACTGAAATGATTATGGCCCTTCAAAGGAAGGCACAAGTAAAAGCTCGCTGATATGAGCGCAGCCCGACTGAGGTGCTGCAGACGCGGACTCCACCGCTTAACAAACTGGTTAAACTGTCGCAGTCCAGAAAGTTCTATTGCTGTAAGATGAAACTGGGAACAAAGAGATATATCTTGAGGCAATAGATAAGCTTAGACATCCATCTTGCATGATGGTAAGCACCTGGTGCACGAATTGTCACATGACTGGATGTATTGCCTAAGAATAAAATCGCTAACTGCAGTAGCTCCTTGTAATCATCTCTGGGCAGGAAGGTTTGCATCTGATTTATCAGAAATTACAGAATTTCATCCTTGACAAGATCTAAGTTTCCAACAAGTTCTGTATCGTTGATTACATTTTCAAAGACTGCTGGATTTAAGTTTCTCCATGAAAATCTCTGAAAGAGTTTTATTTGTGGACCACTGCTGACTTCAAATAGAATGTCGAAATGTCTGGCGACAATAAGTTCATGCATATGATGTCTGCAGGCCAAAGACATCAGACGCTTATCCATCTTCTGCTTGAGTAGTACGCATGCCCTTGAATTGTTTCCTGTGTTACTTGAGGTTGTATCAAACAACATACAGCGAACACGATCTGTTAAATTCCAGACTCTCAGAGTGTTGTATACTGCCTCTGCCTGTGCTTCACCTGTACCTTTTGACAGAGACGGCACTGCTAGCAGTTTCATTATTCCATCTCCCGACACAATCACTGCAAGGCGTTTAACGTTGCCACTTCCTGTGAACAAGGGCAGCAGCTTGCAGTCCCAGTGAACTGTCAATGGTATATCTGGTGAAAAACTGTCTATGGTTTCAGCTGCTATGTTTTCTCTGTTTCTTATTCGTGACTGCCTTGTAGATTTCTTGCTTAAAGTTAGCTCATTTGGATCATGCTCTAGTGATTTGGCATCCGCAGCTAAAATGTAAGTGGCATTTCTGTCACTAACTTTGGTTCGGTCTAAGGCCACGCTCAGCTCTGGTGTAAAGAAATTAACAGTACGCCGCTTTTTGGCCTGTGGGGTTTGTGAAATTTGTTCATCTTCTTCTGATGAAGAACTAGTAGTCTCACTCTCACTGCTGTCACTATCCTGCTCATGCAACTCAAGGTCAGTGACCAATAGGTCCTGCTTCCTGTGCTTTTCTTTCAGTTTTCTCAACTCTTGCAGTGAGTTTCACTGTCAGTGCAGTTCCTCTTTTTTAGCCCGCTTTGTATCGAAAGGACCCACACTTCCTCTTCTTCTTTTCTCCCTTTGCGCCTCCAGAAACATTCTATCCTCCTCAATGTTTATCATGCTCATGGCGTCAGCATGAGCTATGTCAAACGGATCATCTAAAATATCTGTAAAGTCTTCTTTGTGTTTTTGTGAGTCGGTTTTTCTTCCAGAATTTTTCTTTAATCCTTACCATTTACCATGTAGGTTTTTAAGTTTCACAACTACAGTATGTTGTATTCCTGACATCTAGGAATTGTATCACTTCTCTTGCTGTTGCTGTAGCGCTGTCTTGAATAGTTCAATGTTCAACTGTGTGCAGTTGAAAGAATCTGGATAACACTTGTCTGTTTGAAGGCAGTTTGCATCGTTATTGAACTTGCTGTCCCTCCAATTAGCCATATACCACGAGCTTTGCCTTTGCTTACTTGTGACATTCCAGTACCAGTAGTAGTCATAGTCATCTACATGAAACAAAATATAGTAGATGTGATTACATAGTGAATTTTCAAAATACCTTTAATACAGGTATAATAATTTCTTCATTATTCAATAGCAATGATAAGCCAGTAGTGGAGATGATGCATATGATTGTCTACTGACTGAATCAAAGTAGCATTGCTGCATTTATAAAAAATCAACTTAATTATTCCAAATAGAAATAGTATGATAACACACCGTTGTAACAGTACAGATGAAAGTGAACACTAATACACTATTACTAATACTCAAACTGATCAATTAACTACTTAACGACCACGAGACGTAAAATTACCTATTAGCGGTCATAATGTTACTGCCCGCGGTTTGCTGCCGGCAGCAGGAGAAGATCGGCACACATATCAGCTGAATTTTACAGCTGACATGTGTGCCTGCCAAACACAAGCAGAATCGCTATCCGCCCGTACCTTTTAACCCCTTAGATGGTGCTGTCAATATGTGGCAGCGCCATTATAATCACAAACCCTTTCATACTATTGGATTAATAATGGTTAGGTGTCTTATTGACACCTCTCCATATCCTGTTGGGTTCTGTAAAGATTTAGCAAAAGCCGACAAATGAATTATCGGCTATTCTGCTATCTAGCGCTGTATGAAATGTAAATATAAATTTGCAAAAATGTCTACATTTCTGTTTTTTTTCAGTCAAGATGGGGTGCAGGGTGTACATTAATGAAACAAAAATGAACTTATTTGAATTTACTGAATGGCTGCAATGAAACAAAGAGTGAAATATTTACAGGGGTCTGAATACTTTCTGTACACATTGTACTTTTCAGTACACTTACCATCCTGGCAGCTATTATCTAAACTTACTTCAGGTTTTCAATGTCTTTTTAAAATGTGGTGCCCAGAATTGGACACAGAATTCCAGATGAGGTCTGACCAAAGAGGAGTAGAGGGGGATAATTACAATACCTGATCTAGACTCTATGCTTCTCTTAATACATACTAGAACTGTGTTTAACCTTTTTGCTGCTGCACCACACTGTTGACTCATGTGAAGACACAAAAGAGCATAGTAAAACCAAAAACACTCAGTTTCAAAAAATCACAGTAATCCGCAAGTGCTAGTAAAAAGATGTAAAAAACAGGGTATTTGGTTGATACGTTTTTTGCAAAAAAAATATACTAAGCTGCTCCACCAAACGTCAAGGTATACGATACGATACGATATGATACACTTTATTGATCCCGTGGGAAATTATGGTATCACAGCAGCACAACTTACATCATAAGAATCATAAAATGAATTACTTAATTGACATGACAGTTTGTTGACAGAAGGACATTATACATTAAAATAGGACATACACAGCGGGTAAACTGAAAAGTAGAAGGAAAAAAGTAGACAATCACCTTTATGATTTAACCCTAATGTTATTGTTGTACATCCCCATAGCAGTTGGCACAAACGATTTCCTAAATTTTTCCTTCTTACACCTCAGAAGTATTAGCCGGTTACTGAAGGTGCTCTTCTGTCTCATGAATAGCTCATATAGTGGATGTGCATTATTATTCATAATTGCCATACACTTTTTAAGAGTTCTTCTCTCCACTACCTCCTCAAGAGAGTCCAGATTGCAGCCGACAGCAGAACTTGCCTTTTTGATAAGCTTATTCAGCCTATTAGCATCAGAGGCCCGCACACTACTACCCCAGCATATGATTGCAAAAAAGATGGCACTTGCCACCACAGACTGGTAGAACATTTCTAACATTTTGCTGCACACATTAAAAGACCTCAGTTTCCTTAGGAAATACAATCTGCTCATCCCCTTCTTGTAGACAGTCTCTGAGCAATGGGCTGCCACTAGCACGGCGCCTTATTGTCCTTATCCAGCAGAGAGCAGACAGACACGTCTGCTCTCTTCAGTGTCAGGACAGGAATACCTATATACCCATATAGAGCAGTCCTAACTGATGTATGCCATCCCTATCTGATGTATTTAAAAACCTGATCATCTGTATATTACCTGTGTGAACAGGGTTCAGAGAGGAAATGCATACAATCTCTCTGTGTTATGTCTTCCTACATCCCCATCTGGTACGCATGCAAACCTTCATTTTCAATTGTGAGCCGCACAAACCGCACACCACAGCAAAATTACTTAAAGGAACAACAAACCAGAAAGAACTGGGATTTTTGCCAATGAACCTTCAATCAGGCATAGTCATATGTGACAATGGACATAATGTGGTGGTGGCTGTGAAGCTTGGCAAGCTCACAGACATACCATGCTCAGCACATGCGCTCAACTTGGTAGTTCAGTGGTTTCTGAAAACATACCCAGATTTGCCAGAGCTTCTGGTCGAGGTACGTTGTGTCAGAGCCCATTTCTGCAAGTTTGCTACAGCTTTGTTGATCTGGAAATGCTGCAGCAATGCATGCAAGTGCCAGCTTACCCACTGATGTGCTACATCACCACACACTGGAACTCCACACTGCACATGCTTTCAAGGTGAGCAGAAAAGGCTAATGTTGAGTATCAGCTTCAACACACCCATCGGTATTCTGGCCAGGCTCCGCACATAACTGAACAGTGGGTATGGATGTCTGTCATTTTTTTGGTTCTCCAAGACTTTGAGATCTCCACAAAGATGCTGAGTGGTCATGACACCATAGTCAGCACAATTATCCTGCTACTGTGCCTACTTAAACAGTTGCGACTCACAATTGAACATGAAGGTTTGCATGCGTACCAGATGGGGATGTAGGAAGACATAACACAGAGAGATTGTAGTCAGTCCAGCCTCATCTCACCTGTTCATAGTGGACTGAGTAACAATGAGGAGGTGGACACTGTGGCGGAGGAAGAGAAGAAAAAGGAGCTGGTGGCTAGCAGATGATAGTGGCCACACAGCCTTCATCTTTAAAAATGGTGCTATACCAGAAGGCCATTGTGGGAAATATGTTGAAAAAATTCCCATCAGACAATGCTAATTGACAGGGAGCAAGCTTCCATGCCCAACCAAGGAGGAGAGGAAAGGGAGACACATAGCATAGGCAGGGGTGCACTGTCGAAGGCATTGGCCAATTACATGACACTGACTCAACGCCCAGGGCATGATGACCAGATATTTTTGCCAAGGAGGGCCAAGCAATACCTGGCCGACCAAACTAGCATACTTCCTAATTCCGCTGCGACTTTCAACTGTTGGGTCTCAAAGCTGGACACGTGGCATGAGATGTCCCTCTATGCCTTGGAGGTGTTGTGCTACCCTGAAGCTAGCATCTTGTCTGAGAGGATTTTTAGTGCCATCAGGGAGGCCATAAGAGACAGGCAACAGAGAATGCAGACAAGCTCTCTTTCATAAAAATGAACAAAGCCTGGATTAGGCAGGGTTCATATTGCGTTAGTGCATGCGTTAAATGGACTGTGGTAATGCAAGTGCCATTAAAGATCATGTTATGCTATCACCCTAGCTCAGATGCTCCATCTGCGCTAGTGGTGACAGACCCCAAAACACTGCAGACTGCGTCAGAGGGTCCGTCACAGAATGATGGCACATCGCTAACGCATGCCAATTATGACATGTGTTAGCGATGCACTACATAATTGTAGTCAATGGGTGCGCTAACGCATCCATTACATAGCGTTAGTGCCGCTATGTAATGGATGCCATCAGCGCATTGCCATTAACGCAATGTGAACCTGGCCTTACCACACTTTTCCACACCACCAGATGGCAGCAGGACATAAATGGTTTGTAATATTCAATATTTTATTGAGGCCATGCCAGTTGTTGACTTTTGGGGGTCTATTGATTACCCTAATCAGATATTCTGTCTGGCTTTGCACTTTCTACAAAGCCTTTATGACAGCATAAGTCCATCAACTACATTTTCTATTACAGTTTAACACAGTTATTGTTTAATTAAGGTGGTATGTAAAACGTACAAAAAGAGTAGAAAAAAGTTCAGGATTAGATTACTCATCCATGCAGCATTATATGCTTTATGTCATTTTCTGATATGAAACAGAGGATAAAAGTGTTTGTAAATTTTGCATTTTTTCTTCACATTTCTTACCCATGCACTATTCCATGTTCTGAGGTACATTTTTGTGATATATAAGACTCAAAAAAAGTTTGAAAAGTTTGCTGGGTTACATTTCTCAGCCATACAGTATTACGTGTTTTTGGGTACATTTCGTTGGTTTATAACCCTCCAAAAACTTTTTTGAAATCTTTTCTTTATTATATTGATCACCTATAGACTATTCCATGGTTTGGAATACATTTTGTTGCTCTATAAGCTTTAGAACACTTGTTCAAAATGTGATCGCTATTACATTGCTCACCCATAGGGTATTCTGTAAAAGTGTTCAAAATGTTTTATTATTATTTTGCTCTCCCATAGGGTATTACATATTCTTATGTACATTTCATTGCTATATAAGTCTCCAAAAATGTGTTCCAAATTTATTTGTATCATATTTCTCAATCATGGGGTATGACATCTTCTTGCTTACATTTTGTTGCTATATGAGCCTTCAAAAACTTGTCCCAAATTTATTGAAATGATTTTGCTTAAACATAAGTTATTACATATTTTGGGGTATATTTCTTTGCTATAAAATGCTCTAAAAACTTGTTGACCCATAGGGTATTACATTTTCTTTGGTGCATCTTTATTGGTATATAACACTAAAAAAAGTGTTCAAAATTTTATCGTTATTATATTGCTCACACATTATTATTATTATTATTATATTACATAGACTATTACGTGATCTGAAGTACATTTCATTGCTGTATAAGCCTCAAAAAAGTTGCTCAAAATGTTATCATTATTATATTGTGAAAAATTATGTTTCAGGGCACTTCCTTCAGAGGATCCTTAACCTAATTTGGAATAAGAGGGTTATCTAGCCAAAGATCCAAAGATCTTTGATGTTAAATCAGATGATACTTTATTTGCTATGTATAGCAAATACAAAATTTTAATAAAAGACAATAAAAACTTATTAAACAATTTAATTAAAACAACCCATTTTGACCATGTAAGCTTTCATCAAGTGTATGATAAAATGATTTTGTAAGCTATTTATACCCCATTTTCATTGCTAATGGGTGTGGTTGTACTAACTGAGGAACGAATCACTATCTTTCAAAGGCTTTAGCAGTGAGAATACGTATATTATAACTTCATCCTCAAGAAAAGAATGTTGTACATGCATATTATATAACATCACCCCTCCTACATCTATCCCAGAATTAAAAACATATGTCTGTAAAATCTAGGCAATCACACATGTTCATACATGTTCACAAAAAAAAATACTGCACCTTTAGATATGCCTGATTAAACATCTTTCTCCTCTTCGTGAGCGGTCAAGCGGTAAACTAAAAGAACTACAGCCACTAGTGTTGAGCGATACCTTCCGATATCGGAAAGTATCGGTATGGGAAAGTATCGGCCGATACCAGCAAAATATCGGATCTCGCCGATACCGATACCCGATACCAATGCAAGTCAATGGGACGAAAATATCGGAATTAAAATAAACCCTTTCTTTCCTTGTAGGTTCATTCTACATGAAGGAAAACAACTAAGAATAATGTAGGATGTATTTTGGGGAGGTGGCGGAGACATTAAAGGCATAGAGGTTTAGCCCAATCAAATAGAATAGCAGGAATTTGAATTTTTTTTTAAGACGTTTGGAGTTACAAAGATATTGACTATGTTAAGATTTTTTTAATTTTGTCAGATATTGATGTTTCACTACTTCCACACCCTTCACCCTCTTTTTTACTTCTCCCACACTTTCTTCTTCATCATCATCAGCATCTTTGACATCAAGTTCTTCTTCACCTTATTCATCTTCTTCTTCATCTTCTACCTATAATTTTTTTTGTTACATTGTTCATATTCTTTTTATTTAACTATTATTCTTCTTCATATTCAAGTTCTTCATCATATTCTTATTTGTGACAGGCATTCCCGTAGTTGTTATCTATAAAAGTTTGAAGATTACACCTTCTGTTCTGCCTGTCACAAAAGAGTTACATTTGTCCGCGTTCAGTTTGGCCTGCAGCATCAGGCTTTATCCAGGGGCACCACGAGGAGGAACGGACTCACCCCCATACACTGCTTAGTCTTCTTCTGCTTATAATTTAGATAATATCTTTTGCTCTGATATTTATTGTTATGCTTAGTGTTCTTCTGCTCTTTGTTCTGCAGCCTCTTGTTCTTCTGCTTCTTGGTCTCCCATGTCGTCGTTGTCTCCAGGGTCGTCGTCATCTCAGTGGTTGTGGTCTTCCGGGTTATCGTCTTTAGGGTCTTGAACTTGGAAATGTAGCAGAAGGTACAAGAAGGCTGAGAAAATGCTGAGAAACAGCTGATGGAACTGGAACTCGGATGGCTACCCGAAGGTCCAAGAGCCAATGGAACTACCGAGGACCAGCTGACGTTACTGGAACCTGGTTACTAAGCAGGATGTACCCGTGCCTGAAAGCACTACTAAGGACCACCTGACATTGGTGGAACTCGGATACCCAGAGGGAGGCACCTAAGCCAAAGGCTCTGCCCGGAACCAGCTGACGGTACTGGAACCAGGATGGGGAGCAGAAGGTACAAGAGCAAAAGACACTGCCGAGAACCAGCTGATGGTACTGGAACCCGGATGGGTAGCCGAAGGTCCAAGAGCCAATGGAACTACCGAGGACCAGCTGACATTACTGGAACCCGGTTACTAAGCAGGAGGTACCCGTGCCTGAAAGCACTACCAAGGACCACCTGACGTTGGTGGAACTCGGATACCCAGAGGGAGGCACCTAAGCCAAAGGCTCTGCCCGGAAACAGCTGACAGTACTGGAACCAGGATGGGGAGCAGAAGGTACAAGAGCAAAAGACACTGCCGAGAACCAGCTGATGGTACTGGAACTCGGATGGGTAGCTGAAGGTCCAAGAGCCAATGGAACTACCGAGGACCAGCTGACATTACTGGAACCCGGTTGCTAAGCAGGAGGTACCCGTGCCTTAAAGCACTACCAAGGACCACCTGACCTTGGTGGAACTCGGATACCCAGAGGGAGGCACCTAAGCCAAAGGCTCTGCCTGGAACCAGCTGACGGTACTGGAACCAGGATGGGGAGCAGAAGGTACAAGAGCAAAAGACACTGCCGAGAACCAGCTGATGGTACTGGAACCCGGATGGGTAGCCGAAAGTCCAAGAGCCAATGGAACTACCGAGGACCAGCTGACATTACTGGAACCTGGTTACTAAGCAGGAGGTACCCGTGCCTGAAAGCACTACCAAGGACCACCATACATTGGTGGAACTCGGATACCCAGAGGGAGGCACCTAAGCCAAAGGCTCTGCCCGGAACCAGCTGACGGTACTGGAACCAGGATGGGGAGCAGAAGGTACAAGAGCAAAAGACACTGCCGAGAACCAGCTGATGGTACTGGAACCCGGATGGGTAGCCAAAGGTCCAAGAGCCAATGGAACTACCGAGGACCAGCTGACATTACTGGAACCCGGTTACTAAGCAGGAGGTACCCGTGCCTGAAAGCACTACCAAGGACCACCTGACGTTGGTGGAACTCGGATACCCAGAGGGAGGCACCTAAGCCAAAGGCTCTGCCCGGAAACAGCTGACAGTACTGGAACCAGGATGGGGAGCAGAAGGTACAAGAGCAAAAGACACTGCCGAGAACCAGCTGGTGGTACTGGAACCCGGATGGGTAGCCAAAGGTCCAAGAGCCAATGGAACTACCGAGGACCAGCTGACATTACTGGAACCCGGTTGCTAAGCAGGAGGTACCCGTGCCTTAAAGCACTACCAAGGACCACCTGACCTTGGTGGAACTCGGATACCCAGAGGGAGGCACCTAAGCCAAAGGCTCTGCCCGGAACCAGCTGACGGTACTGGAACCAGGATGGGGACCTATTCAAGCTTGTCTTCTTACAGCCCCAACTAGTGGGGATGGAGCAAAGGGTCAGCAGGGGGAGCAGAGTGTAGGCCGAAGCCTGCACTGGAGGCATTTGGAGGTCTGTTGTGTCTGCGTGGCATTTGCAGGACACGATGCCGGCTACACAGCAGGGGAACAGCTGGTGTTACTGAACCCCACTGACACATTGGCTGGTGTTTTTCTCTGTGCAGCCAGCACTTCCGGGCACCAACTGACAGTGTTAAAGCCCCATCTCACATAGCGAGATCGCTAGCGAGATCGCTGCTGAGTCACAAGTTTTGTGATGCAACAGCGACCTCCATAGCGATCTCGCTATGTGTGACACGTACCAGCGATCAGGCCCCTGCTGCGAGATCGCTGGTCGTGTCGGAATGGCCTGGACCTTTTTTTGGTCGTTGAGGCCCCGCTGACATCGCTGAATCGGTGTGTGTGACACCGATCCAGCGATGTCTTCACTGGTAACCAGGGTAAACATCAGGTTACTAAGCGCAGGGCCGCGCTTAGTAACCCGATGTTTACCCTGGTTACCAGCGTAAATGTAAAAAAAAACAAACAGTACATACTCGCCTTCTGATGTCCGTCAGGTCCCTTGCCGTCTGCTTCCTGCTCTCACTGACTGCCGGCCGTACAGTGAGAAGTGAGAGCACAGCAGTGACGTCACCGCTGCGCTCTGCTCTCACTGTACGGCGGCTCAGTCAGAGCAGGAAGCAGACGGCAAGGGACCTGACGGACACCGAAAGGCGAGTATGTACTGTTTGTTTTTTTTGGTAACCAGGGTAAACATCGGGTTACTAAGCGCGGCCCTGCGCTTAGTAACCCGATGTTTACCCTGGTTACCCGGGTGCTGCAGGGGGACTTCGGCATCGTTGAAGACAGTTTCAACGATGCCGAAGTCGTTCCCCTGATCGTTGGTCGCTGGAGAGCGGTCTGTGTGACAGCTCCCCAGCGACCACACAGCGACTTACCAACGATCACGGCCAGGTCGTATCGCTGGTCGTGATCGTTGGTAAATCGCTTAGTGAGACGGGGCCTTTAGAGCCCAGGGACAGCAGGAGGAGAGGGAGCAGAGTGTAGGCGAAGCCTAATTGAACCAATTTTAAAGGTAACCTTTAACCCCCCTCAGGTGTTACAAACTGGAAGAGCCACACCTTGTGCAGCTGTAATGCTGCACAAGTCAAATGTTGCTCTTTAAGTTTTGAATCTTGCAGACGCTGAATGAAACACGTATAACATTTAGCCCCTTATACAGTCAAACTGTCTTGGAGGCGTGACTATCCTTCTTAATGAGACGCAGCACAGCTGTCAAAAATCCCACCTTGGTGCTGGGCGCAGTCTCCTGAGCGTCGTTATTAGCTGTACTGGAGTCTGCGCTGTTGTGTTATCCCTTGGCCATGCGCTGTTAGTGCTGCCCGTCTTGTGACATCATTTCATGTCGGCTGGTGCGGTTCGCGATGCCCATGAATCCCTGCCCCGCAGTGTCTTTTCATTAATTCACACTGCGGGGCTGGGATTCATGGCCTTGCGCAGTCAATATGTTCTCCTCTCACTCGTGTCCTTACACCTGCTACAGACTGTGCGGCGTCAGCTGATCCCTTATCGCATGCCACGGCCATGAAGCCGTACAGTCTGAAGAAGGCGGAAGGAGATGAGTGACAGGCGAAGATATGCACTGCTCATGCCCGTCAATCACACCCTCGCAGTCAAAATAAATAAGACACCGAGGGGCGTTGTGTTGGGCAGGACGGCCACAGAGGCACAGCCAGCCAAACAATGATGTCAGAAGATGGGCAGCGCTACCAAGGGGGGTGCAGCGTGTCATTACAAAGGAAAGTCACACCTCAGGGACGGTTTCATGGTCTCAGGAGACACATTTTAGACGCGTTGCGTTCGGCGTGTGCAAGGAGAGTAACTTAATGAGCCACCTTGTACAAATGCAGCATTACTGCAGTACAAGGTGGCTGTTATACATGCCAACGCCTGGGGGGACAGGTTCCCTTCAATTTCAGTTCTTGTGTCTGCGTGGCGTTTGCAGGACACGATGCCGGCTACACAGCAGGGGAACAGCTGGCGTTACTGAACCCCACTGACACATTGGCGGGTGTTTTTCTCTGTGCAGCTAGCACTTCCGGGCGCCAACTGGCGGTGTTAGAGCCCAGGGTCAGCAGGAGTAGAGGGAGCAGAGTGTAGGCCGAAGCCTGCACTGGCGGCAGCTATGTGTCTGCGTGGCGTTTGCAGGACACGATGCTGGCTACACAGCAGGGGAACAGCTGGCGTTACTGAACCTCACTGACACATTGGCTGGTGTTTTTCTCTGTGCAGCCAGCACTTCCGGGCACCAACTGACGGTGTTAGAGCCAAGGGACAGCAGAAGGAGAGGGAGAAGAGTGTAGGCCGAAGCCTGCACTGGCGGCAGCTTTGTGTCTGCGTGGCGTTTGCAGGACACGATGCCGGCTACACAGCAGGGGAAAAGCTGGCATTACTGAACCCCACTGAAACATTGGCTGGTGTTTTTCTCTGTGCAGCCAGCACTTCCGGGCACCAACTGATGGTGTTAGAGCCCAGGGACAGCAGGAGGAGAGGGAGCAGAGTGTAGGCCAAAGCCTAATTGAACCAATTTTAAAGGTAACCTTTAACCCCCCCTCAGGTATTACAAACTGGAAGAGCCACACCTTGTGCAGCTGTAATGCTGCACAAGTCAAAGGCTGCTCTTTAAGTTTTGAATCTTGCAGACGCTGAATGAAACACGTATAACATTTAGCCCCTTATACAGTCAAACTGTCTTGGAGGCGTGACTTTCCTTCTTAATGAGACGCAGCACAGCTGTCAAAAATCCCACCTTGGTGCTGGGCGCAGTCTCCTGAGCGTCGTTATTAGCTGTACAGGAGTCTGCGCTGTTGTGTTATCCCTTGGCCATGCGCTCTTAGTGCTGCCCGTCTTGTGACATCATTTCATGTCGGCTGGTGAGGTTCGCGATGCCCATGAATACCTGCCCCGCAGTGTCTTTTCATTAATTCACACTGCGGGGCTGGGATTCATGGCCTTGCGCAGTCAATATGTTCGCCTCTCACTTGTGTCCGTACACCTGCTACAGACTGTGCGGCGTCAGCTGATCCCTTATCGCATGCCACGGCCATGAAGCCGTACAGTCTGAAGAAGGCGGAAGGAGATGAGTGACAGGCGAAGATATGCACTGCTCATGCCCGTCAATCACACCCTCGCAGTCAAAATAAATAAGACACCGAGGGGCGTTGTGTCGGGCAGGGCGGCCGCAGAGGCGCAGCCAGCCAAACAATGATGTCAGAAGACGGGCAGCGTGTCATTACAAAGGAAAGTCACACCTCAGGGACGGTTTATTGGTCTCAGAGGACACATTTTATACGTGTTGAGTTCGACGTGTGCAAGGACAATAACTGAATGAGCCACCTTGTACAAATGCAGCATTACTGCTGTACAAGGTGGCTGTTATACATACAAACACCTGGGGGGGACAGGTTCCCTTCAATTTCAGTTCTTGTGTATGCGTGGCGTTTGCAGGACATGTTGCCGGCTACACAGCAGGGGAACAGCTGGCGTTGCTGAACCCCACTGACACATTGGCTGGTGTTTTTCTCTGTGCAGCTAGCACTTCCGGGCGCCAACTGGTGGTGTTAGAGCCCAGGGTCAGCAGGAGGAGCATAGTGTAGGCCGAAGCCTGCACTGGAGGCAGTTTTAGGTCTGTTGTGTCTGCGTGGCGTTTGCAGGACACGATGCCGGCTACACAGCAGGGGAACAGCTGGCATTGCTGAACCCCACTGACACATTGGCGAGGTGTTTGGCTCTGTGCAGCCAGCACTTCTGGGCGCCAACTGGCGGTGTTAGAGCCCAGGGTCAGCAGGAGGAGTAGAGTGTAGGCCGAAGCCTGCACTGGAGCAAGTTGAAAGGGAACCTTTAACCCCCACCCCAGGCGTTTGTTGCTGAAAGAGCCATCTTGACAGCACTAATGATGCAAAAGGAAAAGGTGGCTCTTTTAATTATGCTCCTTTCAAAGGCTGAACTACACACTTATGAAATGTGTCCCCTCACACCGTAAAACTGTCCCGGAGGTGGGACTTTCCATTGTAATGTGACGCAGCCCAGCCGTCATTCCTACCCCCTTGGCACCGTGCGCCACCTCCTCAGCGTTGTTTGATTCCGTCCCGGAGCCTGTGCTGTTATGTTATCCCTTGGCCAGGCGCACTTTGCGGTGCCCGTCTTCTGACATCATTTGGTGTCAGGCTGGCTGCGCCTGTGCGGCCGCGCTGGCCGAGATCCCGCCTTGCAGTGTCGTCTAATGTAATCCCACCGCGGGCCTGGGATCCATGGCCATGCGCAGTGCCTCTCACTCCCCTCCCTCCGGCTTCTTCAGACTGTGCGGTGTCACGGCCGTGGCATGCTATTAGGGATCAGCTGACGGCGCACAGTCTGAAGAAGGCGGAGGGAGATGAGTGACAGCCTGAGGTGAAGATATGCACTGCGCATGCCCATGGATCCCAGGCCCGCAGTGTGATTAAATCAGAAGACACTGCGAGGCGGGATCTCGTCCAGCGCGGCTGCACAGGCGCAGCCAGCCTGACACCAAATGATGTCAGAAGACGGGCAACGCAAAGTGTGCCTGGCCAAGGGATAACATAACAGCGCAGGCTCCGGGACAGAATCAAACAACGCTGAGGAGGCGACGCACGGTGCCAAGGGGGTAGGAATGATGGCTGGGCTGCGTCACATTACAAAGGAAAGACCCACCTCCGGGATGGTTAAACGGTGTGAGGAGACACATTTCATAAGTGTGTAGTTCAGCCTTTGAAAGGAGCATAATTAAAAGAGCCACCTTTTCCTTCTGCAGCATTACTGCTGCACAAGGTGGCTCTTTCAGTAACAAATGCCCTGGGGGGTGGGGGTGGACAGGTTCCCTTAAATTTGAGTTGTGCCAGCGTGGCGGTCGCATGACACGTTGCCGGATACACAGCAGAAGAGCAGCTGACGTTACTGAACCCCACTAACACATTGGCGAGGTGTTTGGCTCTGTGCAAACAGCACTTCCGGGCAGCAAACAGCAGTGTTGGAGCCCAGGGACAGCCGGAGGAGCAGAGTGTAGGCCGAAGCCTGCACTGGAGACATGTAAATGTCTGTTAGTTGTGCCAGCGTGGCGGTCGCATGACACGTTGCCAGAAACACAGCTGGGGAGCAGCTGACGTTACTGAACCCCAATAACACGGCAGCAAGTGTTAACTTTGCATCCAGCACTTCCAGGCACCAAGTGGCGGTGTTAGAGCCCAGGGACAGCAGGAGGAGCAGATAGGAGGTATTGCAGCACACACAGCAGGGGAGCAGCTGACGTTACTGAACCCCAATAACAAAGGAGTGACTGTTGACTGTGCGGACAGCACTTCCAGGCACCAACTAGCGGTGTTAGAGCCCAGGGACAGCAGGAGGAGCAGATAGGAGGTATTGCAGCACACACAGCAGGGGAGCAGCTGACGTTACTGAACCCCAATAACAGAGGAGCGACTGTTGACTGTGCGGACAGCACTTCCAGGCACCAACTAGCGGTGTTAGAGCCCAGGGACAGCAGGAGGAACAGATAAGAGGTATTGCAGCACACACAGCAGGGGAGCAGCTGACGTTACTGAACCCCAATAACAGAGGAGCGACTGTTGACTGTGCGGACAGCACTTCCAGGCACCAACTAGCGGTGTTAGAGCCCAGGGACAGCAGGAGGAGCAGATAGGAGGTATTGCAGCACACATAGCAGGGGAGCAGCTGACGTTACTGAACCCCAATAACAGAGGAGCGACTGTTGACTGTGCGGACAGCACTTCCAGGCACCAACTAGCGGTGTTAGAGCCCAGGGACAGCAGGAGGAGCAGATAGGAGGTATTGCAGCACACACAGCAGGGGAGCAGCTGACGTTACTGAACCCCAATAACAGAGGAGCGACTGTTGACTGTGCGGATAGCACTTCCAGGCACCAACTAGTGGTGATAGAGCCCAGGGACAGCAGGAGGAGCAGATAGGAGGTATTGCAGCACACACAGCAGGGGAGCAGCTGACGTTACTGAACCCCAATAACAGAGGAGTGACTGTTGACTGTCCGGACAGCACTTCCAGGCACCAACTAGCGGTGCTGGAGCCCAGGGACAGCAGGAGGTGCAGAGGAACACCGTTTAGGCCAAAGCCTGATTGGAGCAAGTCGAAAGGGAACCTTTAACCCCCCCAAAAGATGTTTGTAGCTGAAAGAGCCAGCTTTTGCATCACAAAGGATGCCAAAGGAAAAGTTGGCTCTTTTCATTATGCTCCTTGCAAACACAGAACTAAACACTTTTAAAGTGTGTCCACTGATACCGTAAAACCATCCCGGAGGTGGGACTTTCCTTTGTAATGTGACGCAGCCCAGCCGTCATTCCTACCCCCTTGGTGCCATGCGCCGCCTCCTCAGCATTGTTTGTTTCCGTCCCAGAGCCTGTGCTGTTATGTTATCCCTTGGCCAGGCGCACTTTGCGGTGCCCGTCTTCTGACATCATTTGGTGTCAGGCTGGCTGCGCCTATGCGGCCGCGCTGGCCGAGATCCCGCCTTGCAGTGTCATCTAATGTAATCCCACCATGGGCCTGGGATCCATGGCCATGCGCAGTGCATATCCTCGCCTCTCACTCCCCTCCCTCCGGCTTCTTCAGACTGTGCGGTGTCACGGCCGTGGCATGCTATTAGGGATCAGCTGACGGTGCACAGTCTGAAGAAGGCGGAGGGAGATGAGTGACAGCCTGAGGTGAAGATATGCACTGCGCATGCCCATGGATCCCAGGCCCCCAGTGTGATTAAATCAGAAGACACTGCGAGGCAGGATCTCTTCCAGCACGGCTGCACAGGCGCAGCCAGCCTGACACCAAATGATGTCAGAAGATGGGCACCGCAAAGTGTGCCTGGCCAAGGGATAACATAACAGCGCAGGCTCCGGGACAGAATTAAACAACGCGGAGGAGGCGGCGCACATCGCCAAGGGGGTAGGAATGACGTGTGTGCTGCGTCACATTACAAAGGAAAGTCCCACCTCCGGGATGGTTTTACAGTATCAGTGGACACACTTTAAAAGTGTTAAATTCTGCGTGTGCAAGGAGCTAAACAAAAATAGTTACCCTTTCCTTGTGCAGCATTACTGCTGCACAAGGTGGCTATTTCAGTAACAAACGCCTGGGGGTGGACAGGTTCACTTACATTTCAGTTGTTGTGTCAGCGTGGCGGTCGCAGGACACATTGCCGGCTACACAGCTGGGGATCAGCTGACGTTACTGACACCCAATAACACTGGGTCGTATGTTTTGACTGTGCAGAAGGCACTTCTGAGCCTCAACTGGCAGTGTTGGAGCCCAGGAATTAAAGTTCAGGTGGTAGAAAGATGAATACAACAGGAGACCTGGATACTGTAGACAGTCACCCAATTATTTAATCAGGAAGAGGAGTGGCAAATTCCTGCGAGATCCAGGCCTGGTTCATTTTCAGGAAAGTAAGCCGGTCAACGTTATCGGAGGATAGTCGCATGCGACGGTCAGTTAGTACACCACCTGCAGCACTAAAGACGCGTTCCGATAATACACTAGCCGCAGGGCAAGCCAGCACCTCCAATGCATACTGGCTTAGCTCTGGCCATGTATCCAGCTTAGAGACCCAAATCTTGAAAGGGGAAGAGCCGTATGGGAGTACAGCAAGAGGGCAGGACATGTAGTCTGTCACCATCTGACGGAACCGTTGCCTCCTGCTGACTGGAGCCGCCTGTGATGGTGTAGACATTTGTGGCGGGCACACAAAACTGTGCCACAGTTGGGCCATACTGGTCTTGCCTTGGGCAGAGGCACTGCTTCTGCTCCCTCTTTGTGCAGAGCCTCCTCCACTGCCTGGACGCACTGAGCTGCTTTGTAAAGCACTAGCAGCACTTCTCTCAGTTGGACTGGAGAAGATGATGGAATTCACCAGTGTGTCTTGGTACTCCCGAATTTTACGCTCCCGGTTCAACGGTGGGATGAGGCTTTGTGCGTTGTCCCGGTAGCGAGGATCGAGGAGGGTGAACACCCAATAATCAGACATGTTGAGAATGTGGGCGATGCGGCGGTCGTTTCTCAGGCACTGCAGCATGTAATCCACCATGTGCTGCAGACTGCCAACTGGCCAAGAAACGCTGTCCCCTGCTTGAGACGTGATCTCTGCCCGCTCGTCATCACCCCACCCTCGCTGTACACACTGACTACTGGACAATTGTGTAACTCCCTCCTCTGGAACGATGTCTTCCTCCTCCATTGACTCCTCCTCATCCTCCTCACAGAGTGTCCCCTGCCTACGCGTTTGCGAGGAACCATGTGGCGCTGACTGTCCAGAAGATGATGGAAATGGTGAATCCTCATCCTCCACCTCTTCCACAACATCATCCCTTAGCGCTTGTAGTGATTTTTCAAGCAGGCAGATAAGGGGGACAGTCATGCTGACTAGTGCATCATCTGCACTCGCCATCCGCGTGGAATAATCGAAGGGACGCAAAACCTGGCAGACGTCCTTCATAGTGGCCCACTCTGTGGTTGTGAAGTCTGAACGGCGCGGAGTGCGACTTCTTTGTGCCTGATGCAGCTGGCACTCCTTTACTGCTTGCTGCTGCTCACACAACTGCTCCAACATATGTAACATGGAATTCCACCTGGTAGGTAGGTCACATATGATGCGATGTTCCGGAAGGCGGAATCGGCACTGCAGAGCCGCAATGTGCGATTTTGCCGTGCTGGAACGCCGCAAGTGAGCGCACTCTAGGCGGACCTTGTGTAGCAGTGTATCAAGATCCGGATAGTCCATCAAAAAACTCTGCACGACCAAGTTGAGCACATGTACCAGACATGGGATGTGAGTGAGGTTGCCGAGACCCAGAGCTGCCACCAGATTTCGGCCATTATCACACACTACCATGCCTAGCTGGAGATTCGCTGCCACAAACCACACATCGCTCTCCTGCTTGATGGCATTGCAGAGCTCCTGCGCTGTGTGGCTTCGATTCCCCAAAGAAATTAATTTCAAGAAGGCCTGTTGATGTTTGGCCACGGCTGTGCTCATGTCGGTCGTAACAGGTAAACGTTCACGGGTCCATGTGGAGGTGGACTGTGACGGCTCCTGCAGCGATGATTCTGAGGAACTTGTGTAAGAGGAGGAGTCAATGCGTACAGACTGGATTCCTGCAATCCTTGGAGTGGGCAGGACACGTCCTGCGCCACTCGCACGATCTGTACCCGGCTCAACAACATTAACCCAATGGGCAGTGAGGGAAAGGTATCGCCCCTGTCTATGTTGACTGGTCCACACATCGGTGGTAAGGTGGACCTTGCTACTGACGGCGTTCAGTAGCGTGTGTTTTATGTGTCCCTCCACATGCTTGTGCAGGGCAGGGACAGCTTGCCTTCTGAAATAAAAGCAGCTGGGCACATTGTACTGTGGGACTGCCAATGACATCAAGTCACGGAAGCTGTCAGTCTCCACCAGCCTGAATGACAGCATTTCCAGTGACAGAAGTTTGGCAATACCTGCAGTCAGAGCCTGTGCTCGTGGGTGGTTTGCCGAGAAAGGCCGCCTTTTCTCCCATGCCTGTACTACCGATGGCTGTAGACTGGGCTGGGAGTGTGAGGATGACTGGGAACGTGGTGCTGCGGGTGGAAATACAGTGGGTCTCTGGACAACAGTGCCAGAGGTTCTTCCATGGCGATCCTGGGAGGAAGCCGAACCAGCTGTGTGTGAGCTGGAGGAAGAGGCAACACGAGCTGAAGAGGTGGTAGCTGCCGCTGTTGGTTGGCCTAGCTCTTCAGTGTGTTTTTGTAACTCCGCCGAGTGCCTGGTTTGCACATGTTTCCACATATTTGAGGTATTGAGGCTGCTGACATTTCTCCCTCTTTTGATTTTCTGATGACACACCTTGCATTTGACATAGCAAATGTCATCTGCAACTGTGTCAAAAAAGGACCAGGCACTGCAAGTCTTGGGAGCGCCCTTTTTGGCTTTTGGAAGAGACATGCTCCTAACGGGTGCCAAAGTGGAGGCAACAGGATCCGCAGTCTTCCCCCTCTCTCTCCCTCTTTGGCCCGTTCGGGGAATCTCTTCCTCAGAGCTGCTCCCACCACCTTCCTGTCCCTCACGCCACCATGGGTCAAGGACCTCATCATCTACACTACCCTCTGCCACCAACTGTTCCTCCTGGGTAGTCTCAGCAGCACAGCACACACCAGAAAGTGGCACCTGAGTGTCATCAGCGGATGCGTTCTGCTGTGTGGTGACCGGAGGCACTGGCCCACCCGCCTCTTCAGACTCAGAGAGAAAAGGCTGTTGGGCATCACTGCACACTGCCTCTTCTTCCATTTCTCCAATGCTGCTTGGCTGGCCCCCTGTTTCCAAGCCAAGAGATTCAGAGAACAGAAGTAGAGGCGGCTCCTGTCCTGGGCTCTCTGTCTGCCTGGGCAATTTGGCAGGTGGTGAAGAGACAGATGGGTGCTCTCCAGTGCTCTGTGTCTGAGAGGATGTGGCACTAATTGAAGTCGATGCGTTAGCTGCCATCCATCCGACAACGGCTTCAATTTGGTCTTCACGCAGCAGCGGTGTACGGCGCTCTCCGACAAAGCTGCGCATGAAGGACTGTTCCCTGCTGAAACTGGGTGATGATGAGTCACCGGTGCCCGCAGCAGGCACAGAATCCCCACGTCCTCTCCCTGCTCCGCGCCCACACCCACGTGCCTTACTCCCTGCCTTCTTCATCTTGGTTGACTGATAAAGATAAGCAGAAAAGTACTAACGGCTTTGTGTGCTTATTCCTGAACAGCTCCTAACAGGTATAAGAAACACTAATTTTCTAGTGTGGACTAGACTTTAATATGAGCTAATGTGGCCTTCCTACACAACTGTAAAGTGGTGTGTTTGGTGAACTTTATTATTTATTTATTTTTTTTGGGCTGAACTGACAACAGGGCGAGCTGCACTCACACGGAGACCGTGCAGACAGCCGTAAACGGCGCTGCAAGGCCCCAAAAACCTCCTCTACGTTATCCTATGTAGTGTTTTTCCACAATTTAGCTGGATACGGGTGGAAAGCCACTAATAGGAATTATTTGAAAAAATGTGCAGCGGGCTGCACTATTTGCAAAAAAGGACAATGGAATGGATGGAACTGTATGAGTCAGTGAACCACCCTGAGCTGGATACAACCAGCTGTGGCTGCACACAGACTACAGGGTGAGCTGCACTCACACGGAGACCGTGCAGACAGCTGTAAACGGCGCTGCAAGGCCCCAAAAACCTCCTCTTCGTTATCCTATGTAGTGTTTTTCCACAATTTAGCTGGATACGGGTGGAAAGCCACTAATAGGAATTATCTGAAAAAATGTGCAGCGGTCTGCACTATTTGCAAAAAAGGAAAATGGAATGGATAGAAATGTATGAGTCAGTGAACCACCCTGAGCTGGATACAAATGGCTGTGGCTGCACACAGACTACAGGGCGAGCTGCACTCACACGGAGACCGTGCAGACAGCCGTAAACGGCGCTGCAAGGCCCCAAAAACCTCCTCTACGTTATCCTATGTAGTGTTTTTCCACAATTTAGCTGGATACGGGTGGAAAGCCACTAATAGGAATTATTTGAAAAAATGTGCAGCGGGCTGCAGTATTTGCAAAAAAGGACAATGGAATGGGACAATGGAATGGATAGAACTGTATGAGTCAGTGAACCACCCTGAGCTGGATACAACCGGCTGTGGCTGCACACAGACTACAGGGCGAGCTGCACTCACACGGAGACCGTGCAGACAGCCGTAAACGGCGCTACAAGGCCCAAAAAAACTACTCTAGGTTATCCTATGTAGTGTTTTTCCACAATTTAGCTGGATACGTGTGGAAAGTCACTAATAGGAATTATTTGAAAAAAATGTGCAGCAGCCAGCACTACTTGCAAAAAAGGACAATGGAATGGATAGAACAGTATGATGCAGTGAACCACCCTGACCTGAATACAACCAGCTATGGCTGCACACAGACTAGAGAGTGGGCTGCACTCACACACACACACACACACACACGCACACACACACAGAGACCTTGCAGATCGCTGTGAAAACAGCGCTGAAAGGCAAAAGCAAGTTGAACACACAGCGGTTGCTAAATTAGCCTGGGAAAAGCACAAAGAAGCAAATCGCTATCTTAACTGGCCCTCAGTCAGAACACAGCGTCCTATGCCTAACTGAATTCACAGCAGAGTGAGCCCAAAATGGCGCCAGCGACTTTTAACCCCTTCATGACCCAGCCTATTTTGACCTTAATGACTTGGCCATTTTTTGCAATTCTGACCAGTGTCCCTTTATGAGGTAATAACTCAGGAACGCTTCAATGGATCCTAGCGATTCTGAGATTGTTTTTTCGTGACATATTGAACTTCATGTTAGTGGTAAATTTAGGTCGACAATTTCTGCGTTTATTTGTGAAAAAAATGGAAATTTGGCGAAAATTTTGAAAATTTTGCAATTTTCAAATTTTGAATTTTTATTTTGTTAAATCAGAAAATTATGTGACACAAAATAGTTAATAAATAACATTTCCCACATGTCTACTTTACATCAGCACAATTTTGGAAACAACATTTTTTTTTGCTAGGAAGTTATAAAGGTTAAAATTTGGCCAGTGATTTCTCATTTTTACAACAAAATTTACAAAATCATTTTTTTTTAGGGACCACCTCACATTTGAAGTCAGTTTGAAGGGTCTATATGGCTGAAAATACCCAAAAGTGACACCATTCTAAAGACTACACCCCTCAAGGTGCTTAAAACCACATTCAAGAAGTTTGTTAACCCTTCAGGTGTTTCACAGCAGCAGAAGCAACATGGAAGGAAAATATGAACATTTAACTTTTTAGTCACAAAAATGATCTTTTAGCAACAATTTTGTTATTTTCCCAAGGGTAAAAGTAGAAACTGGACCATGAACGTTGTTGTCCCATTTGTCCTGAGTACGCTAATACCTCATATGTTGGGGTGAACCACTGGTTGGGCGCACGGCAGGGCTCGGAAGGGAAGGAGCGCCATTTGACTTTTTGAATGAAAATTTGGCTCCAATCTTCAGCGGATAGCATGTCACGTTTGGAGAGCCCCCGTGTGCCTAAACATTGGAGCTCCCCCACAAGTGACCCCAATTTGGAAACTAGACACCCCAATGAACTTATCTAGATGCATAGTGAGCACTTTAAACCCCCAGGTGCTTCACAAATTGATCCATAAAAATGAAAACGTACTTTTTTTTCACAAAAAAATTTTTTAGCCTCAATTTCTTCATTTTCACATGGGCAACAGGATAAAATGGATCCTAAAATTTGTTGGTAAATTTCTCCTGAGTACACCGATACCTCATATGTGGGGGTAAACCACTGTTTGGGCATATGGTAAGGCTCGGAAGGGAAGGAGCGCCATTTGACTTTTTGAATGGAAAATTAGCTCCAATCATTAGCAGCCACCATGTCGCCTTTGGAGAGCCCCTGTGTGCCTAAACACTGGAGCTCCCCCACAAGTGACCCCATTTTGGAAACTACACCCCCCAAGGAACTTATCTAGATGCATAGTGAGCACTTTAACCCTTATGTGCTTCAGAAATTAATCCATAAAAATGAAAAAGTGCTTTTTTCTCACAAAAAAATTTCTTTTAGCCTCAATATTTTCATTTTCACATGGGTAACAGGATAAAATGGATCCTGAGATTTGTTGGCCAATTTCTCCTGAGTACGCCAATATCTCATATGTGGGGGTAAACCACTGTTTGGGCACACGGCAAGGCTCGGAAGGGAAGGAGCGCCATTTGACTTTTTGAATGGAAAATTAGCTCCAATCATTAGCGGACACAATGTCGCATTTGGAGAGCCCCTGTGTGCCTAAACACTGGAGCTCCCCCACAAGTGACCCCATTTTGGAAACTAGACCCCCCAAGGAACTTATCCTGATGCATAGTGAGCACTTTAAACCACCAGGTGCTTCACAGAAGTTTATAACGCAGAGCCGTGAAAGTAAAAAATAATTTTTCTTTCCCCAAAAATGATTTTTTAGCCTGGACTTTTTTATTTTCCCAAGTGTAACAGGGGAAATTGGACCCCAATAGTTATTTTCCAGTTTCTCCTGAGTACGCTGATATCCCATATGTTGGGGTAAACCACTGTTTGGGCACACGGCAGGGTTCGGAAGGGAAGGCACGCCATTTGGCTTTTTGAATGGAAAATTAGCTCCAATCATTAGCGGACACCATGTCGCATTTGGAGAGCCCCTGTGTGCCTAAACATTAGAGCTCCCCCACAAGTGACCACCTTTTGGAAACTAGACCTCCCAAGGAACTAATCTAGATGTGTGGTGAGCACTTTGAACCCCAAAGTGCTTCACAGAAGTTTATAACGCAGAGCCATGAAAATAAAAAATAATTTTTCTTTTCTCAAAAATGATTTTTTAGCCCTGAATTTTTTATTTTCCCAAGGGTAACAGGAGAAATTTGACCCCAAAAGTTATTGTTCAGTTTCTCCTGAGTACGCTGATACCCCATATGTGGGGGTAAACCACTGTTTGTGCACACGTCGGGGTTCGGAATAGAAGTAGTGACGTTTTGAAATGCAGACTTTGATGGAATGCTCTGCAGGCATCACATTGCTTTTGCAGAGCCCCTGATGTGCCTAAACAGTAGACATTCCCCACAAGTAACCCCATTTTGGAAACTAGACCCCCAAAGGAACTTATCTAGATGTGTGGTGAGCACTTTGAACCCCCAAATGCTTCACAGAAGTTTATAACGCAGAGCCGTGAAAATAATAAATACGTTTTCTTTCCTCAAAAATAATTTTTTTGCCCAGAATTTTTTATTTTCCCAAGGGTAACAGGAGAAATTTGACCCCAAAAGTTGTTGTCCAGTATCTCCTGAGTACGCTAATACCCCATATGTGGGGGTAAACCACTGTTTGGGCACATGCCGGGGCTCGGAAGTGAAGTAGTGACATTTTGAAATGCAGACTTTGATGGAATGCTCTGCGGGCGTCACGTTGCGTTTGCAGAGCCCCTGATGTCCCTAAACAGTAACCCCCCCACAAGTTACCCCATTTTGGAAACTAGACCCCCAAAGGAACTTATCTAGATGTGTGTTGAGCACTTTGAACCCCAAAGTGCTTCACAGAAGTTTACAACGCAGAGCTGTGAAAATAAAAAATCATTTTTCTTTCCTCAAAAATGATGTTTTAGCAAGCAATTATTTATTTTCACAAGGCTAAAAGGAGAAATTGGACCCCAATAGTTGTTGCCCAGTTTGTTTCGAGTATGCTGGTACCCCATATGTGGGGGTAAACCACTATTTGGGCACACGCCGGGGCTCGGAAGGGAAGTAGTGACGTTTTGAAATGCAGACTTTGATGGAATGGTCTGCGGGCATCACGTTGCATTTGCAGAGACACTGATGTGTCTAAACAGTAGAAACCCCCCACAAGTGACCCTATTTTGGAAACTAGACCCCCAAAGGAACTTATCTAGACATGTGTTGAGCACTTTGAACCCCCAAGTGCTTCACAGAAGTTTACAACGCAGAGCCGTGAAAATAAAAAATCATTTTTATTTCCTCAAAAATGATGTTTTAGCAAGCAATTTTTTATTTTCACAAGGGTAACAGATGAAATTGGACCCCAATAGTTGTTGCCCAGTTTGTCCCGAGTATGCTGATACTCCGTACGTGGGGGTAAACCACTGTTTGGTTGCACGTTGGGGCTCGGAAGGGAGGGTGCACCATTTGACTTTTGGAACGCAAGATTGGCTGGAATCAATGGTGGCGCCATGTTGCGTTTGGAGACCCCTGATGTGCCTAAACAGTGGAAACCTCTCAATTCTAACTCCAACACTAACCCCAACACACCCCTAACCCTAATCCCAACTCTAGCCATAACCCTAACCCCAACACACCCCTAACCACAACCCTAACCCAACACACCCCTAACCCTAATCCCAACCCTAATTTCAACCCTAACCACAACCCTAACCCCAACACACCCCTAATCATAACCCTAACCACAAGCCTAATCTTAAACCTATTTCCAACCCTAGCCCTAATTCCATCCCTAACCCTAAGGCTATGTGCCCACGTTGTGGATTCGTGTGAGATTTTTCCGCACCATTTTTGAAAAATCCGCAGGTAAAAGGCACTGCGTTTTACCTGCGGATTTACCACAGATTTCCAGTGGTTTTTGTGCGGATTTCACCTGCGGATTCCTATTGAGGAACAGGTGTAAAACGCTGCGGAATCCGCACAAAGAATTGATATGCTGCGTAAAATACAACGCAGCGTTTCTGCGCGGTATTTTCCGCACCATGCGCACAGCGGATTTGGTTTTCCAAAGATTTACATGGAACTGTAAACCTGTTGGAAAACTGCTACGAATCCGCAGCAGCCAATCAGCTGCAGATCTGCAGCCAAATCCACACCGTGTGCACATAGCCTAACTCTAAGGCTATGTGCACACGCTGCGGAAAACGCTGCGGATCCGCAGCGTTTCCGCAGCTGCGGGTCCGCAGCAGTTTCCCTTGAGATTATAGTTCAATGTAAACCTATGGGAAACAAAAAACGCTGTGCACATGCTGCGGAAAAAACTGCGCGGAAACGCAGCGGTTTACATTCCGCAGCATGTCACATCTTTCTGCGGATTCCGCAGCGGTTTTACAACTGCTCCAATGGAAAACCGCAGTTGTAAAACCGCAGTGAAATCCGCAGAAAAACCACGTTGAATCCGCGATAAGTCCGCAGCGGTTTTACGCTGCGAATTTATCAAATGCACTGTGGAAAAATCCACAGAGGACCAGAATACCCTAACCCTAACCCTAACCCTAACCCTAACCCTGGTTCTGAACCTAGTGGGGGAAAAAAATATATATTTTCTTTAGTTTATTGTTGTCCCTAGCTATAAGGGTGATAAAGGGGGGGTCATTTACATTTTTTTTATTTTGATCACTGTGATAGGTTTTCACAGTGATCAAAATGTACATTGAACGAATCTGCCGGCCAGCAGATTCGGCGGGCGTACTGCGCATGCGCCCGCCATTTTGGAAGATGGCGGCGCCCAGGGAGGAGACAGACCGAAATCGGGAGGCTCGGTAAGTATGAGGGGGTAAGGGGGGGAGCTCGGGGGGTGGATCGGAGCACAGGGGAGGTGGATCGGAGCAAGGAAGGAGCGGGCAGGAGGACGCGGGAGCGGACAGGAGGACGGAGGGGACCGGGCCACATAACGGACGACTGGGGAGGCGATGGGTGGCAGTGGGGGGGGGCAGATCAGGTTTTCCAGCCATGGCCGATGATTTTGCAGCATCAGCCATGGCTGGATTGCAATATTTCACCTTTTTCATAGGTGAAATATTGCAAATTGCTCTGATTGGCTGTTGCACTATCAACAGCCAATCAGAGCGATCGTAGCCACGTGGGGGCAAAGCCACCCCCCCTGGGCTAAAGTACCACTCCCCCTGTCCCTGCAGATCGGGCGAAATAGGAGTTAACCCTTTCACCCGATCTGCAGGGACGCGATCATTCTGTGACACAGCATATGCATCACAGGTCGGATTGGCACCGACTTTCATGACGCATACGCTGTGTCACAGGTCGGGAAGGGGTTAAACTGCAGCATGACATCATTTCAGCAGCCAATCACAGCCTTGCAAGTAGTTTCATGCCCACCATGCTGAACAGGATGTGCCCACACTTGGAATCATTCCTCATTGGCTGAATTCGTGCTGTTTGAATTGAGAACTTCCGATTCCGGTATCCGATATGCGGCAAGTATCGGATCTCGGTATCGGAATTCCGATACCGCAAGTATCGGCCGATACCCGATACTTGCAGTATCGGAATGCTCAACACTAACAGCCACTTGTTGAAAATTTATCGTATTATATGGTTCACCCATTGGCTATTAAATCTTCTTTGGTGCATCTGTATTGGTATATATCCCTCAAAAAACTTGTTGAAAATTTTATTGTTATTATATTGTTCATCTATAGACTATTTTGTGGTCTGAAGTACACTTCATTGCTATATAAGCCTCAAAAAAGTTGTTCAAAATGTTATCATTACTATATTGCTCACCCATAGGGTGTTCTATAGTATAGATTACATTTTGTTGGTATATAATCCTCAAAAAACTTGTTAAAAAATTATAGATATTATATTGCTTTCCTATTGGGTATTACATTTTCTTGGGTACATTTCATTTTTATATAACTGTCCAAAAAATTGTTAAAAATTTATTGGTATTATATTGCTAGCCCATAGGATATTACATCTTCTTGGGTACATTTTGATGGTTTATAACCCTCCAAACACTTGGTCAAATGTGTTGGTATTATATTGCTCACCCATAGGATATTACATCTTCTTGAGTACATTTTGCTGCTATGAAAGTCTCAAAAAACGTATTCAAAATGTATTGGTAATTTATTTCTCACCCATAGACCATTCTGTGGTGTATTGTCCATTCCTTGGTATATAAGTGTCAAAAAACTTATTCAAAATGTATTTGAATAGGACAGGATGCTCTTTTAGAGGTAAAAGTCATAAGAGTCATAAATAAACTGCCATAAAGAAAAGTCATAGGAAAAATACTAAGAGCAAAGTCCAAAATAAGTAGAGGAGAATATGGAGTAACTTGATTAAAAAGATATTTTACTATATAAATACATAGAGCAAATCAAACAAGTAAATAAAGGGCATCAAACACTAAAAGACCAGCAGTGCCAGCAAGCAGAAAAACATAGTTGATAGCATAATACTACAGTAGAAAGAGCCCTGTATAGTAACAATAATTTAAATCCATATAGCGAAGTGGCGATACACAAGATATGAGAGAAGGCATAGCTTACCACAGTGTGGGAAACACAATAGTAGCGCTTCTGATCGGCAGTGAAATCATCCCCACCAGTCAGGGAACCACAGTTCCTACACAGTCAAAAGACAGTGAGAGCACTTAACTGTGATCAGAGGTATAAAGATTAACTCCGGTCACTGATGTCAGCTGATGACACTACAGCTCCCATCAGTTGACCCTGCTGCCGCTAATAACAGTGAGAACAGGAGCGGTGGATGGTAATATTCATCAGCAGCTCCTGCACTGTAAATAAATAATAAAAAGAAAACTATCATGGCTTCCTCTGTGTTTTTGATAATTAGCCAGGCAAAACTCACAGCTGGGAGCTGCAACCCTTAGTTGTCAGCTTCAATAAGGCTGATTATCAAGAATAGAGTGGTCTCCACACCGTATTTTCTAATTATTTAAATAAATAATTTAAAAACCTGGCATGAGGTCCCCCCATTCATGACAACCAGCCTTGCTAAAGCTCACAGCTATGGGCTGGTATTCTCAGGCTCATAAGGGGCCATGGATATTGCCCCCCTGCCTAAACATAGCATCTCGCAGCTGCCTAGAAAATGCATATTTATTCGATGTGGCAATTCTGGTACTTTGCTGGCTCTTCCCACTTGCCCTGTAGCAGTGGCAAGTGAGGTTCATATTTCCATATATGTGGTTATCACCTTCATATTGTCAGGTGACATCATCCCATGGATTACTAATGGAGAGGCATCTATGAGACGCCTATCCCTTACTAATCCTATAGTTATATGGGAAATAAAGACACAGCCAGAATAAAGTCCTTTGTTAGAAATGAGACTAAACATAGTTTTACATTTTATTTAAAATTAACAAACACGGTTATACTCACCTAAAGCCTATTCCACTGAAAAACCCTGTTCTCCTGTAATAAAACTAAAATAAAAAACAACAATATCTCTCACCTGTTGGTCATCCTCTCCCACGTCATAATCCATGTCTATGAGATTAATAGTTTTCAATCTGGAAGGTGCCAAGATGCGACCATCCAGACAGAGAGCCACTGGTGAATGAGCTGCTGCAAGCGCCAGAGATCAGCAGTGACATCATCAAAGTTACCTCCGGTCACTTAGGCTGCGTACCCAGCTGAGCTGAACTGAACTTGCTGTGGCAAGTGGGGTGATAGTTCGGGGGCTGATGTCACCTTTGTATTGTCAGGTGACATCAAGCCCTGAGGTTAGTAATGGAGAGGTATCAATAATTGAAAGAAAGACATAGACTACTTTAATAATCTTAATTAAACCATAATTATGACCTCGCCCATTCCCCGATGCCCTCGTCATCTGCAACAGAGGTAAAAAACAAACAAAAATATTCCCAAACTTTCAGCAGAGATGCTGCTAATCCATTTGTCCCACAATGGGCCTAGCTCTGCTACATCTAGTTGGCAGGGCGCATGGCTGCATGATGCAACCTGTCATCCAGTAGACACTGAGCACCATATGAGGGCACCGAGAGCGTAAAAAAGTTCTCCTGCTCGCGGTGTCATCACACAGGTCCTGCAAGTTCACAAGCAGTTAACTTACTTCACATTCCTGATGTCAGCATGAATGCTGTGGGAAATTTTCATCACCCCCCAACTATCACCCCACTTGCCACCACTACAGAGCAAGTGTAAAGAGCGAGGCTATTGCCAGAATTAGCACATCTTAGAGATGCGCCTTTTCTGGGGTGGCTGAGAGCTGACATTTTTAGCCTGGGGGGCCAGTATGGTCCCTTCCTAGGCCATTAATATCAGCTGACAGCTGTC
This sequence comes from Ranitomeya variabilis, assembly GCF_051348905.1. NCBI lineage: Eukaryota > Metazoa > Chordata > Amphibia > Anura > Dendrobatidae > Ranitomeya > Ranitomeya variabilis. The sequence goes on along the minus strand of NC_135233.1, from coordinate 666,923,632 downwards.
TTCAGTCTTTTCTGGTTATTAATTATGGGGGAACCCCATTCCATTTTTTGGAGGGTTCCCCCATTTTAACAGCCAGTAAAGGATAAGCATACAGCTGTGAGCTGATATTAATAGCCTGGGAAGCTCCATGGGTATTACCCCTTCTCAGGCTATAAACATCAGCCCCCAGCCTTCAGCTTTCCCTCTGCTAGTTACAAAAATTAAGCTGGAGTCCACACAATTTTTTTCAGAAAAATAATCTTTTATTAATTAAATACATGAACAGTAAGCTGCCCACACGCTGTTTTAATTGTACTTGTCACTGATATCTGTATATCTACCTATTCTATTTGTATTTACTGTATGTAATCCATCTCTTCTATCGTGTCAGCATCTGCTGTGATTTTACACTACGCGGCTGCTGAATTGCTGGCTTTTCTTCTATCTATCTATGTAGTATATATACATATATATTGCCTGTGTCACTGACATCTACTGTATATACCTATGTATTTTTTGTGTATATATCTATTCTATCTATGCTATTCTAACTTGTCACGCTGTGATTATACTGTACGCGGCACATGAATTGCTGGCTTTTATACTATCTATCTATGTATCTATCTATCTATCTTTCTAGCTATCAATCATCTAATTTAAAATACTTTACTGGCAATGCAATAATTTTCCTGCACTTTTCCCGAATGTTAATGACTTTTTCCAATTTTAAGAAAAATGCTCACGAATCCGAATGTACGATATTCTTGCCGAATTTATGTTTGGCGATTGTTTTCTGAACATATTCGCTCATCCCAAAGAATGTAAGTTCGCAAGTACAGGGTCCTCTCCCCTCTGTACCAGTCTGTCATTGTAAATTTGTTTACAGCTGACGATATCTATAACCCTGTATGTAACCCCTTTTTTCATGTACAGCACCATGGAATTAATGGTGCTATATAAATAAATAATAATAATAATAATAATAATAATAATAATAATCTCTAGTAAAGACTGTAAATAAACAGTCTTACCATCATGTTGGTAGGTGTTTCAGAGAAATATACATATATGAAAATAAGTGCAATGACATAGGTAGACATAAAACCAGTTTGTACAAAAAAGGATAAGAAAAGAGACTTAAGTTAGCGTACTTCCAAATTGAAAAATAAGAAGTAAGCTCCTGTTGACACATTAACAAAGTTAATTCTGATGAATCTAATGCTCATCAATGGACACGCAATGTTTGTGACTAAGGCAACAATATGGGTGGTCAAAACCACATAGTGCCCACAGGCACAGATCTGGAGAATCAAAGTAGAAATGAGGATGACGAGATATCAAATTAAATGACATAGTCACAAAAGAACTTCACTATGATGCCAAGAGAGACGCCATTGCCTGTGTGGGGCTTGGTGTGTGCCTTAGCTTCATAGTGAATCCAAAGTGTGTGAGATCAGATGAGCCAATGACATCACGTGTACAAAGAGACACAATATCTCAAATTATAAACTGCAAATATTGGACACCAAAGCATGGTTTAAAATAAAAGATGACAAGATATATATAAATAACTGGGATTGAGAATCACTGAATACTAGTACTATATATAGTAACATAGTTAGTTCAACCCATAGCCTAACCTAAGATGCCCTAACATGTTGATCCAGAGGCAGAAAAAAAAAACCCATGTGGCAAAGTCTAAGCTCCACATTGGGGAAAAAAATTCCTTCCCGACTCCACATACGGCAATCAGACTAGTTCCCTGGATCAATGCCCTATCAAGGAATCTAGTATATATAACCTGGAACATTATACTTTTCAGGAAAGGTATCCAGTCCCCTCTTAAATTTTAGTAATGAATCATTCATTACTAGTGTTGAGTGATACCTTCCGATATGCAAAGGTATCGGTATCGGATTGGATCGGCCGATATCCAAAAAATATCGGATATCGCCGATACCGATTCCCGATACCAATGCATATCAATGGGACACAAAATATCAGAATGGTTCCCAGGGTCTGAAGGAGAGGAAACTCTCCTTCAGGCCCTGGGATCCATATTCATGTATAAAATAAAGAATAAAAAAAAAAAATATTGATATACTCACACCTCCGACGGCCCCGGCTCTCACCGGTCCAAGCGTCTGCCTCCGTTCCTAAGAATGCAGGGAGTGTAGGACCTGCGATGACGTCGCGGCTTGTGATTGGTCGCGTGACCGCTCATGTGACCGCTCACGCGACCAATCACAAGCCGCGACGTCATCAAAGGTCCTTCATTCCCTGCATTCTTAGGAAAGGAGGCACCGCTAAGAGCCAGGGTCCGCCGGAGGGGTGAGTATATCAATATTTTTTATTTTTATTATTTATTTTTTGCATGAATATGGATCCCAGGGCCTAAAGGAGAGTCTCCTCTCCTCCAGACCCTGGGAACCATACGCACCGCATACTTCCGATTCCGATTTCTGATATCGCAAAAATATCAGAACTTGGTATCGGAATTCCGATACAGCAAATATCGGCCGATACCCGATATTTGCAGCATCGGAATGCTCAACACTACTCATTACAATATCATCCAGCAGAGAGTTCTATAGTCTCACTGCTCTTACAGTAGAATCCGCATCTGTTATTATGCTTAAACCTTCTTTCCTCCAGACGTAGAAAATGCCCCCTTGTCTCTGTCTCAGGTCTATGATTAAAAAGATCATCAGAAAGGTCTTTGTACTGTTCCCTCATATATTTATACAATAAAATAAGATCCCACCTTAGCCTTCGTATTTCTAAACTAAATAGACCCAAGAGTAATAACCTATCTTGATATTGCAGACCCCCTAGACCTCTGATAAGCTTGGTCGCTCTTCTTTGCACCCGCTCTAGTTCAGCTATATCTTTCTTATACACCAAAGACCAGAACTGTACACAATATTCTAACTGTGGTTGAACTAGTGACTTGTATAGAGGTAAACTTATGTTCTCCTCATGAGCATCTATGCCTCTTTTAACCCCTTTCTGACATTAGACGTACTATCCCGTTGAGGTGGGGTGGGCCTGTATGACCACCGACGGGATAGTACGTCTAACGTGATCAGCCACGCTCACGGGGGGAGAGCAGCCGATCGCGGCCGGGTGTCAGCTGACTATCGCAGCTGACATCCGGCACTTTGTGACATGAGCGGTCACGGACCACTCCTGGCACATTAACCCCCAAAACACTGCGATAAAACATGATTGCAGCATTCCGGGGGCATAGGGAAGCATTGCGCAGGGAGGGGGCTCCCTGCGTGCTTCCCGGAGCATCTCCTCTGTCCTCCTCCCTTAAGGCCAGGATCCAAGATGACCGCGGGGGGCCTTTCTGGTCATGCAGAGAGGTGGCTTGCAAGCACCTGCTCAGAGCAAGCGCTTGCAATCCTCCAGCAGTGCACGTCAGATCGCCGATCTGACACAGTGCATTGCAAAGTGTCAGATCAGCGATCTGACACTCTACTGTGATGACCCCCCCCCCCCCAGGGCATTGTAAAAAAGTAAAAATAAAAAAATTACATGTGTGTAAAAAAAAAAATCTTAAATAAATAAATAGCAAAAAATATATTGTTCCAATAAATACATTTCTGTTTGTAAATAAATAAAAAAAATAAAAGTACATATATTTAGTATCGCCGCATCCGTAACGACCTGACCTATAAAACTGTCCCACTAGTTAACCCCTTCAGTGAACACCGTAAAAAACAGGCAAAAAATAGTGCTTTATCATCATACCGCCGAACAAAAAGTGGAATAACACGCGATCAAGAAGACAGATATAAACATTATACAACCGAAAACATCATCTTGTCCTGCAAAAAACAAGCCACCAAACAGCATCATCAGTGAAAAAATAAAAAAGTTATAGCCCTCAGAATAAAGCGATGCAAAAATAATTATTTTTCCTATAAAATAGTTTTAATTGTATAAAAGCGACAAAACATAAAAAAATATAAATAAGATCGCTGTAATCGTACTGACCTGAATAATAAAACTGCTTTATCAATTTTACCAAACGCGGAACGGTATAAACACCCCCCCAAAAAGAAATTCATGAATAGCTCATTTTTGTTCTTTCTGCCTAACAAAAATCGGAATAAAAAGGGATCAAAAAATGTCACGTGCCCGAAAATGATACTAATAAAACGTCAACTCATCCCGCAAAAAACAAGACCTCACATGACTCTGTGGACCAAAATATGGAAAAATTATAGTTCTTAGAATGTGGTAACGCAAAAACTATTTTTTGCAATAAAAAGCGTCTTTTAGTGTGTGACAGCTGCCAATCATAAAAACCCGCTATAAAAACCCACTATAAATAGTAAATCAAATCTCCCATTATCATCGACTTAGTTAAGGAAAAATAATAAAGTAAAAAAAAATATTTATTTCCATTTTTCTATTTGGGTTAGGGTAAGGGTTGGGGCTAGGGTTAGGGTTAGGGTTTGGGCTAGGGTTAGGGTTAGGGTTGGGGCTATTAGGGTTAGGGCTAGGGTTAGGGTTGGGGTTAGAGTTAGGGTTGGGGCTAGGGTTAGGGTTGGGGCTGGGGTTAGGGCTAGGGTTGGGGTCAGTGTTGGGGTTAGGGTTGGGGTTATGGTTAGGGTTGGTGTTAGGGTTAGGGTTGGGGTTGGGGCTAGGGTTAGGGTTGGGGTTAGGGGTAGGGTTAGGGTTGGGGCTAGGGTTAGGGTTAGGGCTAGGGTTAGGGCTGGGGTTAGGGCTAGAGTTGGGGTTAGGGTTGGGGCTAAAGTTAAGGCTGGGGCTAGAGTTGGGGTTAGGGTGTGGATTATGTTTATGGTTGGGTTAGGGGTGTTTCAGGGTTAGGGGTGTGGTTAGTGTTGGGATTAGGCTTAGGGGTGTATTGGGGTTAGGGTTGGAGTTAGAATTGTGAGGTTTCCACTGTTTAGGCACCCCAGGGGCTCTGCAAATGCAATGTGATGTCCGATCTCAATCCATACAATTGAGCGTTGAAAAAGTAAAATGGCACTCCTTCCCTTCCGAGCTCTGCCGTGCGCCCAAACAGTGGTTTACCCCCACATATGAGATATCAGCATTCTCAGGACAAATTGGACAACAACCTTTGGGGTACAATTTATCCTGTTACCCTTGAGAAAACAAAAAATTGGGGGCGAATATTCATTTTTGTGAAAAAAATAAGATTTTTTTAATTTTTTTGGCTCTACATTATATACTTCTGTGAAGCACTTAGGGGTTCAAAGTGCTCCCCACACATCTAGATTAGTTCCTTAGGGGGTCTTCTTTCCAAAATGGTGTCACTTTTGGGGGGTTTCCACTGTTTAGGCACATCAGAGGTCTCCAAACACGACATGGCGTCCTGTTGTGAATTCTGCTCTTGGTCTCCCTCCGGTGGTTGTTAGTGGTAGTGCAGTGGTCTCTGGATTGTAAGCTAGGGCAGGTGTTTCTGCTTATTGCAGCTCTATTAGGTATTTAGGTGTGTAGGATCCATCAATCCCTGCCAGTTGCCCATTGTATCTTGGAGGGATTGCATCTCTGTCTGGCTCCACTTGCCCTGCTGTCATTTCAGCTAAGATAAGTGTCTGATTTTTGTTCTCTGTAGCACGCATGCAGTGTGCTTTTATGTGCAGTGCAATCTATTGTGTTTTTGTCCAGCTTAGACTTTGCTTGGATTTTTCTGTCATGCTGGATTCTTTGGAGATGCAGATATACATCCTATGTCTTTAGTTAGATGTAGTAGATAGTATATTCTGCTGTGGATTTTTCTAGAGTTTTAATACTGACCGCTTAGTACTCTGTCCTATCCTTTTCTATTTTAGCTAGAAGTGCCTCTTTTGCTAAACTCTGTCTTTTCTGCCTGTGTATGTATTTCCTCCTAAACTCACAGTCAATATTTGTGGGGGGCTGCCTATCCTTTGGGGCTCTGCTCTGAGGCAAGATAGGATTTCCCATTTCCATCTTTAGGGGTATTTAGTCCTCCGGCTGTGTCGAGGTGTCTAGGACATGTTAGGTACATCCCACGGCTACTTCTAGTTGCAGTGTCAGTATTAGGATTGCGGTCAGTACAGGTACCACCTACTCCAGAGATAGTCACATGCGGCTCCAGGGTCACCGGATCATAACAGCGTCCTAACTCAATCCCAACTAATTTTGCATTGAAAAGTCAAATGACACTCCTTCCATTCTGAGCTCTGCCATGCACCCAAACAGTGGTTTACCCCCACATATGGGGTATCAGTGTACTCAGGACAAATTGCACAATAACTTTTGGGGTCCAATTTCTCCTGCTACCCTTGGTAAAATAAAACAAATTGGATCTGAAATAATTTTTTTGTGAAAAAAAGTGAAATGTTCATTTTTTTTTTTAAACATTCCAAAAATTCCTGTGAAACACCTGAAGGGTTAATAAACTTCCTGAATGTGGTTTTGAACACCTTGAGAGTTTCAATTTTTAGAATGGTGTCACACTTGGGTATTTTCTATCATATAGACCCCCTCAAAGTGACTTCAAATGTGAGGTGGTCCCTAAAAAATTAATGGTGTTATAAAAATGAGAAATTGCTGGTCAAATTTTAACCCTTAAAAATCCCTAACAAAAAAAATTTGGTTCCAAAATTTTGCTGATGTGAAGTAGAAATGTTACTTATTAAGTATTTTGCGTGACATATCTCTGTGATTTAAGGGCATGAAAATTCAAAGTTGGAAAATTGCAAAATTTTCAAAATTTTCACCAAATTTCCATTTTTTTCACAAATAAACACAGGTAATATCAAAGAAATTTTACCAGTATCATGAATTACAATATGGCACGAGAAAACAGTGTCAGAATCACCAGGATCCGTTGAAGCGTTCCAGATTTATAAAGGGACAGTGGTCAGAAGTCTAAAAATTGGCCTGGTCATTAACGTGCAAACCACCCTTGGGGGTAAAAGGGTTAATGCATCCCATTATTTTATTTGCCTTTGTAGCAGCTGCCTGACACTGGCCACTAAATGTGAGTTTGTCATCCACCCATACACCCAAGTCTTTTTCATTGACAGTTTTGCCCAGTGTTTTACAATTAAGCACATAGTTATACATCTTATTACTTCTGCCCAAGTGCATGACCTTACATTTATCCCCATTAAATCTCATTTGCCATTTATCAGCCCAAGCTTCTAGTTTACATAAATCATCCTGTAATATAAAATTGTCCTCCTCTGTATTGATTACCCTGCAGAGTTTAGTGTCATCTGCAAATATTGAAATTCTACTCTGAATGCCCCCTACAAGGTCATTAATAAATATGATAAAAAGAAGAGGGCCCAATACTGACCCCTGTGGTACCCCATTGCTAACTGTGACCCAGTCCGAGTGTGCTCCATTAATAACCACCCTTTGTTTCCTATCCCTGAGCCAGCTCTTAACCCACTTACACATATTTTCCCCTATCACCATTATTTTCATTTTATAGTTCAAAAGCTTTTGAAAAGTCCATATACACTACGTTCACTGTGTTCCCTTGCTCCAGTCGGGAACTTGAAATTGATCAGATTAGTCTGACAGGAACGGTCCCTAGTAAACCCATGCTGATATTGAGTCATGAGGTTATTCCTCTTCAGATACTCCAGTATAGCATCCCTTAGAATGCCCTCCAGGATTTTACCCACAGTAGTGGTTACGCTTACTGGCCTATAATTTCCGAGTTCAGTTTTTGTCCTATTTTTGAATATTGGCACCATATTTGCTATACGCCAGTCCTGTGGTACAGACCCTGTTATTATGGAGTCTTTAAAGATTAAAAATAATGGTCTATCAATGACTGTACTTAATTCCTGCAGTACTCGGGGGTGTATCCCATTCGGGCCCGGAGACTTTTCAATTTTAGTGATTTTTAGACGCCGCCGTACTTCCTGCTGGGTTAAGCAGGTGACATTTAATGGGGAATTTTTGTTATCACTGATCATATTGTCTGCCATGGAATTTTCTTGTGTAAATACTGGTAAAAAAAAGTCATTTAGCATATTGGCTTTTTCCTCATCCTCATCCACCATTTCACCCAGACTACTTTTAAGGGGGCCAACACTATCATTTTTTAGTTTCTTACTGTTTATGTAGTTAAAGAATATTTTGGGATTATTTTTACTCTCTCTGGCAATGAGTCTCTCTGTCTCAATCTTTGCTGCCTTGATTTGCTATTTACAGAATTTATTTAACTTTCTATATTTATTTATTGCCTCATCACTACCTACTTCCTTTAATTCTCTAAATGCTTTCTTTCTGTCACTTATTGCACCTCTTACAGCTCTATTAAGCCATATTGTTTTTTCTCCTATTTCTAGTATGTTTATTCTCATACGGTACATGCTGTGCACAGGTCCTATACAGGATGCTAACAAACGTCTCCCATTTTCTTTGTGTATTTTTATGTCTCAGGATATCGTCCGAGTTAATTGCACAAAGATCATACCTCATCCACTAGAAATTAGCCCTCCTGAAGTTTAGTGTTCTTGTAACCCCTCTACTACACATCTTGTTGAAGGATACATGAAAACATAATTTTGTGATCACTATTCCCCAAGTGACCCCCAACCCTTATATTTGATATGCGGTCTGGCCTGTTGGTTAATATTAGGTCTAGCAGTGCCCCCCTTCTTGCTGGGTCCTGAACTAGTTGTGAACGGTAGTTGCCTCTCATAGTTGTCAAAAACCGATTACCTTTACTGGAACTGCAGGTTTCTGTTCCCCAATGTATTTCAGGGTAGTTGAAGTCCCCCATAATAATGTCTTCTCCTTGAGTCGCTGCTTCATCTATTTGCTTTACAAGGAAATTCTTTGTTGCTTCCATTATTTTTGGAGACTTATAATAAACCTCTATCAGTAATTTATTATATCCCCCCTCCCCTTATCTGCACCCACAGGGACTCTATATTTTCATTAGATTCACCTATATTATCACGCAGGATGAGTTTTAAGGATGATTTTACATACAGACACACCCCTCCCCCTCGCTTATCTGTTTGGTCATTTCTGAACAGACTATAGCCCTGCAAGTTAACAGCCCAGTCATGGCTCTCATCCAGCCACGTCTCAGATATCCCCACCATGTCATAATTATGCTCCAACAACAATAATTCTAATTCCTCCATTTTGTTGGCGAGGCTTCTGGCATTAATACACATGCACTTTATGTATCTCTCTGTATCTCTATTCTTTCTTAAGTTATTAACTGTTCGGACCCCACCCCCCATGCCACCGCCACCCCCAACTTACTTATTTGTGCCCAGGTCTCTCTCTGCACTATCTTCCACTTCTATAAAATGAATACCCTCCCCCCATCCCTAGTTTAAACTCTCCTCCAACCTTCTAGCCATTTTCTCCCCCAGCACAGCTGCACCTTCCCCATTAAGGCGCAGCCATTTCCTAGAGTAGAACCTGTAGCCAACTGAGAAGTCGGCCCAGTTCTCCAGGAATCCACACCCCTCCCTACACCAATTCTTGAGCCACTCATTAACCTCCCTAATCTCCCGTTGCCTGTCTGGTGTGGCACGTGGTGCAGGCAGTATTTCGGAAAATACCACCTTTGAGGTCCTTGCTTTCAGCTTTCAGCCTAATTCCCTGAAATCATCTTTAATGACCTTCCACCTACCTCTAACATTGTCATTTGTGCCAATGTGCACCATGACCACTGGGTCCTCACCAGCCCCTCCCTGTAATCTGTCAACCCAATCAGCGATGTATCGGACTTGAGCGACAGGTAACCTGCACACCGTTCGACAATCCCTGTCTTTGTGACAGATTGCCCTATTGCCCTATCTGTTCCCCTAATAATTTAATCCCCTACTACCAGCACCTGTCTGGCCTGCCCTGCTCTCCTATTTCCCTCCTTACTGGAGCAGTCACTCCTCCAGCTTTCAGAGGACATGCCTGGCTGCAGCAGTGCTACCCCTGTACTGGCACCCCCCTCATCTGCCAACTTAGCAAACTTATTGGGGTGTGCCAGATCAGGACTAGCCTCCCTGGCACTCTTCCCTCTACCCTGCTTTCTAACTGTCACCCAGCTTGCTGCTTCACTGTACTGCAGCTCCATCCTACCATTCTCCCCCACATCTTTCCCATTGAGCATCTGATAAGTGAGCAGAAGACTCCTCTCCATATTGTCTATGGATCTCAGTGTTGCCAGCTGCACATTTAGATCCAGAATCTGGGCTTCCAAATGCACAACGTGCTCACATCTGACACAGCAGTATGTGCCCTTGACCAGCTACTCAAGAATTGCATGCATGTGGCAAGATGTACACTGGATGGCATTAACAATTGTGGAGCACATTTCCTAATGGGGATTGCACCAGACAGAAAAGTTAAATAAAAGATAAATACAAAGTATTAATAAAATACAGACAGCAATTCAGTAATTCCTCCCTTGGAATCTCCCTGAATCCAAAGTCACTGAATCCAGTAATTCCTCCCTTGGAAACTCCCTGAATCCAAAGTCACTGAATCACAAGTCACACTTACCATCATTCACACTAAAGGTACCATCACACTCAGCGTCGCTGCGGCGATATAGACAACAAGCCAACCTAAACTAGATCGCTGGAGCGTCGCTGTTTAGGTCGCTGTAGAGACGTCAAACACAGCAACTCCAGAACGATGCAGGAGCGATCCAGTGACGTAACGGCGACTCACTTCTCGTTCTCGCTGTTTGTTAGCTACATGTCAAACATTGTTGGCATCGTTGCTTTTGATGTCAAACATGACGATACACGCCAACCTGGCAATGAAATAAAGTTCTGGACTTCTAGCTCCGACCAGCGATGGCACAGCGGGATCCAGATCGCTGCTGCGTGTCAAACACAACGAGATCGCTATCCAGGATGCTGCAACGTCACGGATTGTTGTCGTTCTCGTTGCAAAGTTGCTGAGTGTGACGGTACCTTTACTCTCAGGTCACAATCAGCTCGTTCACACTTGCTCAGCTGAAGATTTAAAGAGAATTTTTTCCCCTCAGCAGCAATCCACCCTGCTGTTCAATGCACTTCCAAAAGAACTTGAGCCCCAACCAGCTGCCCCTTATAAACCCTTCACTATGAGCCCCCACCCTAAATTAACCCCTTGTTGATATAGCTATTCCCAATTGAGCAACTCACACCAATTCACACAGGTATTTGTTAAAGGTTTTCCAGATGCCTCTTCACTGAATCACAAGTCACACACTTACCGCCGTTCACACTTACAGTCAGGTCACACTCAGCTCGTTCACACTTGCAAAGCTGAAGATTTAAAGAGATTTTTTTTTCTTTTTCCCCTCAGCAGCAGTCCACCTTGCTGTTCAATGCACTTCCAAAAGAAGTAAGAAAATATTAAGTGATTAAACAATAATCAGATAATGCAGTTGTAACAAAGGTATCTCGAAGATAACACACTGAATAAAAAACTAGCACAATGGAGGAGTGTTAAATGAAAGACAAAAGGGGGACAAAACATAAAAAGGATTTATAAATAGGTTGGAGAAAGGTTCCTTAAATAGCACAAGGTCCCAAAACCCCCTTTTTCCTATCTTTCATTTTTCTATTAAAATAAAATAATGTGTGATTGTGTGATGACTGTGCAAATGACAAAAACATATACATGAGTGTGGAAGTGGAAGTATAATAATGTGTATTTAAAATATTTCATTTACAATGAAAATAAAATTTATAGTGGGAAAAATAGTGACTACGAAAACCATTTATGATGCCAAGGCAATGAAAACAGTTGTGAAGTGAAAACAATTGCAAAGTGAAAGCAAGAAAATGTGTAATTCTTGTTTAAAAGATTATCATCCATTCTTCCATTGAAAATTCTTCCAGTTATGTGAGATTCCTGAGTAATCTTGCATTCTCTGATACTTAAGGTCTAGCCACAGATTTTCAATGATGCTGAGATCAGGGGACTGTGAAGGCCATTGTAAAATCTTAAGCTTGTGCTTTTTGAGGTAGTCTATTGTGGACTTTGATGTATGTTTAGGATCATTATCCATTTGTAAAAGCCATCCTCTTTTCCCCTTCAGCTTTTTTACAGATGGTGTTATGTTTGCATATATTCTTGGCACTCCTGTGCCACTGACTGAATTTCATAGTAGAGTGAGATTTGTATTACAATATAAAGTATAAGTGATCAGATTACAGGAGATTAAAACATAAAGTAAAAAAAGTTTTGAAAATAATAATAAAAAAATAATCAACAAATCATATTTAAAATTTAAGAACATTAAAAAATACATATTTTGTAATACAGTAAAGCCATGTTTATAAAAAATTATTAAAGCAAAAAATTAATTAACTCTTGCAGTAAGAGAAAAAAAACAAAATGTCAGAGTTGAGGATTTTTTGTCACCTCTCATTCCAAAAAATGCAATTAAAAGAGTTCAAAATTTCATATATGCTCCAAATTGATATCAATAAAAATATCAGCTCACCTGACAAAAAAAATAAGCCATCACACAAGTACATGAATGGAGTAATAAAAATGTTGCTTTGGAACAATAACACAATGCCCCATCTCCCTCAATTTTTTTGTATACTAAAAAATCTATGAAACTTTGTTATCACCAAAATTGTACTGATTTCAAGAATAATGTTCTAAGTGGGAAAAATAATGATGGAATTATATTTATACACTGTAGGTTTATATTTCACTTTACATGCATATATGTGTGTATAAAAGTTTTAACACTCCACCTCCATCAGGGAGGTTGAGTGATAAAAACAACACATGAAAATGTCAAAGTTATTTCAGAGAGGGTTCATGTATGTTTAAATCATTTAGTTAATAGTTTGAGTGTAACATAAACAGCGGAACATAGTATTATTATTATTATTTGCATTGTAGAAGCAGTTGTGCTGACATTTGAAAGTGCTCAACCAGTTATGCAAATGACATCTTTATAATGCATCCTGCTGGTTACACTGAGAAGCTGGTGGTTTGATGATGGCACACATACTGGGAAACTAAAAATCATTCTACAGATTACTGTAGAGGAAACTAGAGGAAAATATCTATTGGCATTTATGTATAACATTCAAATATTGTGATTCAATACATAAGAAAAAAGTGAAGTGGCACAACTCAACTTCGGAGTTTCTCTACGTGTCCATGACCATAGCTAAACAGTGGTGCTAGCGTGGAGAATCCAGTCTAGAATGAACGTAAAAAAGGAAGAAAAGAACAACGCTGCACTCACTGTTAGTCGAAGCTTCTTCTTTATTGCGGCATACAATTATGCATCTTCATGGCACGGGGGAGTGTAGGTGGAACAGGACATGTGAGGCGAGACGACGGCCGTTTCGCGCTAGGTAATTGCGCTTCTACGGGTCTGACAAATATTGTGTTTTATACGTTAGTATCTATACTCTGAAAATGAAACAAGATCCTTGAATATTTTTCAACATTAGCCACGTAAATAAATATGCAAAACATTCTCACAATACAAATCCAAGACTTTATAGAAACTTGCTTGCAAAACCACTGGCACACTGCAATTATCATTAGAACCAATGTAGATCTACAGTATATAGAATTAACAAATCCTGACAAAGTGCTAGAATATATTAATTTTTCAGAGTACTATTCCTATGAGGTTTTTCTAATATCTGAAGATGTAAAAAAGCGTTGTGTATCTGATAACTCTTATCAACACTATGTGCAGTACTGAAACTTTTAATAACAATATAGTTCTGCTAATTTTATTATATTAAACTTCTAAATGAATTTCAGAGAGACATAACTCCATTGGATGAATATAACATCACCCTTTTCCTTATATTTTTTTAAATTGTATTTGAAAATGTTAGACTGGATTTCTCAGCTCACTTTGAGAAACTTTGGAAGGAAACTTCTTATTAATTAACGGAAACAAGTCCAAACCTACAAAGATGCACAGATTAATTTGTGGAAGACATCAAAACAACAAGCTTATCCCAATTACTAACATTGCAAAAAATAATCAAAATCCTAACTAAATTTGCAACATGCTGAATCCAAGTCTTTAATCTATATTTAAAGTAGTTAACAATATACTATTAACATATTAATAGCTACATTTTTCTTTAAATTGGTAACTGACATACTTGCTTACCTGGAATATAATCTTAGATATCTGTATGTCTAATTGTTTAAATCTAACTATTCTCCCAAGTTAAAACAAATCAGAAATAACCTAAATTAGAATAATATGCAATCAATTTTGAATTTGGAAATATCTCTGTGGTAATCTCACAAAATATATTGTATATTGCATCAAATGTTGCTAAATATGTCTATAACCTTTCTAAAAAAGTTACAAAGATTTGCAATTCAATATACTGTATCTGGAGGTTACTTTAATGGAAGATAAAATAAAAATACATGACTTAGTTGCTTGTTTGACAATATATTGAGAATCCTTATTGGACCAATTTAAATCCTTTATGTTTTGAACTTAATACAAATAGTGAGTTATTGTTGAATCCCATGTTTGGTTAAGCATATCATATCTAACAGCCGTAAACTTTTATGCAAACCTATTGTATATTTCCACACAACAATATACCCAGATGTTACAGATATTGAACATTTGCATTTCTTAACCTGCCATCCTTGACTTAGAACTGTATAAACCTTTTCACAAAAATATAGCCAAAAGAGAGGGATCAAAAAGTATAAATCTTTAGTAAGGGAATATACACATTTTTTTTTATTTTTAAAACGTAAGGTGAGTAGATATTAAGATCAGCACATAGTAAGTACTGTACAATACATAAGTAGCACCAGCAAATAGGGTAGCTAGTTAATGGGACAGTGTCCAACAATATAAGTATAGCATAGGGATGCAAATTTTATAATCAGATGTAAGTATTTTTTAAAGGAGGCATACCTGTATTAAAATCCTCCAGGTGGAATGGTGTAGGGTCCCAATGCGTGTTTCAGTGTTAGGGTACCGTCTCACTATACGATTTACCAACAATCACGACCTGCGATACGACCTGGCCGTGATCGTTGGTAAGTCGTTGTGTGGTCGCTGGAGAGCTGTCACACAGACCGCTCTCCAGCGACTTTCCGGCCGGCAGACAGACAGAGCGGGAAGCAGACGGCAAGGGACCTGACGGACATCAGATGGTCAGTATGTACTGTTTGTTTTTTTTACTTTTACGCTGGTAACCAGGGTAAACATCGGGTTACTAAGCGCGGCCCTGCGCTTAGTAACCCGATGTTTACCCTGGTTACCAGCGAACGCATCGCTGGATCGCTGTCACACACAACGATCCAGCGATGACAGCGGGAGATCCAGCGACGAAAGAAAGTTTCAAACGATGTGCTACGACGTACGATTCTCAGCAGGGTGTCTGATCGCAGTAGTGTGTCAGACACTGCGAGATCGTAACGATATCGCTAGAACGTCACGAATCGTGCCGTCGTAGCGATAAAAATGCCACTGTGTGACGGTACCCTTAGCTTTCATCAGGGGTCTTGGCGTGAGACTAACAGGTGGCTTAGAACTATCAATATGGAAAACAAAAGGTCTATGCTCTATCTCTTAACTTTGGATGGATAGCAACTTTGAGTCTGCTCAACAGAGATCTCTGTCCCAGCTTCTGGCTCAAGCAGATACTGTGCGTCTTGTTACAGCTGCCGCCCCAGGTTGAGCCTTTGTATCCAGCATTGATCAGCAATTATCAGACATTCCAGGGACTAAATCCTGCTATTCATCTACTGAGAATGCCCGTTGGACGACCTCTCCTTGGAGGTCGGAGGTCATATGCTCAGGTCCTGTAGCGGCTCCGACTGGAATACTGGGAAGGTCCTGAAAGGTTACATCTATAAAAGGCTTGCATGGCCGCTCAGCCATGCGCTAGTTTAAAACTAAACTCTTGTGTGCGGACGTGTGATTGAATCTGCTGAAGGCTCCTTAATCATTCCCATCCCTAGTGTTGTTGCATGTACTTGGGTGATTAAGCTATCTAGTGCCAGACTGTGCCATCCAGCACTAGGCACGCGTATACTGTGTCCATTAGCAGCAACCGCCAGTGTGGCACCGAGCGCTACTAGTGCGCTTTCCAGGCCATAGTTAGGGTGGTTAGTGGCATCCACCAGAGCGGCGCTGTACGCACTTAGTATGGTAAATCTTTATTTAGCTTTTCCCTGGCACCACAGTTGTGGCTAGAGGAACTCTAACCCCGTGTCCTTGGGCCAGAGTCCTGTGACCTAATACTAGTGTTCACTCTGCGGTATTGCGGCCCTGTAACGCAACAGGGTTCACCTTCTTACATACCGGGTGAAGCTAACCCGTGTGTGTTCACATTATACTGCCATATACTGTCCGCAATTACCGAGCAGCAGGCGTCATCTCTGCACTGTGGACCCCTGGCTGCGAACGCACCTTATAACTTACTTATCATTATTTGGTGCTTTCCGCTGGCCCTAACAATATGGATTTCAAGGCATTAGATTTTTTTATGTACTACTTGGTACAAAGGTTTGTTTTATTGCTTATGTTATGTTCATTTATTCATGAATTTAGTAGTAAAATTGAATAAATAGTAATTTATATAGTAGGCTTTGGTTCTGGGCATTTTTATTTGAATCTTCTGGACTTAACAAATAATGTTAATAAAATTTTTTTAAAAAGGCTCAAACACTTCTTTATTGCTGTGGTTGCCTTTTGAGATTACAGTTTGGTTAAGAACGAATCCATATAAAAAAAATATTAAACCATAGCCGCCTCAGCTAAAACTATGAAATTCACTAATATTTAATTCTATTAACTTCAACTGAATTATGTCAGCATGTTTTTATTATGTAATTTGAGGACTGCATGAGGTAGCTTTTAAAGCCCTGAATTCTGTAATGTATCACTTTTTTGGGCTGTGTGCTGTTGTTTAATTACAATGAAGGTTTTATCACTAGGGCATTACCATTTCTCAGATGAGCTGCCAAGTCAACTCACAATGCTGCTCACTAAGCAGCTCGTTGTCAAAAGGCAATGCACATGGAGAGCCTGGTGAGGGCAAGGTTAGCTTTCTGATCTTTGCTGCATTCTACAGCAAACTCTAATTGTGTCACAACTGCTGCACTCAATAAACTAAGGTCTCTTTTCCTATATGTTGCTGCTCTCAAATGAGGCAGCAAAAACCTGGTGACAGATAGAGGTGAGCGAACCAGTTCGGAAAATGTTAGCCAATCTCAAAAATTCAGCACGAACGTACCACATTCGGAATCATGTTCAGATTTACAAGTATTTTCACTCAAAGTCAGCAAATTTTGGTCACAGTTCGGTAAATCACTGGGGAGCATAGAGATAGGCACAGGCTGAGTTAGGAGGTGCTCCAACCCTCATTCCCTGCTATTAAGGCCTTCCTCCACCTTTTCCCATCCCATTTTTGGTGTTTGTTGTGCCAACCTTGTGGTCCTGACAGGTGAGTTCAGGCCACTGTTCTATTTTTTGCACATTTTATCTTTTTTATTAAATAATGACCAAAAAATTGAGAATTTAGGAAAAGGTAGTGACAATTAAAAGTTGCAAATACTCAATCACGTGCTCAAATTTAGTATAAAATATCAAAATTTAATTGACAAAGGGGGCGCATGCGTGAAGCTTGATGACGGCGGTTTGGCGGCACTGAGCTCCGCTCCCCGTTGAGCCCATAACTACCCCTATCAGCACGCCGACCACTATAAAAAGGACATCGGTGATCCTCTTACCTGTCCTGGGCACCGGCACGCCACCATGCCGAAGAAAGGAGGCTCCACTCAGCCGGTAAGCCGCTCAATAGCGGAGCTGCTGTCCGATCCTGGCAGCTCCAAAATGGCGGCCGCGGCTCCGGCCCCAGATATCACTAACTCCCTCGCCATGCGGCAGGACACTGCAGGAGACGGCGAGGAGGGGCTGGCGCAGGAGGACACTGTAGTGCCCACAGCTATTCTCATAAAAACCCTCCAGGAGACATTTAGGCAGGAACTGGCTTCTGCCATGAAATCAATTACAGCACAAATGCAGGAGATACTGCAGCGCACCTCCTCATTAGAGGACAAAATGGATACGGTGGCAGATGCGCTTGAGGAAGATCAGGAACAAATAAGACAACAAATGGAGCGCATACATGAGCTAGAAATTAAATTTGAGGACTATGAAAATCAATCAAGGAGAAGCAATCTCCGCATAAGGGGTCTCCCTGAATCAATAGTGTCACTGAAAGAGACTGCATCTGGCCTGTTCTCTGCCCTTCTCCCACAGGCAGACCCGACCACGCTACACATTACTAGGATACACAGAGCACTGGGCAAGCCAAGGTCTGATAATGTTCCAAGGGATGTAATCCTGAAGTTACACTATGAAGAGACCAGAGATCTCATTTTAACAGCAGCACGGGACTCCCCAAATCTTTCAGGCGTTCCAAACTCAGTTCATCTATATGCTGACATAGCTCCTGCCACCCTGAACAGGCACAGGGAGTTCAGACCACTCACTACAACATTGCAAGCTGCCAAAATAAGATATAGATGGGGCTTCCCATTCGCTCTGTCTTTCTCCTATGATAACAAGCACTTCACGTGTCGATCATTTGAGGAAGGAAGACGTGTGATCGAACAATTGGGCTTCAAGATACCAGACAATCCACAACCACTGCCTCAGAGGAATTCCAGACCAAGTAGGGAGTGGAAAGAGGTCCCAAGAGTAACAAGAAGCCAACGTGCGAATGTCACTTGAAAGATATTGAACAATGCGGCGGTCTCACTTAACTGTATTAATCACTGTTTCTCTCTGCGCTTAATACCTACGAGAGTGGAATATCACCTATGAAAGAGTGGTTCGGGTTGTCCGGATGGAGGATTTCAATACCTCCCAAGGAGCTCACTTACATTCCTCCCTTTCCCCCTCCCCCCCTTGTTCCCCTCCTCTTTACACCTCCCCCCACTCTCCCCTCCCCCCTCTACTCCCCCCCTTACACACCCCCCACTTACCTTCCCCACTCCTCCCCCCTACCCCCTCCCACTTTTCCCCCCTACCCCTCCCCACTTCTCCCTTCCTCCACTCCTCCCCATCCCCCCCTCCCATCTCCACTTCCCCCTCCACTCTCCCCCCCTTTTTTTTATATTTATTATTTACACCTGCTTACAATACGGTTTGATATGGAAAGTTGGCGCAAATTTTTTTTTCACGGGGTCCTATAATTTTATGAAGTTATATTACTGCCTTAATATTGGTACCCGTGATATATAACAATTTGAAGGGGTTGGGCTTGTTGGGGGTTTTCACATGTTGCCCATATTTGGTGAAACCTGGTTGTTCCCACATAATATGGATCACCAGTTCACTAAGCAATCTGGGCTTTTAGCCCACTTGATTATAAATGTATGTTCTGTGTTGTCCTGTTCCATCTTCCTTCCTCCCCCCTCTCTTGTATTTGCTTTATGTAGGTTTGCAGATGTCTGCTCAGGATGCTCTATCTCATTACATGGACCCCATGTGGATCGATACCGGGAGATGTATAGGGTTAGGAGAAAACTCAGGTGTAAGCTTTTATATGCAACACTAACCCACTCCGTCTATGTGTAGGGTCTTATCCCACAATGTGAGGGGGTTTCATTCCCCCATCAAGCGTAAAAAGGCCTTCCTGGACTATAAAAAACAAAATCCTGATATCCTTTGTCTTCAGGAAACGCATTTCTCCACCTCATCATGCCCAAGGTACTTTGACCAGAACTATTCTCGCGTATTTACATCTTCAGGCCCAAATAAGACAAAAGGAGTAGCAATTTTCCTCAAAAACAAGTTTCCAATACAGATAACAAGTTCTCTATCAGATGATGAGGGTAGGTTCTTAATCCTACTAGGCACATTACAAGGGCAAAAACTCTGTCTAGTAAATAGCTACTTCCCGGCCTCCTCTCAGGTCCTGGTTTTTAAATCCATTTTAAATAAGCTAGACAACTACTCTTTCTGGCACCTGATATGGTGCGGGGATTTTAATTTCACGATAAATCCAACATTAGACAGCAACGCTATAAGACGTACTGACATCACTAAAAATGAGAGGAAAAAAGTTCTCCGATTACTAAAGGACCATCACCTAGCAGACATATGGAGAGAGATGAATGGTAATAATAGAGGTTATACGTACTACTCCCCCGCCCACAAAACATACTCTAGAATAGATCTTCAGTTGACAAAAAACACCTCAATTCCCACAGTCCTATTCTCACGCCATGTACATTCAGCATGGTCTGACCATGACGCCGTACTCTCAGTATTCAAATTTAATGTGTCCTTCTCTAGCCTATATAGATGGAGACTTAACAATTCACTACTTACTGATCCTGTGATCACAAATACAATTAAGGATGAATTAATCGAATATTTTAAATTTAACAGTTCAGCTGATGTATCCCCCGGAATCATCTGGATGGCACACAAGAAATTCATAATGGGCTCAATAATTAAGTTGGCTGCTCAAAGGAAAAAAAAAAGAACCAAACTTCAAACTAGATTAGAAAACAAATTAGCAAAATTAGAACAGGCCAACCAGATGTCCACTTCTATCTACCTTTCCAAACAAATTCAGGAAACTAAAACTCAATTAGATGCCGTCCTCACCAATAGGACTGAGAAGGCTTTGACTTGGACGCAAGCCAAATTTTACAAATTCGCTAACAAGCCGAGCAAACTACTAGCCCGCAAGTTACGTTCTAGGGAAATGATCAACACGATTTTTTCGATAAAAGATAGCTCGGGGAGGATTTCATCCCATCCAGATAATATATATAGAACATTCCATGAATATTACCAAAATTTATATGCCCAGCCCAGACCCTTATCTCCTCACCCGATACAACAATTTCTACAAAACCTTCACCTACCTAAAATCACAGACACAATAGCTAAACAACTCCACTCAGAAATATCTATAGAAGAGATCCAATCAGTCATTAAAACGTTGAAAAAGTGGAAGGCCCCTGGCCCTGATGGGCTCACGGCCATTTATTACCAAAAATTTGCTGAAATTCTCTCGCCCCATATCAAAAAATTTGGAGATGCCCTTCTCCATGGCTCAAAAATGCCCCCAGAGTTTCTGGTTTCCCATGTTACAGTTCTACCCAAGCCAAAAAAAGACCATTTACTGACCAAGAACTTTAGGCCTATTTCCTTAATAAACGTGGATTTAAAAATATTCACTGCAATTATTACAAGTAGAATAAATCGCATATTGCCCTCTCTTATTCACAAAGATCAGGTGGGGTTCATTCCATCTAGGCAGGCTCCGGACAATATCAGACGCAATATTAACCTTATCCACATGGCAAACTCCCGCAGGGAACAACTTTTAGTATTAGCCTTAGACTTTGAGAAGGCATTCGACTCACTCTCCTGGAACTATCTCTTTCATGTCCTATCTAAATTTGGTTTCACCCGGGAGTTTATAGAATGTATTAAGTTACTCTATGACTACCCCACAGCATATCTGAAGCTCCCGACGTTGAACCCTTCACCCATATCTACTCAGCGTGGTACCAGACAGGGATGCCCACTCTCCCCGGCGCTATTTGCTCTAGCCATGGAGCCTTTGGCAGAAGCCATTAGAACAAATCAGAACATTACTGGATTAACTAACCTAGGCAAACAATACAAGGTTAGCCTGTTCACAGACGACCTCCTTTTGACTATTACCAACCCCCATACAACAATTCCCAATCTCCTCTCTCTGCTCAATGTATTTGAAGACATCTCGGGGCTTAAAATTAATATAGATAAATCGGAAGCTCTCTTTATCAATACTAGCAAAACTATGCAGGATAATATCACCTCCCAATTTAAATTCACAAAGAGAGACAATTATTTAACCTACTTGGGAATAAATATTACAACAAACAGAGCGAACCTTTACAAATGGAACTACACGCCACTTATCCAGAACCTCCACACTGACTTTTCTAGGTGGGCTTCACTGAACCTATCTTGGCTAGGTAGGATCCATACAATAAAAATGGTGACCCTTCCGCGGTTTTTGTACCTTTTTAGATCTCTCCCAATACCGATTCCAGCTAAAACGTTTTCAGGCCTTCACGCTACGATCTCTAAATTTGTATGGCAGAATAAAAGGGCTAGAATCCCCCAAAAATTAATGTTCTTTCACAGAAGACATGGTGGAGTTTCGCTCCCAAATCTATCCTTATATTACAAAGCTGCACAAATAGCTCAACTAACAAGTATCTGCGCCCAAAATAACAAGCCAAGGTGAGTTCATCTAGAGTCACATCTTATTAAGCCGCTTTCATTACCAGGTCTGATGTGGTCTACGGGAAAAATCCCCAAACAAGTTTTTATAATAGCACCTTATACAGCTCACTCTTTCAATTTGTGGAGAAGAGTTAGATTCAAATATTCACTGCAATCAGATCCCTCACCATTGACCTCTATATTAGGTAACCCAATGTTCACTCCTGGTCTCAATTCACGTTTGATCACCTGGTGGATATTGAGAGGGATTACCACAATAAAACACTTATGTGACCCTTTCGGTGTCCTGATGGACAGAGCAGAATTTGTTAGGAAGTTTGAACCCCCGATTAGAGAAACAATGCGCATTAATCAGATTTTACATTTTGCAGGTAGCCTAACCCATGGTAAACGCCCCGTTCCTGTCTCTAGCTATGAACAAAAGTGCCTTTCAGATCCAATGGGAAGAGGGACAATATCTTTGCTTTATTCTATTATAAACCCACCCCATGATCAGGAGAAATTGGGTTTCATGAGACGGTGGGAGGAGGAGTTGGGTGTCAAGCTGCCGATGGAGGTTTGGAGGAGGTGCTGCGACACGCTAACTAAGGGCAGTTACCAATCATCATTAGTAGAAATCTCGATCAAAGTCCTTCATAGGACATATCTGGTGCCAACTAAACTCCATAGCATATTCCCGAATGTCTCAAACTTATGCTTTCGGGGATGTAACTTGCCCGGGGATATGAAACATATATGGTGGACATGTCCAGTGGTGTCCAACTTATAGCAAAAGATAAACCTTCTAGTTGACCAATTGGCTGGGAAAAAAAACAATTTGGATGCCTCTGTTTTCCTCCTTGGGGCGAGACACCTAGCTCTTCCTAAAAACCTATTCAAGTTGGTTACTTTTCTCTTTATGGCTACTAAAATTCACATTGCTTCGAAATGGAGGTCCCCCACGTTGTCGCTACGAATGGTTAAGGAAAAGATGACTAACATTATGCTCTATGAACACATTGAGGCCACTAGAAATGACATGTGGGATCAGTTCATTAAGATATGGAGCCCATGGATGGACCTGCAACCTAATTTACACTTGAGTCAGACTCTACGTTTGTCCCCATAGTGATTCGATTCTGTGGGGATAATGCTTGTTATAAATTAAAATGTAAATACAGTTTCCCTTTTCCTTCATGTTCTCCCTTTATGATGTCTTTGTATTGTCTACCCTTGTATCTATAAGAAGTATGTGTTCTTACATTTTCCAGTTTAGACTCCCCTGCGAGGGAGCACATTCACATTTCAATTTCGTTTTATAACTGTTGAAGTTGAAATTTCAATAAAACCTTTTTGAAACTAAAATATCAAAATTTAAAAAGAAATTAACAAAATTATCTTTAATGAAATTACATATCCGTATCTATGATTTTAGAATTCAGTTTCATGATAAAAACAAACTACAGCTGTTAAAGTTAAGCTTTAAAGAATTAAAGCTCAAGATTATTTCTTAAGAGATGAGTGATTTTATAAGAAAGGAATTGAATAGTATGTGAACTTTACAAAAATCCACGTTACCCAAAATGCTGGCTTTTTAAAGTTCACTTTTCAACAGATTCAGCGCAGAAAAGGTAATTAAAAGATGAAACAATATTTCAAAAATCCTTATACTCACGTCAAATGCCACTGTAAATCTCTGACACCAGCATTTAACCCCTTATCGACTGCCGATACGCCTTTTAATGGTGGCAGTTATGGGTACTTATTCCTCAATGTTGTTTTTTAATGGCGCTGAGAAATAAAGTTACAGCGCCCCCCCCAGCGTCGGAGACTCTCCGGGGTCTTGGCTACTGGGGGTAGCCAAGACTTAGGAGAACATGATTCGGGATGTTTTTTACCATCGCCAGTGTTGTGATCATCATTATTCACCGAATCACGGCAACCGCAAAAAAGTCAGATTTCCCATTTACTTCTCTCTCCTCTGACGTGATCTAACATACCAGAGGAGAGAGAAATGGGGTCCCCCGAGCCCCCTCGATACCTCCTGCATCCCTCGGTGTTTCCGGCTCTGTCCCCTGGCCCTCGGCGTCTTCTTCCAGGAAGAATATAGCGGGTGCATGCGCTGTGCGCCCTCCGAGATCTGCCTGCCGGTCCCCGGCAACAATAGTAGAATTTTCCTGTTGGTTCATTTTGATCACTGTGATAGACCCTATCACAGTGATCAAAATAAATAAAATAGCAAATCAACCCCCTCTTTATCACCCCTTTAATTAGGTAAAAATAATAAAATTTAAACAAATGCATTTTTTCCATTTTTCCATTAGGGTTAGGTTTGGGGCTAGGGATAGGGTTAGGGTTGAGATTAGAGCTAGGGTTAGGGTTGGGCTAGGGTTAGGATTGGTCCTATGGTTAGGGTTAGAGCTAGGGTTATGCTTGGGCTAGAGTTTGGCTAAGGTTTGGGCTAGGGTTAGGGTTGGGGTTAGAGCTAGGGTTAGAACTAGGGTTAGGGATGGGTTAGGGTTAGGGTTGAGCTAAGGTTAGGGTTGGGGCTAGGGTTTGAGTTGGGTTTTAGGGTTTCGATTAGGGTTGTGTTGATGTTAGGGTTGTGGTGTTGGAGTTAGGTTTGTGGTTAGGGTTATAGTTAGGGTTGGAATTAGGGTTAGGGATCGGGTTAGGTCTGTGTTAAGGTTGGAGTTAGAATTAGGGGGTTTCCTTTGTTTAGGTACATCGGGGTCTCCAAATACAACAAGGCACCTGCCATTGATTCCAGCCAATTTTGCATTCAAAAAGTCAAACGGTGCTCCCTCCCTTCTGAGGTCTGCCATGCGCCCAAAGAGTTCCTTTCCCTCACATACGTGGTATTGGCAAATTCAGGATAAATTGCACAACAAATTTTGTCATCCATTTTCTCCTGAAGTAAGTTTTTTGTGAAAAAAAATGTTAATTTTTTTCCCACATTGCTTTAGTTCTCGTGAAACACCTGAAAGGATAATACACTTCTTGAATGTAGTTTTGCACACCTTGAGTGGTGCAGTTTTTAGAATGGTGTCAATTTTGGGTATTTTCTGTTATATTGACCACCCAAAATCACTTTAAATGTGAGGTGGTCCCTAAAAAAAAAGGTTTTGTAAATTTTGTTGGAAAAATGAGAAATTGCTGGTCAACTTTTAACCCTTATAACTCCCTAACAAAAAGAAATTGTTTACAAAATTGTGCTGATGTAAAGTAGACATGTGGGAAATGTTAATTATTAACTATTTTGTGCAATATGGTTTAAGGGAACAAAAAATTTAAAGTTTGAAAATTGCAAAATTTTCACATTTTTTGCCAAATTTCCATTTTTTTTTTATAAATAAATGCAAGTCATATCATAGAAATTTTCCCACTAACATGACATACAATATGTCCCGATAAATCAGTGGGATCCTTTGAACCATTCCAGAACTATAGCCTCATAAATTGACATTGGTCAGAATTGTAAAAATTGGCTTGGTCATTAAGTACAGAATAAGATCTGTCACTAAAGTGTTAACACCTCCACGGGTGTGTGTCACTCAAAGCGCCTATGCCTGTACTGCAATGCACAGGTGCCAGGAAAGGTCAGAGAGGCCCAGTGCTTGCGCACTGCAAGAATTTGCTCTGCCCTCAACAGGGCAGAAAAGTAAGCCTGCGCAGGAGCGCGATGCCGGGTGCCTGTGAAGCAAGCAGGAGTGCGGCATCGCAAGAAGATGGGAGGTGCCGCTTTAGGACTTCCGACACACATTGGACCGGACCACCCCGCAGGTGAGTATAATAAAAGTTATTTTTCTTCTTTTACAGGCCGGATCTGGGGTTTATCTACAGTATTATAGCATGCTGTTGATAAGCACTGAAAGGCGGTGGCCATAACTCGCATTGGCCAAACATGGTGACAGGTTCCCTTTAGTGACCGCCAATACGTCTTTTTACTGACCTGAGATATAAGAGACTAGCATTCCCATACAAGTGGCAATCCAGCTGCTGTCGGCTGTACAATATGTGACAACTTGCTGCATTTATCTTATACTTGCAGGATTCTTTGCAGGTGTGTATATATGTACTATATGAATGATTGGAAGGTTACTCCTTTTATATATATATATATATATATATATATATATATATATATATATATATATATAGTTCTTTGCCACTGTTCCAGTCACACCTGTTGGTTGTCTCTGTATTTTGGTTGCTCCATAATTTTATGTGTGGTATATGGTTTTAGATATGTTCAAAATAAAGTTTGTACTTTTTCATATTTTATGGCCTGGTGTCCATTTTTGGTGTTAATAATAATTATCACTTGGCTTAATTTTGATTAAAGGCGATATTATAGGTGTTAATAACTTGCTGCATTTGCCACGATTAGGGTTTGCACCGTCCATATCTGTTTAACTCCTTAGATACTGCTGTCAATAGTGGCTACATAATATAAATGGTTAATAGAGTGTGGGGGCTTCCTTTTCATCCCCATCAGCACCCTGAGATCATAATTGTCTGGTCCTGATGTTTGCCATGGCAATTCTCGGCCAAGTAACAGCCTAACGATATGTTTCCATGTTCCATAAAGGCAGTGCTTTGGATGCATCAGACACCCGCTCCGTCCAAAGCGCTGCCAGCTTTTGTACACGCGGTGATTCCGCATGTGCATCCTATACATAGGACGATGCTATTTATCTTGCGGAGACTGAGCGTCTCGGCAAGATAAATTGACATGCTGCTGTCTATAAAGAAGCGCCTCATGTGCGTATACGCAGGTCTGCCACCTGCGTCTTTGAAGGCATAGTGGAGATGGGATTTTATAACATCCCATCCACTATGCTGTAACATCTGGCCGCTGTGGATTGGATGCTGCGGCTGTATGCAGCATCCAATCCGCAGCAAATACTGAACGTGGCAACATACCCTTAGAATCTGCCAGCTATAGCGACCTGTTCAGACGTTATCAGCATTTAGATGGTAAAAATAAACTTTTCATTCCTGTCATGTCACTTTGCATTAATTCCTGAAAAGCACCTGAAAGGTAAATAAACTACCTGACAGCAGTTTTCAATATGTCAGGGGGTGCTGTTTTTTAAATGGTAACACTTTTGGGGGTTTCCCAATGTTTAGGACCCTCAAAGTCACTTCAAACCTGAATAGGTCCGTAAAAAAATAATTTTTTTAAATTTCCTTGAAAAATTGCTGCTATATTTTTAAACCTCCTAAAAGGCTAATAAAATAAAATAACATTTTACAACATTGCTGATGTAAAGCACACATGTGGAAAATTTTATTCAATAATGTTTTTATATGTATGACTCTGGATTAAAAAGATAATCATTCAAAGTTAGAAAACTACAAATTTTTAAAAAATTTTGTTAAATTTCTGATATTTTTTGTAAATAAGCGCAAAACATATCAACATAAATTTACCATTATCATTAACCCCTTTACCCCCAAGGGTGGTTGCACGTTAATGACCAGGCCAATTTTTACAATTCTGACCACTGTCCCTTTATGAGGTTATAACTCTGGAACGCTTCAACGGATCTTGGCGATTCTGACAGTGTTTTCTCATGACATATTGTACTTCATGATAGTCATAAAACTTCTTCATTATAACTTGTGTTTATTTGTGAAAAAAATGGAAATTTGGCGAAAATTTTGAAAATTTCACAATTTTCCAACTTTGAATTTTTATGCCCTTAAATCACAGAGATATGTCACACAAAATACTTAATAGGTAACATTTCCCACATGTCTACTTTACACCAGCACAATTTAGGAACCAACATTTTTTTTGTTAGGGAGTTATAAGGGTTAAAAGTTGACCAGCAATTTCTCATTTTTACAACACAATTTTTTTTAGGGACCACATCTCATTTGAAGTCATTTTGAGGGGTCTATGTGATAGAAAATACCCAAGTGTGACACCATTCTAAAAACTGCACCCCTCAATGTGCTCAAAACCACATTCAAGAAGTTTATTAACCCTTCAGGTGTTTCACAAGAATTTTTAGAATATTTAAATAAAAATTATCATTTAACTTTTTTTTACACAAAATTTATTTCAGCTCCAATTTGTTTTATTTTACCAAGGGTAACAGGAGAAAATGGACCCCAAAAGTTGTTGTACAATTTGTGCTGAGTACGCTGATACCCGATATGTGGGGATAAACCACTGTTTGGGCGCCTGGCAGAGCTCGGAAGGGAAGGAGCGCCATTTGACTTTTCAATGCAAAATTGACTGGAATTGAGATGGAACGCCATGTTGCGTTTGGAGAGTCCCTGATGTGCCTAAACATTGAGACCCCCCACAAGTAACACCATTTTGGAAAGTAGACCCCATAAGGAACTCATCTAGATGTGTGGTGAGCACTTTGACCCACCAAGTGCTTCACAGAAGTTTATAATGCAGAGCCGTAAAAATAAAAAATCATATTTTTTCACAAAAATGATTTTTTCGCCCCCAATTTTTTATTTTCCCAAGGGTAAGAAAAGAAATTGGACCCCAAAAGTTGTTGTACAATTTATCCTGAGTACGCTGATACTCGATATGTGGGGGTAAACGACTGTTTGGGCGCATAGCAGAGCTCGGAAGGGAAGGAGCGCCGTTTGACTTTTCAATGCAAAATTGACTGGAATTGAGATGGGACACCATGTCGCGTTTGGAGAGCCCCTGATGTGCCTAAACATTAAACCCCCCACAAGTGACATCATTTTGGAAAGTAGACCCCCTAAGGAACTTATCTAGAGGTGTTTTGAGAGCTTTGATCCCCCAAGTGTTTCACTACAGTTTATAACGCAGAGCCGTGAAAATAAAAATTATTTTTTTTTCACAAAAATGATTTTTTAGCCCCCTGTTTTGTATTTTCCCAAGGGTAACAGGAGAAATTGGACCCCAAAAGTTGTTGTCCAATTTGTCCTGAGTATGCTGATACTCCATATGTGGGATGGAACCACTGTTTGGGCGCATGGCAGAGCTCGGAAGGGAAGGAGTGCCATTTGGAATGCAGACTTAGATGGATTAGTCTGCAGGCGTCACGTTGCATTTGCAGAGCCCCTGATGTACCCAAACAGTAGAAACCCCCAAAATTGACCCCATATTGGAAACTAGACCTCCCATGGAACTTATCTAGATATGTTGTGAGAACTTTCAACCCCCAAGTGTTTCACTACAGTTTACAACACAGAGCCGTGAAAATAAAAAAAAAAAAATTTCCCACAAAAATGATTTTTAGCCCCCCAAATTTATATTTTCCCAAGGGTAGTAAGAGAACTTGGACCCCAAAATTTGTTGTCCAATTTTTCCTGAGTACGCTGATACCCCATATGTTGGGGTAAACCCCTGTTTGGGCGCACGGGAAAGCTCGGAAGGGAAGGAGCACTGTTTTACCTTTTCAATGCAGAATTGGCTGGAATTGAGATCGGACGCCATGTCGCATTTGGAGAGCCCCTGATGTGCCTAAACAGTGGAAACTCCCCAATTCTAACTGAAACCCTAATCCAAACACACCCCTAACCCTAATCCCAATGGTAACCCTAACCACACCCCTAACCCTGACACACCCCTAACTCTAATCCCAACCCTAATCCCAACCGTAAATGTAATCCAAACCCTAACCCTACCTTTAGCCCCAACCCTAACCCTAACTTTAGCCCCAACCCTAACCCTAACTTTAGCTCCAACACTAGCCCCAACCCTAACCCTAACCCTAGCCCTAACCCTAGCCCTAAACCTAGCCCTAACCCTAGCCCTAACCCTAACCCTAACCTTAGCCCTAACCCTAACCCTAGCACTAACCATAACCCTAGCCCTAACCCTAATGGGAAAATGGAAATAAATACATTTTTTACATTTTATTATTTTTCCCTAACTAAGGGGGTGATGAAGGGGTGTTTGATTTACTTTTATAGCATTTTTTATAGCGGATTTTTATGATTGGCAGCCATCACACACTAAAAGACGCTTTTTTTAGCAAAAAGTTTTTGCGTCTCCACATTTTGAGACCTATAATTTTTCCATATTTTGGTCCACAGAGTCATGTGAGGTCTTGTTTTTTGCGGGACGAGTTGACGGTTTTATGGGTAACATTTTCGGACATGTGACAGTTTTTGATCACTTTTTATTCCAATTTTTGTGAGGCAGAATGACAAAAAAACAGCTATTCATGAATTTCGTTTGGGGGAGGCGTTTATACCATTCCACGTTTGGTAAAATTGATAAAGCAGTTTTATTCTTCGGGTCAGTACGATTACAGCGATACCTCATTTATATAATTTTTTTATGTTTTGGCGCTTTTATACGATAAAAACTATTTTCTAGAATAAATAATTATTTTTGCATCGCTTTATTCTGAGGACTATAACTTTTTTACTTTTTCTTTGATGACACTGTATTGTGGCTCGTTTTTTGCGGGACAAGATGACGTTTTCAGTGGTACCATGGTTATTTATATCTGTCTTTTTGATCGCGTATTATTCCACTTTTTGTTCGGCGGTATGATAATAAAGCGTTGTTTTTTGCCTCGTTTTTTTTTCTACAGTGTTCACTGAAGGAGTTATCTAGTGGGACAGTTTTATAGGTTGGGTCGTTATGGACGCGGCGATACTAAATATGTGTACTTTTATTGTTTTTGTTTTTTTTAGATAAAGAAATTTATTTATGGGAATAATATATTTTTTTTCTTTATTTAGGAATTATTTTTTTTTTTACACATGTGGAAATTTTTTTTTTACATTTTTACTTTGTCCCAGGGGAGACATCACAGATTGCTGATCTGACAGTTTGCACAGCACTCTGTCAGATCAGCGATCTGACTTACAGTGCTGCAGGCTTACCAAGCGCTTGCTCTGAGCAGGCACTCGGTAAGCCACCTTCCTTCCTGCACAACCCGGATGCCGCGGCCATTTTGGATCCCGGATTACTTCAGGGAGAGGAGGTAAGAGACCCTTGGAGCAACGCGATCACATCGCATTGCTCCGAGGGACTCAGGGAAGCACGCAGGGAGCCCCCTCCCTGCGCGATGCTTCCCTGTACCGCCGGCACACCGCGATCCTGTTTGATCACGGTGTGCCAGGGGTTAATGTGCAGGGGGCAGTCCGTAACCACTCCTGGCACATAGTGCCGGATGTCAGCTGCGATAGTCAGCTGACACCCGGCCACGATCGGCCGCACTCCCCCCGTGAGTGTGGCTGATCCCGCTGGACGTACTATCCCGTCGGTGGTCATACGGGCCCACGCCACATCGATGGGATAGTACGTCCAATATCAGAAAGGGGTTAATTATAATGTGCCATGAAAAAAAATCTCAAAATCACTGGGATTTGTTGAAGTGTTCCAGTTTTATTGCCACATAACCCTGGTCAGATTTCAAAAATTTGACCCGGTCATTCAGGAGTTAAGTCCCTAAGGTCACTATTAAGTACAGTAAAAAGTAGAAAATATATATATATATATATATATATATATATATATATATATATATATATATATATGCAATCCTTATAAGAAAAAATGAGGGCACTCACCAGTCTTCGGTAAAGTCACTTCTTTATTAACAACGACAACTCCAGATAAAAATCATGGCCAGGGGAGAGGGAGCCGAAGCTCGTGTGTGCTCACACGAGCTTCAGCTCCCTCTCCCCCGGCCATGGTTTTTATCTAGAGTTGTCTTTGTTAATAAAGAAGTGACTTTACCGAAGACTGGTGAGTGCCCTCATTTTTTCTTATAAGGATTGCATGGATGGAAGTCTTTTTTCTTTGAAGGAGCACCTGAGGTCTGGTATCAGCGGTTAAGTGAGGGGTCACATCTGGTATCCCCCGAAAAGAGTTTATCTTTACAGTTGGATGAGGGTCGGTGCCGCTCAGTTTTTTACTTTTTTGCGGTGACATATATATATATATATATATATATATATATATATATATATATATATATATATATATATATATATGTTTAAAATCATCTTCTTTTGGTATCCCTGCATTTGAAAAACTCAGATCTTTCAAAATATAAAGTATATTAATCTGATCAAAAAATGGCGTATTTAGAAAAAAATTCAAAATGCCAGAAATAAAGTTTTATGGCAAGATAAATATTGCAATAAAATTCAATAAAAGTTGGTCAAAACATTGTATCTATCCCAAAATGGTATCAAGAAAAAAACTATAC
Organism: Ranitomeya variabilis; assembly: GCF_051348905.1. Classification (NCBI taxonomy): domain Eukaryota; kingdom Metazoa; phylum Chordata; class Amphibia; order Anura; family Dendrobatidae; genus Ranitomeya; species Ranitomeya variabilis. Next base: position 666,891,268 of record NC_135233.1, on the reverse strand, counting down.
GTTTGGAAGCTGGGTGTTCATACTGGCTTAACCCTCCGTCACATACAACTGATCTGACAGGCGCTTCTCTTTTACTTTCATTTCTCCTTCCTCACCAGATTGTGAGGAAAGCCCCTCCCTCCAGGTAGTCTCCTGTCTCTTGAAGGTCTGTGAAACCTGATATCACAGTTGGATTTCAGAGCTTCAGGGGAGAGGATATAGCTGCACAGATCTCTCAGGCTCATTGTATGTCAATACGTCACATTCAGTAAGGTTGGTATTTTATGTTTTTATTCATCACAATAGTTTATTTAGCTTGTTTTATGAATGTATAGCACAAAATGTGAGGATATTTCATAGAAATAAGGGAGATTTTATAAAAGAAAGTGTGCTGCTCAGGCATATACAGTAGTTCCCTAACATATTCCTTCTCTTGCTTCAGATTATCTGCTGAAATGGAGAGGAAAATGTACAATTTATCCAAACAACTTGATGTTGAGGAAGTAACAAACATGCTGTTAGATGATAGAGACCTCACACTGAATGAGGATTTAGGAGAGGAAAGTGAGATTGATTCTCATGATGAGGTGGAAGAATGTGTCCTGGATACTGAAACAGAGCAAGATGGTGACAGTGGTGAGGATGAAGAAGTTGGATCATATTATATTGGAAAATATAAAAATACTAAATGGAACAAGAAGCCATTCCTGAAAAAATGTAGGGAACCTTTAAACATTATTACTCACCTTCCTGCAGTAATAGGAACTGCACGTAATGCAAAAACTGCAGTTGAATGCTGGAACAGTATATTTACAGATGACATTCTGGACTCTATTGTCACATATACCAACCAATATATAGACATTATAAAGGACAAGTACATCTTCAACAGAACCATCAAGCCCACAGATGAAATAGAACTGCGTGCTTTTTTTGGATTACTGTACCTTGCAGGAGCTTATAGGGCAAATAGACAAAGTTTGGAGGAACTTTGGGGTAAAGATGGGGATGGAGTTGAAAAATTTAGCCTTGTTATGTCCATAAACAGATTCAAGATTCTAATTCGTTGCCTTCGGTTTGACGACAGAACTACCCGAACCGAACGCAAAACACATGACCGACTTGCTCCAATTCGAGATATATTTCAAAGATTTGTTGTAAACTGTAAACAAAGTTATTACCCTGGAGAGAATCTCACTATTGACAAAATGCTCCCTGGTTTTCATGGTAGATGTGCCTTTCGTCAATATATTCCATCAAAGCCAAACAAATATGGAATAAAAATGTATGCCCTTGTTGATGCCAGTAAGACCTACACTTACAACCTGGAAGTTTATGCAGGAAAACAACCAGAAGGTCCTTACTGTGTGAGCAACAAACCCATTGATGTTGTAAAAAGACTGGCTGAACCCTTATTTGGATCGGGTCGCAATATTACAGCTGACAATTGGTTTACAAGTTGTGATCTGATTGATTATCTGAAAATTCAGAAGCTGTCATATGTGGGAACTGTAAGAAAAAACAAAAGGGAATTGCCGCCACAGTTTGTAAGTGTGAAAGAGAGACAACAGTACAGCAGTATGTTTGCATTCCATAATGGAAAGGCTTTAGTTTCCTATGTACCACATGCCAAAAAAATCGTACTTCTTCTATCAACACTTCATGATGATGCTGCCATCGATCCTGGGACTGGGGCAGAAAAAAAACCGGAGATAATTACATTTTACAATGCCACCAAAGGGGGTGTGGATACAGCAGATCAGATGTGCTCCACTTTCAACGTCAGCAGAAACATCAAACGCTGGCCAATGGTCATATTTTTTGCTATGTTGAATTTGGGTGGTATAAATTCACAAGTGATTTATCTTGAAAACAAGCTTGAACCACTCCGTAGACGATTGTATCTGAAAAAATTGGCCCTTGAACTAGTACTTGGAGAGCTACGCAGGAGAAGCGTGAAAACAATCGGTATCCCCTCTCGCCTTCAAGTTCAGCTCAAAAGGTTCCGCCCAGAAGATGATGGTGAAAAGTCACCATCTGCACCACCTCACAAAAGAAGGAGATGCACCACCTGCCAAACGGAAAGCGGAACCAGAAGGCTTTCAAATTATGAATGTCTCAAATGTCATAAAGCAATTTGCCTGACACATGCAAAAATGGTGTGTAATTCTTGCTATTTGCTCTGCAAGTGTGACTTTTCTGGGGAAACCTCAGCATCTACTTCTGATTGAATATGTTTTTAATAGTACTTAAGGTACCTTAAAATTAAGTTTGTGTTCAAAAATTTTCTTTGTACATTTTTTTGAGAGAGTCGAACTGGGGACTATTTGGCGGGAGTTTTGAAAAGTTTGTATTTCATAGTTATTAGTTTTATGTTAAGTAAATGTTTTTTTTTGCAACTGATTATGTGTAGTCTCTTTTATTACATCCCTATGAAGGTCACTGATCACTTTTAGAGCACTGAAATTGCAAACATTAGATATTATAGGTATTTTTCCAGCAGGCGCCTGACAGGCACATTGTATGTGAACTCGTTAGTCCGAATATTGTATGTGACGGAGGGTTAAAGAATCATATTGTCAGGTCAGTCATTCTGTATAAGTCACAATTTGTTTGCTCGCTGAGGTCCTTTTAGGCTGAAGAAAGTGTCTATTTTGAATAGTGGTGCAAAATCCAATCTTATTGATGCCCAGTTTGTCTTGACCCAGTGTGCCAAGCACATTGAATCCTTCGATTGTTATATGTTCGAGTGTCTGTCCACCCCAAGGTTTCTAGTTATTCCTTGGCTGACTTTACACAATCCGGTAGTGGACTGGCAGCACAGGCGGTAGTGAGGTAGAGCAAGTACTATCTAAATACTTGCATGAGCGCATGCATATTCATGGTCTTCATCAGGTCCATTTCAGAGTATTTGTCTGATTTTGAGGATGTTTTCTTTCAGAGTGGGTGTCAGGAGTTGCCACTAGGGTTGAGCGACCTTTACTTTTATAGGATCTGGTCGGGTTTCACGAAACCCGACTTTTTCAAAAGTCGGGTCGAGTGAAATCGGCCGATCCTATAAAAAAGTCGGGGTCGGGTCGGCCGAAACTCGAAACCCAATGCAGTGCATTGGGTTTCCAATGGTTCCCAGGGTCTGAAGGAGCGGAAACTCTCCTTCAGGCCCTGGGATCCATATTTAAGTGTAAAATAAAGAATTAAAATAAAAAATATCGCTATACTTACACTCTGACGGGCCCTGGTACTAACAGGGAACCTTCCTTCCTTAGAATCAGCCTTCCAAGACCTGCGGTGACGTCACGGTGACGTCGCGGCTTGTGATTGGTCGCGCGGCCCCCATGTGACCGCTCACGCGACCAATCACAAGCCGCGACGTCACCGTGACGTCACCGAAGGCCCTGGAAGGGCTGATTCTTAGGAAGGAAGGCTGCCGTAACGAAGCTGAGGGTGAGTATATTCCTATTAGGTATATACTCACCCTCGGACACGTCCTGCTTCTTTCCGACAGCCTTCCTTCCTAAGAATCAGCCCTTCCAGGGCCTTCGGTGACGTCACAGTGACGTCGCAGCTTGTGATTGGTCACGCGAGCGGTCACATGGGGGTCACCGTGACGTCACCGCAGGTCTTGGAAGGCTGATTCTAAGGAAGGAAGGTTCCCGGTTAGTACCAGGGCCCGTCAGAGTGTAAGTATAGCGATATTTTTTATTTTAATTCTTTATTTTACACTTAAATCTGAATTCCGATACCAATTCCCGATATCTTAAACATATCGGGAATCGGTATCGGAATTCCGATTCCAGATTCAGAAGATCACCGACCTCATGGCCGACCCCACACAGGGGTCGGGTCGGGTTTCATGAAACCCGACTTTGCCAAAAGTCGGCGACTTCTGAAGATTGCCGACCCGTTTCGCTCAACCCTAGTTGCCACCTCTCTGCCCTTATGATTGCTCAATTAATTTAATTCCATAGGTCTAGTTGCCAAAGAGCAGGCTATATAACATTTTAGGTACTGAGAGGCAGGCCATGAAAGATTATGATTATTTGATTTTTATTAGCGATTAAAAGGTATCATACCTACAAGATTATCTTGTTTTTCACACTGAGATCATTATGAAAGATTTTATTACAGAGAGAAGTGGTAGGGGGCATATCTGACCCTCGTCATCTCCCATGGCAGCAGGGTTTTTCTTTGTCAAGAAAATAGATATGGGCTATGCCCCTGCTTGGATTTCCATGACGTTATTTGGATTACTGTTCAGGATCCATATCCTCTCCTTCTCATTCCAGATCATTTTAATCAGATCATCGGGGGGTAAATTGTTTTCCAAACTGGATCTTAGGTAGGTATACAATCTTATCTGTATTAGAGAGGGGGATGAGTAGAAGCAGCCTTTTAATACCTCAGAGGGATGTAATTAAACCTCGTCTTGCCATTTGGGTTGACCAATGTACCAGCCATTTTTCAACATTTTGTAAAATATATTTTCCAACAACTGTCAGGTAGATTTGGGGTAGTCTATTTGTATAACATTTTAATAAATTCGCCTGATCTACAGTCACACCAGATACATGTGAGGTAGGTTTTACAGTTACTTAGAGATAATAAACTCTATGTCAAGTCATAAAAAAAATATGTTCGCAGTTCAGGAGATTCTATTTCTGGAGTATCTATTCTGGGGATAACGCTTGGCTCGTCTATAACTGTGTGGTGATGATTTGGTTTTATTATCTACTAAGCACATTAATTTGAAAGCTTTTGCTTGGATATTGGGACCCAGGTTCATCTGCCCCATGAGATAGTCATCGTAATCAGTTAAGTAGTGTTTCGCTATGCCTTACCACCTATTTTCAAAATCCATAATGTATTTCACAGATCACTTCTCAAAAAATATATTGCATCCTTAAAACCAACTCTGCCACTCCTTTCACCAGTTGTTGTTAATGGGAATCTGGAGTTTCAGATAGCCAAGAATATTGATTCCCACTTTGTACGTCTGTCACTTTAGTATTTGGTGTATTGGAAGGGCTATAGTTCAGAGTAGAGAATGTGGTTATCAGCAACTGATGTTCATGCAACCAAATTGGTTTGGTCCTTTCATGCCTCATATTCAAATAAACCTGGTCCTCAGGATCCAGAGACCCCCTTTAGGAGGGGCGCACTGTCACGGAAGTACCACGTCAGAGTGGACCCATCTATTTCAGTGATCAAACGATCACAGCATTTAGCTACATGCATGTCTACACTGGTTGATCTGCTTTGCTTTCCAGTTAGCTGTGCATATTTTACTTGTTAGTTTGTTGCAAGGGTTAAACACTCATGCTTGCCTTCTAAAGCTTTCTTTTCTGAGTTATCTCTGCTGTTTTTATTTTCTCCACTCCTTTATGGTATGAGTACTAACCTTTTAGCATGGATAGCTGCCAGTGATAGCTTGCTATTTCTTGGAATTGGTTTGGAGCTGTGAACCAAGGAAAGAGAAGTTGTTTAAGAGTCATCCCCTGAAATTGCGGTTTAGCATTTTTTCTGGTGTCTTCTTTTTCATTATCTCCCTTTTAGTTTTCCTCTACCATCCTTTTAACTTGATATACCATTCCATAGTTCAGATGTTCATTGTGTAATTTTTGATTTTTGCTAGCCTTGTCTGTTTCCCTTCGTGTCTTTATTATAGTGCAGGAATTGTGTTCTTGCTGCCCTATGCACCAGCTTGGGCCTTGCTTAGGGCAAGACAGGGATATGTACGTGATCACCACATGGGGTGAAATAACCCATCTAAGGATGCCAGGCAGCGAAGAGTTGTGCAGGACAAGTTTCTGGGGTTGCCCTTCTAATCTTTCCCTAGTGGAAGTGCTTCCCTCCCATCCATCTAGCCATGCACCGCCTGGTTCTTTGGTGGAGAGTAACATCTTGCTTCTACAATTCCAGTCATTTTTTCATATTTTATCCAAGCATGCCAGACATGTAACCTGTAGAATATTTGCTGACTTTCCTCAATGTGTCCTTGAAGTGCAATTTGATTTATCCATTTTTTTATGTTGTATTAACAAATATAGTCTTAATTTAAATTTATAAATTTATACTAACATCAAATATTCTAAATATCAATATAGTTGTCTATTTCAAAAATTATATTGGAATTGGGTCACTGAGCTTTTGCCAACTTTTTATTTAACTTTCCAATGTACAGTACAGTATATTAAGGTAGTTTTTTCTCTTGAAAATCTGTGACAGAAAATAAATAGCTTGCTTGGTTTCACTGAATTTTAAAATACCTATGAGTCTAGGTATAAAATACAAATGCACTCACTAGTTTATTGGGCTTATTTTCCATAGATTGTATTTTAATATCTAATATTCATATACTTCATAATGATTTATGAGAGATTTATGCATATATATTAAGATTATGATGTCTATTACACTTGGCACTTATGTTATTTACTTACAAAGATGGATCTAACTTGTCAGTGTCTAAATCTACATTTCCCTGGCTGACGGCTGTTTTTCACAACACAAAAATGCCATACCAATCGTGCAATCATCCATCATTTGTCTGTTTTTCTCCCATTTACTGTTTCTTGCTCTAAATAGGCTGTATTGTTCAGACAATTAAGATCTCTGATTAATTAGCAGTAAAAAATCAGTCAAATGTGCAATACAATTACACAATTTTTTTAAATTTATTCAGTATCTATTAAACAGATAAAAGAAAGCAAAAGCAGATAAAATAAGATTATATTCAGTAGATCTGTTAGAGCCTAGAACTTTTCTAGGACGTTCCGCCTACTATATACTATGCAAAAAAAACTATTGGCGAATCTTTGAAATTTCTAACATGTCATTTGCTTTTGGTACAGAGAACGTTATTTGCAATTTTTCCTCTTACATTTGCAGCAGATATGGAACTATCAGCAGAAAAGAAACACAAATCACATGTAATCCCCACATGACTATATCAATAATGTTTTGTCAGAGCCATTATACCAGAAAGTATCAAAAACAGATCAGTTTATTTAGAGCATTACATACAAAATAGAGCTAAAACCACAGCATCAAAAAATGCTTTAAAAATGTGGAAAAAAAAATAGAAACCCAATGCAAAGATGCAGATAGCTGGCTTTAGCTAATAAGTTAAAAAATCTGCACCGTTAAAACCTCACTAAATACTCATTGTGGAAATGTAGCTTTAATCAGTTTTCAACCTCTTCCTCTTTTAATTGTTTGCAGCTTAATATTGTTTTAAAAATTGACAAATCGTCTTCAATGTTTATTTTTACCTGTTTCAAAATAGAGCTTCTAAAAGAGTTAAACAAAACAATGTAAAATGGGTTGCAAAATAACCAGGCTAAGGCTAAAACTCTGTCCACACATGTATATCTATCTTAACTTTTTGCACAAATAATCATTTTTTTTAATAATAGCACACTCTACAGCACCAGTCTTCCCTTAAAATACTGTAGTCTATATTATCAATTATTGGGCTCAATTAGGAATTATTAAAATACATAGAAAAATCATGAGGGTTGTTAATCACTGCATATTAACTACAGAGTGGGCCATTTATATGGATACACCTGGGTGGGCCATTTATAAAGTTGGATCCAAAACGGCCAACTTCAAAATGGTTGCCATGGTCACCGCTCATCTTGAAAAGTTTTCCCCCTCCGATATACTAATGTGCCACAAAAAGGAAGTTGATATCACCAACCATTCACATTTTATTTAGGTGCATCCATATTCATGGCCCACCCAGGTGTATCCATATAAATGGCCCACCCTGTATAATTAGCTAACGGATGTCCATCAAACTTTTTTGTAATATTTCCAATATGTTCCCCTATTCTTTTTGAGAGTGGTCTTTTAGCACGCACCATGTATTTTTTATGGCAAGGATATTCTGTACAATATATAACTCTCTTGCTGTTACAGGTAATAAATTATTTTATAAAAATTCTAATACTCCCATTTTTTAATTGTTTTTTTTTTTCTTAAGTAACAGTGTAAGGCACATTTTACACTTTTGCATGGGACAAAAGACCCTAATGTTGATATGTGGGGTAATAAAGCCATTCCCAGATGTTTCTTTTTGTACTGTGTGGGCTTCCAAGTTGACAAGGTTTTGTGCCTTTCTAAAAATGAACTGCGGTTGATCTGGTAATAATTCTCCTACAAATTTGTCCTCCCTCAATAGATTCTAATGTTTATTAGCAATCTTTTACAAAATGTGAGTGTTAGGGTTGGCGGATTGCACTAAATAAAAATAAATACAGTGCAATCGCAACCCGAGGTCCATCGTGCAGAGATGTATAACTGCTGCTTTTGTGAACAATGGGGAAACGAAGCTGTGAGCACTAACCTTAATCAGACTGTGTTAACTCCACACAGTATGAACACTACACAAAGTAGCAAGCTCAGTTACTTCACTGAGAGGTACTGCACTCAATATGCAGAGTACTATACCCTGTTAATCATCACAGGGATGATAGCACGTGGGTTGCGCTCGCTCTGCAAATAAACTGTGTCAATCGCACACAAGAATAAAGCAGATGCTGAGCCAAAGGAAAGAACTAATGTGATGCTAGATGCAGCGCCCTGACGATTGCCCTGAGAGGTGTAACCTGATGGTTGAACTTGCTCTGTAACTCATCTGTGCTAACCGCACACATGAAGGAAACAGATGCTAAACCAAGGGATAGCTACCCAGTCCTATCCCTACCTTGCTAATGAACTCTCAGTGTATAGAGTGCCACGTGCAAACAGAGTAGTAGGGTATCCACTCACAGACACCACACTTAAGTGATACTACTGCACCCGAGTGCACTGCTGAGAGCCTTTTAAACTCTAGGCTCTACCCCAAACACTCATGCCCAGACGTCCGTGATATCGCCCACAGGCCAATCTGGAGCCGCCATATCGCCAGAGCAACTAACGTCCTACCATCAATGAAAAGACACATCACAGACATGCTCAGTAAGGCGATCTCTGGACTTAGACTCCAGAGCCCAGGGCTGCACCAGAATATGACTGGTTCGCATAGACTTGGCTGGATAGCCAGCAGTAACCAAGTGGATATCATGAGCCTGAGCAAGACCCTGGGACTGACATCTGTGCTGAGCAGCACCTGCCTCAGCCGGACCTGAATGGGAGACCACAGCATCAGACAATGCTTGGGATCTATCCCGCGCAGCGGGAGAATCCCAACGCCTAACATTGAGTTTGAGTATTAAATTGTAGGATAATAGGGATTTTTATATGATTTATTTTATATATATTTTATATATTTTCATTTGAGATTAATTCAGCTCTAGGCATTCTAGTCACCATATTCCATACTTCATGTAAAAAGGCTTCATCATAACTTTTCTCCACAAATTTGGCAGTTAGAATATTGGCTTCCTTCTCAAAGTCTGTAACTGCTGTACAGTTTCTGTGAAGCCGAACATATTGTCCTTTCGGTACATTCAGCAACCATTGAGGTAAATGGCAGCTCTTAAGGGCTATATAACTGTTACTGTCAGTGGGTTTTCTAAAAGTGCAAGTGTATATTTGTCCTTCATTGATAAATATGGTCAAATCTAAAAAAAAATAGTGGACTACCCTCTGGTGGTGGAGGTAAAGTGTAAATAGATTTTTTATTATTATTTTCATCTAAAAATAAGGACAGGTAGGGTTGACCCCCTGATCATATAGATTGGAGTAGCAGGGAGCAAACCTTGTCCTCATTGCTTTACCTCACCGCTGTAGGTAATAAAAATTAAAATATTTAAAAAAAAGATAGTGAAAGAAAAGGGAGTAAGCTGACACATCAATCCAGTATATAAATAAAATCTGACTTTAAGATGAAACCTCAGGAGATCTAGACCTGTCCCGTATATCTGTGAGGGAGTCAACCATTGTGGTGAGATCATTCCAATATATTGATCTATCTCGGCAATGTAGAAGTTGGTTGAAGGTACACTCATTTGTCTCTCATCAAAACATGCACATTGTTATACTCGGATACATGTTCGCTATTCTGACATGTTTATTGATATATAATTATTTTTAATATTTGATAAGCTGTCCTATTGACCACTGTTGATGGGGTCTGTTTTATTTAGGCTAACAAGCTATTTCATGTGCGAACCTTTGTTGACACATTTACATTTCCTTTTATATGGCTTGGGCTGTGGTATATGATTATTAGGGGAGCCTTAATTTTGATACGTGGGGTGTCCATGTCAAAGTTGGAGTACTTAGGACCAGTAATGGTGATACTCTTCTGATACAGACTTATACTCCATTTATATCTTGTACTGTAAATATAGGTAGTTGGTATTACATATTGTCAGTCTATTAGAGGTGGTATAGGCTAACATAGTATCCAACACTTGATTATTTGCTTTCTCTTAGTTGCAAAATTTTAAAAGATTTATAATAAAATTTGTTTTTAATACAATTCTCAAATATTTGCGTAGGACTACACATAAAGGACAACTCCTGGCTACTCTTACCTTAGAGCAAATATATTGTTGTATCAATTGCCCAGCTATTGGCCTCCAGAGACATGAGGTGGTACAGAAGCCGTTTTGAATTAAGAAATGGCCATTTTGACAAAACCGCACCATGATAAGCTTGATATTCCAGAGACATGAGGCTGAAAATTAGTTGCTTGGTACAGTTTGATATCTCTCCTTCTATAGCAGGGATAGAGATATAAGATGAACAGACACCTCGCTACAAGAGTAGATACAACATACTCATCTGCTAACAACTTTGTCATAGTTAAAGGTAAATATAAACTAGTTTTTATTCCTCTTTCAATCAGACGTTAATTTTAGAGAAGCTCACAGCTGACACCTGCAGTGGTGTAATATTATTTTCCTTCAAATTGTAATTATAATCACTAAATAACAAATTACTCTACTATACCATTGAATAATCCAAAAACTGTGTGTGACTCAGAAACACATAAAGAATTACTGATTTCTGAAACATCTTATCTGGTGTATTAAAATCCTTACAGCACATTTGTAGATCATTAACAGAACTCATGAGATAGCGATCTCTCAAAACCATGTGCTTCGATAACGTTCAATTAATGGAAACAAAAGCATTGCAAAAGATAAAGCTTGATTAAAAATTTCAAGGGAACAATCATCAAAAAATTCTCAGCAATTTAAAAAAATGTAAGTATTAATTTTTTTATTTAATTTTCTACATTTATACACTAGAGAGAGCAGTAACTGAAGTTTCCGGGAAAATCTAACATTCTGCTAACTTGCATTATGAATGCAATAAATCTGGGAAGGATCTGCTCATTGTAATGACACACGGTGTGTGTCACCTGGAGGACCCAGAAGGCACTTGCGGGGGGTGCTAAAGCACGCAGTGTGCACAGGACCTGATACTAAACAGTCACATGATTGCAGGGGCGGAGCTACTGCACGTGAGGATGGGGAAGCAGCTGAGAGTGTGGAATACGGGGCACAAAACATAAATGCAGCCAAATGGAGAGCCAAGGGTCAAAGTCAAAGGAGAGCGAGGTACCTTGGGATGAGACAGCGAGTGAATCGAGACAAGCCAAGGGGTCAGAGAAACAGGAAGGACAGAGCAGTACAGAGCAGAACACAGAGGCAGAAGTCAGGGGACGAACTGGGTTATACACGGAAAAGCTCACATGCACAGAGGCACAACAATTACAGACGAGTAACCTGGGTCAGCAATCCCTAGCTGAGTAAACGGAAGTATCACCGACACTGGACCCAGGAACTACAAGCATTAAATAGCTGCCTCAGAACCAAAGAGAGGCGAACTATCTTAACAATGACCTGACCAGGACGGAGCCAGAACCACCCCATTCTGAGTCATGACACTCGGATCTCTCTGATGTCACTCCTGCACTCACCTTCAGGGTGTTTGCAATAGAGCAAGAGAAATAATTTTGTTGGTGACAGCAATGTTATTACTGGTGTCATGCCCCTATTTGTGCTTTGTGCAAACAGGAACGTGGCCCCCTCTCTGAGCTTAATATTTAATCTTCTCCATATTCCATTGATGGGTGTCTCATTTTGCTTTTTTCTTGGATTTTGTTTGTGAATTGGCCACAGTGTGAATGTGCTCTTACACTTTGCTCATATGCGAGCTTACAGTCTGGCTCGTTTCTTTGGTCTTAATGTGATTACACAGTTCAATAGTTAGTATCAGACATAAGAGAATTAATCACAACTGATAAGATGAGATACATAAACATATCCAACCGTACATATACAGACTTTATTAAAACATAAAAGGATAACTGCAAAATATATCAGAGTATATAATGGTTAAGTCCTGCTATACATGTTTCATATTAGTAGTTTGTAACAATAATAAAGTAAATGTCACAAAAGATGAATATAAAATTATAAAATGTTTTTTGCTATGCACAGTAATATAGAATCTGGGGATATAATAATACAAAGAAAAACACATTCTAACATAAAGCTATACATTAGAAAACAAATACAGAAAACAAATCTATGGGAACAAATGAATCATGCACTGGAACAAAAGAATATTTACACTTTTTTTTGTTGAAAGGCTATACATATGCATCAAAGTAAAAAATAGGCATTCAAAATAAGACAGAAAAGAGAGTATGGCAAGAGTAATATCTAACAGAGGAGCAAAGAAAGATCATGAGAATAAGAAGTGAAACAAATGTGTTATAGAGAAAATGATTAGAGTAAATGATATAGAGAAAACTGAAAACATAAAAGAATAGAAGGAAAATCAAAAAATATATAAGTATATATAGTAAATTTAAGTAGTGAAATAAAAAAAGAGATAAAAGCAAAATAGGATAAAAAATTTAATTAAAAAATGAAAAAATACAGATGAAAATTCAGATTCTGTCAAGAATTGAAAGGAGATGAATAATACGTAATAGAGAAAATAACTGATATGCACAGAAAAATAACAAATATCCAAAATGCCTTCAACTGCTATCGGCAGATGAAGGGATTTTAATTGAATAGAATTGCTGTAAGCCAAGCAAAGTAAGTTGTGAAGATCTGAGGTTGTGGGTTATGATAATCACCTAGGCAGGTTAACGATACAGCTATTTTTTATTCCATACATCCATGGCCAAAACACAGTATCCTCAGTACACAAGATCTCTTCCCCTGGGTCGATAGTCCCACTTCCCCCCGTACCAGGCGATACTCACTGTCTCCCAGCTTTTGGTTGGCCCACAGATTTTGGACCTCTAGCCAGTATAGTCTGTAGTCACAGTCCAGGCTCCTTCAAATGACAGGTAACCCAACCTAAGCCCATGTATCCCTCAGCAACAGTTCCAGTTAAGAAAGTTCCTGAAATCCAGATGACAAATCCCTCAACAATAGCACTTGTGTTCAACCCAGCCTGCAATGGATCTCCAAACTTCATATGCCATCCATACATGTCCTACTGGACATCATCCTCTATCTTTTCTCCTTGATGTCACTTCAACAATTGCCTTTCTAAACCTGTGGCGCCTTTTTCTCCCTGACCCTTAAACATTTTCCTTTAGCTCACAGAAGAATGAAGCACATTCCATAAGCCCATCACCTGGGACTGCATGTGGAGAACCCTTTGGGTACACTATCCCCATCCACACAACAAGCCTAGTTGTTGGCAGCACAATGGATTGAGACTTTGAGATGTAGATGACATTTCTAGAAGGATTGCTTTGCATTTCCCTATTGCAATCTCCTGTCTGGCCTTAGGTATACATAAATCCAACCAGCACCTCTTCCTATGCTTGCTGTCACTAAATGGAAATGTAGCGCCCCTAGGGGTATTTGCCACAAAAATAGTTGTTGACACCAAATACAAATATTAAAATAGCAAGACTGCACTACCATCTCCGACCAGAAGGGGGAGCTCCAGAGACTCCCCTTGATCTATTCTGGTCTGAGAAAAGGACTGGCAGTTGGGCTGAGGAGCTGAAAGTGAGAGGTCATATAACTGAACTCCTAACAGCCCTATGACGGATTATAGGCCCGTAATACCCATAGTAGGAAAAGAGGAGTAGAGAAAAAGGACATTGTGAGAACCGGGTAGCAATAATCACTACCCATAATAGGCGCAGAGACGGATACCGGATCCGTGGCTATATTCATTATATATAATACAGCAACTGGAAGGACGTGAGGTGATATCAGCTTCACAGGGTAAGACGCAGCAACAGACACAGAGTTCAGCGGTACTCCCAGAGGGGGTAAGCCGACAAAAAGGACTCGGGTTGTCCGTCGAACCAGAGCATAGAAGAGACAGATTGGGCCGGCAGTCAGTTCACATACAGCAGCAGGGCCATACAGAAACTGCGCATAATAAGAGGTGGAAATCCTGACAGGGTCAAAGTAATTTCAGAGTTCTTATACAGACTCCGGTGACAGTGTTGGTCACAAATCCCTTTTTGTTGAAGTAAACTGGTTAAACGTTTCAGCGCCTCAGTCTTTCATTTGGACAATAGCCATCAATCCAGGATCGGGGTCATCACAGCTGAGAGGACCTGCTGCTGATCAAGTAAGTGTCTGTTCTTTCATGATATCCCTTACACTGTGCATCGCCTGAGGCCACAGCACCTGGTCAAGCCACTAGGACATCCCCCTCAAGAGACGGACCTCATTGATCTGGTGCTGGGTACCTCGGTCTCCCGGGCGTCACAGAACATTAATTTCTGAGGATGAACTGATAAGCAAGCAAATCACTAATAAAACACAGCAAGCAAATATTTAACAAAATACAATAATATCGATGCAATCGGTGCTCCATGCTTGGAAAAAGTATGCATATCGTAGAGCAGTGGACCCCACTCTATGGGCCTTGGTCCAATAGTCTTTAGTCCATAGCCAGTTCCTCACACAAGTATTGGGCCAAGGTCATCAAAAGTCAGGAGTTTCTAAAGATCAGATTGGGTTCTAGATATTTCCAGCTAGCCAATAGTGATAGGACAAAATATTTTGAACCACAATTCTTATTGTTGTTAACACTGCAAATAGCAGTGGAAAACGTGCACTTTAGAAAATTTACAATCCTAATTATGGTCTGAAAAATAGGTGTTGTGCAATCATGCCGCATGCACAATAGACATGTTGAGAAAGGGAGAAAAAAGATACAGCAGCCTAAAGAATACCTATAAGAATGAAGTGTGACTTAAAGGAAAGAATATACCTGTCTGAATTAGGAATTTGTAATAAAGAATAAAGAAATAAACTATTGTAAAAGGAATAACGTAATAAAGAGAATAATAATCAGAAAATAAAAAAGTAAGAAAATAATAAAGAAATAAAAGATATGTAAATTAACAAATGGAAATGAAAATAGAATAAAAAAAGGATATAGAAAATTGAGTAAGATTTCCCAGAATGAGTTTATTTGAAATTAAAAATTAGAATAACCTTAGAAAAATAAGTGAAAATATAACCAGAGATTCCATTCCAGTCTCCTATGCTGTTACTTGCTGGGCTTCAAACTGTGTAAGGTCTGTGATCTGATGAGAGTTAGAACATTCAGTTTAGCTTGGCCATTATAAGAAAATAAGTAATAGAAAAGTGTAAGAAAGATGTTTGAATAATAAATAAATAAAGTCATAGAAACAATGAATAGATGATAGTAGGATAAGAAAATATATCAAAACAAAATATACAATACAAACAATATACACAATATACATCTAAAAATAAAATAAAAAAATTAAAATGAAAGTAAAAAAAGAGAAGATGAATAGATGTAACATAGATACCTTTCTCTATTCATGCTTCTGGTATGAGCTTGAAAAAAGTCAGGGTAGAAGTGAAGTGAAAATATGAATTAGCTTAAATAGAATAATTTTTTTTAAATTGACTAATAATCTTATTTTAAGATTACTAAATACATTTCTGTATTTTATTCTTTTGGTGAGAGTTGGCCAAACTTGTTGTTAGGGCTAGCGGAAAGCACCAAGTAATAGGGTGATAGATACGAGGTGCATTCGCAGCCCGGGGTCCACCGTGCAGAGATACCTGCTACAAGTAATGGCGGATGAACACTGAGCTCACACGTGGGTTAAACTTCACCCCGTGTGAAATGAACGCTAGCTATGTTGCCTCACAGAGTCACGCTGTACACAGAGACTAAAACCCTAACTAAAAGTTGTGTTTGCTCTGGAACTCTTCTGTGCTAACGCACACATGAAGGAACCAGATGCTAAGCCAAGGCTAATAGCCCCCACTGATGCTAGCTGCCTGCCTGAGTGTACAGCCCCAAGGCTAAACAGACTCACACCACTTATATACAGTGTAGCAGAGTATCCACAGACAACTGCCAAACACTAATGATACTAACCGTGCGGCCATGCGAACCTTTTATAGCTGTAGCAGTTCAGGACCTTCCTAGTGGACTAATAGGAGCTGCAACAGGACCTGAGCGTGTGACACGTGTGTGTGGGCATGCTCAGGTGAGGAAAAGCAGGACTTAGTCCCAGGAGCGCCTGTTCGCCACCGAACAGCACTAGCTATAATGGCTGAACCTGAAAGGACAGCAGTAACCAAACGTGCAGTATCTGTCCTGGCCAGGCGCTGGGACCAACGTCTCCGCTGAGCAGGCTCCACTGTGGCTGGAGAATAATGGGGGACCACAGTGGACATGGTTTGAGATTCCCCCTGTGTAGTGGCAGGAACTCGATGCCTAACATTACCCCCCTCTTTGGGCCTCGCTACGCACAAAGGCTGCAATAAGCAGTGGAGCCCGAATGTGCTCCACAGGCTCCCAGGTTCTATCCTCTGGGCCGTGGCCCTTCCAGTCCACCAGATAGTATTTTTTGCCACGTACCACCTTGCACCCCAAGATAGAATTCACCTCATACTCATCTGTGGATGAACCCGATATCCCGGCAGATGACTCAGAAATCAGGGACATGTAGACGGGCTTTAAGAGGGATACATGAAAAGTGTCGGTGATACCTAGGCACGGAGGAATAGCCTAACGGTAGACCACAGGGTTGACCTGTTCCAGAACCTTGAAAGGGCCTATGTAGCGAGGCGCAAACTTAGTGGACTCAAATTGCAGCCTGATGTTACTGCTGGAGAGCCACACTAAGTTGCCAGGAACAAAGGTCGGAGCGGGGCGCCAGTGTGCATCAGCAGAAACCCTCATTCTCTCCTTGGAGGCCCGGATGACATCCTGTGTGCAGTCCCAAATGTCACGTGCCTCCACCACCCTGTCTGCCACCCTAGAATCGGTGGATGATGCGGGCATGTGCACAGGGACACGCGGATGCTGGCCGTAATTAAAGCGAAATGGAGTCTGCCCAATAGAGTCGGCTACGGTGTTGTTCAAATCAAATTCCACCCAAGGTAACAAAAATGCCCAGTCATCCTGCCTGGTGGAGATAAAATGTCGCAAGCATGTGACCGGAGTCTGGTTGGCCTTCTCTACCAACCCATTCGTCTCGGGATGGTATGCAGAAGAGAGATTCAGCTCAATGCTGAGTAAACGACAGAGCTGTCTCCAGAACTGAGGACCCCGGTCACTGACAATTTTGTCAGACATGCCATGCAGACGGAAAACATGTCTAATGAACAATGCCGCTAAGGCCATCGCAGAAGGTAACCGTGGAAGCGGAACTAAGTGCACCAATTTAGAAAAATGGTTGTTGACTACCCAGATAACTGTGCAGCTGCGAGACTTGGGTAAGCCCACCAAGAAGTCCATCCCGACCATCTCCCAGGGCCTGTCTGCCACCAGCAGGGTGTAAAGTAGCCTAGCAGGCTGTTGCCAAGGAGACTGATTCTTGACGCAGGAGACACACGCCCAAATATAGTCCCTGACGTCACGGGCCATATGCGGCCACCAGTATGTCCTCACCAAAAGCTCAGATGTCCTCTGGGTCCCAAAATGTCCCCCCACCCTGCACGAGTGAGCCCAAGAGAGAACCTCCGGTCGCAAATTAGATGGAACAAAAGTCTTGCCTGGGGGCGCAGACTCTAGCAAAACCGGAGCCACAGTTCTCAGGCTCTCTGAAGTGACAATAAGCCGAGGCTCCTCATCCTCTGATGACACTAAGGAGCAGGAGAGAGCATCGGCACGAGTGTTCTTCTCCCCAGAGAGAAAATGGAGGTTAAAGTGGAACCGGGAGAAGAACAGGGACCATCTGGCCAGGTGAGAGTTTAGCCGCTGGGCGGTTTGCAAATACACCAAATTTTTGTGGTGGGTGAAAGGGAAAACGAGCCCCTCCAAGAGGTGTCTCCACTCCGAAAAGGCCAACTTCATGGCTAGCAACTCCCGATCCCCAATGGAATAATTCCTCTCTGCCAGTGTGAAGGTCTTGGAGAAGAAGAAGCAAGGATGCTTCCAACCTTGAGCATCCTTCTGGAAGAGGACTGCTCCAACACCAACGGAAGAGGCATCCACCTCTATGATAAATGGTTTATCAACATCGGGGCGATGTAAAATGGGATCACCTGCAAAGTGTGACTTGTTCGAGAGGAAGGCCTTTGAGACCTCCTCCGACCACAATTTCGGATTAGCTCCCTTCTTGGTGAGGGCAACAAGAGGAGCTACCAAAGTTGAGAAGTGGGGAATGAACTGGCGATAATAGTTGATGAACCCCATAAAATGCTGCACCACTTTGAGAAAATGGGGTTCCTGCCAGTCCATCACAGCCTGTAGCTTGGCGGAATCCATAGCCAATCCTTGGGCCAAGATGATATAGCCCAGGAGAGGCAAAGACTCCCGCTGAAACACACACTTCTACAACTTGGCACAGAGGGAATTTGCCCGTAGGAGGTCGAAGACTTTGCAAACATATCTCCGGTGGGAGTCTATATCTGGAGAGTAGATGAGAATATCATCCAGGTAGACTACAACCGAGGTGGAGAGCATATCCCGGAAGATATTGTTTACAAAGTCTTGGAAAACGGCTGGGGCATTAAAGAGCCCGAAGGGCATCACCAGGTATTCATAGTGCCCATCCCTGTTGTTAAAAGCCATCTTCCATTCCTCCCCCTCACAGATGCAATTCAGGCTGTAAGCACCCCGCAGATCTAGTTTAGTAAACACCCTTGCTCCCCGGAGCCTATCAAAAAGCTCAGATATCGGGGCAATGGGTACTTGTTCTTAACAGTGATGGTGTTAAGACCCCTGTAATCTATGCATGGACGTAATTCTCCGTTCTTCTTCTGCACGAAGAAGAACCCAGCCCCAACAGGTGACTCTGACTTCCTAATGAATCATCTTGCCAGATTCTCCTGGATGTACTGAGACATTGCCTCCATCTCCGGGAGAGACAATGGGTAGACACGACCCCGGGGAGGCTCAGCACCAGGCAAGAGGTCAATAGGACATTCATAGGGGCGGTGAGGCGGAAGGATCTCTGCAGCCCTTTTCGAGAACACATCCGCATAGGGCCAATATTGCTTGAGAAGAGAGGAAAGATTTGCGGGTACCTCAGTAGTAGCAACCTGAACGCATTCCCTCTGACATCTACCCCACAAGATTCACTCCATCCCAAAGTTCTGCCTGTGGACCACTCAATATGAGGGGAGTGGTACCGTAGCCAAGGTATCCCCTCAGGAATGACGAGCAGAGATATAATCTCCTGATGAGATGGCGACATAGATAGAGTAAATTAGATGGTCTGGTGTGTTATCTGTGAGGGGAGTGTTGACCCATTCACCACTCGTATGGTCACTGGTTTGGCGATCATCACCAGGGGTATTGCGTGTCGTTGGGCAAAGGCGGAAGACATAAAATTGCCCTCTGGCCCGGAATCCACGCAAAGATCTACCGAATAAGTGGATGAGCTTATGGTAATTGTCCCCTTAAAGGACAGTTTGGAGGCAAACGTCGCCGTGTCTAGTGTACCTCCACCTACTACAACTAGACGCTGATGTTAAACACGACCGCTGGGGACATCTGGTGGCAAGATGTCTGACTCCTGACTGCCAGCAGACATGACTAACCTTGAGTGCACAAGTGGTCCGGAACTTAGATCCCACTCGTGACACCTCCATGGCCTCATGTGACTCGGGCGCCTGGACCAGAGGTTCCAAAGGTTTGACGAAGGTGGGAGCCAGTCGAAACTTGTGCCTACACTGGTCTCGCTCTAACCTCCGCTAGTTAAAACGGAGGTCAATGCAAGTGGATACAGCTTTTAGCTCCTCCAGTGTGGCGGGAATCTCCCTAGTGGCCAAAGTGTCCTTCACATGGTCAGCCAGCCCCCTCCAAAATACAGGGATGAGGGCTTTATCTGACCACTCCAGCTCAGATGCTAACGTCCGGAAGTGGGTGGCAAAATGGCTGACCATGGACGAGCCCTGAGTCAATGCCAACATTTGGAGTGCTGTATCATGGGTGACTCGAGGTCCCAAAAAGACCTGTTTCAGAGTGCTCAAGAACATGATCACCACGCTCCCACAGTGGCATAGCCCACTCCAATGCCTTGTCCGATAGAAGAGTTATAATGAATCCCACCTTTGCCCGCTCTGTGGTAAAATGTGCAGCCAGGAGCTCAAGGTGTATTGCGCACTGGCTCACGAAACCCCTACAAGATGCACTTTCACCAGAGTATTTATCTGGCAGCGGGAGGCGAGATATGGTCTGAACACAGGTGGCAGTGGACAAACTTGCTGCAGCCACGCTTGCAGCCTGAACAGCTATGGCGGAAACATCCACAGCTTAGGTAATGCGCTCGAGAGCCGCCAACCTGCCCTCCAGCTGCTGGATGTACCACAGCAGTTGCTGTTCGTCCGCCATTACTAGCCAGACCCTGGGGCTAGTATACGGTTAGGGCTAGCGGAACGCACCAAGTAATAGGGTGATAGATACTATGTGCATTCACAGCCCGGGGTCCACCGTGCAGAGATACCTGCTGCAAGTAATGGCGGATGGACACTGAGCTCACATGTTGGTTAAACTTCACCCTGTGTAAAATGAAAGCGAGCTCTGTTGCCTCACAGAGGTGCGCTGTACACAGAGAATAATACCCTAACTAAAATTGTGCTTGTTTTGGTGCTCTTCTGTGCTAACCGCACACATGAAGGAACCAGATGCTAAGCGAAGGCTAATTGCCCCCACTGATGCTAGCTGCCTGCCTGTGTGTACAGCCCTAAGGCTAAACAGACTCACACCACTTATATACAATGTGGCAGAGTATCCACTAGCAACTACCAAATACAAATGATACTAGCGCATGGCCGTGCGGCCATGCAAACCTTTTATAGCTGTAGCAGTTCAGGACCTTCCTAGTGGACCAATAGGAGCTGCTACAGGACCTGAGCGTGTGACCACCCAACCTCCAATGAGAGGTCTTCCCCTGGGCATGCTCAGGAGGGTAAAAGCAGGACTTAGTCCGTGGAGCGCCCGCTCGCCGCCGAACAGCACTAGTTATAATGGTTGAACCTGGAAGGACAGCAGTAACCAAACGTGCAGTATCTGTCCTAGCCTGGTGTTTTCACTGATGTCTCCGCTGAGCAGGCTCCACTGCGGCTGGAGAAGACTGGGAGACTGCAGTGGACATGGCTCAAGATTTCCCCTGTGCAGCGTCAGGAACTCGACACCTAACACATGTGTATCCAAAAAGATTCATATTTTCTAATAGCAAAGATCTGATTAACACTTTGCCCATAAGTAAGTAGTTGCTTCAAATCTTGGAACTGCAATTAGCTGATTCTATGTCACAAATATAAGGAATGGGTAAAGAAGTTATGCCATGGTGTACTGTAGATTCATGCTGAGGAATTCAGTCAAGGATATACTGGAATGTCCAGCCAACATGTCAGAGACTGTAAAGGTAACAGATGTAATGTGCCTCAAAGTAACTATTACAGGTATAAAAACCTTTAGTACGATAAATCTTACCAGAATATGGAGCTTTGGCCACAATCAAATCAGGGAATGGTACGCTTCTTGGTGCTGGAAAAGTAAGTTTGGTGAGTAAATGTTCTTAGACTACCATTTTTTTTTTTAACTGAAGATCACATAAATCCTGATATATTTTATAACAGATCAAGGGAGGATTCTGTAACTCAGGATCCGCTGGATTCATTTTATGTAACATAAACCAGTGTTTTTGAAAAATTTTATGCTTTAATGCATAGTAACTATTAATATAAAGCAAGTTGGACAATATGAATTGACATGGTTCACCAGGTTTCATTATCAGTTTTCTTTCTCGTTTCAAAAACTTAGAAGGATAACCTCTACTTTAAAAAAAAACCAGTAAGATCATTAACACATTGTTCACATAAATGCAAATCCATAACAATGTGTTTGATTCTGTGGTACTGAGAATAATGTCGAGAAAATTTATTATTAGGGGGATCATTTCAGGAAAACAGCAAGAAACAATTATGAAAAATAGGGTAATGGTAAAAGTCAAAGTGTGTGTTTCCTGTATTATTTTTCCACACAAGGGTACCTCAGAAACTAATTTCTTTCATATTACAATCTAAAGTGAAATTTATGTCAGGATAAACCCCATTTATTTATTTATGAATAGATTGCAATGAAATAAAGTCACCATGCCATATGTAAAATATACTGTAAATGCTTTGCAGCATGTTGACAACATAATGTATTGGACAATTGGAGTATATGTTATCCTGCTCAAATATGGCCATGTAGCATTTTTATTTAACTGGCATCAAGTTAAAGCCCATGGCAGTGCCCTTTCACTGTGGGTAAAATTTATCACCAAGCATAAAAGTTTTGTGTTAGAACAATGATCAATAGACCTACAAAGAACATTTTTTTCAGACTCAGAAAATGAAGCTGTTTATAGAACATGAGTAAAAGCATATATACACATACTATTAATAATTGATGTATGGAGGCTTACTACATAATAATTGAAAGTCATGTAGGTGGTGCTTACATGATCAATACTATAAAGTTTACTCATACAGTATATAATCAGATTCATCCAACAAAAAGAACCATGTCTGGCAAAATTAGATTGACTGTTTGTTTGGCAGCGTATGGCAGCTGATCCATAAGGGACATGAGGCAGAAATTGCCAGGAATGGTGTAACGGATAGGAAAGCAGATGCAGGCAGGCACTAAAGGAACACAGGAGTGATGGAAATGGATGGGTCCAGCTGGTAGACAGGTAGGTACTGGCAGGTGCAGGCAAGTGCAGGTTAGTCTTGCTGGTATAAAAATGAACAAGCTGATATACAGATGAGCACTGGCAGGTGCGGTATGGACCAGCTAATATACAGATGAGCACTGGCAGGTGCTGACTGATCCAGCTGATATACAGATGAGCAGGAGTGTCATACGGCCTATGAGGTGGTATTGTTTCAGCTTCCTTCTTGTTGAAAATGTCATCATACCCCCAATATTATGTGGGCAAGCCCGGTAACTTGGATGGAGAAATAAGGGGTCAAGCAGGATGTATGGGAACCAGGAATTTTTCATGGTATTCTTGCCTCCAGTGGAGGATCACTCCTTATCTCCAGACCCAGACTTGCACGTGAATTCAAAGCCATGTCAGGCCTAGTAGTAGAGAATAGTAAGGAATTTACTAATAGTAAGGAGACTTTTTCTCACTATACTAGCGGTGATCTCACCGAGGTCGCCGCAGTTCAGGAGCCTGACTCGGAACGCAGCTTCAATGACTGGCGGTAACCTGGATGAGGTCACCACTTCTCACAGATACTATCATTGCATCAGATACTATCATTGCATCAGATTCTCAGCCTGGATAGTCACATCTTGGTTCCTTCCTGATTGGAAACAGAACAACGGACAGGTGAGGGATATAGTTGTTTATTTTATTTATTTTTCTTTACAGGAGATGTCGACTTCAGTGGACTTTGGCGTTAGGCGACTATAACTTTGTTTGCTATTTTTAAATAAAAAAGTAAAAGTGTGTTTTGTTTTCATTTCAAATAAAGGACTTTATTCTGGCCGTGTGTTTATTTACAATATAACTAAAGGATAAGTAATGGAGAGGCATTGTAAAGATGCCTCTCCATTATTAAGCCATGGGCTTAATGTCACCAGACAATACAAAGGCGACACCAACCCCACAAATATATGCCCCACTTATGACCACCACAGGGCAAGTGGGAAAAGCCTTTTCTGGAGGCTATTATTTTTAACCTGGGGGGGAATATCCATGGCACCTTACGAGCCTGAGAAAAGCAGCCCCCTCTGTCTTGGCTGGTTGTCAAAAATGGGGGAAACTACATGCTGTCTAGAGGAAGAGTGGAGATGTAGACAATCCAATCTGCTTGAGGTCTAGTGTGAAGTTTTGACAATCACTGATGGTTTGGGGAACCATTTCATCTGCTGGTGTTGGTGCACTGTGTTTTATCAAGACCAAAGTGAGCACAGCCGTATACTGGGAAATGTTAGAGCACTTCATGCTTCCCTCTGCATACAAACTTTTTGGAGA
This sequence comes from Ranitomeya variabilis, assembly GCF_051348905.1. Classification (NCBI taxonomy): domain Eukaryota; kingdom Metazoa; phylum Chordata; class Amphibia; order Anura; family Dendrobatidae; genus Ranitomeya; species Ranitomeya variabilis. The sequence goes on along the minus strand of NC_135233.1, from coordinate 666,866,910 downwards.
TGGAAATTTCATTCTCCAGCAGGACTTGGCACCTGTCCACACTGCCAAAAGTACCAATACTTGGTTTAAAAACAACAGTATCAGGCTGCCGTCACACTAGCAGTAGTCAGTATTTTACATCATTATTTGTAAGCCAAAACCAGCAGTAGAACAAATAGAGGAAAAGTATAATAGAAACATAAGCACCACTTCTGCATTTATCATCAACTCCTGGTTTTGGCTTGCAAATACTAATGTAAAATACTGACCAAATACTGCTAGTGTGACGGCAGCCTTACTGTTCTTGATTGTCCATGACGTACAAAGCCATCCACAACCTGTCTCCTCCTTACATCTGCGACCTCATCTCCCGGTACTTTCCTACACGCAACCTCCGATCCTCACAAGATCTCCTTCTCTACTCCCCTCTTATCTCCTCTTCCCACAATCGCATACAAGATTTCTCTCGCGTATCACCCCTACTCTGGAACCCTCTACCACAACACATCAGACTCTCGCCCACCATCGAAACCTTCAAAAAGAATCTGAAGACCCACCTCTTCCGACAAGCCTACAACCTACAGTAACCACCGATCGACCAAACCGCTGCATGACCAGCTCTACCCTCACCTACTGTATTCTCATTCATCCCTTGTAGATTGTGAGCCTTCGCGGGCAGGGTCCTCTCTACTATACTGTACCAGTTATGACTTGTATTGTTCAAGATTATTGTACTTGTTATTATGTATACCCCTCCTCACTTGTAAAGCGCCATGGAATAAATGGCGCTATAACAATAAATAATAATAATAATAATAATAATAATAATAATTGGCCAGCAAACTCGCCGGACCTTAACCCCATAGAGAATCTATGGGTATTATCAAGAGGAAGATGAAAGACTCAAGACCCAAGAGTGAAGATGAGCTTAAGGCTGCTATCGAAGAAACCTCGGCTTCCATAATACCTCAGTAGTGTCAAAGGCTGATCGCCTCCATGCCATGCTGCATTGATGCAGTAATTGATGCAAAAGGAGCCCCGACCAAGTATTGAGTGCATTTACTGAAAATACATTTCAGTAGGCCAACATTTCATTTCAAAAATAAAAATCTTCACTTTAAAATAATGTTTCAATGTGTTACAAAGTATTCTAATTGATTGAGATAATGACTTTTGTGTTTTCATTGACTGTAAGCCATAATCATTAACATTAACAAAAATAAACACTTGAAATAGATCCCTCTGTTTGTAATGACTATATAATATACGAGTTTCACTTTTTGCATTGAAGAACTGAAACAAACTAACTTTTTGAAGGTATTCTAATTTTGTGAGAAGCACCTGTATATATTATTATATTAACAAATATTGATTGTTAAATAACCTACCGCCCCTGTCATGCAAAGATAGCAGACAATAATCTATATAATCTGATATAAGAGGCAAGCAGCAGCCAATCTACTATTCGGAAAAAAAAATCAGTCTATGATTCTTGACCCAACAAGAAAAAAACATTAGATCTAGAGTCAACATTCAAACAATAGTCTGTTTAAAATAATAGACTAAATAAAATAGACGTCTGGATGATTAACCCCTTACTGACATCGGACATATTAGTACGCCAATGTCAGTATCCCCCACTTTGATGAGGGCTCCGGCAGTAAGCCCACAACGTTCTGGGGAGATGTCAGCTGTTTTGAACATCTGACATGTGCTGGCAGTAGCCGTGGGAGAAATCGCGATCCACCCTCGGCTATTAACTAGTTAAATGCCGCTGTCAAACTCTGACAGCGACATTTAAATCACGTTTCTGGCCATTGAGGCGGAAATGCGCGCACCGGTAACCCCCGTCACATTATTTGGGGTCATAGGTGCATCAGCATGACAATTAGATGTCTCCTTGAGACCTCTATGGTTGTCAGTGCCGGATTGCTATGAGCACCACCCAGTGGTCAGCGCTCATAGTAACTCAGCAATTCAGCTATATAGGGGCTATTTGAACATCGCCTCTATGTAGCTGAGCTGATCAAGTTGTGCCAGCTTCTAGTCTCCTATGGAGACTATTGAAGCAAGGCAAAAGTAAAAAAAATTAAAAAAGTTACATAAATACAAAAAATATAAAAGTTTAAATCACTCCCCTTTTGCCCCATTCAAAATAAAGCAATAAAAAATGCAAACCTACACATATTTGGTATTTCCGCATTCAGAATCACTCAATCTTTCAATAAAAAAGGATTAACCTGATCGCTTAATGGTGTAGCGATAAAAATAAGTCAAAACGCAAGAATTACGCTTTTTTGGTCGCCGTGACATTGCATTAAAATGCAATAACGAGCAATCAAAAGAACATATCTGCACCAATATAGTATCATTAAAAACGACAGCTAGCCATGCAAAAAATAAGCCCTCACCCAACCCGAGATCACTGAAAATCGAGAAGCTACCGGTATCGGAAAATTGCACAATTTTTTTTTTTTCGCAATGTTTTGAATTTTTTTTCACCACTTAGATAGAAAAGAACCTAGAAATATTTGGTGTCTATGAACTCGTACTGACCTGGAGAATCATAATGGATAGTCAAATTCTGCATTTAGTGAACCTGGCAAAAAAGCCAAACAAAAAAACAAATGTGGGATTGCACTTTTTTTGCAATTTCACCGCACTTGGAATTTTGTTTTCCAATTTCTAGTTCATGACATGGTAAAATTAATGGTGTCATTCAAAAGTACAGCTCCTCCCACAAAAAATAAGCCCTCACATGGCCATATTGAGGGAAAAATAAAACAGTTATGGCTCTGGGAAAAAGGGGAGCGAAAAATGAAAAACGCAAAACCGAAAAAGCTCTGGTCATGAAGGGGATAAAATTCAATTATGTGTCATCGCAATGAGCATTGTCTGTTGCTTGGATTTAATGGTCAAATCCCCCCCATGTTTGGCGCCTTTTACACAGCCAATAAACTTGCGGGGATTGCCTGGCAGTCACTGTAATTCCGTAGCCATCTTGGTAGTGGCATTACTGTGATTGGCTAGCCATGTTACCTCATCAGAGTATATAAAGGAGAGGTGCCGCCATTTTCGGCACAGTGAAGTCATTGCACAACTCAGGGACAGTTCTTATTGGAGGGATATAATGTTTTTCCAGGTCTGTGTGTACAGTTGAATGTCGAGCGAATCAGTTTTCTAGCATTGTTATTGGTGCTGATTTTGAACTATCATAATAACAGTCATTCTAGGGTCTAATCCAGTGCTTTGCTGTTTGTTTCAGATAAATTTTCCATTTAGCCTAAGGACAGTTGCAGGGAGAGTGGTCAAAAAAAGGCTCTAGGAAGGGCTGAGGGCTTTACAGTTCATTGCAAAATATATTGCAGCTGCATGTAACCAGAATTTTTTGGGTGACGAAAATTAACTATTGTCAAACCCATACAGTGTTACGTGATTTGTCATACATTTATTCATTATATAACACTCCAAAAAAGCATAGAAAATTTTGTCTGGTTTCAAGTCATCCATAGAGCATTACTCTCTTTCTGTTACATTTTGGTGACATATAACACTTAAAAAAAGCTTAATTTTTTTCTGGAGTCAATGATTCTTTTATACTCTTAAATGTGGTTCTTTTTACATTATGATGGTATATAAAAATTAAAAAACTTCCAAAACTTTTTATGTATTTAATGATTTATCGATACACTATAGCACAGTTCTTCTTACATTATGATGGTATAGAAAACTTGAAAAAACTCTTGCAAAACTTTTTATGGATTTAATGATTCAGCCACACAATGTAACGTGATTCTTGTTACATTACGGTGGTACATAAAACTAAAAAAAAAATTCAAAATATTTTTATGGATTCAATTATTCATCCATACACTGTAACATGGTTCTTGTTAGATTACGGTGGTATATAAAACTTGAAAAAAACCATCCAAAACTTTTTATAGATTCAATAATTCATCCATACACTGTAACAGGAGTCCTGTTACATTATAGTGGTATATAAGAATAAAAAAAACCTTCCAAAACTTTGTTAGAGTCAATGATTCATTCAAACACTGTATTGCTAGTCTTATTACATTACAGTGGTATATAAAACTGAAAAAAGCCCTTTAAAAAATTTTTATGGATGCAATGATTCATCCATACTTTGTAATGGGGTTTTCTTTACATTGCAGTGGTATATAAAATTTGAATTACACCCTCCAAAACTTTTTATGGATTCAACAATTCATTCATACACTGTAACACAGTTCTTGTTACATTAGGGTGGTATTTAACACTCCGTTGAAAAAAAATTCTAGTTTCAATTAGCCATCCATACAATTTAACTTGGTTTGTGTAAAATTATGGTGTTTTACAATTTTTAAAAACCACTTTGCCTGGTATAGTTCACCAAATACTTTTAAATATTTATTTTTGTCATATATACTGTATAACCTAACTATTGTCATATATACTGTAGACCAGAGGTGTCAAACTGCATTCCTCGAGGGCCGCCAACAGGTCATGTTTTCAGGATTTCCTTAGCATTCCACAAGGTGATGGAATCATTCTGTGCAGGTGATTAAATTATCACCTTTGCAATACAAGGAAATCCTGAAAACATGACCTGTTGGCGGCTCTCGAGGAATGCAGTTTGACACCTCTGCTGTAGACCTTGGTTTGTGTGAAATTTCACTGGTTAGAAATAAATACAAAAATTCTCCTACTACAGGCGTACACATCTGGTCCCTTGGTAGTCGGTCCCCAGTCGCTACTACTATTTCTCCCGGTGTGGTGTCCCAGCCTTGTACCAGCATGTGTCCAGGAACATTACTTGTGCCCTTATCAACACAGTTACTGTGACTGTCCACTTAATGACCGACCTGTGGAGGCTGGGTCTTAGTCCCACCCTGGTACTGGTAACCTGATGCTGAGGATTGCTGGCCCTATTTCTATCAATGTTTCCTCCACTTACTACACTAGTTCCTGCTCATCCTCCATCTCCAATGTGCTATCTCTGCGCACATCATCTGCAGCACCATCAGGGGTTGAGACTAGCCTATGTTCTATCCCCTGATGATGTCGCAGATGCAATGAAACATGTTGGGTGGACAAGTGTGCCAAAATTTTGTCTTATTCTGCCAGATAGAGGATAGCATCCCGGGGTGTTATCGAATTTTGACAAAGCAGTAAGCTATACAATAATAAGTTAAAGTATTTTTGCAGATTAGTGACATTTTGTTTTGTTTCTATACCTTTCCTGTACCCTTTCTAAATGTTAATAATACAAATAACAAGAGTTAATTTTTAGGCTTTAAACCTTTGGGAGCTTTAGATCATTACAAGCCCTGGAGGAAGGAACATGAGTGGGAAAACGCGAGGTCATGGTGGAGGGGGGAATAGGCTTGGTGTTCGACATGCACGTTGGTTAGGCGCTAATGTTAATGAAAGCTCAGCTGAGCAAACACTGTCTCATCTTATCCAAAGACCACTGACAGTATCTGTTACTTGACGGGCAATTCCACTCACTTTCTTTGACATTCACACACCCATACGCCTTGTAGATGAAAGGCTAAAAGAGCATGTGCTCCAGTGGATGGCAAGCGCTACATCAAGTGGCCTTTTCCTCCACCTTAACATTACCCACATTACAATCTTCAACGTTGGCACCCCAATCACCGTTGATTCCCTCCATGTCACAAATTTCCAAATGCCCAACTGACTGTGGTGAACCACAGATGGACCATTCTGCAGAGCTGTTAACACATTTATTCCATAGACATCAGAAGTCTGCTTCAAAAATTTACAGAATCCAAAGAAGAAAAGCATTTTCCCCAAAGCTCAAAATGTTTCATGTTGGATCTGGTGCGGGACGAAGTAGGGTGCGAGCAGAATACAGACCCTCTTAACAACTGGGGGTGGAGTTGATCCTATTGAGGCTCAGATACCAGAGGCACACTCAGATTGTGCAATAGTGTCAGGAAATAAAGAGGAGGAGGGTGACTCACAGGGTGAGGATTGGAAGAACAAAGAGGATGACGATGAGGTTGTAGATCCCACTTGCGGTGAACCCAGAGGTACGCATCTTAGTAGCTCAGCAGAGAAGGTGGATAAGGATAAAAACAAGGAGATAAGGTAGCGGCTTCCCATTCAAACACAAAGTAATGCAACCATGACAAGCACTGCATCCTCAGCCCCAACTCTGGCTGTGGCCAGCACTGGTCATGAGTGTGCAGTTCACAGAGGCAGCAAGAGTTGCCTAGCCTTGGCCTTTTTTGAGACTACAAAGAATTGTCCAAATCACGTTATCTGCCAAATTTGCAAAATATAACTCAGTAGAGGCAAACATTGCAATAATTTAACTACTACATGCATGAATGGAACATGCATGATCAAAATGCCTTAGTGTAGGAATCTCACTGTGTTAAAGTGTGGACTAGCACACCTCACCAAACAACGACCATCCCATCAACCACACCTGCTTCATCTTCCTCCTCCGTTACCATGGCAAGTCTTCTCACACAGGTTTCCGGCTGCAGAAACTCCACTTTTTTACTGCCTACAATCAGGGTGAGAAAGGGCTGGTCAGCTGTTATGGAAGTGGACATGGAAAAGCAAAGAAAGACCAAACTCAAGGGACACTGTGCACACCTGATTCAAAATCCTGTCAATGATAATGAAAACTATATAGCTTTATTGGAACACTAGAGCATACTAAACCACAAATAACATATAAACAATTAAAAACTGGCATACAATATGATAATAAACCAACACCCCTGTAAATAGAGACACGACAATCCAGCTAAGTTGTATGCAGAAAGGTTAAGCCAACAGTATTGGCAATCATATATATATCTACAAGATAAACAACTAATATAGAAAATTTGTTATAGAAAATATATGGAAGAACCACACTGTAAGGAAGAGTCCCATACAATATGCTTATGCAATGCGAATAACAGGCATTGGATATGTTGAATTAAATAAAATCCTGGATACAAATTATACATTTTATATAAACCAGCATGGTATGGAGGTCACAAAAGCTGAAATTACAGATTCAAAAAATAAGCAAATCAGTTGATATATGTATACAGTGGGGAAAAAAACTATTTAGTCAGCCACCAATTTTGCAAGTTCTCCCACTTAAAAAGATGAGAGAGGCCTGTAATTGACATCATAGGTAGACCACAACTATGAGAGTCAAAATGACCTCAACTCCAAAGAAAACCTTTGGAGGTAGTTGAAAGCCAGTGTTGCCCAGCGACAGGCCAAAAACATCACTGCTCTAGAGGAGATCTGCATGGAGGAATGGGCCAACAAACCACCAAAAGTGTGTGTCAACTTTGTGAAGACTCACAGAAAACATTTGACCTCTGTCATTGCCAACAAAGGATACATAACAAAATATTGAGATGAACTTTTGTTAATGACTAAATACTTATTTTCTACAATAATTTTCAATATAAATCTTGCCAAATCAGACAAGGTGATTTTCTGGATTTTTTTTCTCATTTTGACCCTCATAGTTGTGGTCTACCTATAATATCAATTACAGGCCTCTCTCATCAATTTCAAAATTGGTGGCTGACTAAATACTTTTTTTACCGACTGTGTGTCAAAAGGAGAGGGCAAGAGGAATGATGAAAAGTGAACCAATGAGCTGGAAAGGAACTCAACAGGCATATCTACCTGAGAGCATGCGAAGGACACTGAGAAACTGCTATGGTGGACAGTGAGAGAAAGGGGTGTCGGGAAAAGACCCACGCATATCACTGTGCAGGACAGCTTCCTTAGGGAAAGTAACGGAAGTGGACACGACTGATGTTTTTGTGTCATCTAGCACAACACATCTCTCTCAATCCACCTTAACATCTCCACCTGCACCTCACTCACAGTCCAGCAGTTTGTTCTTTTCTCCGTTCTCCACCCTCTCTCAGCACAGCAACCAGCCCTCGGTCCCACAGTTGTGGTCACGCAAAAGAATGCTTCCTCCTACACATTCCAAAGCTAAGAGTTTGAGCTCCACCATCTCCAGTCTGTTGGAAGGCCATCACAGTCCCACAGTACCAGTTGCCCAGTTGCCATTGCTACTCTAATAAACTGTGCCTGCACTACACCAGAATGTTGCAGACAACACCACTAGTTCCCTGAATAAATCTATATCAACCATGGTGCATTTCACCTTTGACACCTAGATGAGCAAACATAACAAGCAAACAGTGACATCTCACTGACTGTGCACTGGGTGAATCTGGTGGCTGTGGGGGCAGGAGATCAAGGGGCTGTTCCACAAGTCTTTGAATCCCCAAAGCTTGTGGACAAACCTCTGTATCTAACAGTTCCTCCACTTTTTCTTTTCTGGCTCCTCCACCTCCTCCCTGTCCTCCACCTGTGTCTTCAGCCTCTCTGTTAATAAGATATGCCTTCCAACAGTGCAGATAGAATCCCCCCACATCCTTACTGGGCAGCCATGGCTCACTGCTATCAGCAGTGTTCGAATTAATATGCCTTGGAGATCACAGTCACATAGCTCAAGAGTTGTCAACAGCTACCCATGCAGACTTAAAGCAATGGCTGTCTCCACTGAACTTGGAGCCAGGGAAGGCCTTCTGTGATCGCAGTGCAAACCTGGTGGCAGCCCTATGCCATGGCAACCTCACACACATGCCTTGCATGGCTCACATTCTCAACCTGGTGGTACAGCAATCTCTCTGCCACTATCCTGGGCTTCAGGTGCTGCTGCAGAAAGCACTATCATGTATGCTCACTTCTAGAGATGAGGAAACCTTTCAAAGTTCGGTTGGATTCGCCAAATGTTTAGACATTCGCCAAACAGTTTGCCGAACTTACTTGAACCCCATTAGATTCAATGTGAGAGACTCCACGTTGGGTCTCCATCTGGTGAGTTGCCTGTGGTGGAAGGTGTGTCAGAGGCCAATTACAATATTTCTATTCTGTGGAAATTGATTCCACTTTAGTGGTGTTTGACAATTATTTTTTTAAATGTGGAGACTACAAGTTGGGTCTTCATCTAGTGGGTTGCCTGTGGTTGAAGGTGTGTCAGAGGCCTATTGTAATATTTGAACTCTCTGGAAATTGTTGCCACTTTTGTGCTGTGTGACAATAATTTTTTTGAAATGTGGACACTCCAAATTCGGTCTCTATCTGGTAGGTGGCCCGTGTAAGTAGGTCTCCCAGACAGGCAGGTCTGCACTTTTTTTCAGTCAACTACCTCTGTTACTTTTCTTATATTTTTCACTACCAATATTACTGTATGAAACTGATGTTTTTGCTATCTGAGTGTGGCTGGAATAAAAAAAATAAATGGAAGGTGTTGCATAAGGTTTGAGATCTCCCAGGTAAGAAAGCTTACACTGATCCCTTAACCACTAGGTTCTCATTAAAACTTCAACTCCAAGCTGTAAATGCTGGGCCAGAGACTGACTACTTATGTGCCATTATAAAAGGTTCTACTGGTGGTCAATTGATCAGTCAACTACCAGTGTTACTATTCTTACATATTTCTATCAATAGTAGTCTATGAAACTGATGCTTGTGCCATTTGAGTGCAGTTGGAAACAAATTAAAAAAAAAATTGGAGGTGTTGCAAGAGGTATCAGGTCTCCCAGCAAAGAAGGTTTACATCACTTTTTTTTACCACCAGGTCCTCATTTAAATTTAAATTCCAAGCTGAAAATGCTGGGCCACACCAAGATACCTCTTGCATGGCCCATGGCTGACTGCATGTGTGCCAATATAACAGGTTCTACTGTGGGTCAATTGATCAGTCAACTACCTGTGTTAGTATTCTTACATTTTTCTATCAATAGTAGTCTATAAAACTAATGTTTGTGCCATCTGCGTGTGGCTGAAAAAAAAAAATTGGAGGTATGAGGTCTCTCATCTTAGAAGGCTTACACCGCTCTCTTAACCACCAGGTGCTCATTAAAACTTTAATTCCAAGCTGTAAATGCTGGGCCACACCAAGATACCTCTTGCATGGTACATGACTGACTGCTGCTGTGCCATTGGCAAATTTCTACAGTGGGTCAATTGATGCCACTTTTACTGGTGTCTGGCCCTAATTTTTGCTGCTGGGGAAGCTTTTGTCATCCCTTAAGGTGTTGTCTATGCATTTGGTTTTTCATCCCATTGAACCTAATGGGGTTTGGACACTTTTTTTGAACCACCCAGTGAACTGTTTGGCGAATGTAGGTCTATTTGACAAATTCAAACTGAACCTTGAAAGATATGCTGATCTCTAGCAGAGACTGGGGAAGAGGAGGAGGAAAAAGAGATGGCAGGTAGTGCATCAAAGGTTAGTACACACACAAGCTTTGTCCCATCTCTCGTACGTGGATGGACTGCAGAGGGAAATGAGTAGGCGGAGGAGAAGGAGATGGAGAGTACTCAACTTGATGGAGAAGGGGAAGTGTTAGCTGTAGGGAGCTTGACAAATATTGCAGACTTAATGTAATGCTGCCTTAGCCGTGATCCTCGCATTACATTAAATTCATCTTGTCCAAAACTAGTACTGGTTGTTCACCCTGCTAGTCCACGCTACAAGAATAACTTTTTATCTCTCCTTCCTAAGGTGCAGCGGTCTATTACAATGGTGCTATGCCATAAGATCATTGTGAAATTATGTTGAAAAAAATTCCCATCAGACAACACTAACAGCATGGGAAAAGCTTCCTTGCCCAACCAAGGAGGAGAGGTGAGGGAGACACATACCAGATACAGCATAGGCAGAGGTACACTGTCACAGGCCTGTTCAAATTTCATGACACCCTCCCAGCATCAAGGTCCTAATGACTGGTATTTTTGACAAGGATGGAAAAGTTTTTAAAGATGGTGAAGCAAATACTGGCTGACAAAAGCAGTGTACTTCTTAATTCCTCAGCAACCTTTAGCTTTTTGGTCTCAAAGCTGGACATCTGGCATGAGCTGTCCGTTTAGGCTTTGGAGGTGTTGGGCTGCCTTGCTGCTGGCATCTTGTCTGAGTGGGTTTCTAGTGCCGCCAGGCAATCACTTTCACCTGTCAATAGAAAGTGCTGACATTCTCACTCTGATAAAAATTAACAAAGCCTGGATTAGTCCCGGCTTTTCGACACCACCAGATGACAGTAACACACAAAGTTTTTTTTATCTTCATTATTTGAATGAGGCTGTACAGTTGGTGCCTTGTAGGGTCTACGGATGACCCTGCTTGCATATTTTGGCAGACTTTGCACTGGGTGCAAAGCTTTTATCAGTGTAGAAGTACCACAACTACACTTTGTTCACAATATTTGAATTAGGTTATACAGCTGGTGCCTTGAAGCGTGTATGGATGACATTAGGTGTAATTTCCAAATTTTTTTATTACAAATTCAATTTTGGCTTACTTAAATTATTGTTTTTTTAAATCCTTTTTTAGTTTTGCCTTCTATACAATTCATAATAAAGGGAATGCTGTTTCTTAACATTTTGTTTCCTGTAAAATGCAATTTATTTTCGATTTTGAATGTTTTATTGCCTGTTCTTAAAGTAAAGTAATAGTGTTACACTGTTGTTCTCGGCAGTGATCTGGGATTCAGAGGTGCTTCCAGGGTCCTTCCCCATGCTGTTCTCCTTCCATTCTGCACTTTTTCCATCAATTTCAACATTTTCATTGCCCCCAGAACTCTTTGTAGGGTCTGCTGGAAAAATGCTTGGATTTCCCATTGACTCCCATTATACTTGTTACCTGAAACAAGCATCTGAGTATTATGAATTTCTCGGTTCAAGTAAAGAGCATCCAAGTATTTTATTGCTCTCTCATCTCTACTTTTTCTGTGATTTTTGTTATTGTATTTTTTATTTAAGTGTCTTAGTAACTACAGCATAAACACATAATATGGATAAAAAGTTGTGTATGTGAACTAACAAGATCGCCAAGGTTAAATTTCACCTATTTTCCACATGCATCAAATGTCTTGTGGTAATAAATCAGATTATTACACTGTTTTTCCAGAGAAAGCAATGTGAATATCTCCTATAGATGTGGGGGAAGTGTTAGAATACACTGTAAGGCTTCACTGGCTGTGCCTTAGGCTTTTCTGAGGCAACTATAAGAAAAGAGCAAACGGAGATACATAGATAAGTACTGTCTTATAATAATAATTTAGTGAAGTCAAATAAAGGCAAGAAATTACGCGTATAAAAGAATTGTTTATAACAGCCTTTGGGAAAATGTTTAAATCTCACTTTACCTATACTGTAGTGCTCAATATTAAAATATGCTGTAAACTATGAAATGTATTAAAAGAATATTGCACACACAAAGAGTAAACACATAAAGATACACACTCATAAAAAACAATACTGGTAAAAATAACATTGAGGCTTAAGTAAAAAATCCCTCTGGAGAGATTCTTTGAAAATAAAACTTTAAGACTGTGATCTATTTTCAAGAAAGTGCTCTTCACATTCAGCAAAGCAGCCTTCCTTTGAAAGATGAAATAGCAAAGCTACAAAAATAGTATGCCAGTGGAATTTATTTCTGAGTTGTGAGTCTAAATTAAAACTGTACAAGTTAGACAGATTGGTAGGTGAATTGTAAAAGTAGTCACTAGTGACACCTGGATTAAGTAATAAAACCTAAAACTAAAAAAAATAAATAAAAATACATTTAATTTATTTTGAAAAAACTAAATCTACATTTATTATTCGTGTTTGTTACAGATTGTATTATGGATTTAGATAAGTAAAAATCTGATATCACTTGACATATGGAAACATCTCCTCTTTAAGTCATATTTAAGTTGTTGAGGCCAGTCAGTGTACAGGGGGTCCTGAATGTTTACTCGCTAGCAAAGAGGTGCTAATATGTATCAGGGAAGATAATTGCTGCAAGTTAATGTCTCCAGTCCATTCCAGGAATATCACATAATCCAATTACACTATGTAACACAATTTTTGTTCCTGGCTTCCAAGTGTAATATTTCAACTGCTTATGTTTAAAGACTATGGAAAAATGAGTACATTCAACACACACTTTGATTTTATGACCACAGGCCTGAAAAATTCTTTCTGGTTAGGAAATTCTTTCCGGTTAGGAAAGTATGGCCTTCTCTCCTCAACTGCATCTGTGAAAGCGTAATCTTGATCTCCAATATCTTCCTTGCTGTCTGACTTGCAACTTTTTCCTGAAGATGACTGATCTTTCTTTGGGGATTCCATTTCGGGGGAGTTGGAACAGGCATTTCGGGGCAGTGTGGTTCTGGGCAGTGGAAGAAGGAATGTCTGGATAAATGGTTTGAGGTGCATTCTTGCCTGTGCGATGTTTGGCAGGATCCACCATGCAGAAGAAGCAGTTGCTTGAGTGGTCTGTCGGTTAACGCCAAATTTGCAGGATAGCAAACTTCATGGCTCTCTTTTCTGCCCTGTACTAACCTGTAACATAGCAGATTTAATTAATTATATACATTTTAAAGCTGGAAATTTTAGACATTATTTAATACATATTTTACTATAGTGCCTTGACATATGTGAAAATGTTGTCAATTGCGACTCCTTAAACTGTACTAGATCTAAATCATAGAAATTCTACAAAATAAAGCACTGCCATCTAAATGAGCAGTAATTGTTCACCATACCTTCAAGAGTTTTCTTGCAATATTGCAATATACACATGTGAAATGAGGTGCCCAGGACTTGTCTTGATCGCTGACAGGCTTTCCTGAGTGTAAAAGTACTACAACTACACTTTGTTCACATTATTTGAATGAGGTTCTACACTTAATGCCTTGAAAGCTGTGTGAATGATCCTGCACTGTGTGCAGAGGTGTTATGAATGTAGAAGAACCACAACTACACTTTGTTCATAATATTTAAATGAAGTTCTACAGCTGGTGCCTTGAAGGGTGTATGGATGACCCTACTTGTAATTTTTTGCCATACGTTATACCATTTGCAGAACTTTTATGAGTGTAGAGGTACCACAACTACACTTTGTTCACAATATTTGAATGGAGTTCAACAGTTGATGCCTTGAAGGCTGTATAAATGTCCCTGCTTCAAATTTATGGCAGATTTTGCACAGGTTTTATGAGTGCTGAAGAACCACAACTACACTTTGTTCACAATATTTGAATAAGGCAGTACAGTTGGTGCCTTGAAGGGTTCATGTATGACCCTGTTTGTAACTTTTGACAGATTTTGCACTTTGTGCAGAGCTTTTATGAGTATAGAAGTACCACAACTAAACTTTAGTCACAATATTTGAATTAAGTTCTACAGTTGGTACTTTGAAAGGTTTATAGATGACCCTGCTTGTAACACAAATGACAATAACACAACGTTTCTTTAATCTTCAATATTTGAATTAGGCAGTACTGTTGGTGCCTTGAAAGGTCTACAGATGACCCTGCTTGCATGTTTTGGCAGACTTTGCACTGTGTGCAAAGCTTTTATCATTGTACAAGTACCACAACTACACTTTGCTCACAATATTTGAATGAGGCTCAATAGTTGGTGCCTTGAAGCATGTATGGATAACCTTGCATGTAATTTTTGGCAGACTTTGCACTGTTTGCATAGCTTTTATGAGTGTAGAAGTACCACAACTACACTTTGTTCTCAATATTTGAATGAAGCAGTACAGTTGCTGCCTTGAAGGGTGTAAGGATGACCCTGCTTGTAATTTTAGACAGAGTTTGCACTCAGTGATTAGCCTTTATGAGTCTAGGAGAACCAATGCATGATAACTTGAACAGAATGTTTATGTGGCCCTCCTTTATGTCTAATACAGGGTTCATTTGAGTCCCTCTAAGTCTCTAATTTTTGGTACTTCCTTCATAAATTACACTGAAATTTTACTTTTTTTAATTCATAATAAAGGGAAAACTGTTTCTTAACTTTTTTCCTGTAAAATGCAATTTATCTTTGATTTTGAATGTTTTATTACCTGTTCTTAAAGTAAAGTAATAGTGTTACACCGTTGTTCTCAGCAGCGATCTGGGAGTCAGAGGTATGCAGTGAGAGCTGTGTACTCACATACAGTGCCTGCAGGCCTTGCACTGATGTGGATATGCACACATAGACTCCCCTGCCTACCTAACGCTGCAATCTCGGGACCCCCAAATTAGCCCTCAAAAGGACTGTAGGTTTCTCAGGAGTTGTGGACTGAACAGTTGCAAACCTACACTAACTATTAACAGGACGATTCTGACCCTATCTCAGCAGCAGCTCTCTCTATACTCGCTAAGTCCAGAGCAGAATGCGGCGAGCAGGGCAGCGCCATGTCTCTTATAGACTTGATGACGCTGTGGGTCAGCCAATCACTGTAATGCCACAACAAAAATGGCTGTGCCATTACAGTGCATGGCTGACAATCCCTGCACTGTCAATGGTGCTCTAAAGAGTGCCACATTTGCAGGGCGGAGACCCGAGCTCCTGACGAATAATCCCGGAAATACTCAGTGCTCGCCGAGTACACCGAGCATAGTGATACTCGCGCGAGTACCAAGTAGTGACGAGCACATTCGCTCATCACTATTGGCAATCCATTGTTTGTCTTCTACAATGTTCTTAGTTCGCCAGTAACAATGGTACATGCTCAGCTGTGATTGTCTGTTGGTAGCATTACACTGTCAAACATCTTCTTGCCTGCCTTCTCTTAATTCTCTGAAATGTGGCTTCTGCTACTGCCACTGTACAGCCATGCCAATCACACATCTTCTGACCAATGTGTTTTATAGTACGATAAAGAACAGCTGCTGCGGAGGCTGATATAGTTGGCCCTATACTGCCACATATCTTCTTACTTGCCCTGTCCTAATTCTCTACCATGTTGCTTTTTTCGCTGCCACTTCCACCGCAAATCCACATCAGCCACACTTATCCTTGCTGTCCATTGTGTTTTATAGTACTAGACAGTACTGATGCTGCATTTATGACCCAATAATCTCACACATC
Source organism: Ranitomeya variabilis (assembly GCF_051348905.1). Classification (NCBI taxonomy): domain Eukaryota; kingdom Metazoa; phylum Chordata; class Amphibia; order Anura; family Dendrobatidae; genus Ranitomeya; species Ranitomeya variabilis. Next base: position 666,851,004 of record NC_135233.1, on the reverse strand, counting down.
TCCTTGTCTGACCTATCCTAATTCTTTAGCATGTTGTTTCTGCCACTGCACAGCTATGCCAGAAACACATCTATTGGCTGTTCACTGTGTTTTATCATGCTATACTGTACTGATGCTGGGAAAAATAGTTTCTTGAGGGTACACAAACATGAAAAATTTCCAACATAGGGTTATTCTTTAGAAACGCTTGCTGAAAAGTAATTTATTCTTTACTATTAAAATAACTAGCCTGTTCATGCAACCTAACAAAAGGATCATTTTACTTCATTACGTTAAAAACAGCTAACCTGCTCCTGCCACCTAAAAAAGGATACTTTTTTTGAGCTTAACAAAAAATGCCTTTGTAATTGCTTAATCATTTTTAGAATGGCAAATATGTTGATGATTCCAAAAATGCTATAATTTTTTCACTTTTAGTAGTACACAAAATTTCTGGCTCCCAATTTGGACAAATTGTGAAAAATCTACCATTTCTTCATTTGGCAAGGAGCTGATCTTGAATTGGCATCATTCATGGATGAATTGAATCAAAACCCATTTAACATCAAATTGACATATAAGGCACATCAGCGTAAGATTGAGTTTCTGGACATTCTCTTAGAGATTGGTAATGATGGTATGATTCAGATGGATGTGTATTGTATAGAAAAGAAACCTCTGTAAATGCTTTATTGCATGCATCGTCAGCCCAATCCATCATACCGTCAGGGCCATCCAAGTTGGACATTTTCTCAGGATGAAGTGGATTTGCTCAACCAAGGAGAAATTTGAGGTACAAGCAGAAGATCTTAGGCTATGTGTACACGTATAATGGTCCACTGCGGATTTTTCCGCAGCGGATTTGATAAATCTGCAGGGCAAAAACACTGCATTTTTGCTGCAGATTTATCACGGATTTACCGCATTTTTCTGCGAATTTCACTGCGGTTTTGCAACTGCGGTTTTCTATAGGAGCAGCTGTAAAACCGCTGCGGAATCCGCAGAAAGAAGTGACATGCTGCGGAATGTAAACCGCTGCGTTTCTGCCCGTTTTTTTCCGCAGCATGTGCACAGCGTTTTTTGTTTTCCATAGGTTAACATTGTAATATAAACTCATGGGAAACTGCTGCGGAGCCGCAGCTGCGGAAACGCTGCGGATCCGCAGCGTTTTCCGCATCGTGTGCACATACCCTAAAAAATAGTTTTAAATCCAGAAGTTACAGCAATCATACCATCAAAAAAGGATATATAACCCCTTTCTGACATCGGGCATACATTAACGCTGATGTTGGACTCCAGTCCTTTGATGTGGGCTCCGGCCGGCGGTGAGCCCACATCTTTCCCAGTACAGGTCAGCTGTTTTGAACGGCTGACATGGACCCGAAACATCTACGGGTGGAATCACGATCCACCCGCGGCTATTAACCCATTAAATGCCGCTGTCAAATGCTTTTTTTCTGTCACTTTAAATGATGTCACATCTGTCTAAAGTCAAATCTGACTGACACCATTTAACTTATACCATTCAAGTGTCCAAGAAATGAATCCAGGTGAGAGAGGGAGGGGGGGAGGAGGAAGGAGGTGGAGGACAGTCCACAGCAGGGGACAATTACCAGATTGCAGTTAAATGAACATTTGACTGCCATCAAAGCTGAAGAAAGATAGGATAAGATAGGATAAGATAGGAAGATAGTGTTAGGTGTGAAAAGCATGGATATATCAATCGGCATGCAGTAAATTAGAAGTATGATTCATTGAATTAAAGTCAGGGAAAAAGTAGCAGTGGACCAGGTAGAATAGGGGGAGAGAGGTGCATGGATTCAGGGGTGCAGAGGGTATTTCAGGTTAGCAGACAGTTTAAATGTACCAGGTAGCATAGGGGGAGAGAGATGCATGGATTCAGGGGTGCAGTGGGTATTCCAGGTTAGCAGACAGTTCAAAAGTACCAGTGAATGGAAGCAGATGGGTCAGGGCATGACAGCGTGAAGGAGTATATGCCTGAAATATATCTTTCTGGCATATTTCTGACGATACATTAAAGATGCCACTTGAAATGATGTCACATTATATATCACCATTTTTGTTTGTGTTTTCACCTTTTTGTTCTTCTTTTCTATGTTTCGCTTTTTCCCCTTCACGTCTTCTTAATTTAATTATTTTTTCAAGGCTTAATTTTGTTTCACTTTACTTTCTTCACATACATTCACTTTATTACTTTTCACTCCGATTTTATAATTCTTATTTCATGTTTTAATAATGGTTATCAAACTAATTATGGCCGCATAGCAATTCATAATCTATCTGAGTACTTTCAAAAATGACTGCTGTCCATATATTTTTTTCTCCTCTTGTTTATTTTTTGTAATTATTTAATATTTATTGTTGTTTCTTTAGCATTATCATTTTGTCTTCCTTTATATTATTTGAAGGTTAACTACTAACAAATACTTACTATAGTGTGCAACATGATCTTTATAATGCAAACTACTAACTTATAGGCATATCATACTAAATATCGGGAACAGGGCTTCCAAAAAAATGTCCTTCGACTAACGCATGCGCCTCTAGTAACTTCCTTGGCTTCAAAACATAAGTGAGCATGTTTATGACGTCAATCATACATTTCGCCATGACATGTTCCTGTAGTATGGTGATGTTCTTGTATCATAAACAGCGATGATGCAGTAATATAATCCTGATGTTTTCTGTTCTAAACAATGTTGATGCAGTAACTTTGCTCAGCCACCGGAGGTCACTCTTGAGTTACGGACAAGAAGATTCTGGAAACAGGACAGTTACCTCAGAGAGTTTCAGGGCCTTTGAGAAGAAGCAGCGCGGCAATGGAGAGAGGAGAATCCAGAGCTTGAGGCGTTCCTGTTTTGAGACCATGTGATTTCAAGAAAGCAGCTCTTGTGAGTAAACAGAGAAGTATGACCAGTCACCGACTGTGTAGTTAGCTAGGGGTAGCTAGATAGGAATCACAGCCTATTTAAGGACAGTCTTGTACTAAGAATTGCATATGAACTAATAGACACTGTGTGGATTCCTGCGCTTCACGATTCTGGCTGTAGGATATTCCTGGAATTATTTGTGAACATTATCTGGATCTGCTTCAGAAGATTTGGTAGCTCAAAAAGCTATTTAATCCGCTGCTGGACGTCTGTATAACACATTCAGCTATAACCCTGTGTAGGCCTGCTACAGATAAGGTAGAGAGTGGTATAGTCTTGGGGTAGTCCGATTCCTGTCTGTGAAGCTGGCACTTGGGGTCTCTCAGGCTGCATAACTTGTATTGTGTGAGTTGAGGCTGTTGTGGCCCATCTTATGATGACAGAAAAACTAGTGTGAATAGGTGCATACCAGGAGCAGCTACCTCCATACATAATATACAAAAACTCTATCGTGCCAAAGCATGTCTAATATGAAATATATGAAATATGAATAGCAAAATGGCTTTTGAACATTAGGAAAATATTTGAGAGACGCTTTGCACAGAATTTGATCAAATAGCGTGAGCCCATCAACCAACGTCAAGGTGGTCTCATCTTGTGTTGGGAGAGATGTATTGTGTAGATGTAAAGAAAAAGTTGGTTTACCTTCATATTGAGTTCTGAGTCACTAATAGCAGCACCGTATTCCCATCTCGAGCAATGACCGACACACCCGTCGTTACACGCCCATTGTGAATGCTGGAAATGCTTCCTTGGTGAATCAACTATGCCCATATGCAGTATACTCCGGAATCCGTTAGCTTCATTAGTATATAAGGACTGACACTAAAATCAAGAGCAAAGCTTTTGATACTCTCAAGACAGGGGTATTTTTTGAAACCACATGTGAAAAAGCCACAAGTTTTTATGTTTGCTATACCTGTGCAGAATCATCAGCAAAACATGTGTATGCCCCAAAATGGGATAATTTTTAGAATATTTTTACAATTTAAGCCGTCTAAAAAGTCCAATATTTCAGCATGTTGTTTATTGTTATATAGGCTGATGGTTACCACCTGGAATCTTTCATTTTTCCCTAGTCAGATATTTTGAGGTCACCTGGATTTTAATCTGTGTTTGCCTTAAAAGGTTCAAAATGGGATGAATACAACTATGAGAAGAACTTACAGTGTAAAACAATTATTTTTTTTGCAATTAGAGTTTTTGAAATATTGTGAGTTGTGGTAAATTTATATTATTTTTTTGGCATTTTGCTCAGTGCTTAACAAAGAAAGTTATGTAAATGTACAGTACATCTATCAGAACAGCATTAGATTAACTAAATGTGAATAAAAGTCTTCTTATCTCGAAAGCAGTTTGTGGATTATATATACAATTTGATAATATCTTTAGTGGAGGTTACAGAATACAGAACTGGCCTCATTTTCTATAACATATGAAAACATATTTTAAGTTTATCTGATTACAGCCTGTTCTGGGAATTGTTCCAAAATATCTTCAGTAATCACATCTTTTGAGAATTTACTATTTTTAACTGTAAAAACAGTATTTAATAGCAATTTAAAAAGGCAATTTTAAGACAGGTTTAATAAGTGTGATCGTTTTTTGTGGACATACCGTAACACACTATACCTCTCATGATTAGTGTTGAGTGATACCATCCGATACTTGAAAGTATCGGTATCGGATAGTATCGGCCAATACCCGAAAAGTATCGGATATCGCCGATACTGATACCTGATACCAATACAAGTCAATGGGACACCAAGTATTGGAAGGTATCCTGATGGTTCCCAGGGTCTGAAGGAGAGGAAACTCTCCTTCAGGCCCTGGGATCCATATTAATGTGTAAAATAAAGAATTTAAATAAAAAATATTGATATACTCACCTCTCCGGAGGCCCCTGCACCTCACCGCTGTTAACCGGCAGCCTTCTTTGCTTAAAATGAGCGCGTTTAGGGCTTTCCATGATGTCACGGCTTCTGATTGGTCGCGTGCCACTCATGTGACCGCCAGGCGACCAATCACAAGCCGTGACCTCATTCTCAGGTCCTAAATTCCTAGAATTAGGAATTTAGGACCTGAGAATGATGTCACGGCTTGTGATTGGTCACATGGCGGTCACATGAGCGGCACGCGACCAATCAGAAGCCGTGACGTCATGGAAGGTGCTGAACGCGCTCATTTTAAGCAAAGCAGGCTGCCGGTTACTACCAGGGCGCGTCAGAGGGTGAGTATATCCCTATTTTTTATTTTAATTCTTTATTTTTTACATGGATATGGATCCCAGGGCCTGAAGGAGAGTTTCCTCTCCTTCAGACCCTGGGAACCATACACTGGGAACTTCCGATTCCGATTCCCGATACCACAAAAGTATCGGATCTCGGTATCGGAATTCCGATACCGCAAGTATCGGCCGATACCTGATACTTGCGGTATCGGAATGCTCAACACTACTCATGATTAATCAAGTCCAAAATTAGAACATTATAAAGCATGTGTTGTTCTGATTGTAATAATTGGAAAAAATATACCAATATATTAAGGCCATCTTAAAGCAGCAAAAGAGTCATACTGTTAGGATAGGGTCACACAATTTTTAATTCATCTAATCACACTCTGATCGGACTCTGTGATGTTATCCAATTTTCTTGGAGGTGGAGAAAAAAATAAAGATTTGCCTCTTTCTCCATTCAGTCTGTCAGTGAAAATCGGATGGCACCTGCTTGTCATCCGAGTGCTGTCCGATGTTTTACATGGATCCGCAGACATAAATGGGTGCGTGCCATTCAATTATCGGAGGCAAATCATGCATGCTGTGAATTTTTCCTCAGACCAAATGAATCTGAGGAAAAAGTCAGAAATGTTCACAGCCCCATAGAGTAGCATGGGGACAAGTGCTCTCCATAAAAACCACGGTTAGCATTCGTCCAATTTTTACAGTTGTCTGCATGAGTCTATGGTAAGAAAGTGTTGCATCAAGAAGTCCAGATCTTTTCAGAAAATCAAATAGATATGAGGGCATTTTCAAAAATCTTTGAGGTAGAGTAATTGGTTTTTTTCCCACAAAATACCTTTATCTTGCGCTGAAATATCACTAGAGTCAAAAGTATAGTATACGGGATGCCGAGAAAGTAATAATAAAGAAAATAACTTAAACTATCCTGCCCAGACATAGGCACAGCCTTCACCTATCCCTCTTTCTAGTCCTCTGGTTTGGTTTTTAGATTAGTCTTCTGTTTGGTCTTGGATCCAGATCTACTGGTGCTGAATAGGCCTCATTTGGAAATATCTGACATTGACGTCAATGATGCTCATCATGTTCCACGTTGCCACATGATGCCTAGTCAGCACCAGAAGTTATAGATTAAAGCATGCAGGACCAGACAGGGAGATTACTGTGGTTCTGAAGTTTTAGGGAAATTTTGAATTAATTTGATTAGTAAGGAATCGATTTACTCATCAATAAAAGTAACCTAATTTATCTACTGTGTACTTCATGCACAGGAGCTTAATTTTTAAGGCTAGGTTCACATTGCGTTATTGGGTGATCGCTAACGGACAGCGTTGCTCAGCGAAAATGTCACAATTAACGCCGTGCAATGGGTCCGTTAGTGCACCCATTGACAGCAATGTTGTTCCTGCCTGAAGCGCATCGCTAGTGCGTGCCTTTTTTGGCTCGCGCTAGCGATGTGCCGTTCTTTTGTGGCGCGCCTCGGACGCTGCTTGCAGCGTCCGCGGCGCGCCCAAGGCCCGTTCCCCGCTCTCGCAGATTGGGGATCTGCGAGAGCGGGGACATTAGCGCGACCCCTAAACGCGGCCCCTACAAATACATTGCATTAGCGCAATCCGCTAGCGCTAGTGCTAAACGGATTGCCCTATCGCAATGTTAACCTAGCCTAAGGCAACCATAGAGGAAAATAATAATAATCTTTATATAGCACTAACATATTCCGCAGCACTTTACAGTTTGCATACATTATCAGCGCTGTCCACAATGGTGCTCAAAATCTAAACTCCCTATCAGTATGTCTTTGGAATGTGGGAGGAAGCCGGAGTACCAGGCGGAAACCCACACAAACACAGGGAGAACGTACAAACTCCTTGCAGATGGTGTCCTTGGTGGGATTTGAACCCAGGACTGCACTGAGCCACCGTGCTGCCCTAATACAGTTTTATTATACAGTACACCCAAATGTTACTTATTTTGTATACTGCTTTAAAGTATTCTGTATTATGGTATTATTTTCTGATCTTAATTAGTGGTGAGCGAACGTGCTCGCCACTACTCGTTACTCGCTTGAGTATCAGTGTGCTCGGTGTTTTTGGTGAGCGCCGAGCATTTCCGCGATTATTCCACGGTAACTGGTGTCTCCACCCAGCATTTTTGGCAGACTTTAGAGACCCAATCACGCTGCAGGGATTGTCTGCCTAGCTGTGAAATGCCACAGCCATCTTTGTTGTGGTTGTGCAGTGATCGGCTTGGCCGCACAGCATCATCCCGAGTATAAGAGACCTGGTGCAGCCCTGCTCGCCGCATTCTGTTCCTGATTCAGCGAGAGTAGGGAGAGCTGGTGCTGAGATAGGGTCAGAATTGTGCTTTTCATAGTGTAGGTCTGCAACTGTTAAATCCACAACTCCTGAGAAACCAACAGTCCTTTTTAGGGCTAATTCGTGGGTCCCGAGATTGCAGAGCTAAGTAGGCAGGGCACAGCATATCCACATCAGAGCAAGGCCTGCAGGCACTCTATGTGCGTACATAGCTCCCACTGTATCCCTTCCAAAGTTCCATAACTATCTGCTGCTGCTACTTATTTACTATATACCTAGTTGCAGTTTGAATTTGTTTTTCCTTTTTTCCAAAAATTCACCCCCCCAAAAAAATAAACAGCCTGTTATGTCAGACTGAGACCTGGTGCATCTGTTTAAAAATCATAGTTTGTCAGGGATACATACAGTTACGTCCATATATATTTGGACAGAGACAACATTTTTCTAATTTTGGTTATAGACATTACCACACTAAATTTTAAACAAAACAATTCGAGTGCAGTTGAAGTTCAGACTTTCAGCTTTCATTTGAGGGTATCCACATTAAAATTGGATGAAGGGTTTAGGAGTTTCAACTCCTTAACATGTGCCACCCTGTTTTTAAAGGGACCAAAAGTAATTGGACAACTGTCTCCAAGGCTATTTCATGGACAGGTGTGGGCAATCCCTTCTTTATGTCATTCTCAATTAAGCAGATAAAAGGCCTGGAGTTGATTTGAGGTGTGGTGCTTGCATTTGGAAGGTTTTGCTGTGAAGTAAACATGCGGGCAAAGGAGCTCTCCATGCAAGCCATCATTAAGCTGCGAAAACAGAAAAAACCCATCTGAGAAATTGCTACAATATTAGGAGTGGCAAAATCTACAGTTTGGTACAACCTGAGAAAGAAAGAAAGCACTGGTGAATTCATCAATGCAAAAAGACCTGGGCGCCCACGGAAGACAACAGTGGTGGATGATCGCAGAATAATCTCCATGGTGAAGAGAAACCCCTTCACAACAGCCAACCAAGTGAATAACACTCTCCAGGAGGTAGGCATATCAATATCCAAATCTACCATAAAGAGAAGACTGCATGAAAGTAAATACAGAGGGTTCACTGCACGGTGCAAGCCACTCATAAGAATCAAGAATAAAAAGGCTAGACTGGACTTTGCTAAAAAAAATCTAAAAAAGCCAACACAGTTCTGGAAGAACATTCTTTGGACAGATGAAACCAAAATCAACCTCTACCAGAATGATGGAAAGAGAAAAGTATGGCGAAGGTGTGGTACAGCTCATGATCCAAAGCATACCACATCATCTGTAAAACACGGCGGAGGCTGTGTGATGGCTTTGACATGCATGGCTGCCAGTGGTACTGGGTCACTAGTGTTTATTGATGATGTGACACAAGACAGAAGCAGCTGAATGAATTCTGAGGTATTCAGAGCCGCCTTACTGTGTGCTCAGATCCAGCCAAATGCAGCCAAACTGATTGGTCATCCTTTCATGCTACAGATGGACAATGACCCAAAACAAAAAGCCAAAACAACCCAGGAGTTTATTAAAGCAAAAGAAGTGGAATATTCTTGAATGGCCAAGTCAGTCACCTGATCTCAACCCAATTGAGCATGCATTTCACTTATTAAAGACTAAACTTCAGACAGAAAGGCCCACAAACAAACAGCAACTGAAAACCACGGCAGTGAAGGCCCGGCAGAGCATCAAAAAGGAGGAAAGACAGTGTCTGGTGATGTCCATGAGTTCAAGACTTCAGACAGTCATTGCCAACAAGAGTTTTCAACCAAGTACTAGAAATGAACATTTTATTTAAGATTATTTAATCTGTCCAATTACATTTGGTCCCTTTAAAAACAGGGTGGCACATGTTAAGGAGCTGAAACTCCTAAACCCTTCATCCAATTTTAATGTGGATACCCTCAAATGAAAGCTAAAAGTCTGAACTTCAACTGCATCTGAATTGATTCGTTTAAAATTTATTGTGGTAATGTCTATGACCAAAATTAGAAAAATGCTGTCTCTGTCCAAATACTGTATATATGAACATAACTGTAGCATAGTTGTGTGTGCTAGCCTTGTTCTACTATTTTTTTTTTTTTTATAAATTCACCCGAAAGCCCCCCAAAACATTACTACAATCTGTTATGTCAGGCTGAGGGCTGGTGTTTCATTTTTGGAAAAATCTTATTTCCGCAGGTATACGTAGCATAGTTCTGTTTGCTAGCCTTAGTCAAATTTTTTTGTTTACATTCACCAAAAAGCAAAAAACACATTAATACTGTCTGTTAAGTCAGACTGAGTCCTGGTAAATCTGTTTTTGAAAAATCAAATATCCACAGTAGCATAGTTCTGTGTGGTAGCCTTGTGCCACTTTTTTTTGTTTTAAATTCACCAGTTTGGTCATTTTAGGCCAGTTTTACACTGTTTTGTCTGTTAGTCTACTTATATACAGCACTATTTTGCCTAAAAAAAATACAGGCCACATATTTGGCAGTGTTGTATTTCCGTGACAGGCCTCATATATCTGCGTGCTCCAAGTTTAGGCATTTTAGGCCGGTTTTCCACTGTTTTTGCTGTCTGTTACTCTACTTATACACAGCACTATTTTAAATTTAAAAAAATTCTACAAACCCCCCCCAAAAAAAAATTAAACACAGTCAGTTATGTCAGACTGAGGCCTGTTGTATCTGTGGTGGAAAAATCGTCGCTTGACAGGCATAAGTTTCATAGTTCTGTCTGCTAGCCTTGTTCTTTTTTTTTTTTATTATACAAAACCCTAAAAAAAGTTATTACAGTCTGTTTTGTCAGGCTGAGTTCTGTTGTATCTGGTTTAGAACAATCGCATTTCAGCATACATACGTAGCATAGTTATGTGTGCTAGCCTTGTGCCACTCTTTTTTGGGGGGTTTTAAATTCACCCAAAAAATTTAATACAGTCTGTTATGTTAGGCTGAGGTCTGGTGTTTGTGTTTGAAAAATCGCAGCTTTGCAGGCATACTGATCAGATATCATTTAGCTCCAAATAAATACATTTGTGCTGTGCTTTTTAAAATAGTGCAGTAGTCCATTTAAAATGGGCAAGGCAAGGGACGGGGACATAGAAGTGATGCTGATGGTGCATGCAGAGGATGAGGCCATGGCCAAGGTGAAAGTGGGCCACAACAAAGACCCACATCTTCTCGCTCGACCTTCCTGTTCCAGTTTCTCGGGGACCGCAGCACACCACTATTGAAGCCAGAGCAGTGTGATACGGTTGTTGGTTGGATAACGAATAATGCTTCCAGTCACTTAGCTACCACCACCAACATGTCTTCCACATGGTCAAATCTGAGTAGCCATGAGTGTGAACCGGATATTCCTCACCCTGATCCTCCTTCCTCCCACCCCACCATGCCGAGTGCCCTGAAACAACTGATCCCACACTTGGACATTCTGAAGAGCTGTTCAGTTTTCCATTTCAAGATTCCAGACTCCTGGTGGGGACAGATGAGATCGCATGTAGAGCTGCCCAAAGCTTTGACCAGCCCCGGTCACACGAAGGTGATGGTGGGAATGTGTCACAAGAGGTGGACGATGATGATACATAATTGCCAGAAAGTCAAGAGGAGGAGCAGGGTGCGGATGTGGAAGACGAGGTGGTGGATGACATAGTGACTGACCCAACCTGGCAGGAGGACATGCATAGCGAGGACAGCAGCACACATGTGGAAGGAGGCATATCACCCCAACAGGCAGGAAGAAGCAGTGTGGTGGCCACAGACAGAAAGTGTGCATCCATTCCCCGTAACACCAACATGAGTGAAGTTGCCATTCCAAATGTTAGATATTCCATAGTCTGGTTATTTTTTAAAGACTCTACCGATAACCACAAACAGGCCATTTGCAGTACCTGCCATGGCCGCATGAGCAGGGGTAGCAAAACAACCAGCCTGACCACCACCAACAGGATCAGGCACATGGCAGCAAAGCATCCGACTTTGTGGGCCGAACCCCAGGCTCCAGGAACACTGTCTACAGGTGACACCTCTGCTTCTTCCACTGTTTTGCGTATAAGCCAATCCCCAGTCTACTGCACTTGTCAAGATGCTTCTAGCCCTGCACCTGTTGTTGCCCACAGTCAAGCAGCACTATCATCAAGCCCATCCACATCCTTGTCCCAGCACAGCCTTCAGTTGTCTATACCCCAGTCTTTGGAACGCAAGCAGAAATACACAGCCATCGCCCCACAGGCCACAGTCCTAAATTGTAACATTTCTCTTCTGCTTGCGCATGAAACGTTGCATTTTAGGCTCATTGAGATGGACGCTTTCTGCAACCTGATGGCGGCGGCCGTCCCAAGGTACTTGTCCCCAGTCATTACCATTTCTCCCGGTGTGCTGTACCGGCATTACACAAGCATGTGTCCCACAACATTACCTGTGCCCTTACCAATGCTGTTACAGGGAAAGTCCAACTAACTACAGACACATGTACAAGTGCTTGAGGGCAGGGATGGTACATTTCACTCACGGCACACTGTGTGGAAGCCGGGACTCAGTCGGACCTTGGGATGGAACACATCCTCCCCACGCCGAGGATTGCTGGCCCTACGTCAATCAGGGTTGCCCCCACAGTCTACAGCTCCTGCACATTTTCCTTCTTTTCATTCTCCATCTCTGAAATCAACACATCAGTGAGAAGCTGGAAGCACAGCAGCTCTGCCTCAGCCAAGCAGCAACAGGCTGTGCTAAAGCTAATCTGCATAGGTGACAAACCGCACAATGCAGAAGAGTTGTGGACAGCGTTGAAAGAGCAGTCAGATATTTGGATGACACCACTGAACCTACAGCTAGGCATGGTCGTGTGTGACAATGGCCATAACCTGGTGGCGGTTCTGAGGCAAGGTGAGCTCACACACATACCTTGCTTGGCCCATGTGCTTAACCTTGTGGCTCAACGTTTTCTGAAAAGCTACCTGGAGCTGCCGAATCTGCTAGTGAAAGTACGCCATCTGTCTGCCCATTTTAGAAAGTCAGCTACAGCTTCAGCCACCCTTGCCGTGCTTCAGCAGAGTTTGCAGCTTCCAGCTCACTGACTGGTGTGTGATGTCCCCACAAACTGGAACTCTATGCTGCATATGTTGGAAAGGATTTGTGAGCAGAAGAGGGCAGTTGTTGACTACCAACATCAACAAGGCCATCAATATTCAGTTCAGACTCCACACATAAGACCTCAGGAGTTGACATGGATGTCCGACATATGTACCATCCTCCAAAACTTTGAGGACTGCACCAAGATGGTGAGCAGCAATGACACCATAATTAGGGTCACCATCCTGCTTCTCAGCTTTCTGAAAACCTCTCTGCTCACAATTAAAGAGGATGCATTGCAGGCAGAGCACGAGGACATGGAGCAAGGAACCATACAAGGGGATTACACTCAGCCCAGCCTCATATCTTCTCAACGTGGATTGGTAGTGGATGTGAAACCACATCCTTGTTGGCAAAGACTTCATAACATTTGTGTGCCGTAAAGAGCTCACTTGAAAAGCTCCTTTTTGTGTTGCCTGGTTTCTCAAAGTGGACACAATACACTTCATATAAATTTGATAAAGCAATGCTATTAGTTTGGCTCAGTAGTTCATTACAAATATTTCTTTCTCCACTATATTAGTTTCTCTCTTTGAGAGCAATAACTTTGGCTGCATCAAATGTACAAATGGCGAATATACAAATGGCGATTTGGAATCCAGATTAAAATGCTGCATACCGAATGTATTCAGACAATTACATAGCTGCATTTCTTGTAAAACATTTACAGATGTGACAGACAATGCTCATAGTGACACAATCTTGAGACATGTTTGTTTATTCACTTCACAAACAGTTCTAAGCCTCTATATGTTGGCTGTTTGTCATTGTAAAACATTAAGGTTTACTGAAACTCTGCCTGTGGTGGTTTGATCTAAATCCTTGTGGCTTTTATATTATAGGGGTTTATGGCCCCTTGTCTGATGACATCATGATATCTCAGTTTCATGCAACCTTAAAAGCTGGCCACTTGAAGGGCTTGGTGAAACTAGAGTTACTACACAGTGCAAATCACTATATAAGACCAGAGAAACATGACTAAGACAGATGCCAAATCTGGGGTACCTGTACATGTACAGTGTGCTCATACCTGCATAATTGGGGATGCCCATGCAGTATAGGTAATCTCCCAGGGGTTCTCTGTCTTGGTGTTGCTTCTCTGATATTTCAGACGGATGATGTTTTAAAGCCTCTTGTTGATGATGTAAGTATACTGTATGTAGGTAATCTTTATATATACGTAATCATTAAATGTATTTAATCCTTATATGTACTTTTAACCTTTGTATGTTAAGTACATATAAAAAAGTGTACGCACTCATACAATTCAATGATACTATTCCTTGAATTTTGTACTTTGCAATAAAATTGTATTGTATTGAAAGTATAAGCCTTCTTTAGAGCCATATCTGAACCTTAGTGTTAGAAACATGGCTAATAAAATTGCCAAATTCTCCTGTAAATAATTCTGCAAAGAGGAAACCATCATACCATTAAAAAAGTGGATTTTCATGGGCCCATCCAGTATGTGGGCTCCAAGACCTAATGGGGGGCATATGGCTATGCAGCAGGGCTTGCCTTGCTGTCAATGTGTAAAACAAAGGAGTACGGGAGTACAAAATGCATATTGTGAAGTGGATTTTCATGGGCCCATCCAGTATGTAGGTTCAAAGGGGTAATGGGGTGCATATGTCTATGCAGAAGGGCTGGCCTTGCTGCCAATGTGTAAAACAAAGGAGTATGGGAGTACAAAATGCATATTGTGAAGTGGATTTGCATGGGCCCATCCATTATGTGGGTTCAAAAGCTTATTGGGGTGCATATGAAGCGGTAGCAGGGCAGGCCTTCCATTCAATGCAACATTTTTTCAGGAGGCCCTCCTGGACATCTTTTGAAAGGGGCATTGTGGTGCGTTGTAATTCTTGGCAGCCCATCCACTCACAGCATAGGCTACAACAGTTTAGGAGACCCACTGTATTATAATGGCCCTTTAAGAAGATTAATGCCGCCTGATGCACCAGTAATAGGCTCTGTGACTTTGAGTCCCTCCTTCATAAATGAAACAAGATGGGTCTGCTTATGTGTTACACACCACATGGCCAGCTAGGGTTGTTAAATGTTACAATGACATTTCCCAGTGAATGCATTTGTAGTGGTTAAAAGCAATTTGATTCGTGACACTGGGCTGGGGCATATACATCGTTGGAGACACTAGGCTGGGAATATACAACAATAGAGACATTGGGCTGGGGCATACATATCATAGGGGATGCTGCTGTTTTCTTCTGTGAGACGGGAGCGCTAACTTCACCTACAGAGTATGTCCTGACAGATGTAATCATCCATTGCACGCCATCGCAGCATCCTTTAGTGAACCCTGCATGCACGTGCTCGCAGAATAATAAGAAATTAAAGATCCAGCAGCTGTCAAAATGCAGCACAGCACTTCAGTAACTGGGAATCTGCCCAGGGACAGAAGAAAAGATCATCACAGGCCGTAAATTGCCAGTGGGCCCCAGATTCCTCTCCCCTAATTTACAGACACTTTATTTTAATGATATTTACTCAATTTTGTTTTTAATGGTAGATAGTAAATGTTACAGTAAAACTCTAATATTTGACAGTTTTCATACTGGACTGTACAAAATGATGGGATAAAAATTTGAAACCATTGCCATTGGGTGCTATAAGTGCATGTCGTGCCCCTGAATATGGAAATTGATGGAAAATGATGTTGTGGCATATGGTTCCATTCACTATGCCATGCAATGATATTTGCTTAAGGAAAGGTTTAAACACACAGATTTCTGTTATTTATCTAAAAATTTTCAATATCCTTACTGTACAAGTAAGCATGGATTTCAAACACCGATAGTGCTGTGGTCTGAACAAAACATAATGACAGCTTTCCATAAAACAAAAACTCTATTGAAGGATACATATTTAAAAAGAAGGTGAACAAATTCAATTGTTTCAAACAACTTCAAGGAAATTGTATAATATCTATAGCTTGAAAGTTTGGGATCATTGAATATACAGCTTTTATTTGTAAAGAGGTTAATCGATAGTGTTTATTGTCGTGGATTTTGTAAAGTGCAGCTCATGGCCTTAACTAGATTTCCTTATCCTATTGTGGATATTATTTTAAATATTATTTATTGAATTTAATGATAACCACTAAAACATACACAAAATTGTACAATAAATAGTAATTCACACAGTTTTATAAAGTGACTAATCCATAGGTGCAACCAAACCAATGTTCCAGGTATACAGACAAGGACATTAATACCTTCAATCATAGCAAGGGGTATCTAGTACGTACTCATGAATAGTAATGAGCCCAGTATATGGCACATGGAATAAATAACAGTATTGCGTGGCTATACAACTTAAACCAATAGTGCCACCATGCACCATATCTGTGCTGCCCACAGTATGTAAGCTAGGTAAAAAGGTGAACGTATTATTTACCCATATCTAGCGGAATGTCCAGACTGGATCCTGGTCCCGTACCCCAACACGCATTTCGCGTTCACGTGTTGCCGCTTCCTCAGGGGGCGTGGCTAAATCCGTTTGTAATCATGCAGTGTTCATGATCCAGCAGTTCTTTTCAACAATGATAAGGCGAGAAATAAAAACAAAAGCAGAAGAAGGGATCCTGGGTAAACAAAGGGATCCCTTTAAGAGTAACCCTGGTCGGGTTGTAGCAGCAAAACAGCCAAACAGACGAACAGTTAACTATTTACAGGTTCAAAATATTAGGACATTTACTTGAACCACTCAGGAGGCAGCACCGGCGGAGGCAACCCCTTTGGATATTGCCTGCCGCCTGGTACTGCATAAGGGGGTTTGTTGTCCCATCTGGGGGTCTGCTTACCCACTGTCTTCAGTTCTGGGGCAGCAGGGGCACCGACCACCTGAGGAGGCGCCTCCTTGGCCACGACGGTGGTTGAGGTGACGATGCTGCAGGTCGTGGTTTTGACAATGGTGCACGTTGGAGTGACCACGGTGGTCTTGGTGATAATCGTGGGCTGACCACAAGGGGGCACCTTCGCTACTGGGGACAGCTTTACCGGCACCTTAGTCAGGGGTGTCACGGGGTTTCGCTTCTTATGGACATTCAGGGCGAACCACTCCTTTTCCCCAAAATGCCGGGTGTAAGTGACTTTGTCCCCCGGGTAGAGATCCCGGTCTGGATGGCCTTCTCTGAGATGAGACTCCACATCCCGCCGGTTGACGAAGACTTCGGCGTACAGGCCCAGCTCTTTTATAAAGCCCCAGCCTCTGCGGAGCTTGAAGGCAATGACGGTGCCCTGCCTGCGCTGGGCCTGGTGAGCGGTGGGGTCCTTGCGGGCCCGGTCCTTGACCGCCAAGTCTTTTTGGTGGTAGGCCTCTAGCCTGGCCTGGTACGCCTTTTCCTTCTCCTCCCACTGCTGTTCCAGCTGGGCCTGGTATTCCTCCCAGCTCAGGGCCTGCACCATCTCCCCTTCCTGTGTCTTCACCCCGGGGAACCCCATGAGGTTGGATCCTGGGTTCACCCAGCGGCACACTGTGCGCTCCGCATGGATTTCACATAGCAGGGTAGTTGGTGGAATCGGGGCTTTCAGGAAGTGTTCCATACCCGTTGTCTCCTCCCATGGTAACAGGCGTTGGAGTCTATAGGTCCCAGGGAGAGGGGGTGCCGCGACGGGGCCTATCAACAGACCCTCAGCCAGCGGGACAGGGCCGGCGGACTCACCAGTCGGTGCAGGACCCTCCTCCTTGGTCAGCTCCGCTGGCGGTATGGTCGATGGGAACATCGGCTGGAGTTCCGGCAGCGACGCAGGGTCAGGCGTTGGAAGGTCCTCCACCGGCGCCTCCATCCGCAGCTGGAGGAGTTGTTCGATCAGGCCTTCCACTTCAATCTGCAGGAGGCCGGTCCCAATCGCGGAGAGCTGACCACTGTGCTCGTCCGGGTGGCTGGGGGAGTCCTCGGCTCCAACCCCGCATTCCTGGTCTGAGCGACTGGTCATGGCATCCTCCACGTGGGTCACCTTCTGGTCTTTTTCCCACTCTCTCTCCTACGTGGGCGGTTTTGTTTTCTCTGCCTCCGCCCACCATTGAAAATCAAGAGGCGGATCTCGGCTGCTGACGGACACGTCCTCAAGGTACAGAAATATTTAGACTGGGCGGCCATTGTCTTTCGCGCTCTTCAGCTGGTCCATGCCTACTCCACGCCCCTCTTCTCCTCCTGCGCTCTCCTCAGCGCTGTAATGGCGGCTGGTTTTGGCGGCAAATGGCAATCCACAGTCTTTGCAATAAGTCACAGTCCAAGCACAATAAATCACAGTTCAAAGGCACACATGACCTGATTCTTCAGGTTTAAGTAGATCCTGTTCGTGACGCCAAGTTGGAGTGCCCCCATTGCCACAGGGCCGAGGGGTACCCGGTACCGGGCCTCTCTGTCTCAGTTCTGGGGTTGTCACGGTGGCTAGGCCCGGTCCGTGACCCTGCTGAGGGGCGTCCAATGAAGGTGAAGAGTGATGCTGTTGTGGTGCGGTGCAGGTCGCAGTAAATAACGAGGACACCAGGTTGCAGTCTCTTTACCTCTTTACTGAAGGCTTCAGGATCCTCAGTCCGGAATACGGTTAACCGGGCTGCGGGAGTCCGGCCGGTCCGATGGCACCTCCAGAGTTCCCTTTACAGGTGGAAATCTGTGCCTACCTTCTAGCGCTTGTGTGTTGTGGTCCTCCCCTGCTGTGCTTACGGGATAGTCCCCACAACTGTTGTGTCTGTTTCTGAAGTTCCCTCACAACTCGATTTTGATAATCTTCTTCATCCCCCCAGATGATATGGCTAGGACGCACCTGTATGACGGGTAGGCTCGGAGCTCTTCCGGGACCCTAGTGTCGCCCCTCTCCAACTGTTGCCAGCTATGTCTTCTTAGGAGATTTGAGTGAGACAGCCCGCCTATAACTGACTGTCCTGCCATAGGTTTGAAGTAAGGCCTGGAGCTCAATACTTCCTCGGCGTTTCCGGCCACCGGCTACGCGCCTCAGTAGGATGTTGCCTTGTCTTACAGCACGACTCCTACTGGTGTTTCTCCTTGTTGCGTTGATCTCGTTTCTCACTCAGCACAATAAACCTCGCTTCTTGTCCTTTCTTGGGGTACCGCCGCGATGAAGTGCAGGCGGGGTCCAGTAACGTTCTTCCTGTTCGCTAGGCCGCTGTCAGGATCCCACCCCTGACAGGGACCCCCCTGAATCTACCCCCGCAACACCCTCTGCCACAGGATGTTGCCTGGTTCCAACCCAGTCAGCTTTCTCACTAACTTCCTATCCAACCCCCAGTTTTACCAGATTGTGAGGAGTGGCCTAATACATAGCACCCTTAGCTCCCCCTGGAGGCCAGACTGTGAAGTGTATTGGTGTCTGTGATACCTGGTCAGGTGAACTCCTTCAGTGCCATCAGACGTACCATAGCCCCCCTTAGCGGCGGAGCATCAGTACTGCAATGACCAGGACTCTGGGGCACTGCAATTGCTTAATAGAAAAATGTATTGATCAATAAAGCAAGGGATTTTGTATGAAACCCACAATCAGTAATTTGTAGATGCGAGTGCAGTAAAAGTGTAAAAATTCTGCCCTTTTCCCTGAAAACTGATTCAACGGTGCCTAGGTCAGAGAATTCCAAATTTTGCTCAATGTCTATTGATGAGAGATTTAATATATTATTTAATATTAGATGGAGGCCCGATTCTATCAAATCGGGAGGGCAATAATGTCACGATGGGGCAGGCTTTGCAGCGTTGAGTATCTCTCCCCCATGTGCTCACCCACCTATCCACTCTCTCTTTCCCCATGTGCTGCCTTCTCCCGTCTGTGCACTGTCCACTCTCTTCTTTGACCTGTCTACCCCATGTGCTCTGCGCTCCTCCTATACAAAGATGGCGGCGGTCAGTGAATCAATCGGCTGATCTCAGCGGCGGCGTGTTTGCAACGGTGTTCCCCTGGTGGTGCCACGCAAGAGGCTGTGTACGGCATATACAGTGTGTGTGTGTGTTTGTGTATGTGGTGCGTACGGCGTATACAGTGTGTGTCTGTGTGTGGTGCGTATGGCATATACAGTGTGTGTTTGTGTGTGGGTGGTTCGTGCAGCGTATACAGTGTGTGTGTTGCAATGGTGTTCCTCTGGTGGTACCGTGCAAAAGGCTGGTACCACCAGCAGTTTCCACATTGAGACACCCATCACTTGGGCCAAATATGTTACTTGAATGGTAATGAATCACCGCACACTCTTGATGAACATTTGCAGAAAGTTTATTTCACATATAGTGAGTAAGACATAGACCCTGATGTGGAAAAAGGTGCAGGAAATTTTATTACAAGAAAAATAAATAACGCTTTGATTCCTTCAGGGTTTTATTCATACTGACGCTTTTGCATCCTGGTGCTCCCGTGCCTTCATCATGTGCGTCCACAGAAATGTTGCTCCAGTCAGGAGACTGTAATATATGAAATGAAGAAAAAAGAAAAAAGAATGGCACTGAGTAGCGTGCTTTGCTCACTGGTGTGGTGAAGTGGTCTCTGAATAACAGGCCTCAATGCAGGAACGTACGTAGTTCATGGTATTGAAGGTGCATGACATGAAGTGCACATAAGGAAGTCCATTAAATAAAGAAAAAATGCAGCAACACTTCAAAAATCCAGTGACGAAAAAACCTTAGTCCTTTATTTCAAGCAGGTACAGGGCAGATGGTACAGGCAGAGAAACAGGACGACGGTCGTTTCGCGTTATACACGCTTCCACGGGTAATTTATTTTTAGCAGCATTTGAGGAGAAATTTATTACAAGTGTAAAAAATCCTTTCCTGAAACATATAAAACACTACATACGTTATGTTGATGATATTTTTATTATTTGGGATGGTGATCAATCGGAATTTGAACAATTTGTAGCATATTTAAATCTTACCAACAATGAAAATATGCGCTTCACGTCATGTTATGGGCACGATAGACTTAATTTCTTGGATATTGATATTCAAATTTGTGATGATACTATCATAACAAAAGTATATAGAAAATCTACCTCTTCTAATTCGGTATTACATTTTGATTCTGCTCATCCTTATTTCACGAAAAAAGTCTCCCCTATAGCCAGATGTTACGTTTAAGAAAAATTAATAATGACGACACCTTTTTTCAGCAACAACTGGATGATTTAAAAACGCGCTTTGGGAAAAGAGGTTATCACCCACAGTTATTACATGAGTCTGAACAGCGTGTTAAAATGAAAACCCAGTCTGATTTATTGAGAAAGAAAAAAACACGTTTTTCTCCGTCTCATTCAGATTTGTCCACACAGAAAAACATTTTTAATTTCTGTTTTAAACATACACCTTTAGATTCTGCCATCCACGTGTCAATTCGTAAGCATTAGCACGTTTTGGCTACGGACAGCACTCTGAATAAACGTGGCGAAATTACTCCTCGCTTTTCCTATGAAAGAACAATTAATCTATCCGATATGTTGGTGAAACATCGTGTTTCTCAATCTAAGTCTAATTGGTTAACTAATAATACTCCAAAAGGGAATTACAAATGTGGGGCTTGTAACTTCTGTCAGTATCATTTAACAAGGAATTCTTTGCAGATCCGTTCTATACATCATAAAATAAGGGATTTAATCACCTGTAAAACCAAATACGTTGTGTATATTATTTTTTGTCCATGTTCATTTTACTACATAGGAAAAACCATACGTTCTGTTTTTGCAAGGTTTAGAGAACATTTTCATTCAGTCTCTACAGGGAAAGGCTCACCCAGATTAATAAAGCACATCCAAGAAAAACATGATTCGAACCCCTGCTGCCTGCGTTTTGTAGGCTTGGAAGTTGTTGAGTTGCCACCCAGCAGAGGGGACCACAATAGAATCCTTCTAAGACAGGAGGCTAAATGGATCCTTCGCACTAATGCGCAAGGTCCGCTTGGATTAAATGAAAGATTAGACTTTTCATGCTTTTTATAGAATCTGTTTGGTTGCTACTGGTTAAATTCTGCTGTCAACGTAATATGTTTTTATTTTTAATATGTTTTGTCATTTCATATGAATAGTTTTTATCGAATTGTTTTTTTATTTTATAAGCACTCTTTTCACTTTTCAGCTTATGCAATGATCGACACAGGTGCTGCTTAATGATATGCAAATATCGATATATGTTTTGGTTTAAAGGAAATGACATACTGTTTTGTCTATCTGGACCTGTGGAAGCGTGTATAAGGTGAAACGGCTGTCGTCCTGTTTCTCTGCCTGTTCCATCTGCCCTGTACCTGCTTGCATTACCTTGTCCATGCAATTCGCTTGAAATAAAGGACTAAGGTTTTTTCGTCACTGGATTTTTGAAGTGTTGCTGCATGTTTTCTTTCTTTAATGGACTGTAATATATGATTACCTAAATTAATGCCACTAAAGTGGCTTAAATTATAATTAATTAGATGGGCTAGTTTAGCTATGTTTAGCCCTACACATGCTCAACTCATTCTTGAGTAGCTGGCCAAGACTAACGTAAAACCACCAAAAGTGGCAAACTTGTGCAACTTTGAGTAGAGCAAAAAAAAATTTAAATTTCAATGTCTTTTTACACCACAATACTGGTTGAAACGCCTTTGTGAATTGAGGTCTTTAACCCCTTCCCGACCTTTGACGCAGTGTATGCGTCATGAAAACCTGTGCCAATCCGACCTGTGACGCAGCATATGCATCATGGCCGGATCGCGTCCCTGCAGGCCGGGTGAAAGGGTTAACTCCAATTTCACCCGACCTGCAGGGACAGGGGGAGTGGTGCTACAGCTCAGGGGGGGTGGCTTCACCCCCCCATGGCTACGATCGCTCTGATTGGCTGTTGAAAGTGAAACAACCAATCATAGCAATCTGTAGTATTTCACCTATGAAAATTGGTGAAATATTACAATCCAGCCATGGCCGATGCTGCAATAGTATTGGCCATGGCTGGAGACCCCGATCTGGCCCCCCCACCGACTGACGGCAGCGATCTGCAGCCGCCGTCAGTGTTCCCTACCCCTCCGTCCTGTCCTAAGCACCTTCCTCTCCCCTCTGCCCCTCCCCCATCCTCCCCTCCAGCCCCCCACTGTCCGATCACACCCCCCCATACTTACCTAGTCCCGTTGTCCCTCCCGGTGTCCTCGGTCTTCTCGCATGGGCGCCGCCATCTTGGAAAATGGCGGGCGCATGCGCAGTTTTATTTATATAGAGTTGTGTTAATTCCAAAGTGCAAAATATGCAGGCTGTCAGGGCTGTATGACCTTGTCACACCTGGACATGGACTGTCATAGCACCGTTTGGCATTTGTAGCACCTGTGGGAAATACAGACCAGTCTCTGGCAAACTACTAAACAGGACTTCAAAAGGAGACGAGCCTGTCTTTCTATTTGGAGTGTGTCTGACTGACAAGAGTGCAAGAGACAAGCACTCTACCCTGCTCTTTCCTGTGTCTGCCATGGCCTTTGAATTTTCAGTTTAAGTGTCCCATTTAGTCTTTCCACTTTCCTACTACTTTGTTGTCTATATGGTGCATGATATGCTTGCTGTACTCCCAGGGCCTGCATGACTTCCCTCATTATTTCTCCCGTGAAGTGTGTGTCCCTATCGCTCTCTATGGTTTCTGGGACACCATACCTGCAGATCAGTTCTTTCATCAGTTTGTCTGCAGTCACTTTAGCATTTGCACATTTTACCAGATAGGCTTCCATCCAACCAGAGAAGAGATCTACACATACTAGGACATTTTTCACACACTCCTACCTTGGGTAGCTGTATGTAGCCAGTCTGCAGTCTCTGAAATGGGTAGAGAGGCCTGGGTGTCGCTTTCTTAGGGATTTTTACTGTTTTTACCAGGGTTGTGCTGTGCACAGATGAGGCATGACTGTACGAGCTTTGCTGCTGCGTAACTGAAACTAGGAGCGATCCAGAAGGCATCTACCATGGTATAACCAGAGACCCAGACAAGACAGATGGACTTGTAAACATTGAGGTCAGACAAACCCAGGCTGGAGAAATACTTGTATGATCCGTGCTGCAACCTGACCTAAGAGAATTGCACTGAATCCTGTCCAGACAAGATCACATGTAGTGACATAAGAAGCTGACACAGGATAGTGGTTAGTGGGTAGTGGGGACATTGACTTTTTGGGAGTAGGCTGACAGTAATCCTTTTGGGAAGGAGCTGTAGACCAACATGTCATGTCACCCCCAACCGGTCATCTAGTCACCCCCACCACCAGAGAACCAACCACATCAGGTAGGGTAAGACAGATATAGGAGTATTATCCCTGGAGGCCCTCTGACTAGCTAGCTACGCTAAAACAATTGGCTGACCCTGAGAACCAACCTTTTCCATTTTACAGACAAAGACAATATAATGGACATATAAGTGCACCTGGGCAGACCTAGAGAGTTGGTGAGCACAAAAGCAGGTGACATACTAGGATGCAAATTAAGACTTTTACAGATGTGACAAAAGGAGAGAGTGTAGAGATGTACTTTGGACGGTTACAGCTGAAATGGGCAGACATGGGGTACAGTCCCATAAACCCACTTGATGTTAAAATATTGGTAAATACATTAATTGACGGTATGACCAAAGCCTTACGAGACGCAGTACAGACAGCCAGACCTGAATGGAGAAATGTAGATCCAAAGACCTCCTGAAAGGTGCCAAAGGAGTTGAACAAACTAGGACAATAAGACGACGTGTCATGTATGCTGGAGTACAAGGAAAACAGTAGAGACGTAGTAAGGGACCTAAGGACTTAGAAACAGTGACGTGCTGGAATTGTGGAGAAAATGGACACTCAGACCAATCTTCCACCTCCTTCACCTTCAGACTAGGAAACTGACAACCCAGTGACAAATGTGTGCCCTGTTCTTGTCCCCTCCGGACCTGGTCCTGCCTTGATGGCCACCATAACAATGCCTGGAGGGAAGGAGACAGAATTATTGATTGACACTGGGGCAGCCGGGACTGTGGTACACAAAGACTTGATAATGCCAGACATAATAATAATAATAATAATAATTTTTATTTATATAGCACCAACATATTCCGCAGCGCTTTACAACTTATAGAGGGGACTTGTACAGA
Source organism: Ranitomeya variabilis (assembly GCF_051348905.1). NCBI lineage: Eukaryota > Metazoa > Chordata > Amphibia > Anura > Dendrobatidae > Ranitomeya > Ranitomeya variabilis. The sequence goes on along the minus strand of NC_135233.1, from coordinate 666,826,310 downwards.
CAATAGACATTACAGCATAACAGAAATCACAGTTCAAAATAGATACCAGGAGGAATGAGGGCCCTGCTCGCAAGCTTACAAACTATGAGGAAAAGGGGAAACACGAGAGGTGGATGGTAACAATTGCTTTAGTTATTGGGACCAGCCATAGTGTAAGGTACGGGTGTTCATGTAAAGCTGCATGAACCAGTTAACAGCCTAAGTATGTAGCAGTACAGACACAGAGGCTATTATCTGTATAAAGTGTATGAGAACATGATGCAAGGAACCTGATTATGTGTTTTTTGTTTTTTGTTTTTTTAATAGGCCACACAGGGATAGTTAGGTTAATGCGTTGAGGCGGTAGGCCAGTCTGAACAAATGCGTTTTTAGGGCACGCTTAAAACTGTGGGGATTGGGGATTAATCGTATTAACCTAGGTAGTGCATTCCAAAGAATCGGCGCAGCACGTGTAAAGTCTTGGAGACGGGAATGGGAGGTTCTGATTATTGAGGATGCTAACCTGAGGTCATAAGCGGAGCGGAGGGCACGGGTAGGGTGGTAGACTGAGACCAGAGAGGAGATGTAGGGTGGTGCTGAGCCATGGAGTGCTTTGTGGATGAGGGTAGTAGTTTTGTACTGGATTCTGGAGTGGATGGGTAGCCAGTGTAATGACTGGCACAAGGTAGAGGCATCGGTGTAATGGTTGGTGAGGAATATGATCCTGGCAGCAGCATTCAGGACAGATTGGAGCGGGGAGAGTTTGGTAAGAGGGAGGCCGATTAGTAGAGAGTTACAATAGTCCAGACGGGAATGAATAAGAGAAACAGTAAGAGTTTTTGCAGAGTCGAAAGTAAGAAAAGGGCGAATTCTAGAAATGTTTTTGAGACATGATTACTGATGAGACTGTGGAATGCGTGAGTGTAGAGGGAAAATCGACTGAAGCCCCTATGACTAAACAAATAAGACTAGAATCACGTGACAGCCAAGAGGTGCTTACAAACGTATTGTTATTGACAATGCCCCTATGATTTTGCTGGGAGCAGAGTTGAGTGCTGTGTAGGCCACTATACAGTACTCTCCTGAGGGTATTACAGTCACAAGTTCCCTTTCATATAAACACTTGGGGCAGAGGGACAGCAGGGTCTTTCATGTGCACATTATACCACAGGTAAATCATGCCCTATTATAGTTACACTTAATTCCATTCATTTGCCAGTTTAGTAGTTTTCCTTACACAAGATGGTATAGTTACGTGTATTTCTAGGTTGTCTTCATATGATATATACCATATTTTCTGGTGTATAAGACGACTGGGCGTATAAGACGACCCCCAACTTTTCCATATAAAATATGGAATTTGGGATATGCCCGCTGTATAAGACGGGGGTCATCTTATACGCCCAGTCATCTTATACGGCGTGTGGTTCCCAGGGTCTGAAGGAGAGGAAACTCTCCTTCAGGCCCTGGGATCCATATTCATGTTAAAAATAAAGAATAAAAATAAAAAATATGTATATACTCACCCCTCCGAGAAGCCTGGCTGTAACTGCTGCAAGCGTCTGCCTCCGTTCCTAAGAATTGCAGAGCATGAAGGACCCTCGATGACGTTGCAGTCCTGTGATTGGTCCGTGACCGCTCATGTGACCGGTCACCTGACCGTGACGTCATCGAAGGTCCTTCACGCTCTGCAATTCTTAGGAACGGAGGCAGACGCTTGCAGCAGTGACAGCCAGGCTTCTCGGAGGGGTGAGTATATACATATTTTTTATTTTTATTCTTTATTTTTAACATGAATATGGATCCCAGGGCCTGAAGGAGAGTTTCCTCTCCTTCAGACCCTGGGAACATCCAGGATCGCTCCCTGCACATGCCGTACCTGGCGTATAAGATTACCCCCGACTTTTGGGACAATTTTTAGGGGTTAAAAAGTCGTCTTATACGCCGGAAAATACGGCAGTTTTTTTAGCCATTCATTATATTGGCTCAAACCATAGTCACTGTTTATTTGTCTTTTGCACTTCTTATACCTTATCACAAGCAACTGGCATTGATATTTGGTATTCTTCAAATCCCTTCTTTTTTGTATTTGGAACTGTTAGTTATGGATTTATATAGGGTTGCTATATTCTTAAAATAAGCTTGTACTTTGCTGTGGCCTATGGCATTGTGCTCCCCCATTTTATGAATCAGCACATTTCGTAATTATATATATATTTTAATGTCCAAATATTATTTATACCCGTATTTGATTGGGTAGAGTACCCCTTAAAAATGAAATTTGATTCACAAAATATGTTACCAAAAGAAAATTATATATATTAACCCTAGACCGCATACCCATAGAAATCTACACATTCACGCACCTGGGGCCTTTTAGGCCTGTTTACAATTATCATGGAATAACTCAAATAAAAATACTTTTCAAAGTTTATTGCAAAGTAAGGATGCATTCCCACTAGCGCTGGGGTCCGCCAGGATGGGATTCTGTAATGGATCTGACCTCCTGGTGACCCCAGCTAAGGCTGGCGGACGCATACCTGGGGCCTCGCAGGCCTGCCAGGTTACTTGTTTTCTATTTTCTGTAAAATTACTTTAGTTAGAATTTTGAAACTCTAGGTATTCCTCAGGTATATAGTTGTTAGTAATTTCCAGTTGTTCATATATTTTTATGTTATAGGCATTTCGGTATAACAACCTTTTTTTGGGACTACCCCATATTCACGCACCTGGGGCCTTTTAGGCCTGTGTGCAAATAACACGGAATAACTCAAATAAAAATACTTTTCAAAATGTATTTTACAATTGCAAGGTAAGGATGCATTCCAACTAGCGCTGGGGTCCGCCAGGAGGGGATCCGTAATGGATCTGACCTCCTGGTGACCCCAGCTAAGGGTGGTGGAATCCCGCCATTCTGGCAGCCTTAGCTGGAGTTACCAGGAGGTCAGATCCATTACGGATCCCCTTCTGGTGAACCCCAGCACTACTGGGAACACAGCCTAAGATGTGTATATTTCAAAACATAATTATGTGCATAAAACAACAAGTAAGTAAGCCGGCACGCCAAATATAGGCATTCTATAGGCAATTTTTTATGAAAACATTTTTTGGTTGTAGCAAACTTGGTGCAGGAATATTTATTTGTAACTTTACATACTCCCCGACAATTCTCGCATATTATTTTTTCGGCTGAATGTTCCTTGCATACATTTTGTCCGCAAGTAGAACAGAAACGCTCCGATTTTCTTTCCTTCTTTGCTGGACAAATATAGCAGCGCTTTCTTTTTTTTTCTCTTTGTTCTGGATGTTCCAGAAAGCGTATTCCACATCGGATTATTGCCTCCGTAATTTGCCTTGATAAGCATATCATGCTGCTTCTCTCCATCATAGTAGGCATCAAAAGTTCATAACAAAGTTCTGTCAAAAATAGACGTCTCTTGTCTTTCCTGTTGGCATGGAATTCTGGATTAGTTTGACAATAAACAATGTAGCTATTGAGGGCTGACACATCAAGGATATTGGAAAAAAGGGAATGCAGAATGCACACTCTTCCCAGCAATAGCAGCAATAGCAGAGTCATAAAAGTTCTTCCCCAGCAACAATACAGACAAAAAGACTGAGTATCACAAGTAAAACTAGTACAGGCCTAAAAGGCCCCAGGTGCGTGAATATGGGGTAGTCCCAAAAAAGGTTGTTATACAGAAATGTCTGTAACATAAAAATATATGAATAACTGGAAATTACTAACAACTATATACCTGAGGATTACCTAGATTTTCTAAATTCTAACTAAAGTACTTTTACAGAAAGTAGAACACAAGTAACCTGGCAGGCCTGTGAGGCCCCAGGTATGCGTTCTAGGGTTAATGTGTGATTTATATAAACACTTGTGTAATATTGCAGAAATGGTGTATATGGCAAGAGTAGTGAAAGTAACACCTGACACCAGAATGTCTTAGGACGGGGAAAAGAGTCAGGTACCAGACACTGTTTGGGTAAGGGGAAAATCTGATGTGGGTCGGCTGCCCATTCTCCCTGTCATGATAAATTAAAAGAAGGAACCACTCCTCTTTGGTTAAAGCAATACCCCTTAAGTCTAGTCAAATCAATGGCCCTGAGAAGGGATATTAAAGAGTATGTTAAGGCAGGGGTTCTAGTGCAGAGATCTTCTCCCTGCAACACCCCTTTGTATCCCATTAAGAAAAAAAAGACCCAAGGGTCCCCCTGGCACTTACAGAATAGTTCATGACTAACGGGCTATTAATGATGTTACAGTGAGTGTGACCTCAACTGTCCCTAATATACACACCGTATGGTCACTGATCCCAGCTACATCAAAATGTTTCACAATCACTGATTTGGTAAATGCATTCTTCACCTCCTCCACAGATTGTACTACTACAGTACGTGGATGACCTCCAGCTCTGCTGCCCGGAACAGATGTCCTTGCTGTGGCTTTTTAGCAGAAAAGGGTTGCAGAGTCTCACGTGACAAACTACAGTATTACAAACAAAAGGTGACATTTTTAGGCCACAATATTTCTAAAGGTATAAGACTCCTGATTAAAAGAAAAAAAAAAACAGGCAGTGCTGACTCAGCAGCATTGAGGGAAACAGAGACCGATAGCTTACTACTCAGCACAATTAGACCCCGTGATTAGAGGGTCTCCTACGTGTGTCCGTGCTGTAAGAGCTGCTGTATTACAAAGATAAAGATAATGCACACGGCACTCGAGGATCCTATATGGTGCCCAAGTCAGGTTTCCAGCCCGTCAGTAAGATAATAACAAATCACTTGGCACTCAGAGTTTCTTTGCAAGATAAACGGAATACTCATTCTCATTTGTGCATCCAGTTTAAAGATTTAAACGTTTTCGGTCCATACACAAGACCTTCATCAGAAATATCTTTAACAAAACTGGAAGCAATAAACAAGGGGGGTGTAAAGGCCGAACGGCCTGGACTAGGTGAACCCGGGACGAAAATAACCCCTGGAGTGTCTCAGGGATCCTGGATAAGTGCACTGGGGAGAGGTGAGAACCCGCCGTTATGGGTAACGCTTAGGTAGCCAGGTCAGCGGCCCCCGGGAGCTCCTGTCCTAGCGCCACGGACCTGGCTACCTAAGCGTTACCCATAACGGCGGGTTCTCGCCTCTCCCCAGTGCACTTATCCAGGATCCCTGAGACGCTACAGGGGTTATTTTCGTCCCAGGTTCACCCAGTCCAGGCCGTTTGGCCTTTACACCCCCCTTGTTTATTGCTTCCAGTTTTGTTAAAGATATTTCTGATGAAGGTCTTGTGTATGGACCGAAAACGTTTAAATCTTTAAACTGGATGCACAAATAAACGGAATACTCATTCTCATCTTGCAAAGACGTATTCAGGATACGCTTTCGGAGTGGCTCATGACTTCGGCAGTATCTGGGCAGCCAGAGGATACCTAACATCCAGTGGAACTCCTGTAAAACATGCTGCTACCATACAAGAACTTGTGGCCACTCTAGATCTACCTTTGGAGGTTGCAGTGATCAAGATCAAAGCTCACAGGAGATTGGATTCTCCAGAAGCAAGGGGGAACTTCTTTGCTGACAAAACAGCAAAGACCTATTCTGTGGATCCATTTGGGAAAGAGAAAGCAGCGGTGTACGTGTCACAAGACACTGAAGAAGGGACTAAAGGCTCTCTTATGAGGATTATCCATCTACATCAAGACAAGACATCAGGTGATGAAAGGAAGTCATGGCAAGAAGGAGGAGCTAAAAAAGGATGAAGATGGAGTCTGGAGGGTGAACAAAAAGCTCTGTCTACCCCGTAATCTGTACCCCTCGGTGACAGAATGGTCACACGGTATCACCCACAGAGGCAAGAATCAGATGAATGACCTGATTTGGAAGACTTACATGGCACCTGGGATCTCTACTGTCACCCAAAAATATTTCAAGTCCTGCCTTGTGTGTGCAGCATGCAATCCAGCACCGCCTCAGAAAGTTACTCAGAAACATTTGGCTAAACCACTCTATCCCTTTCAGAGAATTCAGATTGATCACATTCAAATGCCAAAAGTAGGGAAGTACGAGTATGTACTGGTAGTGACTGACGTTCTCAGGATGGCCAGAAGTCTATCCAGTAACCAACATGACAGCCAGAGTGATTGTTAAGAGACAGATGACTGAAGTAGTAAGCAGATATGGGATCCCAGAGGTAATTGAGAGTGACCAAGTACCCGCATTTATTGCAGCACTGACTAAGGAACTATGGACATTGGTGGGAGATGATTTAGGTTTACATACTCCATATCACCCACAGAACAGTGGGAAAGTAGAAACACTGAATGGCACCTTCAAAAATAAAATACTGAAAGCCAGTTAGGAGGTCAGACTTGGACAGACATTTTGTCCGTTGCCTTATACTCAGTCAGAAACACTCCAAGGGGTTCCACTAAGCTCACACCATTCGAGATTCTTTTTGGGGGGCCTCCAAGGTTGGTTCAATATTTTCCACAACAGCTAGCCTCAGGAAGTGATACTCTTGTAAATTATGTAATTGCCCTTACTAAAGAACTGTCAGTAACACATGTACAAGTTTTATCATCCATTCCAGGTCCAGATTCCAGTGAAGGTACCCATACTTTCCAACCTGGTGACTACATGCTGATAAAGAAGTTCATCAGAAAGACATCCCTGGAGTCGAGATTTGAGGGTCCCTACCAAGTGCTCCTGACTATGCCTACTTCGGTCAGGGTTGCTGAGCGCCTCCTGGATCCATCTCTCACATTATAAACTTGTTAGACAGTGAGGGACAGAGTAGGATCTGACCTGTTTGCCAAAGTCCAGCTACAAAGGGAGGTTTTCCACAAGGGAAAACTTGTCTCAAACTGGTGAAAACTCCAATTCCCCCTCCCGGGCGAGACGGTCAGATCTAGGATGTGTTATATCAGGGTGAGTGACATGTGTATTTTATGTAACCATGGTGATGGGAGATTGGAGAGTAATAGATCCAGCATGTAGGACATGGGTAACGCGCTCCGATATACCTCCTCGGTATACCCATAATTGGTCACACATTCTCTGGTGTCAATAGCATCCATATTGTCATGAAGCCTCTCATGTCATAGTGACACTTAACACTGGTGGGTTAGGGAACTACGGTGGGATCAAGATAAAAAAATAGTTAATAAAGTATTTAGGGGGGACTGTTGAGGAGAGCCATAAGATTAAATACTTAATTAACCTCAAGATATAAGAGATTGAGAGAAGCAACCCATAATGTGTATTGTTTAACCTTACATAAGTTTTCTCAGATCAAAGTGAGACACTAAAGATGGCTGCCATTTCCTGTATCAGCATATCATGTGCTGATATCCAAGATGAAGCCCACCCTAATGACGTCATGGATCCACCCACAGTGACGCCCACCCTGATGACCTCATGGACCAACCCACCCTGATGACCTCATGGATCCGCCCATGGACTTGCTCATTGCCCAACCCACTAACCAATGGAATACATCTGATCACTCCCATTTGAGAGCTAACCGAGCCCCTTTACAGGAGATATATAAACTTGTGTTCTGACTGAATAAAGCCCCTTGGAGCTGAGCCATAGATTGATCAAGGAGAGTTTACATCCAACTGTGTGGTGTATTTCTTTTGGTGCGCACCTGATTAATATCCATTAGGCAAGGAGTAGGCAACTAGAGAGTGAACATTTTATTAATTGTTCAACCCAACAGATGTGCCAGTCGTTTTTCTGTCATCTCTATGTAAGCTTACTGACTGAGCACTCCTCCCTTCACCATGTGGTTTTTAATTACATCTAATCACACTTGGTTCCGGCCAACCCATGTATGTAGGCTTTACTGAGAGAGGTGTCCACATTCACCCATGCATGCAGACATTAGCCTTCGGTAAGTGTTCATATTTGGACAGGGACGTCAGGGGCCCATCAGATTAATGAGACCACCTTGACGATGGTTAATGGGATCACACTATTTGGCCAAATTCTGTGCAAAGCGTCTCAAATATTTTTCCTAATGTTCAAAAAGCCATTTTGCTACTCATATTTCATGTATTTCATATTCGACATGCTTTGACTCGATAGAGTGCAACCTTTTTTTGTATATTGTATATGGAGGTAGCTGCTCCTGGTATGCACCTATTCATACTAGTTTGGATGTGCCAGTTGTTTTTCTGTCATTTCTATGTTAGCTTACTGACTGTGCACTCCTCCCTTCACCATGTGGTTTTCAATAACATCTAATCACACTTGGTTCTGGCCAACCCATATATGTAGGCTTTACTGAGAGAGGTGTCCACATTCACCCATGCATACAGACATTAGCCTTCGGTAAGTGTTCACATTTGGACAGTGAGGTCAGGGACCCATCAGATTAATGAGACCACCTTGACGATGGTTGATGGGATCACACTATTTGGCCAAATTCTGTGCAAAGCATCTCAGATATTTTTCCTAATGTTCAAAAAGCTATTTTGCTATTCATATTTCATGTATTTCATATTTGACATGCTGTGGCACAATAGAGTGCAACCTTTTTTAGTATATAGCTAACCAATGATAAGCAGACAAAAACAAACTGGAGAAAGATCACACTCCAAATTATGTCTGCTGTTTTCCAACAATTTGTAATTGTTCTGCAGGGATATTAGATTGTCAGTCATTACATCTCACACATACAGTGGGTACGGAAAATATTAATACCCCTTTACATTTTCACTCTTTTTTTCATTTCAGCCATTTGGTAAATTCAAATAAGTTCATTTTTTTCTCATTAATGTACACTCTGCGCCCCATCTTAACTGAAAAAAACGGAAATATAGTAATTTTTGCAAATTTATTAAAAAAGAAAAACTGAAATATCACATGGTCATAAGTATTCATACCCTTTGCTCAGACACTCATATTTAAGTCACATGCTGTCCATTTCCTTGTGATCCTCCTTGAGAAGGTTCTACTCCTTCATTGGAGTCCAGTTGTGTTTAATTAAACTGATAGGACTTGATATATAGGACTCTATATAAGACCTCACAGCTCACACACAAGAGCTGGCCAAGGAGCTCAGAGACAGAATTGTGGCAAGGCATAGACATGGCCAAGGTTACAGCAGAATTTCTGCAGTACTCAACGTTCCTCACCATAAGTCATTTGAAAAGGGAAATCCTTTAGAAAATCTCTGCCAGCATTTGAAGAATTTATGAAAATGAGTTGATGTTACTGGCTTGTAAATATTCAAATCAAGTAGAAGATTATTAACTTGCGGGTATTAAAAAAGTAAATTTGAATTGAGGTTTTTGTTGCCCCTCTAGGAGCTTAAAATGACTACAAGGAGGAAAGAGGTGACAAAGCACGGTCGCTGCGGGTAGCTGTTAAGTTTTGTGACACTTTATTGCGCCACCATATTTTGTATTTTATTTTCACTTTTTAGTTTCCACATTGTTTTGGTTTGGCAGCAGTGTCATTCAATATGTGCGATCTCTGGACGGATAGGAAAGATAGGATCTCAAATATCCAAAGATTCTTTAATTCATCTCAATATACAAATAACTCTAATCCTGAAAAAGAGGACATCACCCATATCAAAGAATCACTCAAAACATTGGAACAGCTACTCCTAAAGGAGATGCGAGATATGTGGGAGGTGGCCACTTTGGAACGCTATATTACTTATGACTGTATTCCTAAAGGCTTAAAAGTTTTTAAAGCACTTTCAGGGGATATGGGGGACCCAGATACTTTAACACAATGGAATGCTATGTTCAGATCATTTTCAAAACAGGCAGTGGAGTTTATTATTGATAAAAGGAAAAATCAGCTAATGAAGAGTAAAAACCCCATTTCAAAACTTTTTGAAACCATTAAACCGTATAGAAATTATCCAGAAATTATTAAAATCTCCGATAGCATTCGTATGAGAATTAAAAATAAAGAATTAGAAATTATTGAAAGGAAAAAGAAACAATTTCGGAGGGATGCCGTCCCGGTTTGCACATTCAGGGATTCCCCCCCCCCCTCAAGATGATCTGGATCTTGAGACTATAGATCAAACTGAAGGTAGTATTCTTGAATCCAGTTCAGTTTTGGAAAGATTTTCCATACATCCTACTCCTCCCCCTTCCCCCCTTGGGGCAATCGCTTCGAATGAGGGACACACTGACATTAATCACCCTCATTCTCCAATTTATACCCCAGAACTCCAGCATTCAATCCAGATAAGTGTTCCGTCCACCTCTACAATAACCCACAATCGTTTTCAAATTCTGGACGAAGTGGCTCGATTATCTTCAGGGTGTTCAAATAATTCTCCAATTAATGATAGACAAACATCCAATAGGGATAGACCCACATCTACTAGAGGTCCACCCGACCAGAATTGTAGGAAGAATAATCACACCAATAGAAATAGTAAAACTAATGCTAAACATCCTTTTTTTCATGTAACCGGAAGAAAACAGGGAAAAGGGGTTGTAGAAGCGGGAAACTCGCCAAAAATAAAAGTCAAATAAATAACCGCATGATAGAAAAACCTACCATCTTTAATCTTAGCAAACACCAATTAAGGGAGGATGAAATATCACTGTTACACAAGGGTCTAAAATTTGCTCCCTCTAGTGGGCTTAATAAATTTGAAGCCTATATAGGGATAAAACTTTTTATGAGGAAATTAGCATTACAAAGATATTATATAAAAAATCCTGAGATTAAGAATGCAGAATCTGTCACAGAAAATCCGTATGTCCACACTGATTTAAGGAACCGGTCTAAATTTCATCCAGTGCATATTCGGAACATATGAATACCTTTCAGACTATGGTTATAGATGAGATTAGAAAATTAAGCGACAAAAAATGTGACAGATATAAATTTAATTTGACTAATAAAGAAAGGACAGCCATTATCTCTTTACAAAATAATAAACAATTGGTCATCCGTCCAGCAGATAAAGGGGGGGGGGTGGTTATTTTGGATCAAGAAGCTTACCACAAGGAAGCAATCCGCCTACTTAGTGATTCCCGCACTTATAAAAAACTTAGGGGGAATCCTACTGAGGATAATATTAAGGAAATGAAGATTTTGACAAAAAAGGGTCTCGATATGGGATTTATTAATAAATATGAATTTGAATTCATGAATTATGGACCCCCTAGATTGGCGGTGTTCTATTATTTACCCAAAATACACAAGGACACTACCAATCCTCCCGGTAGGCCAATTGTGTCGGGTATTCAGTGCTTAACGGCAAATATGTCAAAGTTGGTAGATTCTCATTTACAAACCATTGTTCCATCTTTACCATCCCATTTGAAAGATAGCACACACGTTTTGCAACTTCTACAGGAGGTAGAATGGCGTAACGGGTACATTATTGGTACCCTTGATATATACAGTTATCGACCACAAGAGAGGCTGTAAAACTGCTAAACATTTTTTAAATAAATTTTCTAATACTCCTCCAGAACAAATTGAGTTTTTAGGTGAACTCATGTGGTTCATTTTAACCCATAATTATTTTTTATTTAAGGAGGACTACTACTCCCAGCAGTTGGGTACCGCTATGGGGACCAGGTTCGCGCCCAGTTACGCCAATCTGTACGTAGGGGGTTGGGAGGAACAATTCATCCACCCAGGGGGGCGGCTGCACGCGAACCTGGTCATCTGGCGGCGTTTTATAGACGATGTCATTTTTATTTGGTCTGGTGGTATGGACTCTTTGAATCAGTTTTTAATAGATATTAATAAAAATCAGTATTTTTTAAATTTTACTTCCACCACCAGTTCCACCCAAATTCACTTTTTAGATTTAAATATTTTTATTGAGGACTCAAAAATCCAAACAAGCACTTTTACGAAACCTACTGATATAAATAGTTATATCCCACTAGACAGCTGTCACCTCCCCAGTTGGTTGCTTAATATCCCAAAGGGCCAGTTCATCAGGATCCATCGGAACTGCTCCAGGCCCCAGGACTTTGAAATAGAAGCTAATAAATGAACAAAAAAATTTTTGGAGAAAGGGTATGATGAAGCAACTTTAGAGATATCAAAAAAGTTAGCCTTATCAAAACCAAGAATAGATCTCATTAATCCAATATCCAAAGAAAAAGAAAAGGAAAATATGAATTTTATTCCCATCATTACTAAATTTAACACTAATTCAAATATTTTTCGTAAAATTGTCAGAAAACACTGGCATATTTTAAAAAATGATAAAATCTTGGGTGAGAAAATAACCAATCAACCTCGTTTTGTATATACAAGATCTCAAAATTTGGGAAATATGATTGCCCCCACAGCTCAAGACAAACCCCACTCAGTTCAAACCACTCTTTTTCGCACTAAACTAAAAGGTTTTTTTCCTTGCGGAAAGTGTAACGTGTGTAAACAGGTGCTCACTCAAAAGGGCACATGCATTATAAGAGGGGAAAAATCAATATTGATTCAGGATTTCATTACATGTTCAACCACAGGGGTAATCTATATTATAGAGTGCCCCTGTGGAAAATTATATGTGGGGAGGACAAAACGATCATTAAAAACCAGGATTAGTGAACACATTTGTAATATTAAAAATAAGTTTATGGGACACCCACTTTCCCAGCATTTTATAGAGTACCATAGCGGACAAACGGTACAGATAAAAATACAAGGCATAGCTACGGTACAACAACATTGGAGAGGTGGGGATTATATCAAAGCTATGTCCAGAATGGAAACTAAATGGATTTTCACCCTTGAAACCATTACACCAAGAGGACTTAACGCTGGAGTGGAACTGTTTGGTTTCCAGTAATGAGTTAACAAGGGGTCAGGCTATATAAGGATCGCCAGTACGGGGCATGGATTAACCCTGAGGAAGGAGGAAGTTTTCTCCGAAACGCGTCGGTTGTGATCCCTCTTGCACCCCGTACTCACCCTCGGCTTCTGTGAGCGGTCACGTGACTGCTGACGTCACACAGGTCCTGCGCACTATCCGGATCACCGCTTACACTCCACGCGGCGCCGGTAACGCTGGACCCCCGCTCTTCTCAGAGGGTTAGTTCCAGGTGGCTGCTACCGGCCGGGGCAGCCACCAGTTTGGATACACGTATCATTACCTGGACTCAGCAGGAGAAGAACACACGCTTCATCCCAGCTTTCTCATCTAGTGAACACGGACTACTTTAGTCTTCTCATCTATGTGAACTGCCACCAGTGAAGGTAGGGCAAAGAAACTCCAATGTATCCTATTGATGATCTTCCTGGGTTATACTGACAGCATTTTACATGGTCTCTTATCCATATTTGTGGGAGTTTTTGTGTGTTGCTCCTTTTACTCTTGTCACTACCCAGCGCGTACAAGTATATACACCAGTATATACACTAATCTTTTTTATTTAGATCTCTTTCCCTATTATAACCCATAGAGATATTATTTAATTTCAACAGAACAAATATCTTTCAAATGTAAATCCAATTTTAGACACAATCCTATTATATTCTAGATTTTCATTGGGCCATTGAACATTATAAGCAGGTACTTTAAAAGTTTTGCTTTTGAGTAAGAGACTGCAAGTACAGTAGCATGTAAATGTTTGGGCACCCCTATTCAAAATTACTGTTATTGTGAACAGCTAAGCAAGTTGAAAAGGAAATGTTCTCTAATAGGTATAAAGATGGCTAGACCTCAAAATAGCAGTACATGCAAGACGACCCACAAATCTCACATAACTGGAAGAATTATCCCAGGAAGAATGGATGAAAATCCCTCAAACAAGAAAAAAAGCATTTACAAGCTGTGATACTTTCAAACTGGAGTGCTACTAGGTATAAACTATGTAGGGTGCCCAAACCTTTACATTAGCCCATTTTCCTTTTTGTAATTTTTTTGACTTGGTTAGCTGTTGTTAGGGCTAGCAGAACGCACCGAGTAAATAGAGATGTTTTTATTGATATTGGTGCGTTCGCAGCCCGGGGTCCACCGTGCAGGAGTACCTGCTGCTAGCAAACGGCGGCACTATATGGCGGTATGGACTAACTCAGTTAATTCACAGAGGAGCCGTGAAAGCAAAGCACTGTGCCCTGTTAGACTTCACAGAGGCACAGGCTAACTGCCCAAACGGAGAGCAGTCAGTGGTCACGCATGCACACAAAACTCCTCGCCAGAGGTGCCAGCATTCTAGGGGCTTATTTCAGCCAGGTCCCTGAATACATACAAACACAAACTCCTCGCCGGAGGTGCCAGCATTCTAGGGGCTTATTTCAGCCGGGTCCCTGAACACACTCTCACGTGACCACACTGGCGCAAAGCACATAACAAAGAACAATACTAGTGCATGGCCGTGCGGCCATGCAAGCCTTAAATAGTTGCAGCATGTATAGGACCTTCCTAGAAGGGCCAATGAGAGGCTGCCACAGAGCAAGAGCACCTACAGGACCTTCCTGAAGGACCAATGGCCTTAGCTGCAGAATCTGATCATGTGACCCTCGATCTCCACTGAGAGATCTTACTCTGGGCATGCTCAGAATGAGGAAAGCAGGACTTAGTCCCAGAAGCGTCTGCTCGCCGCTGCCCAGCACAACTTCAATGGCAGAAGCAGGGAAAGCAGCAGTAACTTTTTGTACAGAGTGGGACTGAGCAAGATGCTGGGACCGACGTCTCCGCTGAGCAGGCTCCACTGCGGCAGGAGAAGAATGGGAGACTGCAGCGGAGATGGCCTGAGATTCCCCCTGTGCAGAGGCTGGAACTCGACCCCTAACAGCTGTTCACAATAACAGTTATTTTGATGAGGGGTGCCCAAAATTTTACATGCCACTGTAGTTTGTTTTTTTTATATATATATACATCTGAAGAGAGAACTCAGGTGGTTTTGTTGAGCCATCTTAGCATCTGGCCACCACCATGCATGTACAAGTTACGCATATATAGAAGGTGAACAGAATTATTGTAATTGTTTTAAAGACGGCCTGAAAGTAAAGTTACAAATAATCATTATGGGATAAAAAAATATAATAGAATTTGATTGGAGGAAAAGCTATTGAAATATTGTAGTGTTTAAATTCAAATAATATTTTTGGTTTGCATATGAATGTAAATTCATTGTTTAGATATAAAGAATCTAAGTAGCTCAGTAATAAAATATTGTTTAAAAAAGTACATTTAGAAGAATGGGAATGTTTTTTGTTGTTTTTGTTTCTAAGATAGAACACACGACAATGATAATTGAGTGATGTACGTATGTGTTGCTGTTTTTACTGTATGCTGCATCACTTACTATCTGAAAATAGCTATAATTGTGCATGAGCCGTGAGTCACCATCTATTAATAAAGTAAGAAGCAACATAACAGTTGAATGACTAACATACACTTGGTGCTTTTTAGTGGTTGCTTTTTTCATTTAATAAGTAAGCTTTTATAGCTATATACACTTTGTACAAGCAGAACGTATACTGTTCCTCTGGGCTTTATACTGCTAATGTAACTAGGTCACATTCAAATCATTTTCTGAAAAGCTTAAATTTTTCTACCCAATATCTGCAACAAAAAATGGTTATCAAGTACAGTCTTGCTCAAATATGCTGAAAGGTGTGCATAAAGGTATAATGAAAGAATATGAGGCTGCTCCTAAAAAGAATTGTATATAGCATTATATACTGTATAAGCACATTAGAAGGAATTTATATGCTTTTATTTCTTACATTTATTATAGAAAATACAATCAGAAACATTGAATGGAAGGAATCTGTCTACTTTATCTTATTTTAGTGCAAGTGCAAATATTACGAAACTCCAAGTATATTATAATTAATTTAAAGTTCAAAAGTAGAGCTGGGTCAATTGATTCACAAGAAAGATTGAAAGGTCCAATGGCTAAGTCTTTAGAGTTTGGCCCCTAAACAGGTGATTTGTAAATCTCTGTCATGTCGGACGCTGTTCAGACCAGGTCGTCCGACAGACAGTGGTAATTCCGCTTTTGACCACTATTTACTCATTGGCGTCTGCTAGATTTTGTCTAGCTGTTCCGGGGTTAATTTACCTGATCCTCGGATTGGAAGCTGGGCCATTTCCATGGCCTTTAAATAGTTAGGAGAACAAGGATAGTTAGGAGATCATTGGGTGTCGCCAATTATAGCTTCTGTCTTGCGTTGTTATCTCGGTCTGGAGTGGAGAGCTGGTGGTTGGAGATTCGTTGCTGGTGGTGTATATTCCTTCGTCTTATTTACTCCTTCCTATACTTGTGTTTATCTTGCCCTGCACATTTATAGTGTATTCCTGAGTGTCTGCGGCGTGGTGTATATTTTCCTTTATCCTTGTCTGTGCTAACTGTGGGTATTTAAGTATTACTTCTTCACTGGGTGGTGGGTAGAGGTTTCAGCCTAGGGCTGAGCTCAGGAGTTAGGGTGAGGTTCGAGGCCTGAACATGCACACCATCAGTGTAAACTTCAGGTAGAGGGTCAGTCAGGATTTCCCTAGTCTTAGGGAAATTGCAGGAGCCCGGGTTATTAGCTCTCGCTCACCTAGTCTCTCCCTGACATTATAATCGGCCCAACAACAACAAAGGAAAAAAAAAAAGGGGTTTCTTTTTTTTTTGTTTTGTCATGGATCCCATGACTTCCATAACCCGCCAGTTGGAGGCGCTGTCCCTACAGGTCACTGAGTTGAGGGGGCAGTGCAGCAACAGGGACTAGCAGTGTCCAATGTGCAAGCTGGAGCGACAGGAAGAGTTACTGAGCCTAAATTTCCGTTGCCTAAAAAATTTGCTGGGGAACGCAGTAAATTTGTTTCTTTTCGTGAAGCTTGCAAACTATATTTCCGTATGCGCCCGAAATCTTCGGGTAATGAGGCTCAGCGTGTGGGCCTGGTGTTGTCATTGTTAAGTGGGGATCCCCAAGCATGGGCATTTTCTTTGCCATCTGATTTTGCGGCATTTGTCTCTGTGGAGAGTTTTTTTTCTTCTCTTGGGAAAATCTACGATGAACCTGACAGAATGGCTCTGGCAGAATATAAGATATGCTCTATTCACCAGGGGGAGCGAGTTGCAGAGGTTACTGTTCTGAATTTCGTCACTGGGCGATCGATACCCAATGGAATGATGCAGCATTGCAGAGTCAGTTTATACATGGGATTTCTGGAAGGTTTAAAAAAGCCCTTCTGATGTACGAGACTCCTACTTCTCTAGATTCCGCTATGAGTCTGGTGGTCTGCATTGATCGCCGTTTGCGTCAGGGGGAGCATGAGACACCGCCTATGGGAGAGGGTTTAGGTTCACGTGAGGTTGCTGCAGGTGAACCCACGGAGCCTATGCAAATTGCAGGGGTGTCACATGTCAAGCATCGAGCCCCTGAGCTCAGGAAGCAGTGAGCCTGTTTTTACTGTGGTAAAACTGGTCATTTTATTAACATCTGTCCTCTGCTGCCTAAGAAAAAGGCAACGGCGGAAAACTTCTGAGCTCAGAGGGTGTGGAGGAGACCAGTCTGAGCTTATGTATATCCTCCATGGTGGTTTCTCAGTGCATGCTCCCTGCTAAGGTTTTTGTTGCTGGCAGTGAGCTGCCAATTACTGTTTTTGTGGATAGTGGTTCAGCCACAAATCTCATTGATGATGGGTTTGCGCGCACAGCAGGTTTTAGGATTGAAAAACTGTCTCATCCTATCCGCGTGGTCACCATCAATGCTGCTCCTCTCTCTCAGGGGCAGATTACTGAATTTGTGGCTGAGGTGAAACTCCAAATTGGAGTTCTACATTCTGAGCGGGTTACATGTAAGGTGCTCAGGAATCTTCCTGCTCAGGTGGTTTTGGGTTTTCCTTGGTTGTCTATGCACAACCCGGTAATTGACTGGAAAACTCAGGACATAATTTGGTGGAGCGAGTTCTGCCAGGAGAATTGTCTGGCCACATGTGTGGCTACGGTGACTTCAAGTGTTCCGGAGTCACTTCAGGATTTTGTGGATGTGTTCTCTGAGGAGGGTTGTTCAGAGTTGCCGCCACATCGTCCTTATGACTGTTCTATCAAGTTTAAACCAGGGGCCAAATTACCTAAAGCAAGGATGTTTAACATCTCCGGTCCGGAGAGACAAGCGTAAAAAGATTACATTGCGGAAAGCTTGAGCAAAGGGCACATCAGGCCGTCATCCTCGCCGGTGGCAGCAGGGTTCTTCTTTGTGAAGAAGAAAGATGGCGGATTACGCCTGTGTTTGGATTTCAGGGAGTTGAACCAGATTACGGTTCGTGATCCATACCCTATGCCTCTGATACCAGATTTGTTCAACCAGGTGGCAGGTGCTAAGTGGTTCACCAAGCTTGACCTCAGGGGGGCGTACAACCTCATAAGAGTCCGTCAAGGTGATGAGTGGAAGACGGCTTTTAATACCCCTGAGGGTCATTTTGAAAATTTGGTGATGCCGTTTGGGTTGATTAACACACCTGCAGTGTTCCAACATTTCATCAATGATGTGTTCTCGCATGTTTTGGGGAAATTCGTTATCGTGTACCTAGATGACATTCTCATATATTCTTGCGACCGTGAGGCTCATTTAGATCATGTCAGGCAGGTGTTACAGCTTCTCAGAGAGAATAAGCTGTATGCTAAACTTGAGAAATGTGTATTTTCTGTTCAAGAGTTGCCTTTCTTGGGTTATATTGTGTCTGCTTCTGGTTTTAAAATGGACGCCGCTAAGGTGCAGGCGGTGCTGCATTGGGAACGTCCTGATAACCTGAAAGCACTTCAGCGGTTCCTTGGGTTTTCTAGCTACTATAGGAAATTCATCAAGGATTTTTCCATCATTGCTAAACCGCTAACTGACATGACTAAAAAGGGTACCAATTTCTCTGTTTGGCCTGAGGCTGCTGTGCGCGCATTTGAATTTCTTAAGAACAGTTTTGTTTCAGCCCCCATTCTTGTGCAGCCAGATGTATCTAAACCATTTGTTGTGGAAGTCGATGCGTCTGAGGTTGGTGTGGGGGCGGTACTATCTCAAGGCTCATCTTTGAGTGGTTTACGTCCGTGCGCCTATTTCTCCAAGAAACTGTCGTCCGCAGAACGTAACTATGATATCGGCAACAGGGAGTTGTTGGCAATTAAGTTAGCCTTTGAGGAATGGCGACACTTCTTGGAGGGGTCGGTCCATCAGGTAACTGTTATTACCGATCATAAGAATCTGCTTTATTTGGAGTCAGACAAGCGTCTGTCCCCCAGGCAGGCTCGCTGGGCATTGTTTTTCACGCAGTTTAATTTTGTCGTCACTTACACACCGGGGTCTAAAAACACTAAGGCAGATGCTCTGTCCAGGTGTTTTCCGGGGGTGAACCTCGGGAGGATCCAGTACCCATCCTCCAAAAGGGTGTTGTGGTTTCGGCTCTCACTACCGAGGTTGAGGCTGAGATTGCCGAGGCTCAGGAGGAGGTACCATCTGAGCTTCCCATCAACAAATCTTTTGTTCCACTTCATCTCCGCCTAAAGATTTTGGCGGAGCATCATGATGCCATCCTGGCTGGTCACCCAGGGGTTAGAGGTACCTTGGAGTTGGTGTCACATCAGTTTTGGTGGCCCAAGATCCGACAGGACTTGGTCTCATACGTGTCAGCTAGTACCACGTGCGCTAGGGCTAAGACGCCCCGCTCCCGTCCTGTTGGCACACTACTTCCTCTTGAGGTACCTAGTAAGCCATGGACGGAAATCTCCATGGATTTCATCACTGATTTGCCCTCATCAGCTGGAAACATGGTCATCTTGGTGATTGTTGATCGTTTTTCTAAAATGTCGCACTTTGTGTCTTTGCCTGCGTTGCCTAACGCTAAGACTCTGGCTCATGTATTTGTGCAGGAGGTGGTCAGACTTCATGGGGTTCCGTCTGACATCGTGTCTGATAGGGGGTCTCAGTTTGTGGCAAAATTTTGGAGAGCGTTTTGTTTACGGCTGGGAATCAAGTTATCTCATTCTTTGGCATTTCATCCTCAGTCAAATGGTCAGACTGAGCGTATGAACCAAAATTTGGAACAGTACTTACGCTGCTTTGTCTCTGATAACCAGGAGGAGTGGTCTACCTTTCTTCCTTTGGCTGAGTTTGCCATCAATAATCACCGCCAGGAGTCATCTGGGGAGTCTCCGTTTTTTTGTGTTTACGGGCTACATCCTCAATTTTGTACCTTGAGTCAGAGGGGATCTTCCGGCATTCCGGAGGAGGACCAGTTAGGAACACAATTGTCATCAGTCTGGAGGAGAGTTAAACAGCGCCTGTTGAGTGTGGGTGCTAGGTACAAACGTGTGGCTGACAGTAGGCGTGTGCCAGGTCCAGACCTGAGTGTGGATGACTGGGTGTGGTTATCCACAAAAAACATAAGACTCAAGATACCGTCCCTTAAATTGGGTCCACGGTTTATTGGTCCATTTAGGGTCACCGCCGTTATTAACCCAGTTGCGTACCGATTGGAGCTCCCTACGGTGTATAAGATACACAACGTGTTCCACAGGTCTCTTCTAAAGAAGGTGGTGGGTTCTGTGGACGCGGCGCCTATGCCACCTCCAGTCTTGGTGGATGGTAATTTGGAGTTTGAAGTCTCCAAGGTGGTTGACTCTCGTGTAGTGCATCGCACTTTACAGTACTTGGTACACTGGCGTGGTTATGGGCCTGAGGAGAGGTCCTGGGTACCAGCCTCGGACGTTCATGCTGACCGGCTGGTCAGGTTGTTTCACCGCCGTCATCCGGACAAGCCGGGTCCTATAAGCCGTGTGGGCCCTGGGGTCCCTCGTAGAAGGCGGGGTACTGTCATGCTGTTCAGACCAGGTCGTCCGACAGACAGCGGTAATTCCGCTTTTGACCACTATTTACTCATTGGCGTCTGCTAGATTTTGTCTAGCTGTTCCGGGGTTAATTTACCTGATCCTCGGATTGGAAGCTGGGCCATTTCCATGGCCTTTAAATAGTTCTCCTGATCATTGGTCGTCGCCGATTATAGCTTCTGTCTTGCGTTGTTATCTCGGTCTGGAGTGGAAAGCTGGTGGTTGGAGATTCGTTGCTGGTGGTGTATATTCCTTCGTCTTATTTACTCCTTCCTATATTTGTGTTTATCTTGCCCTGCACATTTATAGTGTATTCCTGAGTGTCTGCGGCGTGGTGTATATTTTCCTTTATCCTTGTCTGTGCTAACTGTGGGTATTTAAGTATTACCTCTTCACTGGGTGGTGGGTGGAGGTTTCAGCCTAGGGCTGAGCTCAGGAGTTAGGGTGAGGTTCGAGGCCTGAACATGCACACCATCAGTGTAAACTTCAGGTAGAGGGTCAGTCAGGATTTCCCTAGTCTTAGGGAAATTGCAGGAGCCCGGGTTATTAGCTCTCGCTCACCTAGTCTCTTCCTGACAATCTCTTACCTTCCAGGATACCTGGTGTGGGTTTTGATTAGCTGGACTGGTGCAACATCATCTGTGCATCACATTGCAATGATGATTCCGGTTCATCATATGCTGCATTGGCAATCCTAGATACAAAACAAGATAACACCCCTCCTGTCTTCTACTCATTTGTTCTGGACACCCCAGTATGGTATCTGCTGTGAAAGCAGCAAACAGTAGATCAGTTCTCTTATTTGGATAATTACAGAGGCAAATTTCCAGTTAAATACCTTTCAATACTAATCTGGGGCAATATTCATTCATTTATATATTGGGGTTACAGATCAAGACAGCCCCTTTCCCTTTTTCTTTTCCAATCCCAAATTTTCTCTTTACACGGTGATTTTGTCAATCTATTCAGGGTGAATTTTTAAATGTTACTAATTAAGATACAATGGTATTTATCCAATATATATAGTTTAGCTTAGTATATAATGCAAAGAGAAGGATAAAATATCTATATACCCATTTTACATATACATTTAAGATATGTCAGGTTTTGTCTTATTGCTATTTAATATCCAATCTCACAAATGTATTCTTATTAAATTTCACTAAAGTCACAAATGTTTACAACACTATGGCACATAGTACTTATATATTTAACTGTATTTCACATGGTTCAGTTAATAATTTATTTTTTGGCAGAATACCTTTCCAGTAATCATGATTTCGTTCACTATTTTGCTTGACACTTCCAGAGCACGTGCGCCATTTGCCGCCCTTCATCCTGGTGCCCTCCTGCCAGTGCCTGCGTGATGAGTA
The DNA here is from genome assembly GCF_051348905.1 of Ranitomeya variabilis. Lineage (NCBI taxonomy): Eukaryota > Metazoa > Chordata > Amphibia > Anura > Dendrobatidae > Ranitomeya > Ranitomeya variabilis. The sequence continues at coordinate 666,804,190 of NC_135233.1, read as the reverse complement.
ACTTGGCACTGGCTGTCTCATGTAGCAATGATGGGGACACAAGTGGGTGGATGGGATGGGATCGGGAGGACGTCTCTCTGCATATGCGTATCGTGATGGCACACAATTTTTCTTTTTCCAGACCACGTGAACAGAATGGCAATATATAAATATCGGACACTTCATATGCATAAACCATGCCCCTGAAGAACAGACGTAAGCAAAACATACATTGGGGAATGGGACCAATGTCAGGACGGGACACTAACCATGGGTAAATACCTATAAACACACATTCATGCTCACTATTAGGGTTGAGCGACTTTCATTTTTTTAAGATCGAGTCGGGTTTTGGGAAACCCGATTTTGTCCAGAGTCGAGTCGAGTGCAGTCGGCCGATTGTCGCTAAAAGTCGGGGATCGACCGAAACACGAAACCCAATGCAAGTCAATGGGGAAGCATAGTCGGCAGTGAGTGGAGGCCAGGAAAACACCTACAGTGCCCATTTTAATGCCAAAAACATCCATTCTTGTTTCTGAAGCTTGTCAATCTTAATTAACTTTATAATAATAGTTGGGCATTGGAACTTGGGGGTCATTTGGCAAAAGTTGTTGGGGGTAGGGCTGGTTCAAGGTTTTAATGGGCCCAGGAAACGTGGACTATGTCACGGCGGTGGAGCAGGGAGAGGTAAGTATTTCAACGTTGCAAGTGCTGTGATCCTGAGCAACCAGGGGGGCCCACTCGTTCGCATTGGCACTGGCACAGGGCCCCTCAAAGTATGGCGGTGTGTTTGCATGGCGGGGGCGCCTCCCACCAGCAGCGACACTTTTGCATACTCTGAGGGGCCCTGTGCCAGTGACGTCGCCAACGAGTATGCCCCCCCACCTGATGAAGGAACCTGCACTTTCATCTGCACCTTCCTCTTTGTCCCTGTGTAAGGTGGTGTAACATGCGGGAAGGGGAACCTTACTTTCAGCAGGGTCAGATTCTGGCTGTGTAGAGTGCAAGGGGAATGTAGTGGTCTAGGTCAATGTACCAGCAGACTCATCTAGCAGTGGCTGGGCAATGGGCAGGATGAGGAGGAAACAGATATAGGGCCAAAGAATAAATTAGGCTAAATGCAGTTCAAAATTGGTAACAGGACTAAACAGGCGGCATTGCTTTGTTCAGTGGAGTAGCAAACCCAAGAGCAGCAAACACTTTTTCAAGGGCCCAACCACACCAGTAGGCCAAATGCAGTTTAATATCTGATACTATAGCCCAAAAGCCAGAAGGTAGAAGCTCAGCTGTATTCAGTTGAGGACAAACACCAGGCAGGGGCAGACACCGTTAGTAGGCCCTAAACACCATTTTTTTTTTAAATAAACAGCACTTAATGAGAGCCAGAAGGTTGAAGCTCAGCTGTATTCAGTTGAGGACAAACACCAGGCAGGGGCAGACACCATTAGTAGGCCCTAAACACCATTTTTTAAAAACACAGCACTTAATGAGAGCCAGAAGGTAGAAGCTCAGCTGTATTCAGTTGAGGACAAACACCAGGGAGCAGCAAACAGAGGTAGGGTTGAGCGACTTTCATTTTTTTAAGATCGAGTAGGGTTTTGGGAAACCCGATTTTGTCCAGAGTCGAGTCGAGTGCAGTCGGCCGATTATCGCTAAAAGTCGGGGATCGACCGAAACACGAAACCCAATGCAAGTCAATGGGGAAGCATAGTCGGCAGTGAGTGGAGGCCAGGAAAACACCTACAGTGCCCATTTTAATGCCAAAAACATCCATTCTTGTTTCTGAAGCTTGCCAATCTTAATTAACTGTATAATAATAGTTGGGCATAGGGAATTGGGGGAAAGTTGTGGGGGGAGTAGGGCTGGCTCAAGTTTTTCGTGGGCCCAGGAAATGCGGACTACGTCACGGCGGTGTTGCAGGGAAAGGTAAGTATTTAAAAGTTGCAAGTGCTGTGATCCTGAGCAAGCAGGGGGGGCCCACTCGTTCGCATTGCCACTGGCACAGGGCCCCTCAAAGTACGGCGGTGTGTTTGCATGGCGGGGGCGCCTCCCACCAGCAGCGACACTTTTGCGTACTCTGAGGGGCCCTGTGCCAGTGACGTCGCCAACGAGTATGCCCCCCCACCTGATGAAGGAACCTGCACTTTCATCTGCACCTTCCTCTTTGTCCCTGTGTAAGGTGGTATAACATGCGGGAAGGGGAACCTTACTTTCAGCAGGGACAGATTCTGGCTGTGTAGAGTACAAGGGGAATGTAGTGGTCTAGGTCAATGTACCAGCAGACTCATTTAGCAGTGGCTGGGCAATGGGCAGGATGAGGAGGAAACAGATATAGGGCCAAAGAATAAAGTAGGCTACATGCAGTTCAAAATTGGTAACAGGACTAAACAGGCGGCATTGCTTTGTTCAGTGGAGTAGCAAACCCAAGAGCAGCAGACACTGTTTCAAGGGCCTAACCACACTAGTAGGCCAAATGCAGTTTAATATCTGATAGTATAGGGCGAAAGCCAGAATGTGGAAGCTCAGCTTTGTTCAGTTGAGGACAACACCAGGGAGGGGCAGACACCTTTAGTAGGCCGGAAAAGCCTATTGCATTTTTTAAAATGGTAATTTGGAGCAGAAGGTTGAAGCTCAGCTTTATTTAGTTGAGGGCAACACCAGGGAGGGGCAGAAGCCGTTAGTAGGCCCTAACCACCATTTTTTTTTTTTTTAAAACCACTTAATGAGAGCCGGAAGGTTGAAGCTCAGCTTTATTTAGTTGAGGACAACACCAGGGAGGGGCAGAAGCCGTTAGTAGGCCCTAACCACCATTTTTTTTTTAAAACCACATAATGAGAGCCGGAAGGTTGAAGCTCAGCTTTATTTAGTTGAGGACAACACCAGGGAGGGGCAGAAGCCGTTAGTAGGCCCTAACCACCATTTTTTTTTTAAAACCACTTAATGAGAGCCGGAAGGTTGAAGCTCAGCTTTATTTAGTTGAGGACAACACCAGGGAGGGGCAGAAGCCGTTAGTAGGCCCTAACCACCATTTTTTTTTTTTTTAAAACCACATAATGAGAGCCGGAAGGTTGAAGCTCAGCTTTATTTAGTTGAGGACAACACCAGGGAGGGGCAGAAGCCGTTAGTAGGCCCTAACCACCATTTTTTTTTTAAAACCACTTAATGAGAGCCGGAAGGTTGAAGCTCAGCTTTATTTAGTTGAGGACAACACCAGGGAGGGGCAGAAGCCGTTAGTAGGCCCTAACCACCATTTTTTTTTTAAAACCACTTAATGAGAGCCGGAAGGTTGAAGCTCAGCTTTATTTAGTTGAGGACAACACCAGGGAGGGGCAGAAGCCGTTAGTAGGCCCTAACCACCATTTTTTTTTTTTAAACCACATAATGAGAGCCGGAAGGTTGAAGCTCAGCTTTATTTAGTTGAGGACAACACCAGGGAGGGGCAGAAGCCGTTAGTAGGCCCTAACCACCAATTTTTTTTTTTTTAAAACCACTTAATGAGAGCCGGAAGGTTGAAGCTCAGCTTTATTTAGTTGAGGACAACACCAGGGAGGGGCAGAAGCCGTTAGTAGGCCCTAACCACCATTTTTTTTTAAAAACCACTTAATGAGAGCCGGAAGGTTGAAGCTCAGCTTTATTTAGTTGAGGACAACACCAGGGAGGGGCAGAAGCCGTTAGTAGGCCCTAACCACCATTTTTTTTTTTAAAACCACATAATGAGAGCCGGAAGGTTGAAGCTCAGCTTTATTTAGTTGAGGACAACACCAGGGAGGGGCAGAAGCCGTTAGTAGGCCCTAACCACCATTTTTTTTTTTTTTAAAACCACTTAATGAGAGCCGGAAGGTTGAAGCTCAGCTTTATTTAGTTGAGGACAACACCAGGGAGGGGCAGAAGCCGTTAGTAGGCCCTAACCACCATTTTTTTTTTTAAAACCACATAATGAGAGCCGGAAGGTTGAAGCTCAGCTTTATTTAGTTGAGGGCAACACCAGGGAGGGGCAGAAGCCGTTAGTAGGCCCTAACCAAAGTTGAAGGCCAAATGCAGTTTAATTTCTGATACTATAGGCCGAAAGCCAGAAGGTGGAAGTTCCGATTTAGACAGTGGAGGACAATTTGAATTAGGGACTGCAGACAGACTTAGTAGGCTGTCCCCTGTGGACCATGCATCCACCACATTAACCCATTGCGCCGTAATGGACACGTAATCTTCCGTGGCCATGCCTACAGGTCCATGCGTCTGTTGTCAGGTGCACCTTTGTACTCACAGATTGCCAGAGTGCATGGACAATGCGGTCTTCTACATGCTGGTGGAGGGTTGGGATGGCTTTTCTCGCAAAAGAAGTGTCGACTGGTTAGCTTGTAGCGTGGTACAGCGTAGTCCATCATGGCCTTATTAATAGTAAATAAAATATATAACTAGGCTCTATGAACTTTTAAATAGGTTCCAGGGGTACACGGGCAGCATTGGTGTGGTCAGTGGAGGAGTATTGCAAGTAGGGGCTGCAGACAGGCTATCAAAGGCCTAAAATAACAAACAGTAGGCAGTCATGGCAGTTTTACATCGGTTACATGGATACACAGGCAGCTAGGTGGTGAGTGGAGGAGTATTTAAAGTAAGGACCGCAGACAGGCTATCAAAGGCCTAACATAACAAACAATAGGCTCATGGCAGTTTTACAGCGGTTACATGGATACACGGGCAGGCAGCTTGGTGGTGAGTGGAGGAGTATTTAAAGTATGGACCGCAGACAGGCTTCGAAGGCCTAACACAATAAAATGGGCTGGCTGTAGGCACTTTAAAATTGGTTCCAGGGGTACACGGGCAGCAGTGGTCTGGTCAGTGGAGGACTAGTGGAAGGAGGGAGCGCAGAAAGGCTTCAAAGGCCTAACATAACAAACAATAGGCTCATGGCAGTTTTACAGCGGTTACATGGATACACGGGCAGGCAGCTTGGTGGTGGTGAGTGGAGGAGTATTTAAAGTAGGGACCGCAGACAGGCTATCAAAGGCCTAACATAAAAAAACAATAGGCTCATGGCAGTTTCACAGCGGTTACATGGATACACGGGCAGGCAGCTTGGTGGTGGTGAGTGGAGGAGTATTTAAAGTAGGGACCGCAGACAGGCTATCAAAGGCCTAACATAACAAACAATAGGCTCATGGCAGTTTTACAGCGGTTACATGGATACACGGGCAGGCAGCTTGGTGCTGAGTGGAGGAGTATTTAAAGTATGGACCGCAGACAGGCTTCGAAGGCCTAACACAATAAAATGGGCTGGCTGTAGGCACTTTAAAATTGGTTCCAGGGGTACACGGGCAGCAGTGGTCTGGTCAGTGGAGGACTAGTGGAAGGAGGGAGCGCAGAAAGGCTTCAAAGGCCTAACATAACAAACAATAGGCTCATGGCAGTTTTACAGCGGTTACATGGATACACGGGCAGGCAGCTTGGTGGTGGTGAGTGGAGGAGTATTTAAAGTAGGGACCGCAGACAGGCTATCAAAGGCCTAACATAAAAAAACAATAGGCTCATGGCAGTTTCACAGCGGTTACATGGATACACGGGCAGGCAGCTTGGTGGTGGTGAGTGGAGGAGTATTTAAAGTAGGGACCGCAGACAGGCTATCAAAGGCCTAACATAACAAACAATAGGCTCATGGCAGTTTTACAGCGGTTACATGGATACACGGGCAGGCAGCTTGGTGCTGAGTGGAGGAGTATTTAAAGTATGGACCGCAGACAGGCTTCGAAGGCCTAACACAATAAAATGGGCTGGCTGTAGGCACTTTAAAATTGGTTCCAGGGGTACACGGGCAGCAGTGGTCTGGTCAGTGGAGGCCTAGTGGAAGGAGGGACCGCAGACAGGCTTCGAAGGCCTAACACAATAAAATGGGCTGGCTGTAGGCACTTTAAAATTGGTTCCAGGGGTACACGGGCAGCAGTGGTCTGGTCAGTGGAGGCCTAGTGGAAGGAGGGACCGCAGACAGGCTTCGAAGGCCTAACACAATAAAATGGGCTGGCTGTAGGCACTTTAAAATTGGTTCCAGGGGTACACGGGCAGCAGTGGTCTGGTCAGTGGAGGACTAGTGGAAGGAGGGAGCGCAGAAAGGCTTCAAAGGCCTAAAATAACAAACAATAGGCTCATGGCAGTTTTACAGCGGTTACATGGATACACGGGCAGGCAGCTTGGTGGTCAGTGGAGGAGTAGGGACCGCAGACAGGCTATCAAAGGCCTAAAATAACAAACAATAGGCTCATGGCAGTTTTACAGCGGTTACATGGATACACGGGCAGGCAGCTTGGTGCTGAGTGGAGGAGTAGTGCAAGGAGTGTCTGTCCCAGTACTCCCAAAATATAAATAGATGTTAATGTCTCGCAAAACAACCAAAACAAAAAAAAAGATGGCATACTTAGGTACAGGGGTGGGCTCATCTGCTGTGTTTCTGACATAGTAATTTGGCAGTAACTATTTAATGGTGCCAATATAGGACACAGACACAGACTACTTTAAGTTGCATCATAGATGTCTACAAATTTGTATTGTCAGTGCCAGACATTGAATGATGTCAGCGAATAGACTAAAGATTGGTGGAGCTGTGCGACATAATTTTGCACGTAGTAGAGCCCAGTTTGAGCTGGGGTAGGGGGGAACTCTCTTGAGGCCGGCGGGACCGCCCCAGGGCCACTCATGTTACAACGGTGTGTCTGACGTTGGGTGCGCACCACCACCGCCAGAGACACTACATTGTACTATGAGGGACCCAGTAGCAATGCCGTCAACCAAAAGCGAGCACACCCACCTCTTCAGACAAACAGCAGTCTCACGGGTGCTTGCGCCAAGTCGCGATACCACGGCCCCGTGTGGGGAGTTTGGCCATTTAGGGAGGTGTAAACATGTCGTATGCTGTACAATCTGCAGCAGCAAATTAGACATTAGAAAAGTAATTCACAGGCAAGAGCTTTTCATAGGAAAGCTAGGTGTCGGCCGGGCAAGGTGGGGCAAAAGATTTTGAAATCCAGTTGTGGTTCATTTTAATGAATGTTAGATCGTCAACATTTTGGGTAGCCAGACGAGTCCTTTTTTCGGTTAATATTGACCCTGCAGCACTGAATACTCTTTCTGATAGGACACTTGCTGCCGGGCAAGCAAGCTCCTGCAATGCATATTCTGCCAATTCTGGCCAGGTGTCTAATTTGGAGGCCCAGTAATCAAATGGGAATGACGGTTGAGGGAGAACATCGATAAGGGATGAAAAATAGTTAGTAACCATACTGGACAAATGTTGTCTCCTGTCACTTTCAATTGATGCAGCAGTACCTGTCCTGTCTGCGGTCATAGCAAAATCACTCCACAACCTGGTCAGAAAACCCCTCTGTCCAACGCCACTTCTGATGTGTGCACCCCTAACACTCCTAGTCTGCTGCCCCCTGGAGCTCGTGTGAGAACGATCACGTGCGCTGTGTGCTGGGAATGCCTGAAGCAAACGGTCAACAAGAGTTGATTGTTTGGTTGCTAATATTAGTTCCAAGTTCTCATGTGGCATAATATTTTGCAATTTGCCTTTATAGCGTGGATCAAGGAGGCAGGCCAACCAGTAATCGTCATCGTTCATCATTTTCGTAATGCGTGTGTCCCTTTGTAGGATACGTAAGGCATAATCCGCCATGTGGGCCAAAGTTCCACTTGTCAAATCTCCGGTTGTGATTGGTTGAGGGGCAGTTGCAGGCAAATCTACGTCACTTGTGTCCCTCAAAAAACCAGAACCCGGCCGTGACACGCAACCAATTTCCTGTGCCCCCGTGAAAGTTTCCGCATTAAAAATATACTCATCCCCATCATCCTCCTCGTCCTCCACCTCCTCTTCGCCCGCTACCTCGTCCTGTACACTGCCCTGACCAGACAATGGCTGACTGTCATCAAGGCTTCCCTCTTCCTCTGGTGCAGACGCCTGCTCCTTTATGTGCGTCAAACTTTGCATCAGCAGACGCATTAGGGGGATGCTCATGCTTATTACGGCGTTGTCTGCACTAACCAGCCGTGTGCATTCCTCAAAACACTGAAGGACTTGACACATGTCTTGTATCTTCGACCACTGCACACCTGACAACTCCATGTCTGCCATCCTACTGCCTGCCCGTGTATCCTCCCACAAATAAATAACAGCACGCCTCTGTTCGCACAGTCTCTGAAGCATGTGCAGTGTTGAGTTCCACCTTGTTGCAACGTCTATGATTAGGCGATGCTGGGGAAGGTTCAAAGACCGCTGATAGGTCTGCATACGGCTGGCGTGTACAGGCGAACGTCGGATATGTGAGCAAAGTGCACGCACTTTGAGGAGCAGGTCGGAGAACCCAGGATAAGTTTTCAATAAGCACTGCACCACCAGGTTTAAGGTGTGAGCCAGGCAAGGAATGTGTTTCAGTTGGGAAAGGGAGATGGCAGCCATGAAATTCCTTCCGTTATCACTCACTACCTTGCCTGCCTCAAGATCTACTGTGCCCAGCCACGACTGCGTTTCTTGTTGCAAGAACTCGGACAGAACTTCCGCGGTGTGTCTGTTGTCGCCCAAACACTTCATAGCCAATACAGCCTGCTGACGCTTGGCAGTAGCTGGCCCATAATGGGACAACTGGTGTGCAACAGTGTCATCTGCCGATGGAGTGGTTGGCCGACTGCGTTCTGTGGAAGAGCTGTAGCTTCTGCAGGAGGACGAGGAGGAGGAGGAGGGGGTGCGAACGCCTACAGCCAACTGTTTCCTAGACCGTGGGCTAGGCACAACTGTCCCTAAATTGATGTCGCCTGTGGACCCTGCATCCACCACATTCACCCAGTGTGCCGTGATGGACACATAACGTCCCTGGCCATGCCTACTGGTCCATGCATCTGTAGTCAGGTGCACCTTTGTACTCACAGATTGCCTGAGTGCATGGACGATGCGCTGTTTAACATGCTGGTGCAGGGCTGGGATGGCTTTTCTGGAAAAAAAGTGTCGACTGGGTAGCTCGTATCGTGGTTCAGCGTACTCCATCAGGGCTTTGAAAGCTTCGCTTTCAACTAACCGGTAGGGCATCATCTCTAACGAGATTAGTCTAGCTATGTGGGCGTTAAAACCCTGTGTACGCGGATGCGAGGATAAGTACTTCCTTTTTCTAACCAGAGTCTCATGTAGGGTGAGCTGGACTGGAGAGCTGTAGATCGTGGAACTTTCGGGTGTGCCGGTGGACATGGCAGACTGAGAGACGGTTGGAGACGGTATTGTTTCCGCCGGTGCCCTACATGCAATATTTCCTCCTACAAAACTGGTGATTCCCTGACCCTGACTGCTTTTGGCTGGCAAAGAAACCTGCACAGATACTGCCGGTGGTGCGGAAAATGGTGGCCTTACAGTGACGGAAGGGATGTTGCGTTGCTGACTAGCTTCATTGGCCGAGGGTGCTACAACCTTGAGGGACGTTTGGTAGTTAGTCCAGGCTTGAGAATGCATGGTGGTTAAGTGTCTATGCATGCAACTAGTATTTAGACTTTTCAGATTCTGACCTCTGCTTAAGCTAGTTGAACATTTTTGACAGATGACTTTGCGCTGATCAGTTGGATGTTGTTTAAAAAAATGCCAGACTGCACTCTTCCTAGACTCTGATCCCTTTTCAGGGATTGCAGACTGAGCTTTAACCGGATGGCAACGCTGTGCTCCAACAGGTTTTGGCTTTGACACGCGTTTTGGTCCAGATACGGGCCCGGCAGATGGAACCTGTTGCGATGTTGATGCCTGCTGCGGCCCCTCCTCCACCTCCGCTTCTGAACTACTGCCGCCTGCACCCTGTTCCCCCAATGGCTGCCAATCGGGGTCAATAACTGGGTCATCTATTACCTCCTCTTCGAGCTCGTGTGCAACTTCGTCTGTGTCACTGTGTCGGTCGGTGGTATAGCGTTCGTGGCGGGGCAACATAGTCTCATCAGGGTCTGATTGTGGATCTGTACCCTGAGAGGGCAATGTGGTGGTCTGAGTCAAAGGAGCAGCATAGTACTCTGGCTGTGGCTGTGCATCAGTGCACTCCATGTCAGAATATACTTGTAATGGGCATGGCCTGTTAAATGTTTCACTTTCTAAGCCAGGGACGGTATGTGTAAAGAGCTCCATGGAGTGACCCGTTGTGTCGCCTGCTGCATCCTTCTCTCTTGTTGTAGTTTTTGCTGAGGAGGACAAGGAAGCGACTTGTCCCTGACCGTGAACATCCACAAGCGACGCGCTGCTTTTACATTTACCAGTTTCGGAAGAGGAGGCAAAAGAGCTAGAGGCTGAGTCTGCAATGTAAGCCAAAACTTGCTGTTGCTGCTCCGCCTTTAAAAGCGGTTTTCCTACTCCCAGAAAAGAGAGCGTTCGAGGCCTTGTGTAGCCTGACGACGAAACTGGCTCCACAGCTCCAGACTTAGGTGGAATATTTTTATCCCCACGACCACCTGATGCTCCACTACCACTACCATCATTACCAGCTGACAATGAACGCCCACGACGACCTCTTGCACCAGACTTCCTCATTGTTTTAAAATCTTAACCAAAGTAACTTTATTTGTTGCTATCAAACAACTTACACGGTGAGCTATAACTTCAGTATGATTTCAATATCCCTTAACAGGTTGGTGAGACCACAAGGAAAATCAGGCACAATGTTACACACTCTGTTTTCTGTGGCACAAAATCACAGAGATGACACACACGCAGGACTGTCACTCAAGCACTAATGTCAATATTAATCTCCCACCTAATTTATTTATTTTTTTTTCTCAGGGAGACTTTAGAAACCAAATAATATTAAAAAAAAAAAAAAAAAAGGCTTTCTATGGCCCACAATTAGAGAGAGAGAGGTGGCACAACCAGGAGTCAAGACTGGCGCACAAGCTGAAAGGGCAATATTACTCTCCCACTGTTTTTTATGTTTTTTTTGTTTTTTTCAGGGAGACTTTAGAAACCAAATAATATTAAAAAAACCAAAAAAAAAAAAGGCTTTCTATGGCCCACTGAATGAGAGGGAGAGAGGTGGCACACCCAGGAGTCAAGACTGGCACACAAGCTGAAAGGGCAATATTACTCTCCCACTGTTTTTTTATGTATTTTTTGTTTTTTCAGGGAGACTTTAGAAACCCAATAATATTTAAAAAAAAAAATAAATAGGCTTTCTATGGCCCACTGAATGAGAGGGAGAGAGGTGGCACACCCAGGAGTCAAGACTGGCACACAAGCTGAAAGGGCAATATTACTCTCCCACTGTTTTTTTAGGTTTTTTTTTTTTTTTCAGGGAGAATTAGAAACCAAATAATATTAAAAAAAAAAAAAATAGGCTTTCTATGGCCCACTGAATGAAAGGGAGAGAGGTGGCACACCCAGGAGTCAAGACTGGCACACAAGCTGAAAGGGCAATATTACTCTCCCACTGTTTTTTTATGTATTTTTTGTTTTTTCAGGGAGACTTTAGAAACCCAATAATATTTAAAAAAAAAAATAAATAGGCTTTCTATGGCCCACTGAATGAGAGGGAGAGAGGTGGCACACCCAGGAGTCAAGACTGGCACACAAGCTGAAAGGGCAATATTACTCTCCCACTGTTTTTTTAGGTTTTTTTTTTTTTTTCAGGGAGAATTAGAAACCAAATAATATTAAAAAAAAAAAAATAGGCTTTCTATGGCCCACTGAATGAAAGGGAGAGAGGTGGCACACCCAGGAGTCAAGACTGGCACACAAGCTGAAAGGGCAATATTACTCTCCCACTGTTTTTTTATGTATTTTTTGTTTTTTCAGGGAGACTTTAGAAACCGAATAATATTTAAAAAAAAAAATAAATAGGCTTTCTATGGCCCACTGAATGAGAGGGAGAGAGGTGGCACACCCAGGAGTCAAGACTGGCACACAAGCTGAAAGGGCAATATTACTCTCCCACTGTTTTTTTAGGTTTTTTTTTTTTTTCAGGGAGACTTTAGAAACCAAATAATATTAAAAAAAAAAAAAAAAAAAAAAAATAGGCTTGCTATAGCCCACTGAATGAGAGATAGCACACACAGCAGTGGCACACAAGCCCTGACTGAGGCCAATATTTTTCTCCCACTGATTGATGTAGTGTTTTTGTGTTGAGGTAGAATTTAGAACACAAATCACGGAAAAAATAAATAGGCTTTCTATGGCCCACTGAATGAAAGGGAGAGAGGTGGCACACCCAGGAGTCAAGACTGGCACACAAGCTGAAAGGGCAATATTACTCTCCCACTGTTTTTTTATGTATTTTTTGTTTTTTCAGGGAGACTTTAGAAACCCAATAATATTTAAAAAAAAAAATAAATAGGCTTTCTATGGCCCACTGAATGAGAGGGAGAGAGGTGGCACACCCAGGAGTCAAGACTGGCACACAAGCTGAAAGGGCAATATTACTCTCCCACTGTTTTTTTAGGTTTTTTTTTTTTTTTCAGGGAGAATTAGAAACCAAATAATATTAAAAAAAAAAAAAATAGGCTTTCTATGGCCCACTGAATGAAAGGGAGAGAGGTGGCACACCCAGGAGTCAAGACTGGCACACAAGCTGAAAGGGCAATATTACTCTCCCACTGTTTTTTTATGTATTTTTTGTTTTTTCAGGGAGACTTTAGAAACCCAATAATATTTTAAAAAAAAAATAAATAGGCTTTCTATGGCCCACTGAATGAGAGGGAGAGAGGTGGCACACCCAGGAGTCAAGACTGGCACACAAGCTGAAAGGGCAATATTACTCTCCCACTGTTTTTTTAGGTTTTTTTTTTTTTTTCAGGGAGAATTAGAAACCAAATAATATTAAAAAAAAAAAAATAGGCTTTCTATGGCCCACTGAATGAAAGGGAGAGAGGTGGCACACCCAGGAGTCAAGACTGGCACACAAGCTGAAAGGGCAATATTACTCTCCCACTGTTTTTTTATGTATTTTTTGTTTTTTCAGGGAGACTTTAGAAACCGAATAATATTTTAAAAAAAAAATAAATAGGCTTTCTATGGCCCACTGAATGAGAGGGAGAGAGGTGGCACACCCAGGAGTCAAGACTGGCACACAAGCTGAAAGGGCAATATTACTCTCCCACTGTTTTTTTAGGTTTTTTTTTTTTTTCAGGGAGACTTTAGAAACCAAATAATATAAAAAAAAAAAAAAAAAAAAAAAAAATAGGCTTGCTATAGCCCACTGAATGAGAGATAGCACACACAGCAGTGGCACACAAGCCCTGACTGAGGCCAATATTTTTCTCCCACTGATTGATGTAGTGTTTTTGTGTTGAGGTAGAATTTAGAACACAAATCACGGAAAAAATAAATAGGCTTTCTATGGCCCACTGAATGAAAGGGAGAGAGGTGGCACACCCAGGAGTCAAGACTGGCACACAAGCTGAAAGGGCAATATTACTCTCCCACTGTTTTTTTATGTATTTTTTGTTTTTTCAGGGAGACTTTAGAAACCCAATAATATTTAAAAAAAAAAATAAATAGGCTTTCTATGGCCCACTGAATGAGAGGGAGAGAGGTGGCACACCCAGGAGTCAAGACTGGCACACAAGCTGAAAGGGCAATATTACTCTCCCACTGTTTTTTTAGGTTTTTTTTTTTTTTCAGGGAGACTTTTGAAACCAAATAATATTAAAAAAAAAAAAAAAAAAAAAATATAGGCTTGCTATAGCCCACTGAATGAGAGATAGCGCACACACAGCAGTGGCACACAAGCCCTGACTGAGGCCAATATTTTTCTCCCACTGATTGATGTAGTGTTTCTGTGTTGAGGTAGATTTTAGAACACAAATCACGGAAAAAATAAATAGGCTTTCTATGGCCCACTCAGTGAGAGATGGCACACACAGGGATGGCACTGTAGCAGAAATGCCAATCTTAATCTCCCCCAAAAAAAAATCAAAAAAAAAAAAAAAACTGTCCTACAATTACTATCTCCCTGCAGTAATGTAAGCCAGGTATGGCAGGCAGCAATAGGAGTGGACTGATGCACAAATTAAATAAAAAGTGTGGACAAACAAAAAAGATAGCTGTGCAGAAAGGAAGGAACAAGAGGATATGTGCTTTGAAAAAAGCAGTTGGTTTCCACAGTGGCGTACACACAGCAATACAGCTATCACGGAGCCTTCTAGGGCAGCCCAATGAGCTACAGCGCTGAGGGGAAAAAAAAAAAAAAATAGCTTCCACTGTTCCTGCACACCGAAGGTGGTGTTGGACAGTGGAAATCGCTGCAGCACAAGCGGTTTGGTGGTTAGTGGACCCTGCCTAACGCTCTCCCTGCTTCTGATGAAGCGGCAGCAACCTGTCCCTAAGCTCAGATCAGCAGCAGTAAGATGGCGGTCGGCGGGAACGCCCCTTTATAGCCCCTGTGACGCCGCAGACAGCAAGCCAATCACTGCAATGCCCTTCTCTAAGATGGTGGGGACCAGGATCTATGTCATCACGCTGCCCACACTCTGCGTTCACCTTCATTGGCTGAGAAATGGCGCTTTTCGCGTCATTGAAACGCGACTTTGGCGCGAAAGTCGCGTACCGCATGGCCGACAAGCACAGGGGTCGGATCGGGTTTCATGAGACGCCGACTTAGCCAAAAGTCGGCGACTTTTGAAAATGATCGACCCGTTTCGCTCAACCCTAAACAGAGGTATTAGGCCCCATCCAGCAATTTAAAAAAAAAAAAAAAAAAAAAAAGCTTAATAAGAACCAGAAGGTAGAAGCTCAGCTTTATTCAGTTGAGGACAACACCAGGGAGGGGCAGACACCGTTAATAGGCCCCAACCACCAATTTTTTAAAACACAGCACTTAATGATAGCCAGAAGGTAGAAGCTCAGCTTTATTCAGTTGAGGACAACACCAGGGAGGGGCAGACACCGTTAGTATGCCGGAACCACCAATTTGTTTAAAAACAGCAGTTAATCAGAGCCAGAAGGTAGAAGCTCAGCTTTATTCAGTTGAGGACAACGCCAGGCAGGGGCAGACACCGTTAGTAGGCCGGAACCACCAATTTGTTTAAAAACAGCAGTTAATCAGAGCCAGAAGGTAGAAGCTCAGCTTTATTCAATTGAGGACAACACCAGGGAGGGGCAGACACCGTTAGTAGGCCCTAACCACCAATTTTTAAAAACACAGCACTTAATGATAGCCAGAAGGTAGAAGCTCAGCTTTATTCAGTTGAGGACAACACCAGGGAGGGGCAGACACCATTAGTAGGCCGGAACCACCAATTTGTTTAAAAACAGCAGTTAATCAGAGCCAGAAGGTAGAAGCTCAGCTTTATTCAATTGAGGACAACACCAGGGAGGGGCAGACACCGTTAGTAGGCCCTAACCACCAATTTTTAAAAACACAGCACTTAATGATAGCCAGAAGGTAGAAGCTCAGCTTTATTCAGTTGAGGACAACACCAGGGAGGGGCAGACACCGTTAGTAGGCCGGAACCACCAATTTGTTTAAAAACAACAGTTAATCAGAGCCAGAAGGTAGAAGCTCAGCTTTATTCAATTGAGGACAACACCAGGGAGGGGCAGACACCGTTAGTAGGCCGGAACCACCAATTTGTTTAAAAACAGCAGTTAATCAGAGCCAGAAGGTAGAAGCTCAGCTTTATTCAATTGAGGACAACACCAGGGAGGGGCAGACACCGTTAGTAGGCCCTAACCACCAATTTTTAAAAACACAGCACTTAATGATAGCCAGAAGGTAGAAGCTCAGCTTTATTCAGTTGAGGACAACACCAGGGAGGGGCAGACACCGTTAGTAGGCCGGAACCACCAATTTGTTTAAAAACAGCAGTTAATCAGAGCCAGAAGGTAGAAGCTCAGCTTTATTCAGTTGAGGACAACACCAGGCAGGGGCAGACACCGTTAGTAGGCCCTAAACACCATTTTTTAAAAACACAGCACTTAATGAGAGCCAGAAGGTAGAAGCTCAGCTGTATTCAGTTGAGGACAACTTGAATTAGGGACTGCAGACAGACTTAGCAGGCTGTCCCCTGTGTGGACCATGCATCCAATACATTAACCCATTGAGCCACAAAGGACACGTAACCTTCCGTGGCCATGCCTACAGGTCCATGTGTCTGTTGTCAGGTGTACCTTTGGACTCACAGATTGACAGAATGCAAGGACAATGTGGTCTTTAACATGCTGGTGGAGGGGTGGGATGACTTTTCTCGCAAAAGAATTGTCAACTGGGTAGCTCATAGCGTGGTACATCGTAGTCCATCCTGGCTTTATTAATATTAAATAAAATAAAAAAATAGGCTCTATGCACTTTATAATTGGTTCCAGGGGTACACGGGCAGCAGTGGTCTGGTCAGTGGAGGCCTAGTGGAAGGAGGGACCGCAGACAGGCTTCGAAGGCCTAACGCAATAAAATGGGCTGGCTGTAGGCACTTTATAATTGGTTCCAGGGGTACACGGGCAGCAGTGGTCTGGTCAGTGGAGGCCTAGTGGAAGGAGGGACTGCAGACAGGCTTCGAAGGCCTAACACAATAAAATGGGCTGGCTGTAGGCACTTTAAAATTGGCTCCAGGGGTACACGGGCAGCAGTGGTCTGGTCAGTGGAGGCCTAGTGGAAGGAGGGACCGCAGACAGGCTTCGAAGGCCTAACGCAATAAAATGGGCTGGCTGTAGGCACTTTATAATTGGTTCCAGGGGTACACGGGCAGCAGTGGTCTGGTCAGTGGAGGCCTAGTGGAAAGAGGGACCGCAGACAGGCTTCGAAGGCCTAACACAATAAAATGGGCTGGCTGTAGGCACTTTATAATTGGTTCCAGGGGTACACGGGCAGCAGTGGTCTGGTCAGTGGAGGCCTAGTGGAAGGAGGGACCGCAGACAGGCTTTGAAGGCCTAACACAATAAAATGGGCTGGCTGTAGGCACTTTATAATTGGTTCCAGAGGTACACGGGCAGCAGTGGTCTGGTCAGTGGAGGCCTAGTGGAAGGAGGGACCGCAGACAGGTTTCGAAGGCCTAACACAATAAAATGGGCTGGCTGTAGGCACTTTAAAATTGGTTCCAGGGGTACACGGGCAGCAGTGGTCTGGTCAGTGGAGGCCTAGTGGAAGGAGGGACCGCAGACAGGCTTCGAAGGCCTAACACAATAAAATGGGCTGGCTGTAGGCACTTTATAATTGGTTCCAGGGGTACACGGGCAGCAGTGGTCTGGTCAGTGGAGGCCTAGTGGAAGGAGGGACCGCAGACAGGCTTCGAAGGCCTAACACAATAAAATGGGCTGGCTGTAGGCACTTTAAAATTGGTTCCAGGGGTACACGGGCAGCAGTGGTCTGGTCAGTGGAGGCCTAGTGGAAGGAGGGACCGCAGACAGGCTTCGAAGGCCTAACACAATAAAATGGGCTGGCTGTAGGCACTTTAAAATTGGTTCCAGGGGTACACGGGCAGCAGTGGTCTGGTCAACGGAGGCCGATTGTAATGAGTGTCTGCCAGTTAGTAGTCAAAAACAACACTTAAATGTGAATGTCTCGCATTAAAACAAAACAAAAACACTAAAGGGTGCAATCATGAGGTTCAGGGGTGGGATCCTCTGCGTTGTTTCAGACCTACTAATTTAGCGCAAAGTATTTACTGTGGTAAATAGAGGACACTGCCCCTGACTATGTTAAGTACCATCATACATGTCAACACAATGGTATTGTCAGTGGCAGGTATGGAAGGATGTCATCGCATAGACTAAACATTGGTGGAAGTGTGAGAGATAACTGTGGAAGTGGTAGAGCAATGTTTGACCTGGGGGTGGGTGAACTCTCTTGTGGCCGGCGGTACAGGCCCAGGGCCCCTCATGTTACAACAGTGTGTCTGACGTTGGGTGCGCACCACCACCGCCAGAGACACTTTATTGTACTATGAGGGACCCAGTAGCAATGCCGTCGACCAAAAGCAAGCACACCCACCTCTTCAGACAAACAACAGTCTCACGGGTGCTTGCGCCAAGTCGCGATACCACGGCCCCGTGTGGGGAGTTTGGCCATTTAGGGAGGTGTAACCATGTCGTATGCTGGACAATCAGCTGCAGAAAATTAGATATTAGAAAAGTAATTCACAGTAGTCCACAGGCAAGAGCTTTTCATAGGAAAGCTAGGTGTCGGCCGGGCAAGGTGGGGCAAAAGATTTCGAAATCCAGTTGTGGTTCATTTTAATGAATGTTAGATCGTCAACATTTTGGGTAGCCAGATGAGTCCTTTTTTCGGTTAATATTGAACCTGCAGCACTGAATACTCTTTCTGATAGGACACTTGCTGCCGGGCAAGCAAGCTCCTGCAATGCATATTCTGACAATTCTGGACAGGTGTCTAATTTTGATGCCCAGTAATCAAATGGGAATGACGGTTGAGGGATAACATCGATAAGGGATGAAAAATAGTAACCATACTGGACAAATGTTGTCGCCTGTCACTTTCAATTGATGCAGCAGTACCTGTCCTGTCTGCGGTCATAGCAAAATCACTCCACAACCTGGTCAGAAAACCCCTCTGTCCAACGCCACTTCTGATGTGTGCACCCCTAACACTCCTAGTCTGCTGCCCCCTGGAGCTCGTGTGAGAACGATCACGTGCGCTGTGTGCTGGGAATGCCTGAATCAAACGGTCAACAAGAGTTGATTGTTTGATTGCTAATATTAGTTCCAAGTTCTCATGTGGCATAATATTTTGCAATTTGCCTTTATAGCGTGGATCAAGGAGGCAGGCCAACCAGTAATCGTCATCGTTCATCATTTTCGTAATGCGTGTGTCCCTTTTTAGGATACGTAAGGCATAATCCGCCATGTGGGCCAAAGTTCCAGTTGTCAAATCTCCGGTTGTGATTGGTTGAGGGGCAGTTTCAGACAAATCTACAGTGGGGCCAAAAAGTATTTAGTCAGTCAGCAATAGTGCAAGTTCCACCACTTAAAAAGATGAGAGGCGTCTGTAATTTACATCATAGGTAGACCTCAACTATGGGAGACAAACTGAGAAAAAAAAATCCAGAAAATCACTGTCTGTTTTTTTATCATTTTATTTGCATATTTTGGTGGAAAATAAGTATTTGGTCAGAAACGAAATTTCATCTCAATACTTTGTAATATATCCTTTGTTGGCAATGACAGAGGTCAAACGTTTTCTGTAAGTCTTCACAAGGTTGCCACACACTGTTGTTGGTATGTTGGCCCATTCCTCCATGCAGATCTCCTCTAGAGCAGTGATGTTTTTGGCTTTTCGCTTGGCAACACAGACTTTCAACTCGCTCCAAAGGTTTTCTATAGGGTTGAGATCTGGAGACTGGCTAGGCCACTCCAGGACCTTGAAATGCTTCTTACGAAGCCACTCCTTCGTTGCCCTGGCGGTGTGCTTTGGATCATTGTCATGTTGAAAGACCCAGCCACGTTTCATCTTCAATGCCCTAGCTGATGGAAGGAGGTTTGCACTCAAAATCTCACGATACATGGCCCCATTCATTCTTTCATGTACCCGGATCAGTCGTCCTGGCCCCTTTGCAGAGAAACAGCCCCAAAGCATGATGTTTCCACCACCATGCTTTACAGTAGGTATGGTGTTTGATGGATGCAACTCAGTATTCTTTTTCCTCCAAACACGACAAGTTGTGTTTCTACCAAACAGTTCCAGTTTGGTTTCATCAGACCATAGGACATTCTCCCAAAACTCCTCTGGATCATCCAAATGATCTCTAGCAAACTTCAGACGGGCCCAGACATGTACTGGCTTAAGCAGTGGGACACGTCTGGCACTGCAGGATCTGAGTCCATGGTGGCGTAGTGTGTTACTTATGGTAGGCCTTGTTACATTGGTCCCAGCTCTCTGCAGTTCATTCACTAGGTACCCCCGCGTGGTTCTGGGATTTTTGCTCACCGTTCTTGTGATCATTCTGACCCCACGGGGTGGGATTTTGCGTGGAGCCCCAGATTGAGGGAGATTATCAGTGGTCTTGAATGTCTTCCATTTTCTAATTATTGCTCCCACTGTTGATTTCTTCACTCCAAGCTGGTTGGCTATTGCCGATTCAGTCTTCCCAGCCTGGTGCAGGGCTACAATTTTGTTTCTGGTGTCCTTTGACAGCTCTTTGGTCTTCACCATAGTGGAGTTTGGAGTCAGACTGTTTGAGGGTGTGCACAGGTGTCTTTTTATACTGATAACAAGTTTAAACAGGTGCCATTACTACAGGTAATGAGTGGAGGAAAGAGGAGACTCTTAAAGAAGAAGTTACAAGTCTGTGAGAGCCAGAAATCTTGATTGTTTGTTTCTGACCAAATACTTATTTTCCACCATAATATGCAAATAAAATGATAAAAAAACAGACAATGTGATTTTCTGGATTTTTTTTTCTCAGTTTGTCTCCCATAGTTGAGGTCTACCTATGATGTAAATTACAGACGCCTCTCATCTTTTTAAGTGGTGGAACTTGCACTATTGCTGACTGACTAAATACTTTTTTGCCCCACTGTACGTCACTTGTGTCCCTCAAAAAACCAGAACCCGGCCTTGCCACGCAACCAATTTCCAGTGCCCCCGGGAAAGCTTCCGCATTAAAAATATACTCATCCCCATCATCCTCCTCGTCCTCCACCTCCTCTTCGCCCGCTACCTCGTCCTGTACACTGCCCTGACCAGACAATGGCTGACTGTCATCAAGGCTTTCCTCTTCCTCTGGTGCAGATGCCTGATCCTTTATGTGCGTCAAACTTTGCATCAGCAGACGCATTAGGGGGATGCTCATGCTTATTATGGCGTTGTCTGCACTAACCAGCCGTGTGCATTCCTCAAAACACTGAAGGACTTGACACATGTCTTGTATCTTCGACCACTGCACACCTGACAACTCCATGTCTGCCATCCTACTGCCTGCCAGTGTATGTGTATCCTCCCACAAAAACATAACAGCCCGCCTCTGTTGGCACAGTCTCTGAAGCATGTGCAGTGTTGAGTTCCACCTTGTTGCAACGTCTATGATTAGGCGATGCTGGGGAAGGTTCAAAGACCGCTGATAGGTCTGCATACAGCTGGAGTGTACAGGCGAACGTCGGATATGTGAGCAAAGTCCACGCACTTTGAGGAGCAGGTCGGAGAAACCAGGATAAGTTTTCAATAAGCACTGCACCACCAGGTTTAAGGTGTGAGCCAGGCAAGGAATGTGTTTCAGTTGGGAAAGGGAGATGGCAGCCATGAAATTCCTTCCGTTATCACTCACTACCTTGCCTGCCTCAAGATCTACTGTGCCCAGCCACGACTGCGTTTCTTGTTGCAAGAACTCGGACAGAACTTCCGCGGTGTGTCTGTTGTCGCCCAAACACTTCATAGCCAATACAGCTTGCTGACGCTTGCCAGTAGCTGGCCCATAATGGGACAACTGGTGTGCAACAGTGTCATCTGCCGATGGAGTGGTTGGCCGACTGCGGTCTGTGGAAGAGCTGTAGCTTCTGCAGGAGGAGGAGGAGGGGGTGCGAACGCCTACAGCCAACTGTTTCCTAGACCGTGGGCTAGGCACAACTGTCCCGAAATTGATGTCCCCTGTGGACCCTGCATCCACCACATTCACCCAGTGTGCCGTGATGGACACATAACGTCCCTGGCCATGCCTACTGGTCCATGCATCTGTAGTCAGGTGCACCTTTGTACTCACAGATTGCCTGAGTGCATGGACGATGCGCTGTTTAACATGCTGGTGCAGGGCTGGGATGGCTTTTCTGGAAAAAAAGTTGTCGACTGGGTAGCTCGTATCGTGGTTCAGCGTACTCCATCAGGGCTTTGAAAGCTTCGCTTTCAACTAACCGGTAGGGCATCATCTCTAACGAGATTAGTCTAGCTATGTGGGCGTTAAAACCCTGTGTACGCGGATGCGAGGATAAGTACTTCCTTTTTCTAACCAGAGTCTCATGTAGGGTGAGCTGGACTGGAGAGCTGGAGATCGTGGAACTTTCGGGTGTGCCGGTGTACATGGCAGACTGAGAGACGGTTGGAGACGGTATTGTTTCCGCCGGTGCCCTAGATGCAATATTTCCTCCTACAAAACTGGTGATTCCCTGACCCTGACTGCTTTGGGCTGGCAAAGAAACCTGCACAGATACTGCCGGTGGTGCGGAAAATGGTGGCCTTACAGTGACGGAAGGGATGTTGCGTTGCTGACTAGCTTCATTGGCCGAGGGTGCTACAACCTTAAGGGACGTTTGGTAGTTAGTCCAGGCTTGAAAATGCATGGTGGTTAAGTGTCTATGCATGCAACTAGTATTTAGACTTTTCAGATTCTGACCTCTGCTTAAGCTAGTTGAACATTTTTGACAGATGACTTTGCGCTGATCAATTGGATGTTGTTTAAAAAAATGCCAGACTGCACTATTCCTAGCATCGGATCCCTTTTCAGGGATTGCAGACTGAGCTTTAACCGGATGGCCACGCTGTCCTCCAACAGGTTTTGGCTTTGACACGCGTTTTGGGCCAGATACGGGCCCGGCAGATGGAACCTGATGCGATGTTGATGCCTGCTGCGGCCCCTCCTCCACCTCCGCTTCTGAACTACTGCCGCCTGCACCCTGTTCCCCCAATGGCTGCCAATCGGGGTCAACAACTGGGTCATCTATTACCTCCTCTTCGAGCTCGTGTGCAACTTCGTCTGTGTCACTGTGTCGGTCGGTGGTATAGCGTTCGTGGCGGGGCAACATAGTCTCATCAGGGTCTGATTGTGGATCAGTACCCTGAGAGGGCAATGTGGTGGTCTGCGTCAAAGGAGCAGCATAGTACTCTGGCTGTGGCTGTGCATCAGTGCACTCCATGTCAGAATCTACTTGTAATGGGCATGGCCTGTTAAGTGTTTCACTTTCTAAGCCAGGGACGGTATGTGTAAAGAGCTCCATGGAGTAACCCGTTGTGTCGCCTGCTGCATCCTTCTCTCTTGTTGTAGTTTTTGCTGAAGAGGACAAGGAAGCGACTTGTCTCTGACCGTGAACATCCACAAGCGATGCGCTGCTTTTACATTTACCAGTTTCAGAAGAGGAGGCAAAAGAGCTAGAGGCTGAGTCTGCAATGTAAGCCAAAACTTGCTGTTGCTGCTCCGCCTTTAAAAGCGGTTTTCCTACTCCCAGAAAAGAGAGCGTTCGAGGCCTTGTGTAGCCAGACAACGAAACTGGCTCCACAGCTCCAGACTTAGGTGGAATATTTTTATCCCCACGACCACCTGATGCTCCACTACCACTACCATCATTACCAGCTGACAATGAACGCCCACGGCCACGACGACCTCTTGCACCAGACTTCCTCATTGTTTTAAAAACTTAACCAAAGTAACTTTATTTGTTGCTGTCAAACAACTTACACGGTGAGCTATAACTTCAGTATGATTTCAATATCCCTTAACAGGTTGGTGAGACCACAAGGAAAATCAGGCACAATGTTACACACTCTGTTTTCTGTGGCACCAAATCACAGAGATGCCACACACGCAGGACTGTCACTCAAGCACAAATGTCAATATTAATCTCCCACTGTTTTCTTTTTTTTTTCTTTTTCAGGGAGACTTTAGAAACCAAATAATAAAAAATAAATAGGCTTTCTATGGCCCACTGAGTGAGAGATGGCACACACAGGAGTCAGGAGTGGCACACAAGCAGAAAGGGCAATATTAATCTCCCACTGTTTTATTTTTTTTTTCTTTTTCAGGGAGACTTTAGAAACCAAATAATAAAAAATAAATAGGCTTTCTATGGCCCACTGAGTGAGAGATGGCACACACAGGAGTCAGGAGTGGCACACAAGCAGAAAGGGCAATATTAATCTCCCACTGTTTTATTTTTTTTTCTTTTTCAGGGAGACTTTAGAAACCAAATAATAAAAAATAAATAAGCTTTCTATGGCCCACTGAGTGAGAGATGGCACACACAGGAGTCAGGAGTGGCACACAAGCAGAAAGGGCAATATTAATCTCCCACTGTTTTATTTTTTTTTTCTTTTTCAGGGAGACTTTAGAAACCAAATAATAAAAAATAAATAGGCTTTCTATGGCCCACTGAGTGAGAGATGGCACACACAGGAGTCAGGAGTGGCACACAAGCAGAAAGGGCAATATTAATCTCCCACTGTTTTATTTTTTTTTTCTTTTTCAGGGAGACTTTAGAAACCAAATAATAAAAAATAAATAGGCTTTCTATGGCCCACTGAGTGAGAGATGGCACACACAGGAGTCAGGAGTGGCACACAAGCAGAAAGGGCAATATTAATCTCCCACTGATTGATGTAGTGTTTTTTTTTCAGGTAGATTTTAGAACCCAAATCAAGCAAAAAAATTAATAGGCTTTCTATGGCCCACTGAGTGAGAGATGGCACACACAGGAGTCAGGAGTGGCACACAAGCAGAAAGGGCAATATTAATCTCCCACTGTTTTCTTTTTTTTTTCTTTTTCAGGGAGACTTTAGAAACCAAATAATAAAAAATAAATAGGCTTTCTATGGCCCACTGAGTGAGAGATGGCACACACAGGAGTCAGGAGTGGCACACAAGCAGAAAGGGCAATATTAATCTCCCACTGTTTTATTTTTTTTTCTTTTTCAGGTTGACTTTAGAAACCAAATAATAAAAAATAAATAGGCTTTCTATGGCCCACTGAGTGAGAGATGGCACACACAGGAGTCAGGAGTGGCACACAAGCAGAAAGGGCAATATTAATCTCCCACTGTTTTATTTTTTTTTTCTTTTTCAGGGAGACTTTAGAAACCAAATAATAAAAAATAAATAGGCTTTCTATGGCCCACTGAGTGAGAGATGGCACACACAGGAGTCAGGAGTGGCACACAAGCAGAAAGGGCAATATTAATCTCCCACTGATTGATGTAGTGATTTTTTTTCAGGTAGATTTTAGAACCCAAATCAAGCAAAAAAATCAATAGGCTTTCTATGGCCCACTGAGTGAGAGATGGCACACACAGGGATGGCACTCTAGCAGAAATGCCAATCTTAATCTCCCACAAAAAACAAAACAAAACAGGGACTGTCCTACAATTACTATCTCCCTGCAGTAATCTCAGCCAGGTATGGCAGGCAGGAATAAGGAGTGGACTGATGCACAAATTAAATAAAAAGTGTGGACAAACAAAAAAGATAGCTGTGCAGAAAGGAAGGAACAAGAGGATATGTGCTTTGAAAAAAGCAGTTGGTTTGCACAGTGGCGTACACACAGCAATACAGCTATCAGGGAGCCTTCTAGGGCAGCCCAATGAGCTACAGCGCTGAGAGAAAAAAAAAAATGTAGCTTCCACTGTCCCTGCACACCGAAGGTGGTGTTGGACAGTGGAAATCGCTACAGCACAAGCGGTTTGGTGGTTAATGGACCCTGCCTAACGCTCTCCCTGCTTCTAATGAAGCGGCAGCAACCTCTCCCTAAGCTCAGATCAGCAGCAGTGAGATGGCGGTCGGCGGGAACGCCCCTTTATAGCCCCTGTGACGCCGCAGACAGCAAGCCAATCACTGAAATGCCCTTCTCTAAGATGGTGGGGACCAGGACCTATGTCATCACGCTGCCCACACTCTGCGTTCACCTTCATTGGCTGAGAAATGGCGCTTTTCGCGTCATTGAAACGCGACTTTGGCGCGAAAGTCGCGTACCGCATGGCCGATGCAATGCTGGGATCGGCTCGGTTTCATGAGACGCTGACTTTGCCAAAAGTCGGAGACTTTTGAAAATGAACGACCCGTTTCGCTCAACCCTACTCACTATATTATTCATAGTAGAGCACTCTAATTGAGACTGTACTTGTTAGGTGTCGGAAATATCCCACTGCGTGGGAAAGATCCCAAGCATTATCTGGTCCTATGGTCTCCTATTTGTGTCCGGCCGCTGCGATCGCTGCTCAGCACAGACGTTGGTCCCAGCATCTTGCTCAGGCTCATGATATTCACTTGGTTACTTCTGGCTCTTCAGCCAGGTCTATGGTAATCAGTGATATGCAGGTGCAGCATTTTGTAATGCTGTAGATAAGCCCCCGATGTATCCTGAAATATAAGAAAAAGAGGTTAGATTATACTCACCCAGGGGCGGTCCCGCTGTGGTCTGGTCCAATGGGCATCACGGTCCGGTCCGGGGCCTTTCATCTTCATAGGATGATGTCCTCTTCTTGTCTTCATGCTGCGGCTTCGGCGTAGGCGTACTTTGTCTGCCCTGTTGAGGGCAGATCAAAGTACTGCAGTGCACAGGCACCGGGAAAGGTCAGAGAGGCAAAGAGCTGCAGCGTGAAGACAAGAAAAGGACATCATCGTAAGAAGATGGGAGGCCCTGGACCGCGACGCCCATCGGATCAGACCGCCCGCCCAGGTGAGTATAATCTAACCTCTTTTTCTCATCTTTCAGGTTACATCGGGGGCTTTTCTACAGCATTACAGAATGCTGTAGATAAGCCCCTGATGCCGATGGGCGTAGCTCACCTTCGCTTTTGGGGGTGACAGGTTCCCTTTAATTTTCCTGTCCTGTCTTTGGTCCCTCTTGTTTTATCTGGGATCACAATGCTAAAAGACATATTTGTATCCATTATGTGTTTTTACATGTTGATTAATTTTATGTGAGTTTGATATCAATAAAATTTTGTATAAAATTTTCAATGGCATAATTTGACTCTTTGCTCCTCCTTAAGATTCTAATTATTACACTGGTCAACACAAAAAATCATCAGTAAAGGTAAAATGTCTGTTTTATGGAGTTTGATGTGGTGATTCAAAAAAATATGCTTAATTTTGCTTTATCACATAATAGTCCATGAGCCGGGCCAGATATCGGTACCACCCGGAGTGACTAATTTTCTTTGGTATTTTTAGGTAGATGCATGTCTGTAGTTTATTTTTTGATATGATAGCCCTTACATATACGTAGCTTATTAACCCCTTCAGCCCTAGGCCTATTTGTACCCAAGTGCCTAAGCCAATCTGACCTGTGCCACTTCATGGGCTAATAACTTTGGAACGCTTTCACCTATCCAAGCCATTCTGAGATTGTTTTCTCGTGACATATTGTACTTCACGTCAGTGCTAAATGGGAGTCAATATATTTTACCTTTCTATATAAAAAAATGCTAAATATTCGGAAATTTTGGAAAAATCGGCAATTTTTTAACTTTGAAATTCTCTGCTTTTTACAAAAATACTGATACCCCCCATAATAGTTATTAATTTACACTCCCCACATGTTTACTTCATATTGGCATCATTTTGAAAATGAAACCTTATTGTTTTACGACGTAATAGGGCTTATAGTTTTATGCGCAATTTTTCACATTTACAGCAAAACCCACTTTTCAAAGGACCAAGTCACTTCTGAAGTCACTTTAAGGGGCTTACATAACAGAAACCACCCATAAATTACCCCATTTTGCAAACTACACCCCTCAAGCTGTTCAAAACTCATTTTTAAAAACTGTTAACCCTTTAGGTGTTCCACAGGAATTTTAGCATGAGCCAAGAACCAAATATGACGATATCGGTACCACCCGGAGTGACTAGATGTAGTATTTGTAACAAAATTTAATCCAAGTTATGTAAATACACACTGAACATGTCATGTGCATATATATATATATATATATATATATATATATATATATATATATATATATATATATATATATATATATGTTACTCCATAATATCTTCAACATCGGACTCTGAATCTGACTGTTGTTCTACTGGCTCGTCTTCAGTACCCTTGTTCTGGCATGTCTGTAATCTGCACATGTCTGTGCACTTCAGGCCATTGCTGAGGCAAGTACACTGAGGAAGTTCACATGACCGCACACACTTGCAGGACAGTAGCTGTATAATAGCTTCTGGTGCTGGTGCCCCTTGCATCCACTTGACAACAAGCTTTCCGTCGTTATCTATCATCCAACCGCAGTCTGTTGGGTTTGCAACCCATGGCTGGCTCTGCAGACTTCTCCTCCAGATCGCAGCCTGGTAGTTTGCACGCAGTGCATGCATGAAAAGGCAGTCCTGGCAAGGAGGGAGTTGACTTGACTCTACCACTCCACGTCTGGCACAGAACAGCTGATAACGGAGCCTGTTTACCTCAGTTGTTTGGGTAGTTGGCAGGTACATGTGGCAGGTGATTTCCTGTAACTTCTCAAAAAGTTCGGTAGACACTTCCCATGAACGACCAACTTCCTGAAAGGCATCCTGGTATGTCTTGTTCATCTTCAACTGCTTGAGTGTCGTCATCTTCCCACGGCCAGCGAATGCACTGACGGTGTCACAGCCTGTAAATGCATGCATACCAATCAATGAATCACATACGCTGCCTCCCAATGTTCGGCTCAGAGTGGTGATATCCAGGAATCTTGTCCGGTTCTGTGTACCGCATTTCTGGAACAGGTGGGATGGGATTTTGTGGCACATGCCCAGACACAGGACCATGACATCAGTATCCTCCGAAGTGATGATGACCGACTTGTAACCAGATTCTGCTGCATGAAGAGCATGGAGAAGGAGGCGTGTGTCTGCTTCTTCTTGATTTGACTTAAGGTCAGCAGCCTCTTCCCACTGTTCTTTGGTGATCTTAAAGCAGAGCTGCTCACATGTGACATACAGCTCCTTCTCCTCAAGCTTCTCCCTGTGGTGTTTCGCCTTCCATTCTTCTACCAGAAACTTTATGAGACTTGCCTTGTTGGAGGAACTACTTAGAAGCTTTTTCCACTGCTGGATGTTGTGCCCATGTTGAATGTTCTTGAAATGGATCCCTGTGCCTTCATATCTGTTGACTCTTTCTGTATCTTTGATGGATGTCTCCTTGTAGACGTCAAAGACAATATCAATGCGCTTGCTCTTAGCACCCTCATGGATAGCGCGACTCATTGCTGTGCCTGCTAGCTGGCCAAATGTTGCATTGTTTCCCTTCAGTTTCTGAACCAGGCTCATCCCATCAATGATGGTTGCAGAGGGCTCGGGGATCACTTCTGCAGGACGAGCATTTCTCTCCAACTCCCTTGCGAGGGCAGCCTTGTTGGTCTTGCGGATAGACCCATCACCATTGGCAAGTGCCCATGGCAATGGACCCAGGGGATGAGTCAAGACATCACTCATTTGTAGCTTTCTGTTCTCAGCTACAAGTATCATCTGGCCAAATAGGTTTCTGTCAGCCTTCAAAATTACCTCCTTGCCAAGACCTTGTCTGCGTGTCTTCATTTGGATGTTAGAGAACGTTTTAAGTTTGTTCTTCGTCATCTTGTCATGAAACAATGTAGTTGGCTTATCGGTACCCAAACGCTCATCCTTGAATGTTTGATATGCATCCTCTCCTATACTGTATGCCCCTTGAAGGTCTTTGGCTACATCTGGTGGTGCTACAGTCGCTGTTGACAAACTGATAAGTTCACCATTATGCTCTTTGTTGAAGGGGTTCACCCAACCTGTCTCCAGCAGTTGAACGAAAGATTGGACATCGGCTTCATCTCTTCTAATCCTAGACACCTGTAGGTCTGAATGGCTGAAGTCAGTATATTGTTGGCCTACCAGGGCCCTCAGCTGCCTCAAGTACATACTGCGGTACTCTGATGTCAGGTAGAACCTGGAAACAGCTCCAACTTTGAGGCTGAAGCCTTTTGTGCCCCCTGGTGTCTGGGTGTCTTTGTTGATTGTCTCTTCAATGGTCTGGTCCACAGGAATTCGTCCAAAAGGATTCTTGCTACCGATCTGGACCGAAAAGCCACCTTGCATGAAGTATTCATGGACCTCTGGGTGTTCTATGGGCAGCCGAGACATTGTGGCATAGTAATAGGTTAGGTATCGGGCATAGTTGACCTTGTCATAGGCAAAACACCATGGTATCATCTGTCGGATTGCTCCTAGGTGAAGCATCCAGTTGCCTTCTCTTGAAGCTCGAACCAGGGCCAGCATGGTCTCGACCATGTCCAAGTATGACATCCAGAATGCTGAGAGTTGTTCATTTCTGAGGGTCTCAAGATAAACTTGAAAGAGCTTCAGGGTAAGTGTGCAAGATTCATTATCCAAGAGCTTTTCGAAGGATCCCTGCGACACACTGATGCGAAAGTTTGTGATGTTCTTCAGTGTTTCATCCAGATGGTGAAGGTCCCTTGCATGGTTTTCTTCTAGCCATGGAAGGAAGTTTTTCCATGCAAGCCTCATAAGTGCTTCATAGACCAGCTTGTGTAGTCTCACTGCTCTGTTGTACCTCCGGCCGTCCATCACTCCAGACACTGATCCTTCAGCGATTACACCGGATTCAACACACAGATCTCTAAGGCCTGCATCCTGAAATCTGTTCCCTATGATAGAGAGGAGATTACAGATTGTGTGGAAGACACCCATTCTAATTATAATGTTCTTGAACTTCTCCTGTTTCCAGATAACCTCGGCAGCTTTGGCATAGAGTGCTTGATCAAACACACACACAATTCTGTTAAGCTTCAGGGTCTGCATGATGGCATGTGTTTGCTCCAAGACTTCATTCACAGTGGACATGGCTGTTGCAGGAGCATTGATAGTGGGCAGGTAGCTTACAGTGTCCTGGGCCACTACAATGTCGCTGCGGATTTTTATGTTGAACCCAGTCCAACTGCTGGTGGTCTGATCCTCATGGTCTGACATTCTAGCCAGAAGCCAGATATGGTTTTTGGTTTTTGAATCCTGGACCTCCTTGGTAGTGTTAACATTCGAAGTCTCAATCCTGGGTGGCTCTCCCCGCTGCCCAACATTGTATATCGGTAGCATTAATTCTGTCAGAGTTATGCTTCTTTTCTTCGACTTGGTTACATCTGGCAGGACTTTCTTTGTCACAGAGCATGCAACATTGGACTGAACAGCAATGCCATTGACTCTATGAGATGTACCTGCTCCACTTAGTGTCTCCTCAAGTCTGTCAATGTTATCCCAGGCCCCTGGCGCTCCTTCCCTTCCGAGGCCTGCCGTTCCCCAATACTGCAGTGTACGACAACATATCGGGTGTTGTTGTGTTCGGGAGAGATTGGTGAACAAATAGTGGGGTGCATTTTTTGCTGGTACACCTCTTAAAAATAAAAAAATGAGCCTAAAATGACACCTTCATGTAAAAAATGCACTTTTTCCATTTTCTCAACCAAGTGTTTCCAACTACTGTGAAACACTGGTTGGGTCAAAGTGGTCACTATACCCCCTAAAAGATTCCTTGGGGGTGTAGTTTCCAAAATAGGGTCACTTTTTGGGGTTTCCACTGTGGGGGTACCTCAGGCAGCCTTCAAATGTGACATGGCCCCCTAGATTTCTTCCCGTGAATCCGCCACCCAAAAACCACATAGCGCTCCTTCCGTGTTGAGCTGTGCTGTGTGCCCATACTTTAGTTTACGAGTACATGTGGGGTGTTTCTATAAACTGCAGAATTAGGGTAACCAAGTTTGGGTTTGCCGTTAACCCTTGCTAGGTTGCAGGTAAAATTGGATTACAATGTAATATCTGGAAAAAAAATGAAATTTTGAAATTTCGCCTTCATTCTGCTAAAATTCCTGTGGAACACCTAAAGGGTTAACAGTTTTTAAAAATGAGTTTTGAACAGCTTGAGGGGTGTAGTTTGCAAAATGGGGTAATTTATGGGTGGTTTCTGTTATGTAAGCCCCTTAAAGTGACTTCAGAAGTGACTTGGTCCTTTGAAAAGTGGGTTTTGCTGTAAATGTGAAAAATTGCGCATAAAACTATAAGCCCTATTACGTCGTAAAACAATAAGGTTTCATTTTCAAAATGATGCCAATATGAAGTAAACATGTGGGGAGTGTAAATTAATAACTATTATGGGGGGTATCAGTATTTTTGTAAAAAGCAGAGAATTTCAAAGTTAAAAAATTGCCGATTTTTCCAAAATTTCCGAATATTTAGCATTTTTTTATATAGAAAGGTAAAATATATTGACTCCCATTTAGCACTGACGTGAAGTACAATATGTCACGAGAAAACAATCTCAGAATGGCTTGGATAGGTGAAAGCGTTCCAAAGTTATTAGCCCATGAAGTGGCACAGGTCAGATTGGCTTAGGCACTTGGGTACAAATAGGCCTAGGGCTGAAGGGGTTAATAAGCTACGTATATGTAAGGGCTATCATATCAAAAAATAAACTACAGACATGCATCTACCTAAAAATACCAAAGAGAATTAGTCACTCCGCTTGGTACCGATATCGTCAAATTTGGTTCTTGGCTCATGGACTATAAAGTTTCTGAGATAGTATTTTTATTATTACGTTATTTCTACATTTTCAATGTATGTGGCTTTTCCTATGTTATTTCCATTTCTTTGCTTGTCTTACTTAATTGTGAATTTAATTACAGGGACAACATCAGTAAAGGCTTTAGTGAGTTTTATGGGAAGGAATATTGACAGTGCAGTCAATCAATGACTGCTTCTCGGAAAGTCACATGTTAAGGGGAGGAGCTAACTGTCATGAGGCGGTAAGATTTGAGTCAGTCAGGAAAGGATGGTAATCGCAGCAAGGACTGGTATGTTAGACTCTGATAGGAGACAGGCTTCTACAGGGATCTGAGCTCTGACACAGGGAGAAAGAAGGGAAGGCAGCAGACAGCCGCCATTGTGAGAGGATTTTCTCTGCATTTCAAAGAAGGCAAGTCACCTCAGAGGGAAGAAAAGAGCTCAGCCACTGAGGTGTAACAGAGTGAGAGTTTCCACAGAGAGAGAACCTGAAAGCAGACAATATCACACTGAGAAACTGCCTGTCTGCAAATGTTCATCTGTAAGGAATAGGCTGACCCGTTTACATCACAACTGTATATAGTTATCTACCAGATTACCTCCAGTAAAATCAGTTCTAAATACAAGCCGCCTTTGTCATTGCTGGGGAAATATCTACATATAGTCGGTAGGCTCATTGCAATTTTTTTTGTTTGTCACCACCATTGAACTGAACTTACTGTACTGCTAGATCTGATTTAACCCCTTAATGACCGCCAATACATCTTCTAACTGACCTGAGATATAAGAGAATAGCATCCCCATACAGGTGACAATCCAGCAGCTGTCGGCTGTACACTATAGTTGACAACTTGCTGCATTAGCCACCATCAGCGTTGGCACCATCCATATCTGTTTAACCCCTTAGATGCTGCTGTCAATAATGACTACATCATATAAATGTTTAAAAAGAATGTGGCTTCTCCCTATTTATCCCCATCTGCACCCTGAGATCATGATTGTGTGGTCCTGATGTTTGTCATGGCAATTCATGAGCAAATAGCGGCCTTAGAGTCTGCCGGCTACCCTGACCTGTTAAAACGTCAGCAACATATAGGTGGTAAAAATCAACTTTTTAATTCCTATCATGCCACTTTGTATTAATTCCTGAAAAGCACCTGAAGGGTTAAAAAACTACCTGACAGCAGTTTACAGTATGTCATGGGGTGCTGTTTTTAAATGGTATCAGTTTGGGGGTTTCCAATATATAGGACCCGTAAAGTCACTTCAAACCTGGGTAGGCCCCCCCAAAAAGAGATTTTGTACATTTCCTAGAAAAAATGAAAAATTACTGCTACATTTGTAAACCTCTTAAAATGCTAACAAAATAAAATAACATTTTACAAATGGTGCTGATGTAAAGCAGACATGTGGGAAATATTATTTATTAATGTTTTGCTATGGTATGACTATCTGAATTAAAGGGATAATCATTCAAAGTATGAAAATTGCTATTTTTTTTATTTTTTTTTCAAATCTCTGATATTTTGTATAAATAAACACAAAACATATCAACCTAAATTTACCATTATCATGAAGTACAATGTGTCACGAAAAAACATTCTCAAAATCACTGGAATTTGTTGAAGTGTTCCAGAGTTATTACTACATAAATTGACACTGGTCAGATTTTATTAAATTTGGCTCTGTCACAAATGCTTCGACAGTGTATCAATCATCCGAACAGATTCTACTACGCGTGTGGTTCTTTTACATCAAAAGGCCAAGTACGTTCAATCACTTGTGATATTAAAAAGATGTACCAGATGTACTTTAAGTGTCCACTTGGTGATCAAGACAAAAGCAAGGCCCATCATGTCATATGCTCAAGTTGATCAAATGATATTCATGACTGGTTAAATATGAGTAAAGTGGCTATGCCATTTGCTGTTCTTATGACTTGGAGAGAACCCAAAAATCATAGTGATGACTGCTACTTTTGTTTTGTCAAACTGAAGGGCTTTTCTACAAAGAACAAACATAAGATGAATTACCCTGAACTTGAATCTGCAATTAGGCCAGTTCCACATGATGGTACCTTGCCAGTTCCTATACCACCATTGTCTGGATTTGATGAAAATGAAGTAGAATATGAAGACTATGGAGCTGAAGCTACTGGCGAATGTTAGGAGTCGAGTTTCCTCTGCTGCACAGGGGGAATCTCGATCTGTGTCTGCTGCGGTCTCCCATTCTGCATCGGCTGCAGTGGAGCCTGCTCAGCGGAGACGTCAGTCCCAGCATCTCACTGAGACTGATACTGTGCAAAGGGTTACTGCTGCCTCTCCAGGCTCTGCTATTGTACCCTGCACTGATCTGTGGCGAGCAGGCTTTTCTGGGACTAAGTCCTGCTTTGCACACACTGAGCATGCCTAGGGTAAGATCTCTCAGTGGAGATCAAGGGTCACATGCTCAGGTACTGCAGCCAAATCTATTGGTCCTTCTTGGAAGGTCCTGTAGGTGCGCAGGCTCTGTAGCAGCTTCTCATTGGTCCTTCTAGGAAGGTCCTGTACTTGCTGCAGCTATTTAAGGCTCGCATGGCCGCACAGCCATGCCCTAGTATCTTCCAAAGTTACGTGCTTTGCGCCACTGTGGTCATGTGTTTGTATGTGTTCAGGGACCCGGCTGAAATAAGGCCCTAGAATGCTGGCACCTCCGGTGAGGAGATTGTGTTTGTGTGTATTCAGGGACCTGGCTGAAATAAGCCCTAGAATACTGGCACCTCCGGCGAGGAGTTTTGTGTGCATGCATGATCACTGACTGCTCTCATTTGGGTAGTTAGCCTGTGCCTCTGTGAAAGTCTAACAGGGCACAGAGCTTTGCTTTCTCGGCCGCTCTGTGAAGCTAACAGAGCTGGTTCATACCATATTCATTGGGCCGCCAATTACTTAGCAGCAGGTTCTTTCCTGCATGGTGGATCCCGGGTTGCGAACGCACCAATCCCATCTAATAAATATATTTGGTGCGTTCCGCCAACCCTAACAGCGAAGACATGGAGATTTCAAGTCAAGGTGAGTATGTACCTGATGGAGCAGCCAAGCAGCCAGAATGCTTTACTCAACATGAATTAAATGATCTCATCAGAGACCTTTCATTATCAAAAGATAAAGCTGAACTTTTTGCATCTTGGTTGAAACAGAAGAATCTTCTTCATGATGATGTCAAAGTGGGTTATTACCGAAACAGAAGTAACACTTTAAAACAATTTCACAATTGATCGACCAACGGTGTACTGTAAGAATGTGAATGGCCTCTTTGAAGAACTGAGTCAAGAGTATTTTGTTGCAGATTGGCGATTGTTTATTGACTCATCCCAGAGAAGAGTGAAAGCAGTGTTGCTTCACAATGGAAATATGAAACCATCAATCCCTAATGCTCACACATATCATCTAAAGGAAAGTTGTTTTGGATGCTATACAATATAAGCATCATCAAGGAAATATCTGTGGAGATTTGAAAGTGATTGGTCTGCTAATGGGAATGCAAGAAGGTTTTACAAAATATTGTTGCTTCTTGTGTTTATGGGACAGTAGAAATACAGTAGTGCATTATATTCATCATGATTAGGGACGGAGAAACATCTATGCTCCAGAGACAATGTTCAGCATAATCCTTTTGTTGCTCCAACAAAAATCTTTCTTCCTCCACTACATTTAAAGTTGGGAGTGATTATAAACTTTGTGAAAGCCATGGCAAAGACAAATTCACAAGGGTTCCAGTACATTTCACAGAAATTCCCAAGCATTTCAACAGCAAAACTGAAGGATAGGGTTGAGCGAAACGGGTCGATCATTTTCAAAAGTCGCCGACTTTTGGCTAAGTCGGCGTCTCATGAAACCCGATCCGACCCCTGTGCTTGTCGGCCATGCGGTACGCGACTTTCGCGCCAAAGTCGCGTTTCAATGACGCGAAAAGCGCCATTTCTCAGCCAATGAAGGTGAACGCAGAGTGTGGGCAGCGTGATGACATAGATCCTGGTCCCCACCATCTTAGAGAAGGGCATTGCAGTGATTGGCTTGCTGTCTGCGGCGTCACAGGGGCTATAAAGGGGCGTTCCCGCCGACCGCCATCTTACTGCTGCTGATCTGAGCTTAGGGACAGGTTGCTGCCGCTTCGTCAGAAGCAGGGAGAGCGTTAGGCAGGGTCCACTAACCACCAAACCGCTTGTGCTGCAGCGATTTCCACTGTCCAACACCACCTTCGGTGTGCAGGGACTGTGGAAGCTATATTTTTTTTTTTTTCCCCTCAGCGCTGTAGCTCATTGGGCTGCCCTAGAAGGCTCAGTGATAGCTGTATTGCTGTGTGTACGCCACTGTGGAAACCAACTGCTTTTTTCAAAGCACATATCCTCTTGTTCCTTCCTTTCTGCACAGCTATCTTTTTTGTTTGTCCACACTTTTTATTTAATTTGTGCATCAGTCCACTCCTATTGCTGCCTGCCATACCTGGCTTAGATTACTGCAGGGAGATAGTAATTGTAGGACAGTCCCTGTTTTTTTTTTTGTTTTTTTTTGTGGGAGATTAAGATTGGCATTTCTGCTACAGTGCCATCCCTGTGTGTGCCATCTCTCACTGAGTGGGCCATAGAAAGCCTATTTATTTTTTCCGTGATTTGTGTTCTAAATTCTACCTCAACACAAAAACACTACATCAATCAGTGGGAGAAAAATATTGGCCTCAGTCAGGGCTTGTGTGCCACTGCTGTGTGTGCTATCTCTCATTCAGTGGGCTATAGAAAGCCTATTTATTTATTTTTTTTTTTTAATATTATTTGGTTTCTAAAGTCTCCCTGAAAAAAAAAAAATACCTAAAAAAACAGTGGGAGAGTAATATTGCCCTTTCAGCTTGTGTGCCAGTCTTGACTCCTGGGTGTGCCACCTCTCTCTCTCATTCAGTGGGCCATAGAAAGGCTATTTTTTTTTTTGGTTTTTTTAATATTATTTGGTTTCTAAAGTCTCCCTGAAAAAAAAAAAAAAAAACATAAAAAAACAGTGGGAGAGTAATATTGCCCTTTCAGCTTGTGTGCCAGTCTTGACTCCTGGGTGTGCCACCTCTCTCCCTCTCATTCAGTGGGCCATAGAAAGCCTATTTATTTATTTTTTTAAATATTATTGGGTTTCTAAAGTCTCCCTTAAAAAACAAAAAATACACAAAAAAACAGTGGGAGAGTAATATTGCCCTTTCAGCTTGTGTGCCAGTCTTGACTCCTGGGTGTGCCACCTCTCTCTCATTCAGTGGGCCATAGAAAGCATTTTTTTTTTTCCTTGATTTGTGTTCTAAAATCTACCTCAACACAAAAACACTACATCAATCAGTGGGAGAAAAATATTGGCCTCAGTCAGGGCTCGTGTGCCACTGCTGTGTGTGCTATCTCTCATTCAGTGGGCTATAGAAAGCCTATTTATTTATTTTTTTTTTTCTTATTATTTGGTTTCTAAAGTCTCCCTGAAAAAAATAAAAAATAAATAAAAAAACAGTGGGAGAGTAATATTGCCCTTTCAGCTTGTGTGCCAGTCTTGACTCCTGGGTGTGCCACCTCTCTCCCTCTCATTCAGTGGGCCATAGAAAGCCTTTTTTTTTTTTGGTTTTTTTAATATTATTTGGTTTCTAAAGTCTCCCTGAAAAAAAAAAAAAAAAAAAAACAGTGGGAGAGTAATATTGCCCTTTCAGCTTGTGTGCCAGTCTTGACTCCTGGGTGTGCCACCTCTCTCTCTCATTCAGTGGGCCATAAAAAGGCTATTTTTTTTTTGGTTTTTTTAATATTATTTGGTTTCTAAAGTCTCCCTGAAATAAAAAAAAACTTAAAAAAACAGTGGGAGAGTAATATTGCCCTTTCAGCTTGTGCGCCAGTCTTGACTCCTGGGTGTGCCACCTCTCTCTCTCTAATTGTGGGCCATAGAAAGCCTTTTTTTTTTTTTTTTTTTAATATTATTTGGTTTCTAAAGTCTCCCTGAGAAAAAAAAATAAATAAATTAGGTGGGAGATTAATATTGACATTAGTGCTTGAGTGACAGTCCTGCGTGTGTGTCATCTCTGTGATTTTGTGCCACAGAAAACAGAGTGTGTAACATTGTGCCTGATTTTCCTTGTGGTCTCACCAACCTGTTAAGGGATATTGAAATCATACTGAAGTTATAGCTCACCGTGTAAGTTGTTTGACAGCAACAAATAAAGTTACTTTGGTTAAGATTTTAAAACAATGAGGAAGTCTGGTGCAAGAGGTCGTCGTGGGCGTTCATTGTCAGCTGGTAATGATGGTAGTGGTAGTGGAGCATCAGGTGGTCGTGGGGATAAAAATATTCCACCTAAGTCTGGAGCTGTGGAGCCAGTTTCGTCGTCAGGCTACACAAGGCCTCGAACGCTCTCTTTTCTGGGAGTAGGAAAACCGCTTTTAAAGGCGGAGCAGCAACAGCAAGTTTTGGCTTACATTGCAGACTCAGCCTCTAGCTCTTTTGCCTCCTCTTCAGAAACTGGTAAATGTAAAAGCAGCGCGTCGCTTGTGGATGTTCACGGTCAGGGACAAGTCGCTTCCTTGTCCTCCTCAGCAAAAACTACAACAAGAGAGAAGGATGCAGCAGGCGACACAACGGGTCACTCCATGGAGCTCTTTACACATACCGTCCCTGGCTTAGAAAGTGAAACATTTAACAGGCCATGCCCATTACAACTAGATTCTGACATGGAGTGCACTGATGCACAGCCACAGCCAGAGTACTATGCTGCTCCTTTGACTCAGACCACCACATTGCCCTCTCAGGGTACAGATCCACAATCAGACCCTGATGAGACTATGTTGCCCCGCCACGAACGCTATACCACCGACCGACACAGTGACACAGACGAAGTTGCACACGAGCTCGAAGAGGAGGTAATAGATGACCCAGTTATTGACCCCGATTGGCAGCCATTGGGGGAACAGGGTGCAGGCGGCAGTAGTTCAGAAGCGGAGGTGGAGGAGGGGCCGCAGCAGGCATCAACATCGCAACAGGTTCCATCTGCCGGGCCCGTATCTGGCCCAAAACGCGTGTCAAAGCCAAAACCTGTTGGAGCACAGCGTTGCCATCCGGTTAAAGCTCAGTCTGCAATCCCTGAAAAGGGATCCGAGTCTAGGAAGAGTGCAGTCTGGCATTTTTTTAAACAACATCCAACTGATCAGCGCAAAGTCATCTGTCAAAAATGTTCAACTAGCTTAAGCAGAGGTCAGAATCTGAAAAGTCTAAATACTAGTTGCATGCATAGACACTTAACCACCATGCATTTTCAAGCCTGGACTAACTACCAAACGTCCCTCAAGGTTGTAGCACCCTCGGCCAATGAAGCTAGTCAGCAACGCAACATCCCTTCCGTCACTGTAAGGCCACCATTTTCCGCACCACCGGCAGTATCTGTGCAGGTTTCTTTGCCAGCCAAAAGCAGTCAGGGTCAGGGAATCACCAGTTTTGTAGGAGGAAATATTGCATCTAGGGCACCGGCGGAAACAATACCGTCTCCAACCGTCTCTCAGTCTGCCATGTACACCGGCACACCCGAAAGTTCCACGATCTCCAGCTCTCCAGTCCAGCTCACCCTACATGAGACTCTGGTTAGAAAAAGGAAGTACTTATCCTCGCATCCGCGTACACAGTGTTTTAACGCCCACATAGCTAGACTAATCTCGTTAGAGATGATGCCCTACCGGTTAGTTGAAAGCGAAGCTTTCAAAGCCCTGATGGAGTACGCTGAACCACGATACGAGCTACCCAGTCGACACTTTTTTTCCAGAAAAGCCATCCCAGCCCTGCACCAGCATGTTAAACAGTGCATCGTCCATGCACTCAGGCAATCTGTGAGTACAAAGGTGCACCTGACTACAGATGCATGGACCAGTAGGCATGGCCAGGGACGTTATGTGTCCATCACGGCACACTGGGTGAATGTGGTGGATGCAGGGTCCACAGGCGACATCAATTTAGGGACAGTTGTGCCTAGCCCACGGTCTAGGAAACAGTTGGCTGTAGGCGTTCGCACCCCCTCCTCCTCCTCCTCCTCGTCCTCCTGCAGAAGCTACAGCTCTTCCACAGAACGCAGTCTGCCAACCACTCCATCGGCAGATGACACTGTTGCACACCAGTTGTCCCATTATGGGCCAGCTACTGCCAAGCGTCAGCAGGCTGTATTGGCTATGAAGTGTTTGGGCTACAACAGACACACCGCGGAAGTTCTGTCCGAGTTCTTGCAACAAGAAATGCAGTCGTGGCTGGGCACAGT
Organism: Ranitomeya variabilis; assembly: GCF_051348905.1. Classification (NCBI taxonomy): domain Eukaryota; kingdom Metazoa; phylum Chordata; class Amphibia; order Anura; family Dendrobatidae; genus Ranitomeya; species Ranitomeya variabilis. Next base: position 666,763,759 of record NC_135233.1, on the reverse strand, counting down.
AGATCTTGAGGCAGGCAAGGTAGTGAGTGATAACGGAAGGAATTCATGGCTGCCATCTCCCTTTCCCAACTGAAACACATTCCTTGCCTGGCTCACACCTTAAACCTGGTGGTGCAGTGCTTATTGAAAACTTATCCTGGGTTCTCCGACCTGCTCCTCAAAGTGCGTGCACTTTGCTCACATATCCGACGTTCGCCTGTACACGCCAGCCGTATGCAGACCTATCAGCGGTCTTTGAACCTTCCCCAGCATCGCCTAATCATAGACGTTGCAACAAGGTGGAACTCAACACTGCACATGCTTCAGAGACTGTGCGAACAGAGGCGTGCTGTTATTTATTTGTGGGAGGATACACGGGCAAGCAGTAGGATGGCAGACATGGAGTTGTCAGGTGTGCAGTGGTCTAAGATACAAGACATGTGTCAAGTCCTTCAGTGTTTTGAGGAATGCACACGGCTGGTTAGTGCAGACAACGCCGTAATAAGCATGAGCATCCCCCTAATGCGTCTGCTGATGCAAAGTTTGACGCACATAAAGGAGCAGGCGTCTGCACCAGAGGAAGAGGAAAGCCTTGATGACAGTCAGCCATTGTCTGGTCAGGGCAGTGTACAGGACGAGGTAGCGGGCGAAGAGGAGGTGGAGGACGAGGAGGATGATGGGGATGAGTATATTTTTAATGCCGAACCTTTCCCGGGGGCACAGGAAATTGGTTGCGTGTCACGGCCGGGTTCTGGTTTTTTGAGGGACACAAGTGACGTAGATTTGCCTGCAACTGCCCCTCAACCAATCACAACCGGAGATTTGACAACTGGAACTTTGGCCCACATGGCGGATTATGCCTTACGTATCCTAAAAAGGGACACACGCATTACGAAAATGATGAACGATGACGATTACTGGTTGGCCTGCCTCCTTGATCCACGCTATAAAGGCAAATTGCAAAATATTATGCCACATGAGAACTTGGAACTAATATTAGCAACCAAACAATCAACTCTTGTTGACCGTTTGCTTCAGGCATTCCCAGCACACAGCGCACGTGATCGTTCTCACACGAGCTCCAGGGGGCAGCAGACTAGGAGTGTTAGGGGTGCACACATCAGAAGTGGCGTTGGACAGAGGGGTTTTCTGACCAGGTTGTGGAGTGATTTTGCTATGACTGCAGACAGGACAGGTACTGCTGCATCAATTGAAAGTGACAGGAGACAACATTTGTCCAGTATGGTTACTAACTATTTTTCATCCCTTATCGATGTTCTCCCTCAACCGTCATTCCCATTTGATTACTGGGCCTCCAAATTAGACACCTGGCCAGAATTGGCAGAATATGCATTGCAGGAGCTTGCTTGCCCGGCAGCAAGTGTCCTATCAGAAAGAGTATTCAGTGCTGCAGGTTCAATATTAACCGAAAAAAGGACTCGTCTGGCTACCCAAAATGTTGACGATCTAACATTCATTAAAATGAACCACAACTGGATTTCGAAATCTTTTGCCCCACCTTGCCCGGCCGACACCTAGCTTTCCTATGAAAGGCTCTTGCCTGTGAATTACTTTTCTAATGTCTAATTTGCTGCAGCTGATTGTACAGCATACGACATGTTTACACCTCCCTAAATGGCCAAACTCCCCACACGGGGCCGTGGTATCGCGACTTGGCGCAAGCACCCGTGAGACTGCTGTTTGTCTGAAGAGGTGGGTGTGCTCGCTTTTGGTTGACGGCATTGCTACTGGGTCCCTCATAGTACAATGTAGTGTCTCTGGCGGTGGTGGTGCGCACCCAACGTCAGACACACCGTTGTAACATGAGGGGCCCTGGGGCGGTCCCGCCGGCCTCTAGAGAGTTCCCCCCTACCCCAGCTCAAAATGTGCTCTACCACATGCAAAATTATGTCGCACAGCTCCACCAATCTTTAGTCTATTCGCTGACATCATTCAATGTCTGGCACTGACAATACAAATTTGTAGACATCTATGATGCAACTTAAAGTAGTCTGTGTCTGTGTCCTATATTGGCACCATTAAATAGTTACTGCCAAATTACTATGTCAGAAACTCAGCAGATGAGCCCACCCCTGTACCTAAGTATGCCACCTTTTTTTTTGTTTTGGTTGTTTTGCGAGACATTAACATCTATTTATATTTTGGGAGTACTGGGATAGACACTCCTTGCACTACTCCTCCACTCACCACCAAGCTGCCCGTGTATCCATGTAACCGCTGTAAAACTGCCATGAGCCTATTGTTTGTTATTTTAGGCCTTTGATAGCCTGTCTGCGGTCCCTACTTTAAATACTCCTCCACTCACCACCAAGCTGCCTGCCCGTGTATCCATGTAACCGCTGTAAAACTGCCATGAGCCTATTGTTTGTTATTTTAGGCCTTTGAAGCCTGTCTGCGGTCCCTACTTTAAATACTCCTCCACTCACCACCAAGCTGCCTGCCCGTGTATCCATGTAACCGCTGTAAAACTGCCATGAGCCTATTGTTTGTTATTTTAGGCCTTTGATAGCCTGTCTGCGGTCCCTACTTTAAATACTCCTCCACTCACCACCAAGCTGCCTGCCCGTGTATCCATGTAACCGCTGTAAAACTGCCATGAGCCTATTGTTTGTTATTTTAGGCCTTCGAAGCCTGTCTGCGGTCACTCCTTCCACTAGGCCTCCACTGACCAGACCACTGCTGCCCGTGTACCCCTGGAACCAATTTTAAAGTGCCTACAGCCAGCCAATTTTATTGTGTTAGGCCTTCGAAGCCTGTCTGCGGTCCCTCCTTCCAATAGGCCTACACTGACAAAGGTACACCTGACAACAGACACATGGACCTGTAGGCATGGCCACGGAAGGTTACGTGTCCTTTGTGGCTCAATGGGTTAATGTATTGGATGCATGGTCCACACAGGGGACAGCCTGCTAAGTCTGTATGCAGTCCCTAATTCAAGTTGTCCTCAACTGAATAAAGCTGAGCTTCTACCTTCTGGCACTCATTAAGTGTTTTTTAAAAAACAAAATGGTGGTTAGGGCCTACTAACGGCTTCTGCCCCTCCCTGGTGTTGCCCTCAACTGAATAAAGTTGAGCTTCTACCTTCCGGCTCAGATTAACTGCTGTTTTTAAACACATTGCTGGTTCCGGCCTACTAACGGTGTCTGCCCCTCCCTGGTGTTGCCCTCAACTGAATAAAGCTGAGCTTCTACCTTCCGGCTCTGATTAACTGCTGTTTTTAAACACATTGCTGGTTCCGGCCTACTAACGGTGTCTGCCCCTCCCTGGTGTTGCCCTCAACTGAATAAAGCTGAGCTTCTACCTTCCGGCTCTGATTAACTGCTGTTTTTAAACACATTGCTGGTTCCGGCCTTCTAACGGTGTCTGCCCCTGCCTGGTTTTGCCCTCAACTGAATAAAGCTGAGCTTCAACCTTCTGAATCTCATTAAGTGTTTTTTAAAAAACAAAATGGTGGTTAGGGCCTACTAACGGCTTCTGCCCCTCCCTGGTGTTGCCCTCAACTGAATAAAGCTGAGCTTCTACCTTCCGGCTCTGATTAACTGCTGTTTTTAAACACATTGCTGGTTCCGGCCTACTAACGGTGTCTGCCCCTCCCTGGTGTTGCCCTCAACTGAATAAAGCTGAGCTTCTACCTTCCGGCTCTGATTAACTGCTGTTTTTAAACACATTGCTGGTTCCGGCCTACTAACGGTGTCTGCCCCTGCCTGGTGTTGCCCTCAACTGAATAAAGCTGAGCTTCAACCTTCTGGCTCTCATTAAGTGTTTTTTAAAAAACAAAATGGTGGTTCCGGCCTACTAACGGTGTCTGCCCCTGCCTGGTGTTGCCCTCAACTGAATAAAGCTGACTTCAACCTTCTGGCTCTGATTAACTGCTGTTTTTAAACACATTGCTGGTTCCGGCCTACTAACGGTGTCTGCCCCTCCCTGGTGTTGCCCTCAACTGAATAAAGCTGAGCTTCTACCTTCCGGCTCTGATTAACTGCTGTTTTTAAACACATTGCTGGTTCCGGCCTACTAACGGTGTCTGCCCCTCCCTGGTGTTGTCCTCAACTGAACAAAGCTGAGCTTCCACATTCTGGCTTTCGGCCTATACTATCAGATATTAAACTGCATTTGGCCTACTAGTGTGGTTAGGCCCTTGAAACAGTGTCTGCTGCTCTTGGGTTTGCTACTCCACTGAACAAAGCAATGCCGCCTGTTTAGTCCTGTTACCAATTTTGATCTGCATTTAGCCTACTTTATTCTTTGGCCCTATATCTGTTTCCTCCTCATCCTGCCCATTGCCCAGCCACTGCTAGATGAGTCTGCTGGTACATTGACCTAGACCACTACATTCCCCTTGTACTCTACACAGCCAGAATCTGACCCTGCTGAAAGTAAGGTTCCCCTTCCCGCATATTATACCACCTTACACAGGGACAAAGAGGAAGGTGCAGATGAAAGTGCAGGTTCCTTCATCAGGTGGGGGGGATTACTCGTTGGCGACGTCACTGGCACAGGGCCACTCAGAGTATGCAAAAGTGTCGCTGCTGGTGGGAGGCGCCCCCGCCATGCAAACACACCGCCGTACTTTGAGGGGCCCTGTGCCAGTGCCAATGCGAACGAGTGGGCCCCCCCTGCTTGCTCAGGATCACAGCACTTGCAACGTTGAAATACTTACCTCTCCCTGCTCCACCGCCATGACGTAGTCCATGTTTCCTGGGCCCACTAAAACCTTGAACCAGCCCTACCCCCACAACTTTTGCCAAATGACCCCCAATTTCCAGTGCCCAACTATTATTATAAAGTTAATTAAGATTGACAAGCTTCAGAAAACAAGAATGGATGTTTTTGGCAGTAAAATGTGCACTGTAGGTGTTTTCCTGGCCTCCACTCACTGCCGGCTATGCTTCCCCATTGACTTGCATTGGGTTTCGTGTTTCGGTCGATCCCCGACTTTTAGCGATAATCGGCCGACTTCACTCGACTCGACTCTGGACTAAATCGGGTTTCACAAAACCAGACTCGATCTTAAAAAAATGAAAGTCGCTCAACCCTACTGAAGGACCCTTCCTTTTATTTATTTATTTTATTGGTCCTCTGATCAGAGAGCTTATGAGAGATGATAAGTTTGAAGGAACTCTAAATGATAAGGAATTGAGATCTTGGAAAAGCTTCAAGTGGATGCTTGAAAACTCCTTAGAAAAAAAAATCTCCACAATATGTTGAAGGTGTTAAGGAACTGCTAAATGCATACCCGTGTCTTAGATGCCGCATGTCTCTGAAAATGCACTTTTTGCATTCACGTTTAGATTTCTTCCCTCAAAATCTTGGGGATGTAAGTGATGAACAAGACGAGTGGTTACATCAGAACATTAAAGTAATGGAACACCGCTACCAGGGTTATTTAAATGACTCGATGTCAGCCACTGCTAGGGCATTTGCAAGCACATAATTGTTTATTCAAAATTCATTAGCAGTTGCAATTGTAAGTAGGCTAATTGCCGCATAGTCGATGGGAAGTATGTGTCACAGAGATGGCTGCTCTCTGTGATGTAACCCAGAGTATTTTCTTTAGTGCACGTAACTACTAAGAGGTTCATTTGGTGTACCTGGGACTGGGTTGTGGGTAGCTATAAGAGATGCGCGAGTCTGGCTAGCCACTAGAGATGAGCCACCTCCCTAGTGTTCGGGTTCGGTTCGGTTCGTCGAACAGGGAGATGTTCGCCGAACTGTTTGTCGAACTGTTCGACGAACACCGTCGAAACCCATTGAAACCAATGGCAGGCAAACACAAACACATACAAACACATAGAAAACACATAGAAAACACCTTTAAAGGTGTCCAAAAGCTGACAAACTGCTCAGAAGACACAACAAACACATGGAAAAGTCACAACTACAGATGGTCATGCGAAATGAAAAGAGGTGGAGGAGTAAGAGGAGGAGGAGACACAGATATAGGCATGTCATGCCCTTCTAAAGTTAAGAAAGGCTGGAGTAAAAATCTAAACTCACTCTACCAACACCCAGACGTCTTGACAAAAAAATAAATATCTTTAGGTAGAATGGCGGCGGGTCCATTCAGAACACTTTTCTTAGAAAACGTAGTGGTACCCCTGTTGAGAGTTGTGCCAAAAAATGAACCCAATACATTCAGACTAATCCACCATTTGTCATATCCAAGGGGCAGGTCAGTAAATGACAACATCAACGCAGAACCAAGGACAGTACTATGTACTGTACCTCCTTTGATGATGCAATCAGGTGGGTCAAGAAGTTGGGAAGGGGCACCCTAATGGCCAAAACAGACATTGAGGGGGCGTTCCGGTTACTACCTTTGCCTCCGAATAGTGTCCTCCCATTGGGCTGCTTCTGTGAAGGAGCATACTACATAGATCGCTGTTTGCCCATGGGGTGCTCCATATCCTGCTCACTATTTGAGGCGTTTAGTTGCTTCCTCGAATGTGTCATCATGGACGTTTGTAAGGCAGCACATATTATCCATTACCTCGACGACTTCTTATGCCTGGGCCCAAAAGATTCGCCACAGTGTGAAAACACACGGTAGTCCACCTGTGAGAAGGAGAGAGCTGGAGGGAGAGTGGACACCCCAGAGCCGAGGGGTTAGATTGAGAAAGAAAGAAGGCGGTGTAGCTTGCTTCATGGGTGGGGTACTCTGCTGAGTAGCAGAAATTGCTACTAGGCCCAAAAGGATTTCCTTGGCCACATGCCATTAAAAAATAGTAGTTAGGTAAACAGGCGGTGTAGCTTGCTTCATGGGTGGGGTACTCTGCTGAGTAGCACAAAATGCTATTAGGTACAAAACGATTTCCTGGGCTAGATGAGTTAAAAATTAGTAATTAGATCAACAGGCGATGTAGCTTGCTTCATGGGTGGGGTACGCTGCTGAGTAGCACTAAATTCTACTAGGCCCAAAAGGATTTCCTGGGCTAGATGCCATTACAAAATAGTAGTTAGGTAAACAGGCGGTGTAGCTTGCTTCATGGGTTGGGTACGCTGATGAGTTGCACCAAATTCTACTAGGCCCAAAAGGATTTCCTGGGCTAGATGCCGTTACAAAATAGTAGTTAGGTAAACAGGCGGTGTAGCTTGCTTCATGGGTTGGGTACGCTGATGAGTTGCACCAAATTCTACTAGGCCCAAAAGGATTTCCTGGGCTAGATGCCGTTACAAAATAGTAGTTAGGTAAACAGGCGGTGTAGCTTGCTTTATGGGTGGGGTACGCTGCTGAGTTGCACCAAATTCTAATAGGGCCAAAAGGATTTCCTGGGCTAGATGCCATTACAAAATAGTAGTTAGGTAAACAGGCAGTGTAGCTTGCTTCATGGGTGAAGTACGCTGCTGAGTAGCACCAAATTCTACTAGGACCCAAAGAATTTCCTGAGCCAGATGCTGTTAAAAATAGTACTTAGTTAAACAAGCGGTGGGTGTTGTGAATTTGGATTCTGGGCTCCCCCGGTGGCTACTGGTGGAATTGAACTGGTGTCTTCATCTTCTCTGTTCACCTGTTCCCATCAAGATGTGGGAGTCGCTATATAACCTTGCTGCTCTGTTAGTTGCTTGCCGGTCAACAATGTTATCAGAAGCCTCTCTGTGCTTGTTCCTGCTCCTAGACAACTACTAGATAAGTTGGACTCTTGTCCATGTTTGTTTTTGCATTTTTGTTCCAGTTCACAGCTGTAGTTTCGTTACTGTGTCTGGAAAGCTCTTGTGAACAGGAATTGCCACTCTGGTGTTATGAGTTAATGCCAGAGTTTTAAAGTAATTTCTGGATGGTGTTTTGATAGGGTTTTCAGCTGACCATGAAAGTGTCCTTTCTGTCTTCTGCTATGTAGTAAGTGGACCTCAAATTTGCTAAACCTATTTTCATACTACGTTTGTTATTTCATCTTAACTCACCGCCAATACATGTGGGGGGCCTCTGTCTCCTTTCGGGGTATTTCTCTAGAGGTGAGCTAGGACTAATATTTTTCTCTGCTAGCTTTATTTAGTCCTCCGGCTGGTGCTAGGCATCTAGAATCAACGTAGGCATGCTACCCGGCCACTGCTAGTTGTGCGTTAGGTTCAGTTCATGGTCAGCTTAGTTCCCATCTTCCAAGAGCTAGTTTCTATATATGCTGATGCTATGTTCTCTTGCCATTGAGAACATGACAGTTTGACCGGCCCTCTAAAGGGTTAAAATCCTTGGCTGAGTAAGGAGAGAAATAAGTAGTCTGCTGAAATTTTATTTATTTTTTCTCTCCTTTGAATGGCTCTGTGTCCACCTGTTTGTAATGGATCTTCAGAGTGTAACTGCAGGTTTGAATAATCTCGCCACGAAGGTACAAAATTTGCAAGACTTTGTTTGTCATGCACCTGTATCTGAGCCGAGAATTCCTTTGCCGGAATTTTTCTCGGGGAATAGATCTGGGTTTCAGAATTTTCGAAATAATTGCAAATTATTTTTGTCCTTGAAATTTCGCTCTGCCGGAGACCCTGCACAGCAGGTCAGGATTGTGATTTCCTTGCTCCGGGGCGACCCTCAAGACTGGGCTTTTTCATTGACACCAGGGGATCCTGCGTTGCTCAATGTGGATGCGTTTTTTCTGGCCTTGGGGTTGCTTTATGACGAACCTCATTTGGAGCTTCAGGCAGAAAAAACTTTGATGTCCCTATCTCAGGGGCAAGATGAAGCGGAAATTTACTGCCAAAGATTCCGTAAATGGTCTGTGCTTACTTAGTGGAATGAGTGCGCCCTGGCGGCGACTTTCAGAGAGGGTCTCTCTGATGCCATTAAGGATGTTATGGTGGGGTTCCCTGTGCCTGCGGGTCTGAATGAGTCCATGACAATGGCTATTCAGATCGATAGGCGTTTGCGGGAGCGCAAACCAGTGCACCATCTGGCGGTGGCCACTGAGAAGTCGCCAGAGAGTATGCAGTGTGATAGAATTCTGTCCCGAAGCGAGCGGCAGAATTTTAGACGGAAAAATGGGTTGTGTTTCTATTGTGGTGATTCTACTCATGTTATATCAGCATGCTCTAAGCGCACTAAAAAGCTTGATAAATCTGTTTCCATTTGCACCTTACCGTCTAAGTTTATTCTATCTGTGACCCTGATTTGCTCTTTGTCATCTATTACCACGGACGCCTATGTCGACTCTGGCGCCGCTTTGAGTCTTATGGATTGGTCCTTTGCCAAACGCTGTGGGTATGATTTAGAGCCTTTGGAGACTTCTATTCCTCTGAAGGGGATTGACTCCACCCCATTGGCTAATAATAAACCACAATACTGGACACAAGTAACTATGCGTATTAATCCGGATCACCAGGAGATTATTCGCTTTCTGGTGTTGTATAATCTACATGATGATTTGGTGCTAGGATTGCCTTGGCTGCAATCTCACAACCCAGTCCTCGACTGGAGAGCTATGTCTGTGTTGAGCTGGGGATGTAAGGGGACTCATGGGGATGTACCTGTGGTTTCCATTTCATCATCTATTCCCTCTGAAATTCCTGAGTTCCTGTCTGACTATTGTGACGTCTTTGAAGAATCCAAGCTTGGTTCGTTACCTCCGCACCGAGAGTGCGATTGTGCCATAGATTTAATCCCGGGTAGTAAATACCCAAAGGGTCGTTTATTTAATTTGTCTGTGCCTGAACATGCTGCTATGCGAGAATATATAAAGGAGTCCTTGGAAAAGGGACATATTCGTCCATCGTCATCTCCCTTAGGAGCCGGTTTTTTCTTTGTGTCAAAAAAAGACGGCTCTTTGAGACCATGTATTGATTATCGGCTTTTGAATAAGATCACTGTTAAATATCAATACCCATTGCCGTTGCTGACTGATTTGTTTGCTCGCATAAAGGGGGCCAAGTGGTTCTCTAAGATTGACCTTCGTGGGGCGTATAATTTGGTGCGAATCAGGCAGGGGGATGAGTGGAAAACCGCATTTAATACGCCCGAGGGCCACTTTGAGTATTTAGTGATGCCTTTTGGTCTTTCAAATGCTCCGTCAGTTTTCCAGTCCTTTATGCATGATATTTTTCGCGATTATTTGGATAATTTTATGATTGTGTATCTGGATGATATTCTGATTTTTTCGGATGACTGGGACTCTCATGTCCAGCAAGTCAGGAGGGTTTTTCAGGTTTTGCGGTCTAATTCTTTGTGTGTGAAGGGTTCTAAGTGTGTTTTTCGGGTACAGAGGATTTCCTTTTTGGGATATATTTTTTCCCCCTCTTCCATTGAAATGGATCCTGTCAAGGTTCAAGCTATTTGTGATTGGACGCAGCCCTCTTCTCTTAAGAGTCTTCAGAAATTTTTGGGCTTTGCTAACTTTTATCGTCGATTTATTGCTGGTTTTTCTGATATTGCTAAGCCATTGACCGATTTGACTAAGAAGGGTGCTGATGTTGCTGATTGGTCCCCTGATGCTGTGGAGTCCTTTCGGGAGCTTAAGCGCCGTTTTTCCTCTGCCCCTGTGTTGCGTCAGCCTGATGTTGCTCTACCTTTTCAGGTTGAGGTCGACGCTTCTGAGATCGGAGCTGGGGCAGTGTTGTCGCAGAAAAGTTCTGACTGCTCCGTGATGAGGCCTTGTGCCTTCTTTTCCCGTAAATTTTCGCCCGCTGAGCGGAATTATGATGTTGGGAATCGGGAGCTTTTGGCCATGAAGTGGGCTTTTGAGGAGTGGCGCCATTGGCTTGAGGGGGCCAGACATCAGGTGGTGGTATTGACAGACCACAAAAATTTGATTTATCTTGAGACCGCCAGGCGCCTGAATCCTAGACAGGCGCGCTGGTCATTATTTTTCTCTCGGTTTAATTTTGTGGTGTCATACCTACCGGGTTCTAAGAATGTTAAGGCGGATGCCCTTTCTAGGAGTTTTGAGCCTGACTCGCCTGGTAACTCTGAGCCCACAGGTATCCTTAAGGATGGAGTGGTATTGTCAGCAGTTTCTCCAGACCTGCGGCGGGCCTTGCAGGAGTTTCAGGCGGATAGACCTGATCGTTGCCCACCTGATAAACTGTTTGTTCCTGATGATTGGACCAGTAGAGTCATCTCTGAGGTTCATTCTTCTGCGTTGGCAGGTCATCCTGGCATTTTTGGTACCAGGGATTTGGTGGCAAGGTCCTTCTGGTGGCCTTCCCTGTCACGAGATGTGCGAGGCTTTGTGCAGTCTTGTGACGTTTGTGCTCGGGCCAAGCCTTGTTGTTCTCGGGCTAGTGGATTATTGTTGCCCTTGCCTATTCCTAAGAGGCCTTGGACGCACATCTCGATGGATTTTATTTCAGATCTGCCTGTTTCTCAGAAGATGTCTGTCATCTGGGTGGTGTGTGACCGTTTTTCTAAGATGGTCCATTTGGTTCCTCTGCCCAAGTTGCCTTCTTCTTCCGAGTTGGTTCCTCTGTTTTTTCAAAATGTTGTTCGTTTGCATGGTATTCCTGAGAATATCGTTTCTGACAGAGGGACCCAATTCGTGTCTAGATTTTGGCGGGCATTCTGTGCTAGGATGGGCATAGATTTATCTTTTTCGTCCGCTTTCCATCCTCAGACTAATGGCCAGACCGAGCGGATTAATCAGACCCTGGAGACATATCTGAGGTGTTTTGTGTCTGCTGACCAGGATGATTGGGTTGCTTTTTTGCCATTGGCGGAGTTCGCTCTCAATAATCGGGCCAGCTCTGCCACTTTGGTGTCCCCGTTTTTCTGTAATTCGGGGTTTCATCCTCGATTTTCCTCTGGTCAGGTGGAATCTTCGGATTGTCCTGGAGTGGATGCTGTGGTGGAGAGATTGCATCAGATCTGGGGGCAGGTGGTGGACAATTTGAGGTTGTCCCAGGAGAAGACTCAGCTTTTTGCCAACCGCCACCGTCGTGTTGGTCCTCGGCTTTGTGTTGGGGATTTGGTGTGGTTGTCTTCTCGTTTTGTCCCTATGAGGGTCTCTTCTCCTAAGTTTAAGCCTCGGTTCATCGGCCCGTATAAGATATTGGAGATTCTTAACCCTGTTTCCTTCCGTTTGGACCTCCCTGCATCCTTTTCTATTCATAACGTTTTTCATCGGTCATTATTGCGCAGGTATGAGGTACCGGTTGTGCCTTCCGTTGAGCCTCCTGCTTCGGTGTTGGTTGAGGGTGAGTTGGAGTACGTTGTGGAGAAAATCTTAGACTCTCGTGTTTCCAGACGGAGACTCCAGTATCTGGTCAAGTGGAAGGGATACGGCCAGGAGGATAATTCTTGGGTGAATGCATCTGATGTTCATGCCTCTGATCTGGTTCGTGCCTTTCATAGGGCCCATCCTGATCGCCCTGGTGGTTCTGGTGAGGGTTCGGTGCCCCCTCCTTGAGGGGGGGGTACTGTTGTGAATTTGGATTCTGGGCTCCCCCGGTGGCTACTGGTGGAATTGAACTGGTGTCTTCATCTTCTCTGTTCACCTGTTCCCATCAAGATGTGGGAGTCGCTATATAACCTTGCTGCTCTGTTAGTTGCTTGCCGGTCAACAATGTTATCAGAAGCCTCTCTGTGCTTGTTCCTGCTCCTAGACAACTACTAGATAAGTTGGACTCTTGTCCATGTTTGTTTTTGCATTTTTGTTCCAGTTCACAGCTGTAGTTTCGTTACTGTGTCTGGAAAGCTCTTGTGAACAGGAATTGCCACTCTGGTGTTATGAGTTAATGCCAGAGTTTTAAAGTAATTTCTGGATGGTGTTTTGATAGGGTTTTCAGCTGACCATGAAAGTGTCCTTTCTGTCTTCTGCTATGTAGTAAGTGGACCTCAAATTTGCTAAACCTATTTTCATACTACGTTTGTTATTTCATCTTAACTCACCGCCAATACATGTGGGGGGCCTCTGTCTCCTTTCGGGGTATTTCTCTAGAGGTGAGCTAGGACTAATATTTTTCTCTGCTAGCTTTATTTAGTCCTCCGGCTGGTGCTGGGCATCTAGAATCAACGTAGGCATGCTACCCGGCCACTGCTAGTTGTGCGTTAGGTTCAGTTCATGGTCAGCTTAGTTCCCATCTTCCAAGAGCTAGTTTCTATATATGCTGATGCTATGTTCTCTTGCCATTGAGAACATGACAGGTGGGTGGCTGGGCTCCTCTGCTGACTAGCAGACACTGAAGCTTTGGAGCAGACCTCTGAATCCCAGGCCATAGTATGAGTAAACAACTCTGCAGACGACCCCACCCACCTGGAATTGACGATGGCAACGTCATGTAAAACTCAGCAAGGAGACTAAATCAAAGAGTCTCCATTTTTTCCAAAAATTCGGCCACAGACACCACTTAAGTGGCATCAATTTCGCCAGAGTTTTTTAAAACGGTTGGTGAGGTGATTTTCAAAAATCATCAAGCTTTTAGTCTCCCCAAGATGACACAGGGTAGAAAGAGTAGAAAAGTCCTTGAGGATCCAGGATTTGTTCCTCTTGATGAACGTTAGTCTGTCTACATTGTCACTGGACAGCCGCGTGCGCTTATCTGTCAGCACACCACCAGCAGCGCTGAACACACGTTCAGAGAGAACGCTGGCTGCGGGGCATGACAAGATCTCCAAGGCATGAGTGGCAAGCTCAGGCCATTTTTCAAGATTGGAAGCCCAAAATGAGCAAGGGCCCAGTTCCACAGTCATGGCATCGATGTTAACTTGGAGATACTCTTGTACCATCCTCTCTAGGCGTTGGCTGTGCGTCAGACTTCTTGTCTCCCGTGGCCTTGCAAAGGATGGTCTAAAAAAATCTTGAAACGATTGGAAAAAATTGCTGTTACCACCAGATACGATGTTACTGTTACGGTTTGAGTGATGACTCGATAGTCCCACGGTTGGCAAGTTATAACTCAGAGATTCACTACGTGCACCACTGGTGTTTTGTGGAAAAGCAGATGTTAGATTCTGTAACAGTCTCTGCTGATACTCCTGTATGCGTGAATCCCTTTCTATGGCAGGAATTATTTCACCAAATTTGCTTTTGTACCGGGTATCTAAGAGTGTGGCAACCCAGTAGTCGGCATTACTTCGGGTTCTGACAATCTGAGGGTTATGTTGTAGGTAGTGCAGCAAGAAGGCACTCATGTGTCTTGCACATTCAGGAGGACCAAGTCCTTGTTGTCTTGGTGGTGGTGAGGTGAGAATCATGCTTCCATCGTCTGCCCTCTCCCCCCAACCTCGCACAACAGAAATTTGATCAAGGTCTCCCTCATCTGATGAGTCTTCCATGCCCAGCGCCAGTTCATCCTCCACTTCTTCCTCACCTCCTGCACCTTCCTCAACAGTTTGGTTGCTACCATGCACCCTCGGTAATCCCTCTCCCCCAGCCTCCAATGCCAGCCACCTTGGTGCTGCCAACCTTCTTGACCTTTGAGATATGATCCCTTCCACATACGACTCCTCCTGTTCCTCCTCCTCCTCCTCTTGTTCCACCACCTGACTCCGAACACTGTGTAAGTTGTGCTCCAGCATGTAAATCACCGGAATGGTCATGCTGATAATGGCATCATGAGCACTAAACATCTTCGTTGCTATTTCAAAACTGTGCAGAAGTGTGCATAGGTCCCTGATCTGAGACCACTCCTGCAGCGTGATTTGCCCCACCTCTTGATCTTGTTGGCCCAGGCTATACGTCATAAAGTATTGCACCAGAGCTCGTCGGTGCTGCCACAGTCATTGCAACATGTGCAGAGTTGAATTCCACCGTGTGGGCACATCGCATTTCAGCCGGTAAACTGGCAGGCTGTCATGATCTCTGCAGGCAGAGATCATAGCAAGCCTATAGAGGGACAAGCTCTCGGAAGATGGAACTATACTGACCATGAACTAAGCCTGCCGCGCAACTAGAAATAGCCAGGTAGCATTTCCTATTTATCGCTAGATGCCCAGCTCTGGCCTAAGACCTAAATAGCTAGCAGAGGGAAATATAAGACCTGGCTCACCTCTAGAGAAATATTCCAAAGAAGACAGTAGCCCCCCACATATAATGACGGTGAGTTCAGATGAAACAACAAACGCAGCAGGAAAATAGTCTTAGCAAATTTGAGGTCCGCTTACTAGATAGCAGAAGACAGATAGTATACTTTCATGGTCAGCAGAAAAACACTAACAAAACACCATCCAGAGATTACCTTAAACTCTGGCATTAACTCATAACGCCAGAGTAGCAATCCCTGATCAACGAGAGCTTTCCAGACACAGTAACAAAACTTCAGCTGTGAACTGGAACAAATAGGCAAAACAAAACATGGACAAAAGTCCAACTTATCTAGTAGTTGTCTAGAAGCAGGAACAAGCACTGAGAGGCATCAGATAACATTGTTGACCGGCAAGAAACCACCAGAGAAATGAGCTTAAATAGCGACACCCACTACTGATGGAACCAGGTGAAACAGGAAAGAGGATGACAAATCCAATTCCACAAGCGGCCACCGGGGGAGCCCAGAATCCAAATTCACAACAGTACCCCCCCCTCAAGGAGGGGGCACCGAACCCTCACCAGATCCACCAGGGCGACCAGGATGAGCCCTATGGAAGGCACGAACAAGATCAGAAGCATGAACATCAGATGCATTGACCCAAGAATTATCCTCCTGGCCGTAACCCTTCCAGTTGACCAGATACTGGAGTCTCCGTCTGGAAACACGAGAGTCCAAAATTTTCTCCACAACGTACTCCAACTCACCCTCAACCAACACCGGAGCAGGAGGCTCAACTGAAGGTACAACAGGTACCTCATACCTGCGCAATAACGACCGATGAAAAACGTTATGAATGGAAAAGGACGCAGGGAGGTCCAAACGGAAAGAAACAGGATTAAGAATCTCCAATATTCTATAAGGGCCGATGAACCGAGGTTTAAACTTAGGAGAAGAGACCCTCATAGGGACAAAACGAGAAGACAACCACACCAAATCTCCAACACAAAGCCGAGAACCAACACGACGATGACGGTTGGCAAAACGCTGAGTCTTCTCCTGGGACAACTTCAAATTGTCCATAACCTGCCCCCAGATGTGATGCAATCTCTCCACCACCGCATCCACTCCAGGACAATCCGAGGATTCCACCTGACCGGAGGAAAATCGAGGGTGAAACCCCGAATTACAGAAAAACGGGGACACCAAGGTGGAAGAGCTGGCCCGATTATTGAGGGCGAACTCTGCCAATGGCAAAAAAGCAACCCAATCATCCTGGTCAGCAGAGACAAAACACCTCAGATATGTCTCCAGGGTCTGATTAGTCCGCTCGGTCTGGCCATTAGTCTGAGGGTGAAAAGCAGATGAAAAAGACAAATCTATGCCCATCCTAGCACAGAATGCCCGCCAAAATCTAGACACAAATTGGGTACCTCTGTCAGAAACAATATTCTCAGGAATACCGTGCAATCGGACAACATTCTGAAAAAACAGAGGAACCAACTCAGAAGAAGAAGGCAACTTGGGCAGAGGAACCAAATGGACCATTTTAGAGAAACGGTCACAGACCACCCAGATGACAGACATCTTCTGGGAAACAGGCAGATCTGAAATAAAATCCATCGAGATGTGTGTCCAAGGCCTCTTAGGAATAGGCAAGGGCAACAGCAGTCCGCTAGCCCGAGAACTACAAGACTTGGCCCGAGCACAAACGTCACATGACTGCACAAAGACTCGCACATCTCGTGACAGGGAAGGCCACCAGAAGGATCTTGCCACCAAATCCCTGGTACCAAAAATTCCGGGATGACCTGCCAATGCAGAAGAATGTACCTCAGAGATGACTCTGCTGGTCCAATCATCCGGAACAAACAGTCTATCAGGCGGACAACGATCCGGTCTATCCGCCTGAAACTCTTGCAAGGACCGCCGCAGATCAGGAGAAACGGCCGACAAAATTACTCCCTCCCTAAGGATACCTGTGGGTTCAGAATTACCAGGAGAGTCCGGGTCAAAACTCCTAGAAAGGGCATCTGCCTTAACATTCTTAGAACCCGGTAGGTATGACACCACAAAATTAAAGCGAGAAAAAAATAAAGACCAGCGCGCCTGTCTAGGATTCAGGCGTCTGGCAGTCTCAAGATAAATCAAATTTTTGTGGTCAGTCAATACCACCACCTGATGCCTAGCCCCCTCGAGCCAATGGCGCCACTCCTCAAACGCCCACTTCATGGCCAAAAGCTCCCGATTCCCGACATCATAATTCCGCTCTGCGGGCGAAAATTTGCGAGAAAAGAAGGCACAAGGCCTAATGACGGAGCAGTCGGAACCTTTCTGCGACAACACTGCCCCAGCTCCGATCTCCGAAGCGTCAACCTCAACCTGAAAAGGCAGATTCACATCAGGCTGACGCAACACAGGAGCAGAGGCAAAACGGCGCTTAAGCTCCTGAAAGGCCTCTACAGCATGAGGGGACCAATTAGCAACATCAGCGCCTTGTCTGGTCAAATCAGTCAGTGGTTTAACGACATCCGAAAAACCAGCAATAAATCGGCGGTAAAAGTTGGCAAAGCCCAAAAATCTCTGAAGACCCTTAAGAGAGGAGGGCTGAGTCCAGTCACAAATAGCTTGCACCTTGACGGGATCCATCTCAATGGAAGAGGGAGAAAAAATATACCCCAAAAAGGAAATTTTCTGGACCCCAAAAACGCACTTAGACCCCTTCACACATAAAGAATTAGACCGCAGAACCTGAAAAACTCTCCTGACCTGCTGGACATGAGAGTCCCAGTCATCAGAAAAAATCAGAATATCATCCAGATATATTATCATAAATTTATCCAGAAAATCGCGGAAAATATCATGCATAAAAGACTGGAAAACTGAAGGGGCATTAGAAAGACCAAAAGGCATGACCAAATACTCAAAGTGGCCCTCGGGCGTATTAAATGCGGTCTTCCACTCATCCCCCTGCCTGATCCGCACCAAATTATACGCCCCACGAAGATCAATTTTAGAGAACCACTTAGCACCCTCTATACGAGCAAACAAATCAGTAAACAATGGCAATGGGTATTGATACTTAACAGTGATCTTATTTAGAAGCCGATAATCAATACATGGTCTCAAAGAGCCGTCTTTTTTTGAGACAAAGAAAAACCCAGCTCCCAAGGGAGAAGAAGATGGACGAATATGTCCCTTTTCCAAAGACTCCTTTATATATTCCCGCATAGCAGCATGTTCCGGCACAGACAGATTAAACAAACGACCCTTTGGATATTTACAACCCGGTATCAAATCTATGGCACAATCGCACTCACGGTGCGGAGGTAACGACCCAAGCTTGGGTTCGTCAAAGACGTCTTGATAATCAGAGAGGAACTCAGGGACTTCAGAGGGAATGGACGACGAAATAGAAACCAAAGGTAAGTCCCCATGAATACCCTTACATCCCCAGCTCAACACAGACATTGCTCTCCAGTCCAAGACTGGGTTGTGAGACTGCAACCATGGCAATCCCAGTACCAAATCGTCATGTAAATTATACAGCACCAGGAAACGAATAATCTCCCGGTGATCCGGATTGATACACATGGTTACTTGTGTCCAGTATTGTGGTTTATTATTAGCCAATGGGGTGGAGTCAATCCCCTTCAGAGGAATAAGAGTCTCCAAAGGCTCTAAATCAAAACCACAACGATTGGCAAAGGACCAATCCATAAGACTCAGAGCGGCGCCAGAGTCAACATAGGCGTCTGTGGCAATGGATGACAAAGAGCAAATCAGGGTTACAGACAAAATAAACTTAGACTGAATGGTGCCAATGGAAACAGACTTATCAAGCTTCTTTGTACGCCTAGAGCATGCTGATATAACATGAGTAGAATCCCCACAATAGAAACACAATCCATTCTTCCGTCTAAAATTCTGTCGCTCGCTCCTGGACAGAATTCTATCACACTGCATACTTTCTGGCGTCTTTTCCATAGACACCGCCAGATGGTGCACCGGTTTGCGCTCCCGCAGACGCCTATCAATCTGAATAGCCATTGTCATGGACTCATTCAGACCTGCAGGCACAGGGAACCCCACCATAACATCCTTAACGGCATCAGAGAGACCTTCTCTGAAAGTTGCCGCCAAGGCGCACTCATTCCACTGAGTAAGCACAGACCATTTACGGAATTTTTGGCAGAAAACTTCAGCTTCGTCTTGCCCCTGAGATAGTGCCATCAAAGTTTTTTCTGCCTGAAGTTCCAAATGAGGTTCCTCATAAAGCAAGCCCAAGGCCAGAAAAAACGCATCCACATCGCGTAACGCAGGATCCCCTGCTGGCAATGAGAAGGCCCAATCTTGAGGGTCACCCCTGAGCAAGGAAATCACAATCCTAACCTGCTGAGCAGGGTCTCCAGCTGAACGAGACTTCAGGGACAAATAAAGCTCACAATTATTTCGGAAATTCTGGAAGCTAGCTCTATTCCCTGTGAAGAACTCCGGCAAAGGAATTCTCGGCTCAGATACCGGAGCATGTACCACAAAATCTTGTAAATTTTGTACTTTCGTGATGAGATTATTCAAACCCGCAGTTACACTCTGGAGATCCATTATTGTCAGGTGCACACAGAGCCATACAGAGATTAGGAGGAGAGAGAGAAAAAAGACTGCAGCAAGGCAGACTGGAGGAAAAAAAAAAAAAAAAAAAAAAAAATTCCAGCAGACTTCTTATAACTCTCCTTTCTCAACCTGGGTCTTTAACACTTAACTGGCCGGTCAAACTGTCATGATCTCTGCAGGCAGAGATCATAGCAAGCCTATAGAGG
The DNA here is from genome assembly GCF_051348905.1 of Ranitomeya variabilis. Taxonomy (NCBI): domain Eukaryota; kingdom Metazoa; phylum Chordata; class Amphibia; order Anura; family Dendrobatidae; genus Ranitomeya; species Ranitomeya variabilis. The sequence goes on along the minus strand of NC_135233.1, from coordinate 666,744,056 downwards.
GACAAGCTCTCGGAAGATGGAACTATACTGACCATGAACTAAGCCTGCCGCGCAACTAGAAATAGCCAGGTAGCATTTCCTATTTATCGCTAGATGCCCAGCTCTGGCCTAAGACCTAAATAGCTAGCAGAGGGAAATATAAGACCTGGCTCACCTCTAGAGAAATATTCCAAAGAAGACAGTAGCCCCCCACATATAATGACGGTGAGTTCAGATGAAACAACAAACGCAGCAGGAAAATAGTCTTAGCAAATTTGAGGTCCGCTTACTAGATAGCAGAAGACAGATAGTATACTTTCATGGTCAGCAGAAAAACACTAACAAAACACCATCCAGAGATTACCTTAAACTCTGGCATTAACTCATAACGCCAGAGTAGCAATCCCTGATCAACGAGAGCTTTCCAGACACAGTAACAAAACTTCAGCTGTGAACTGGAACAAATAGGCAAAACAAAACATGGACAAAAGTCCAACTTATCTAGTAGTTGTCTAGAAGCAGGAACAAGCACTGAGAGGCATCAGATAACATTGTTGACCGGCAAGAAACCACCAGAGAAATGAGCTTAAATAGCGACACCCACTACTGATGGAACCAGGTGAAACAGGAAAGAGGATGACAAATCCAATTCCACAAGCGGCCACCGGGGGAGCCCAGAATCCAAATTCACAACAGCAGGCCCAACGACTTCTGTAGAGATGCAAGTCGTCGAGCTGCGAGATGCGAACGGCGGAAGTGAGCACACAGCGCCTGTGCCCTCTGCAGAAGCCCATCTAGTCCAGGATAGTGGGATAAAAATTGCTGGACAACCAGGTTCAAAACATGAGCCATACAAGGCACGTGAGTGACATTGTCCCAGCGAAGGGCCACACCCAGGTTTGCAGCATTGACGCACACAGCCTTCCCTGGCTGCAGGTTGAGTGGAGACAACCATTGATGGAACTTGGTCTCCAGAGCTGACCACAACTCCTCAGCTGTGTGACTCACATTTCCCAGACATTTCAATGTAAACACTGCCTGATGCCGTTGAGCCTTGGTGACAGCATAGTGATGAGGTGTGCAGGATTCCTTCTGCGCAGTTACAATGCGGGTGGCATTACCAGACAGGCTTTGGGTGCAGGTGGAGGATCGAGAGGAGGTTGAGGAGGCATAAGCAGTAGAGGAACTTATAGATACAGAGGATCGACACGCAACTCGTGGGGACGGCAAGACTTGGACAGCAGCTCCTTCTCCTGATGTCGCCGTAGTTACCCAGTGCCCAGTCACTGACATGTAACGCCCCTGTCCATGTCTACTCGTCCAAGTGTCTGTGGTGAAATGCACCCTGTCACACACAGAGTTTCTCAAGGAAGCGGTGATGTTGTGTGTGACATGCTGGTGTAGCGCAGGCACAGCTTTCTTTGAGAAGTAGTGGCAACTGGGCATCTGGTACTGGGGCACTGCGATGGACATAAGGTCTCGAAAATCCTCTGTGTCCACCAGGCGGAAAGGCAGGATTTCTGTAGCCAACAGCTTGCAGATGGAGAAATTCAACCTCTTAACTCTGTCATGGATAGGAAGAAATGGTCTTTTACTTGTCCACATCTGAGGGACTGAGGGCTGGCTGCCGTGCTTCGACTGAGTTGAGTAGATTGTCCCCGGCAAACTGCTGGTCTGTGAGGAAGGTGCAGGCGGAGATGTTATGTGGCCTTGATCAAAATGTGGTGTCGATGTTGGAGAGCGCTCAACACCAGCAGGTGTTTCCACTTGCAAATGTCCTGATGACCTGCCAATCACACTGGCTGTTGGAGGTAAAGAGGTGGAAGGTATGCTTCCAAAACCATGTGCGACTGCTGTCCCCACAGTCACAGAGGATGAAGAGGATGCGGATGCACTTGATGGGGCAGTCGGTGGTTGACCTGGCCCACTAGGCCGCATTGTAGCACAGTGAGCTTCCCACTGCAACTTTTGCCTCATATCCATGTGACGGTTCATGCATGAAGTACTCAAGCTCGTGATTTTTTGGCCTCTACTGAGATTTTGTTGACAAATCTTACAGACAACATGAGTTGGGTCATCCTTTGCAATGTCAAAAAATGCCCAGGCTATGCAAGGCTTAGAGCCCGTGCGACCTGAAGAGCCACCACGACTTCTGGTCTGAGGCACAATTGGGGTTGAGGATGCAGTTGTTGACCTGCTTCCAGTACTCCGTCTCTGTCCAGGAAGGTGCACCATTACCTCATCATCAGACTCGTCACTAGCATCCTCCTCTGCTGACCTCATGGACTGGCGGACTGGGGGTTGACAGTAAGTGGGGTCTACAACCTCGTCATCATCATCCTGTGTGTTCTCACACCCATCGTCCTCAGAGCCAACCTCTTCCTGCCCCAACCGAAAAGTCAAGTTTTTGTTCCAATCAGGTATCTCAGTCTCATCATCATCTTCCTCATTGTCTCCACCAACAGGAGTTACAGTTTGGGAACGAGGGTCTACATTATGCTCAGAACCTTCTTCATCTGGGCCTGGATCCGACTCACAAAGATTCTGGGCATCAATGCAGATCATTTCCTCATCTGGATTCACAGAAGCTCTGGAGCAGACCTCTGATTCCCAGGCTATAGTATGCGTAAACAGCTCTACAGACTCAACCATGTGTGCTACCCTATGCTCAGATGGGCAGCTGGAGACTTGGGAGCTATGAGGAAGCAAGTGTGATTGGGGTTACAACTCTGAGGACTGGAGTAGTTGTGATGTTGAAGTTGACATGGAGGAGAGCCCACTTGAATGAGCACTTGATATCCGTTCAAGCACCTGCTGTTTTTGTGCCTCATCTGGAATTTTTGGAGATGCTTGTAGCGATGGTCGTAAGAAAGGGATCATATCAGATTGTCCACGAAAAGAAGTAGACATCTTACTTTGGCTGGAAGATGGTCTTTCTTCTGCAGATGTTACTGTTGCTTTACCACCTACCAAACGGACAAAACCTTTTTTTCCCTTTCCAACATGCCTATTCCCCTTTCCACCAGCAGCAGGCCTTTTACCACTCATTTTAGTGCTTAATTTTCAACTCTGTATCTGAAGTTGTTGGCACAAAAACCGATGGATGAAAACCGAGCAGAACTGAGTGGCCAAACTGTGGTACTAGGCCCAAAACTATCAACTGGATTAGATGCAGTGAAAATAGAGATACACAGGCGGTATAGTTTGTTTCACAGGTGGGCTACTCTGCTGATGTGCAGACACTGCTACTAAGCCCAAAACCCCAAAACGATTTACTGGGTTAGATGCCGTAAAAATTGAGATACACTCTGCTGATGTGCAAACAATGCTACTAGGCCCAAAACTATCAACTGGATTAGATGCAGTGAAAATAGAGATACACAGACGGTATAGTTTGTTTCACAGGCGGGCTACTCTGCTGACGTGCAGACAAAGCTACTAGGCCCAAAACTATCAACTGGATTGGATGCAGTGAAAATAGAGATACACAGGCGGTATAGTTTGTTTCACAGGCGGGCTACTCTGCTGACGTGCAGACACTGCTACTAGGTCCAAAACTAACAATTGGATTAGATGCAGTGAAAATAGAGATACACAGGCATAGTTTGTTTCACAGGTGGGCTGCTCTGCTGACGTGCAGACACTGCTACTAAGCCCCAAACCCCCAAACGATTTACTGGGTTAGATGCAGTAAAAATTGAGATACACAGGCGGTGCAGCTAGCTTCACAGGCGGGCTACTCAGATTACTATCAGACAATGCTACTAGCCCAAAAGGATTGGCTGAGCTTGATTACACCAAATGCTGTGACTAACACTTGCACAGCACTGGCTCAGACCTGCCTGGCAAACAGTGCTATGAACTGCTGTAACCTACCCTGAAAACTAGTCCCAACTCCCGACTCCCTAAACCTATCTCTCAGAAAATTCGCTGGCACAAAAAGACTCTTTGACTGTAGAGCGCCCACAGCAGCAGCCGTGCCATCTAACACTAAGCTGCAGCAGTGAGGAAATGGTGATGACGGGGCAAATGGCTGGTTCTCATTGGGCAAGGAGTGACATATGACATACACAGCCAATGACACATGCCCTTGCTTGTCTGCATTACATGCACATTGCTGTGTGTGTGTGTGCACTGCTGATAGGCTGAGAGACTGCTCCGCCCCTCTGGATAGAGATCGGCGTTATTTCAGCACAGATCTATCCCTCGCCCCCCCTATACACTGAAACAGTCCATTAACAATGATAAACAGTTTTAATGTGCAAATCAAGCTAGGCTTTTGGTGAACTAACTGTTATCGAACAGAAACTCGAACAGCCGAATTTTAAGCAAATTGTTCGGGTTTCTCGAACGACTCGAACACCGCCCAAAACAGCTCAAATTTGAAATTGGTGAACAGTTTGACTCGAACACTGCTCATCTCTACTAGCCACATACCTCACCTCTGGGTGTGGTTACAGCCTATATAATGGAGGCTGTTGTTTGACACATGGTTCTGTGACTGGAGGCATGGAGGCCTCCAGTGTGTGTTTGCTAAGACACTGACCTGATTGGGTGGACCTGCAGTGCTATATGAACTGTTTGTTTTTCTGTTTGCTTTCATTTTGTGCCACAGAAGGCTATCTTTTGTTTGCTTAAACTTAAGCAGGTTTATGGAGCGAATAAACCTAACGGAACATTTTAAGAAAACTGCTTCCTGTGCGTACTTCAATTCGCAGCCGAGTGTGTAAAACTTTACGCACTACACAAACTAGCTACCAACATAGGGCAAAGTTACAGCCACATCAATCTGTTTTATAACATCTCTAATAGTGATCTTTTTATTTTGGAGTCTTTATGATTTTTTGTATGGAATATTACTACTGTGTGGTTTAAAAATAATTAGTAATGTAACAATCCTTTTCTAAAATTAAGCTATTTCATTCCCCTATTAAAGATAAGCTAAAAGTCGTATCTAGGTCCCAATCAATGGCCATTAATGTAGTCAATGTATATGCTTGCACATATGTGATATTTATATCAGTTCCTGTTGTGTTTTCTTCTGTTGCCAGGTGACGCCATGCTCTCATTGTGGGCAAAACTGGGTGACCACTCTAGTCCTACTTCCTTTAGGGTACGTGTCCACGTTCAGGATGGCCGGCGGTTTGGACGGAGCGGCAAAATTGTTCCGCCCAAAGCTCCGCCCCCTTCTGGAGACGCGATGATGACGGATGTGTTCATTGCACATTGCCGGAATCATCACACCCCACACCCCACAGGGCCTTGTGTTTTACCTTGCGGCGGTGGAGTGTCATCGCAAGGTAAACGGACATGCTGCGATCTAAAAAGACGCGTCCATGTCCAGAATCGCAGGGCCGCCGGATGTGTGTTACCACGCAAGTGGAGACGGGATTTCATAAAATCCCCTCCACTATGCTGTAACATCTGGATGCTGCGTGTTTGACGCTGCGGCTCTATGCAGCGTCAAACAAGCAGCGTTTCCTGAACGTGGAAACATACCCTTAAGATTTGTGATTCTATCCAGGCTGGGAGCTTGTGGGTAATCTTCTGTCAGTGTTTACGCCCTGCTATTTAACCCCTTTGTGACCTTTGATGTATGCATTTATCATAGCTGCCCACAACTTTGTTCCTGGCACTGGTGTTCAGCCCTCACATGACAGCTTATTAGATCAGCTGTCATGTTCTCCTAACAACTGCGGGTCTAATCCCGATCCACTTGCGGCTGTTAACATGTTAAATGCCACAGTCAAAATCTGACATTCAACTAGCGCAAATCGGATGCTCTTCATTAGCTTCTACCATCGGCACCCATGTCATTTGACCATGGTGAGCTGATGGGTTGGCATGACAACCCAAGGTCTGCAGGAGACCCCTGTGGCTGTCAATGCCGTACTGCAATCAGCACCGCCCTGTGGCCGGTGCTCATAACAGATGAGTATTTTCTGCTAAACATGGCAAGGCTGCAACCCTGCTATGTGTATGTAGCGCAAGTGATCATATGATCGCAGCTTCAAGACTTCTAAGGAGACTTTTGAAGCAAATAAAAAGCAAAAAAACGGTTTTAAAAATATATATATAAAATATATATAGGTATATCTACTATATAATTGTCCAAGGGTCACTTCCTTCTGTCTGTCTGTCCTTCTGTCTGTCTGTCATGGATATTCATTGGTCGCGGCCTCTGTCTGTCATGGAAATCCAAGTCACTGATTGGTCGCAGCAAAACAGCCACGACCAATCAGCAATGGGCACAGTCCGGCGGCAAAATGGCCGCTCCTTACTCCCCGCAGTCAGTGCCCGGCGCCCGCTCCATACTCCCGTGTCCCCTCCAGTCAGCGCTTACACAGGGTTAATGGCAGCGGTAACAGACCGCGTTATGCCGCTGGTAATGCACTCCGTTACCGCTGCTATTAACCCTGTGTGTCCCCAACTTTTTACTATTGATGCTGCCTATGTGGCATCAACAGTTAAAAAAATGTAATGTTTAAAATAATAAAAAAACAAAAAACCTGCTATTCTCACCCTCCGTAGTCCACCGAGCCACACGCGGCTGCCGCCATCTTCGGTTCCCAGAGATGCATTGCGAAATTACCCAGAAGACTTAGCTAAGTCTTCTGGGTAATTTCGCAATGCATCCTGGGAACGGAAGATGGCGGCAGCCGTGCGCGGCTCGGTGGAGCTTCGGTGGATCCCGGTGGGTGAGTATAGAACTATTTTTTTAAATTATTTTTTTTAACAGGGATATGGTGCCCACACTGCTAAATACTGCGTGTACTGTGTGATATACTGCGGGGGCTCTGCTATTTACTACATGGGCAGTGTGATATACTGCGTGGGCTGTGTGACATACTGCGGGGGCTGTGCTATATACTATATGGGCAGTGTTATATATTACGTGGGCTGTGTGATATACTGCGGGGGCTCTACTATATACTACATGGGCAGTGTGATATACTGCGTGGGCTGTTTGATATACTGCGGGGGCTGTGCTATATTTTACATGGGCAGTGTTATATACTACATGGGCTGTGTGATATACTGTGGGGGCTCTGCTATGTACTCCATGGGCAGTGTGATATAATGCGTGGGCTGTGTTATATACTGCGTGGGCTGTGCTATATACTACGTGCCCTGTGTTATATACTGCGTGGCCTGTGTTATATACTACGTCGCCTGTGATGAATACTGCGTGGCTGCTATATACTGCATGGGCTGTGCTATATACTACATGGGCAGTGCTATATACTACGTGGGCTGTGTGATATACTGCGGGGGCTGTGCTGTATACTACATGGGCAGTGTTATATACTACGTGGGCTGTGTGATATACTGTGGGGCTGTGCTATATACTGCGTGGGCTGTGTTATATACTATGTGGGCTGTGTGATATACTGCGGGGGCTGTGTTATATACTACATGGGCAGTGTTATATACTGCGTGGGCTGTGTTATATACTGCGTGGGCTGTGCTATATACTACGTGCCCTGTGTTATATACTGCGTGGCCTGTGTTATATACTATGTCGTCTGTGTTGAATACTGCGTGGCTGCTATATACTGCGTGGGCTGTGCTATATAGTATGTGGGCTGTGTTATGTACTGCGTGGCCTGTATTAACACATCGGGTATTCTAGAATGTGTATGTATGTACAGTATATAGCAGCCACATAGTATATAGCACAGGCCACGTACTATTTGTCTGCTATATACTACATGCCTCCTATATACTACGTGGCCTGTGCTATATACTATGTGGCTGCTATATACATACATACATATTCTAGAATACCCGATGCGTTAGAATCGGGCCACCATCTAGTATATATATAGAAGTCCAAAAACAGGAGCAGCACACCGTGATCAGTGAAAAAAAGGAGCTTTTATTTAGCTCATGACAGCGACGTTTTGGTTCGGACAACTGAACCTTTTTCATTTGTCCGTACCGAAACGTCGCTGTCATGAGCTAAATAAAAGCTCTTTTTTTCCACTGATCATGGTGTGCTGCTCCTGTTTTTTGGACTTCTACAGTGCCTTGCGAAAGTATTCGGCTCCCAGTAACTTTTCAACCTTTTCCCACATATCATGCTTCAAACATAAAGATACCAAATGTACATTTTTGGTGAAGAATCAACAAGTGGAACACAATTGTGAAGTTGAATGAAATTTATTGATTATTTAAAATTTTTGTGGAAATTCTAAAACTGGGGCGTGCAATATTATTCAGCCCCTTTAACTTAATACTTTGTTGCGTCACCTTTTGCTGCGATTACAGCTGCAAGTCGCTTGGGGTATGTCTCTATCAGTTTTGTACATTGAGAGACTGAAATTCTTGTCCATTCTTCCTAGGCAAACAGCTCGAGCTCAGTGAGGTTTGATGGAGATCGTTTGTGAACAGCAGTTTTCAGCTCTTTCCACAGATTCTCAATTGGATTGAGGTCTGAACTTTGACTTGGCCATTCTAACACCTGGATACGTTTATTTATGAACCATTCCATTACAGATTTTGCTTTGTTTGGGATCATTGCCTTGTTGGAAGGCAAATCTCCGTCCCAGTCTCAGGCCTTTTGCAGACTCAAACAGGTTTTCTTCAAGAATGGTCCTGTATTTGTCTCCATTCATCTTCCCATCAATTGTAACTATCTTCCCTGTCCCTGCTGAAAAAAAGCAGGCCCAAACCATGATGCTGCCACCACCATGTTTGACAGTGGGGATGGTGGTGTCTTCAGGGTGATGAGCTGTGTTGCCTTTATGCCAAACATATCGTGTGGCATTGTTGCCAAAAAGTTTGATTTTGGTTTCCCCTGACCAGAGCACCTTCTTCCACATGTTTGGTGTGTCTCCCAGGTGGCTTTTTGCAAACTTTAAACAACACTATTTATGGATATCTTTGAGAAATAGCTTTCTTATTGCCACTCTTCCATAAAGGCCAGATTTGTACAGTTTACTGATTATTGTCCTATGAAACAGACTGTCCCACCTCAACTGTAGATCTCTGCAGTTCATCCAGAGTGATCATGGGCCTCTTGGCTGCATCTCTAATCAGTCTTCTCCTTGTTTGAGATAAACGTTTAGAGGGAGGGCCGGGTCTTGGTAGATTTGTAGTGGTATGATACTCCTTTCATTTCAATATGATCGCTTGCACAGTGCTCCTTGGGAATTTTGGAAATCATTTTGTATCCAAATCGGGCTTTAAAATTCTCCATAAGAGTACCATGGACCTGCCTGTTGTGTTCCTTGGTCTTCATGATGCTCTCTGTGCTTCAAACAGAACCCTGAGACTATCAGGTGCATTTATGTGGAGACTTGATTACACATAGGTGGATTATATTTATCATCAATAGGCATTTAGGACAACATTGGATCATTCAGACATACCCAATGAACTTTTGGAGTGAATTTGTTGAACTGAAAGTAAAGGGGCAGAATAATATTTCACGCCCCACTTTTAAGTTTTTAATTTCCACAAAAATGTAAAATAACCAATAAATTTAGCTCAACTTCACAATTGTGTTCCACTTGTTGTTGATTCTTCACCAAAATTTTACATTTTTATGCTTGAAGCATGATATGTGGGAAATGGTTGAAAAGTTTCAGGGAGCCGAATACTTTCACAAGGCACTGTATATACAAGGTATTGTCTTTTCCTTTGGGAGCTTTTTGCACCTGGACTCTTTATTTTTTGCTTGTTATGCGGCTCTGCTCTCCTCTTTTATATATATATATATATATATATATATATATATATATATATATACATATATATACTGTATATATATATATGTTCACCTGACCACCCTTTTGCCCCATTCAAGCTAAAAAAATCTGAAATGCAGATATTTGTTATTACCACGTTCAGAAATGATCGATCTATCGAAATTTAACCCCTTCACCCCCGGAGCTTTTTCCGTTTTTCCGTTTTCGTTTTTCGCTCCCCTCCTTCCCAGAGCCATAACTTTTTTATTTTTCCTTCAATTTGGCCATGTGAGGGCTTATTTTTTGCGAGACGAGTTGTACTTTTGAACGACTTCATTGGTTTTAGCATGTCGTGTACTAGAAAACGGGAAAAAAATTCCAAGTGCAGTGAAATTGCAAAAAAAGTGCAATCCCACACTTGTTTTTTGCTTGCCTATTTTGCTAGGTTCAATAAATGCTAAAACTGACCTGCCATTATGATTCTCCAGGTCAGTATGAGTTCATAGACACCTCACATGTCTAGGTTATTTTTCACCTAAGTGGTGAAAAAAAATTCCAAACTTTGCAAAAAACAAAACAAAACAAAATTGCGCCATTTTCCAATACTCGTAGCGTCTCCATTTTTCGTGATCTGGGGTCAGGTGAGGGCTTATTTTTTGCGTGCCGAGCTGGCGTTTTTATTGATAGCATTTTGGTGTAGATACGTTCTTTTGATCGCCCGTTATTGCATTTTAATGCAATGTCGTGGCGACCAAAAAAACGTAAATCTGGCGTTTCGAATTTTTTTCTCATTACGCCATTTAGCGATCAGGTTAATGCTTTTTTTTAATTGATAGATCGGGCGATTCTGAACGCGGCGATACCAAATATGTGTAGGTTTTTTTTTTTTTTTATTGATTTATTTTGATTGGGGCGAAAGGGGGGTGATTTAAACTTTTATGTTTTTTTTATTTTTTTCACATTTTTAAAAACTTTTTTTTTTTACTTTTGCCATGCTTCTATAGCCTCCATGGGAGGCTAGAAGCAGGCACAGCCCGATCGGCTCTGCTACATAACAGCGATCATCAGATCGCTGTTATGTAGCTAAAATGCAGGTGTGCTGTGAGCGCCGACCACAGGGGGGCGCTCACAGCCACCGGCAATCAGTAACCATAGAGGTCTCAAGGACCTCTATGGTTACAATGGAGGAGCATCGCCGACCCCCGATCATGTGACAGGGGTCGGCGATGCGCTCATATCCGGCCGCACGGCCGGATGCGGTAGTTAAATGCCGCTGTCTGCGTTTGACAGCGGCATTTAACTAGTTAATAGCGGCGGGTGATCGCGATTTCACCCGCCGCTATTGCGCGCACATGTCAGCTGTAAAAAACAGCTGACATGTCGCGACTTTGATGTGCGCTCACCGCTGGAGCGCACATCAAAGCGGGGGTCCCGACATGTGACGTACTATACCGTCACATGTCGGGAAGGGGTTAAAAAACTTAATCCGTAAATGGCATAACAAGGAAAAAATTTAAAAATGCAAGATTTACATATTTTGGGTCACTGCAACATTGCACTAAAATGAAATATCTGGCAATCGAAACATTGTATCTACCCCAAAATAGTATCAATATATTCCTCACTTGACCCCAGATTCCAAAAAAATCACAAAATGTTTAAAAATTTTGGATTTTTTTACCACTTAAATAAAAAAGCCTATACAGTGAAGGAAGTAATTATTTGATCCCTTGCTGATTTTGTAAGTTTGCCCACTGACAAAGACATGTCAGGAGGAATTTTGGTCCACTCCTCTTTGCAGGTCATCTCTAAATCATTAAGATTTTGAGGCTGTCGCTTAGCAACTCCCTCCATACATAAGTTTTCCAACTTAAGGTCTGAAGACTGGCTAGGCCACTCCTTGACCTTAATGTGCTTCTCTTTGAGCCACTCCTTTACTGCCTTGGCTGTATGTTTTGGGTCATTGTCTTGCTGGAAGACCCAGCCACGACTCATTTTTAATGTCCCGTTGGAGGGAAGGAGGTTGTCACTCAGAATTTTATGGTACATGGTTCCATCCATTCTTCCATTGATGCAGTGAAGTAGTCCTGTGCCCTTAGCAGAGAAACACCCCCAAAACATAATGTTTCCACCTCCATGCTAGACAGTGGGGTCGGTGTTTGGGTATTGGTGTGAGTGGAGCAAACCGTCAGCGCCATATCAAGGCGGCACAACCACGTTTATACCACCGGTCAGTGTAGAGTGGGAATTCCAACTTGTACCCTGCATCTGACGCAGGGCATCCTCAGGCGTGGGCTGAAAAGCCACCAAGGAACAGAGCGAGTCCAATCACCAGTATAGTGGCGGTGAATCATAGGGATCCCATAAGCGTCTACCAGCTGCACCCTGTGACAGCACAACGTTCTTTTAGTGACTCTGTGAAGCAACAGAGTGTGCTTCCATTCACACTTGGTGAAGTCTAACCCACATGTGCGCAAGCATTCATCCGCCGTCTTGTTCAGCTGTGTCCTTCTACACATGAGTTTTTGTATGTGCCTTCTCTGTTTCTGTTTACTCAGCTTCTTATATTAAGTTATTATATATGTCATTAAAACTATTGGCATTTTCTAAAAATATTTTGCTTGGACTTGTTCTCCATTTTTCTGTGTAGGATATATGATCTTTTGGAGTGTCCGTATTATCTATATTTGGTCTATGAAACTAGCACATGGTCTTTTAGGATATTTTTCATATGTATCAGTGGCTATTTTATCTACTGACTTAAATATGAGTGTCTGAGCAAAGAGTCTGAATACTTATGACCATGTGATATTTCAGTTTTTCTTTTTTATTAAATTTGCAAATATTTCTACATTTCTGTTCCTTTCAGTCAAGATGGGGTGCAGAGTGTATATTAATGAGAAAAAATTGAACTTTTTTGAATTTACGAAATGGCTGCAATGAAACAAAGATTGAAAAACTTAAAGGGGTATGAATACTTTCCGTACCCACTGTATACATGTTTGTGTGTGTCAATGATATTTATATAAATATGTAATCTATGTGTATATATCTATTCTCTCTATTCTGTTCTAACCTGTCAGTGTGATTTTACTGTATATATAGTACAGACCAAAAGTTTGGACACACCTTCTTATTTACAGATTTTTATGTATTTTCATGACTATGAAAATTGTACATTCACACTGAAGGCATCAAAACTATGAATTAACACATGTGGAATTATATACTTAACAAAAATGTGTGAAACAACTGAAATTGTGTCTTATATTCTAGGTTCTTCAAAGTAGCCACCTTTTGCTTTGATGACTGCTTTGCACACTCTTGGCATTCTCTTGATGAGCTTAAAGAGGGAGTCACTGGGAATAGTCTTCCAGCAATCTTGAAGGAGTTTCCAGAGGTGCTTAGCACTTATTGGCCCTTTTGCCTTCTCTCTGTGGTCCAGCCCACCCCAAGCCATCTCGATTGGGTTCAGGTCTGGTGACTGTGGAGGCCAGGTCATCTGGCGTAGCATCCTATCACTCTCCTTCTTGGTCAAATAGCCCTTACACAGCCTGGAGGTGTGTTTGGGGTTATTGTCCTGTTGAAAAATAAATGATGGTCCAACTAAACGCAAACCGGATGGAATAGCATACCGCTGCAAGATGCTGTGGTAGCCATGGTGGTTCAGTATGCCTCCAATTTTGAAAAAATCCCCAAGAGTGTCACCAGCAAAGCACCCCCACACCATCACACCTCCTCCTTCATGCTTCACGGTGGGAACCAGGCATATAGAGTCCATCTGTTCAACTTTTCTATGTCACACAAAAACACTGTGGTTGGAACCAAAGATCTCAAATTTGGACTCATCAGACCAAAGCACAGATTTTCACTGGTCTAATGTCCATTCCTTGTGTTCTTTAGCCCAATCAAGTCTCTTCTGCTTGTTGCCTGTCCTTAGCAGTGGTTTCCTAGCAGCTATTTTACCATGAAGGCCTGCTGCACAAAGACACCTCTTACCGGTTGTTGTAGAGATGTGTCTGCTGCTAGAACTCTCTGTGGCATTGACCTGGTCTCTAATCTGAGCTGCTGTTAACCTGTAATTTCTGAGGCTGGTGACTCGGACAAACTTATCCTCAGAAGCAGAGGTGACTCTTGGTCTTCCTTTCCTGGGGCGGTCCTCATGTGAGCCAGTTTCTTTGTAGCGCTTGATGGTTTTTGCCACTGCAATTGGGGACACTTTCAAAGCTTTCCCAATTTTTCAGAATGACTGCCCTTCATTTCATAAAGTAATGATGGCCACTCGTTTTTCTTTACTTAACTGCTTTTTTCTTGCCATAATACAAATTCTAACAGTCTATTCAGTAGGACTATCAGCTGTGTATCCACCAGACTTCTGCGAAACACAACTGATGGTCCAACACCATTTATAAGGCAAAAAATCCCACTTATTAAACCTGACAGGGCACACCTGTTAAGTGAAAACCATTCCTGGTGACTACCTCTTGAAGCTCATCAAGAGAATGGCAAGAGTGTGCAAAGCAGTCATCAAAGCAAAAGGTGGCTACTTTGAAGAACCTAGAATATAAGACATAATTTCAGTTGTTTCACACATTTTTGTTAAGTATATAATTCCACATGTGTTAATTCATAGTTTTGATGCCTTTAGTGTGAACGTACAATTTTCATAGTTATGAAAATACAGAAAAATCTTTAAATGAGAAGGTGTGTCCAAACTTTTGGTCTGTACTGTATATATATATAAACTGTTCCAAAAAATTAAGGGAACTCTTAAACAACAGAATCTAATTTCAAGTAAATCAAACTTCTGTGAAATCAAACTGTCCACTTAGGAAGCAACACTGATTGGCAATCAATTTCACATGCTGTTGTACAAATGGAATAGACAACAGATGGAAATTATTGGCAATTATCAAGACACCCTCAATAAAGGAGTGGTTCTGCAGGTCGGGACCACAGACCACATTTCTGTACCAATGTTTTCTGGCTGATGTTTTGGTCACTTTTGAATGTTGGTTGTGCTTTCACACTCGTGATAGCATGAGACGGACTCTACAACCCACACAAGTGGCTCAGGTAGTGCAGCTCATCCAGGATGGCACATCAATACGAGCTGTGGCAAAGAGGTTTGCTGTGTCTGTCAGCGTAGTGTCCAGATGCTGGAGGTGCTACCAGGAGACAAACCAGTACACCAGGAGGGAACTGTAGGAGGGAAACAACCCAGCAGCAGGACCGCTACCTTCAATTTTGTGCAAGGAGGAACAGGAGGAGCACTGCCAGAGCCCTGCAAAATAACCTCCAGCAGGTCACAAATGTGTATTTGTCTGCACAAATGGTTAGAAACCGACTCCATGAGGATGGTCTGAGGGCCCGACATCCACAGATGGAGGTTGTGCTCACAGCTCAACACAGTGCAGGACGCTTGACATTTGCCACAGAAAACCAGGATTGCAAAATCGTCACTGGCACCCTTTGCTCTTCACAGATGAATGCAGGTTCACACTGAGCACATGTGATAGACGTGACAGAGTCTGGAGATGCCGTGGAGAGCGATCTGCTGCCTGCAACATCCTTCAGCATGACCGGTTTGGCAATGGGTCAGTAATGGTGTGGGATGGCATTTCTTTGGAGGGCCACACAGCCCTCCATGTGCTCACCAGAGGTAGACTGACTGCCATTAGATACCAAGATTAGATCCTCAGACCCCTTGTGAGACCATATGCTGGTGTGGTTGGCCCTAGGTTCCTCCTAATGCAGGACAATGCCAGAACTCATGTGGCTCGAGTGTGTCAGCAGTTCCTTCAAGATAAAGGCATTGAAGCTATGGACTGGCCCGCCCATTCCCCAGACCTGAATCCGATTGAGCACATCTGGGACATCATGTCTCGCTCCATCCACCAATGTCATGTTTCACCACAGACTGTCCAGGAGTTGGTGGATGCTTTAGTCCAGGTCTGGGAGGAGATCCCTCAGGAGACCATCCACTGCCTCATCAGGAGCATGCCCAGGCTTTGTACAGTAGGGAGGTCATACAGGCACGTGGAAGCCACACACAATACTGAGCATCTTTTCCTTGTCATGAGGCATTTCCATTGAAGTTGGATCAGCCTGTAATTTGATTTTCCACTTTGATTTTGAGCATCATTCCAAATCCAGACCTCCATGGGATATTAATTTTGATTTACATTGATAATTGTTATGTTTTATTGTTCTGACCACATTCCACTATGCAATAAATAAAAATTTGCAACTGGAATATTTCATTCAATGATATCTAGGATATGGTAGTTTAGTGTTCCCGTTATTTTTTGGAGCAGTATATATGTATGAGTGCTTACAGTTATACTTTTCAAGATAAGGCCTAAGATTTCTATTTGTGATTTTATCCATAATTGAGTACATTAAATATTCATGCTAGTTTACTTTTTTTGCCTATTTGCGATCAATCTGTCACCTGGGTAACACTGAATGCACACTGTAAAATGAAAAGAATATTTTAATTTTATGTGTTTCATAGTTATTTTTGGCAGTTCTAATATGGTATTTGTATGATTGAACATATGTACTCCCTTGCTATGAGTGTAAATTGCTAATAGACATCAAATATTTATTTTTATGACTAATTTAAATGATAGTATGTGTATATTAGAGATGAGCAGATCTGATGAGATTTGAATTGACCAAATTGTATATATTTTGAAGGAAAATTCATTTTGCAGCAAATGTATTCTCTGCAAATTGAATGTCTCTTATTATGCTCATGGGTTTCAGAATATCCAGAGTATAGTAAATGTACAATGTAAGAAAGGGAATGAAAACAATGAATATTCATCTCAATGCTTAGCTCCAGTACTCATGGTTCCTTAGATGGTTTTCAGTGCCTCTTCTTACCATTGCTATCTTGCCTTACGCAGGCGTGTACTATGGAGGACAGAGAATGAACTTCAATCCAATATTGCAGCCAGCATGCAGCCAGCGGGTAAGGAAAGGGTGAATGAAACAACCAAAAACCCCACCCCTATGGCTGAAAATTGTTCCCTCCAAATTCAGGTGACAGAGTCCCTTTAATCCTAAGGTATATTGGTGTAATGGCTCTTAACATCCAAGGAGCACAAGAGTCTTAGATTATCTCCTCCAAGGTCTCCAATCTTATCTGAGTCATATTAATTTTTGGGGCTTTGTAAAAAATTACTTATTTACAATGAATCAAGTTAGTTGTCATGAACACATCAAATTCACTTCAAAATAAGATGAAGATAGTTTTGATATTTTTAGGTGGAAGCAAAACATCAAGACAATCATCAACTAAAAAACAGATTGGAATAATTTCTAACACTATCAGAATTATCAAACATATTTGCAGAAGTTTGTCAAAGAGCTAATATGCAAGGTCCAAGCAAATAAATTGCACTCCAAAATATTTTCAGTAAAATAAACATGCTAGTTGTAAAAAAAAATTATAAAAAGAGGTAATCCAAATTATGACCACAGTAATATAGATGAGCAAAACTTTTAAGGTTTGTTTCAGTTAAGCGAACGTCCAGATGTTCGCCGAATGGTTCGTTGAACATCCCATCCCCATTGAATTCAATGGGATGCAAAACCAAACGCATAAACAACACCTTAAGGTTGGGGCCAAAAATCTTCCCAAATAGCTCAAATTAAGGCAGACACCAGGAAAAGTGACATTAAGGGACCAAGAGTAAAAATAGTATAATTGTGCAGCATGGATGCATGGAACAGTGCTTGCACCAGCCTTTGTAGTTGAAACATTGATCAGTAACAGTAACTACTCTGGGAGGTCTGCCAAATTTAGGAAACACACATGAAGGAGACCCAACTCGGATTCCAAACATTTCCAAAAATTAGAGGCAGACACCCTGAAAATTGGCATCAATTGACCCGCAATAGAACATTTTATAATGACACAGAAGCAGTCATCCATGGGCCATGCATGAGGTATCAGGGTCTGGGCCAGCATTTAGAGATTTGAATTTAAGTTTAAATTAAGATGAGGTGGGTGAGAGACCGGAGTAAGCCTGCTTTGATGGGAGCCCTGACACCTCATGCAACAGCTCAAGCTGTTTTTCTTCCCAGGCACAATAAGGTGGCACAAATGTTAGGTTTGTAGACTACTATTTGAAAGAAAATGTAAGGACTGTATGTAACACAGTTAGTGGGGTAACACTCAAGCCTGCTTCCTTCATCTCTCCTGTCAACCATGGACAACAGAGAGGTGATCATTATTCTCATCTCCTGTCCTGACTGTTATTTCATTTGTTCCTTGGCTCCTGCACCTTTGCTAACAGTTTGTCTGGTGTCATAAGCCCCCTCGATTGCTATAATACACCCTCCCATGGCACCGCCTGTGTGATGACTGTCGGGAACTTGAAGATATTGCAATTAGTGTTGAGCATTCCGATACCGCAAGTATCGGGTATCGGCCGATACTTGCGGTATCGGAATTCCGATACCGAGTTCCGATATTTTTGTGGTAGCGGAAATCGGAATCGGAAGTTCCCAGTGTATGGTTCCCAGGGTCTGGAGGAGAGGTGACTCTCCTTCAGGCCCTGGGAACCATATTCATGTAAAAAATAAAGAATTAAAATAAAAAATATGGATATACTCACCCGTCCGGCGGCCCCTGGACCTTACCGATTGTAACCGGCAGCCTCCGTTCCTAAGAATGAGGAGTTTAGGAGCCTCGATGACGTCGCGGCTTGTGATTGGTCGCGTGCCACTCATGTGACCGCTCACGTGACCAATCACAAGCCGCGACGTCATCGCAGGTCCTAAACTCCTCATTGATGACCTGCGATGATGTCGCGGCTTGTGATTGGTCGCATGAGCGGTCACATGAGCGGCACGCGACCAATCACAAGCCACGATGTCATCGGCCGATACTATCCGATACCGATACTTTCAAGTATCGGAAGGTATCGCTCAACACTAATTGTAATCCCTACCACATCCTCCTCTGCTTCCACCTCTTCCTCTTGGACCACTATCTCCACCCGCAGACCATTCAAAGTGTGCTCCAACATGTAGATGACCAGAATAGAAATGCTGATGGTGGCATTTTGAAACTGTGCAGAAAGGTGCAGTTGTCCTTCATTTGTTCCCGCTCCACAATCATAATGTGCACCACATCCATATTGCGTTGACCCACATACTGCACGCCAGGGCTTGTCATTGCTGCCAAGGCTGCTGCAACATGGGCAGAGTGAAATTCCACTGTGTTGGCACATCACAAATCAAACAGTTTATCGATATGTCGAAAAACCTCTGTAGCGATGCAAGTCAAAGACCTGTGAGGTGCGGTCGTCAGAAGCAAGCACACAGTGACTGTGCTTTCTGAAGCAGCGCACCCACGCTGGGATAGTGGAGGAGAAATTGCTGTACCACCAGTTTGAGGATGTGAGCCCTGCAAGGCACGTGTGTGAGGTTGCCCCCAATGCCACCAGGTTCACAACATTATCGTGTTCCCTGGCTCCAGGTTTAGTGGAGATGGCCATTGCTCAAACTCAGCCTGTATAGCTGTCCACAAGTCTTGAGCTTGTGTGACTGTGATCTCAACAGCATATTAATTTAAACACTGCCTTTCTGCGGTGAGCCCCAGCTGCGCAGTACGGAGTTCGGGAGGATTCTCTCTGCACTGTTGCAGTTTGTGTTTCATTAAGAGAGAGTTGAGTGCATAGGTGGAGGCCATAGAGGAGGGGGATGAGCCAGAAAAAGTTGAGCAAGTGTTACACACAGAGGTTTGTCCCGCAAGCTTTGGGGATTCCAAGACTTGTGGAGCAGCCCCTTAACCGCATGCCCCCACAGCCAACAGTGTCATCCAGTGTCCAGTCAGTGAGTTGTAATGCCCCTGCCCATGTTTGCATGTCCATGTGTCAGTGGTGAAATGCACCCTGGCAGACATACATTATTTCTGGGAATGGGTGATATTGTCTGTGACATGCTGGTGTAGCGCAGGCACAGCATTCTTAGAGAAGTAATGATGACTCGGCAACTGGTACTGGCGGACTGCTAAGGCCATCAATGTTCGGAAACCATCTGCATCCATTAGGTGGAAAGGCAGCATTTCCATGGCCAACAGATTGGAGATGGTGGAGAGTTTAAGCTCTTAGCTTTGGCATTTGTAGGAGAAAACGCGTGACAACTGCATGACCGAATGCTGGCTGCTGTGCTGAGAGAGGGTGGAGTAGGGTTAATAGGACAAACTGCTGGACTGTGAGAGAGGTGCAAGCCGAGATGTTATGGTGGATCAAGAAAGATGTGGTGTACTCAGTCAAACTAAAACAGCAGGCACATCCACTTCTATAACAGCTAACGGGTTCTCACTCTCTCCAACTTTTAAAGGTAAACAACTGGAGATTTTGTGGCCAGAAACCAGTATGAGAACACTTGCCATGGTGATGGAGGAGGAAGCACTAGATGCAGTTGATTGGATGGCTGGTTGGCGCAGTATGATTCCCAGTCTAAGGCATGTTGATCGCGCATGTGGCGTTTCATGCATGTAGTAGCCAAAGTATTACAATTTTTGCCTCTACTAAGTTGTTTTTTGCAAAGTTGGCAGATAACATGAGTTGGGTCATCCTTTGTTGTCACAAAAAAAGCCCATGCTAGGCAACCCTTTCCACCCCTTTAAACTGCTGGCTCACAACCGTTGCTGACCGTTGCTGAGGATGCAGTGCTTGTCTTGCTTGCATTAATCTTTGTGCAGAAAATCACAACATAACCTCCTCCTCATTCTCCTCAACTTCCTCTACTAAGCTACTCATCTGTGTGCCTCTGGATTCATACAAAATTGAATCTACAACTGCATTGTCATCCTTTCATTTCTGCCACCCCTCGCCCTGAGAGTCATCCTCCTCCTTTTCCTGCCCTGACAGTACAGTAAAGTCAGTGTGCGTCTCAGGTGTATGAGACACATCAGAATCACTTCCACAACCGGTGGTTAACATCTGGTGATGAGGGTCTGGATTCTGCTCAGACCCTACTTCATCCGGCCCCTGATCCAACAGGAAAAATTTGGGGCATCAGTGCAGATGCTTTCCACCTCTGGATTCTGTTAATCTTTGGAGCAGATCTCTGATTCCCATGGAATAGAATGTGCCAACAACTCTGCAGATTCATTATAGATGACGCAGACTCATTTGTGATTCCTCACAGTTAGTTAGAAAGCTGTGATGTGGAGTAAATGAGGGTGTTTGGGGTGCCACCTATGAGGATTGTACTGTGTGAGATGTTAATGTGTAGGAAGAGGAGGAGAGGCCACTTGATGAAGCACCTGCCATCCACTGGAGCACAGGCATTTCTGACCCTCAAGGCATACCACTGTGTGGCTGCCAATGAAAGGGAGTTGAGTTGCCCGTCAAGTAGCAGATGTTGTCAGTTGTCTTTGGTAGGATGAGACAGTGTTTGTTCAGTAGTGCTTTCAGTAACATTACCACCTAAACCATGCACACGTCGAGCACCAAGCCAATTCATCATTTTTCCATAACCTCGCTTTTCCCCACTCATGTTGTATGTATCCTTCTCCTCTTTTAAACAGCTGTTTCAGAATCTTAGATCTAGACCTGTCATTCACCTGTCACTAAATTAACAATCTGTATTTATTTTTTGAGACAATGTGACTGAATAATAATATTATCCCTAACTATTTTGATTAGCAAATGGGGCCTCCGGAGTCCAGACTGCAACACAATATTAACCAAATAATTGTGAGTAGGAAATGTGGACTGCTGCCTGCACAACAATATGATTATTTGATTACCAAATAAGGTCTCCTGGCTGCACCCCAATATTAGCCCTAATGATTTTGAAGAAGGAGAAAGCTCAATCAGACATTGAAAAAATGTTTGCAGATGATATTATGTATGGAAATCTTTTTAATACTATTCTCATTTTGCATTTTTTAAAGGGAAATCTATAGACAATCACTTGATATTTGTGGCTAGAATACCACAACACTATAAGATTAGGATATCAAATACAATGCAATTCTGCATGCTTTGATTGCAAAAATTGCAATTCCATCTAATAGTAGAAAAAAAGATCCCCAAAAAGTTATTTTTACCTGTAATATTAAGTCAGGTAAATACCATCTGAAATGGAAGTATGGTTCTTCTTTTGTGGAGCAGGCTTCTAAGCACATTAAAGTGGGACTTAATGAACATAGATCTTTTATTCAAACAAATACAAAGAAAGTGTTAAAAGGAAAGCTAGGTGACTATATCAGAAAACTTCAGAGAAATTATATTACCTACACATTTCTATAAAATGTTGCCAAAGTTAAGACATTTTTGATGGGAGATTCTTGAAGAGGTAAAATCAGCTGATTATATGGGAAAAATAAGGTTCAACTTTTTTCAAAAGGCATTGAGGAAGCTTGTAATTTGAATGTATTCTCTTGAACTATGAAAACACTGTATGTGATAATGGAACTACACTGTAATAAGTTGCTATGTTATAGCTAAATAGTGAAATGGAAATATTATGTAACTATGTTATTAGTATATCATGTGACTTGAGTTATTGAAAAGATTGCTACACAATCCAGTGATCAAAACAGCAAGTCACACAGATTTTACAGGAAAATTGATTTAATTAGCAGAAAAGTTATTTAATGTAATTTGAATGCTCCTTGTTACCCTGCAAGGTTCCCCAGAGACCCCAGTTCATAATAAATTTAGGATGTAAAAAAATAAATACTCACCTGACCGCTTCCTGGCCCACCACCTCCGCAGCCTTCCATCTGGTTTCAATCACTGACTAGGCCACTGACATAAATGCTGCCCATTTTTACGTGATAAAGTATGACTTGCAAAATTATAATGTGATGGTATTCATCACTACATATTTTGCAGTATTTGAAGGAACAGCATCAAGTGGTGAGCTAATCATTAATATTATGCAGAATTGAAACTGGAGCTTATGAAACCTTAATATCTGCCATTAGTAAATGATGAGGGCTGCATTTCACTTTCTGAGATCTTTGAAACAAGGCACAAAATTTGTCACTAAGGACAAAAGTGACGTAATCAGACAAGGATGCAACAATGAAAATTCAAAAGAAAAAAGGGGAAACACTGGCGCTACAGGCAGTTGCTGGTGAAGAATGCTGCTGGTGAATACAACAGGTTCTGTGTGGACCTGTTAGATAAGTAGTATAGATACTTGTTAAAAAAATATATATATAGCATTCACCTGCGCTGTCTACATTACATAAGCAAAAAATAAATGTGTGTAGTAAAGTGGACATAAGTTCAAAAAGCACTTATTCATTAGATCATCATTGATGATGAGGTAGATTTTCTGATAAACCCTTATAGGTGCTGGTAGAATCTTTTTAAAGGATAAGAGAGAGAGGGAGAGAAAAAAAAAAGAGCAGGTGCTTTTATGTTAATCAAATAAATCTAGTAGAATGATGAGATATAGAATTTCTACTCACTTAGGTACTGAATGGCAATATGCGGTAGGGGGCTGTGATTCTTTTGTGTCCACAATTATTACTGGTGTCGTGATGGCTAAAAGTGCTTTTTCCAAGGCTGAACGGTTCCTCCTGCTTAGAAGGATATACATCCTTTTACAAGTGTGATTCTAAATGTCTGTGATCCAGTTCTCACAGCGTTAAGTATAATTTCTCCGCAATCTAGCTATAAAGAAATACTTTCTTAAGAAAAATGCAACCAACCCTGGTACACACTATTCGACTTTAACCACCAATTCAGAATATATCCATACCAATCTTTCTCAACTGTAGTCATTTAATCCTGTCCAAGAATACTCCAATGCCTTTAAAGCTTTTGAAACCATGGTCACCAAGGACATTAAGAAATTAAATAAGAAAAATCCCAAGTTCACTTATCATAATCTAAATCGTCAAGAAAGACAATCCATCATTGACCTTCAAGAAAACAATGAAATAATTATCCGCCCAGCAGATAAGGGAGGCGGGATTGTTGTAATGGACACATCTATGTACCACAATGAATCATTGAAACTTCTGAGTGATACTATCATATATAAAAAAAAATTTTGGGACCCCACTATTGAATTCACTAAGAAACTGAATACACTAGCCACAAAAGGAAAATCCTTGGGCATACTCACCAAAAAAGAACATCAATTCATCAATAAACAAAACTGCTAGTATAGCAATTTTTTACCATATTCCAAAGATTCATTAAAATACAACACATCCTCCTGGTCGGCCAATCATATCTGGTATCAATTGCCTAACAGCAAACCTGTCTCGGTACGAAGACTCACATCTACAGCGATACATGTCACTGATACCGGCATACCTAAAAGATACCAGCCACACATTACAAATTTTAGATCAATTGGAATGGCAAGAACGTTTCACCTTAGGGACTCTTGACATAAAATCTTTGTACACCATAATTGACCATGACAAGGGCTGCCAAGAAGCTAAATTTTACCTCCAGGCACTAGGGCAATACAAAGAACTCCAAATAGAATTTATCGAGTTCATCCTAAAGCATAATTATTTTAAGTATGAAAAGCAGTTTTATCTCCAAATGCATGGGACCGTGATGGGTACGCGGTTCACGCCCGGGTATGCTAATATATATGTAGGAAAATGGGAACATGATTATATATATAAAAATGGTAAATTGAGGGAGGGACTTATATTATGGAGTCGCTTCATTGACGACATCATTTTCATCTGGAATGGTTCATCCCCAGCCCTACAATCATTCATTTCAAACCTGAACAACAATAATTACGGCTTGGAGTTCACGCCAACCATAAGCAGAACCAGTATAAACTTTCTAGATTTAACCGTCTGTGTGGAGAACAACAAATTGGTCACAAAATGTTTTCGCAAAGACGTGGACTCCAACAGTTTCATTCATATGAACAGCTGTCATTTACCCATCTTGCTGTCAAATATCCCAAGGGGGCAATATATGTGAATCAGACACAATTGTTCCAACACAAAAGATTACCATATTGAAAGCGATCGTTTGACAGCAGAATTTGTGAAAAAGGGGTACAACCCATTGGCCCTACACCAATCTAGAAATGAAATAATGCATATGTCAAGAAAAACGATGATATATAAAACCCGTACAAACCCCAGTCCACCCACACTCCAGGAACAGATAGGCAAATTACGTATAATCACCCAGTTCCATTCCGGATATAGAAGGTTTAATAACATAATCCAGAAACACTGGCCTATATTACAAGGCGATAAACACATTGGGGATTTATTACCGAAAAATCCAAGGTTTGTGTACACCAAAGCGCAAAATTTGGGTCTCTTACTTGCCCCCACTACTAAACCAGTACTATCCAATTCCATAAATATGAATAAAGTGCCAACTAACAGAACGATAGGTTTCAGATCATGCGGCAGATGTTTTTGCTGCAAACATACAAAATGTGGCAGGAAAATTTACACATCTTTTACAGATACAAATAATATGCATAAATATCCCATCAAGTCTAACATCATATGTGACTCTGTAGGGGTCATCTATATCCTTCGTTGTCCATGTGAGAAAATCTATGTTGGTCGAACCAAAAGACCCCTAAAAGTCCGCATAAAGGAACATCTGGATAATATCCGGAAGGGCTTCACAGGGCATCCCTTATTATGTGAGGGTATCTCCTTCTATGGTATTCAAACCGTACCCAAGAATCCAAGGGGTGGCAATTACATTAAAATCATGTCAAGAATAGAATCAAAATGGATTTTCTCCCTGGACAGCCTGGCACCCAAGGGGTTGAAGCAGGAAATTGAACTCTATGCCTTTTTTTAGACACAATATCAAACTAAATCCCATCCCTCAGGATTCTAACTGTAATAGCTTTCAATACAGCAAATTATAATCTAGTCAACAGGTGAGCATCCCATGTTAACACCATAAATTGGTAACCACATATAGAGACAGACGTCTAACAAGTGTCAGAGGGATCTAACTTTTTAAAACATATTATGTATCTTTTAATGTTTGTGCATTTTATTTATCTATTTATACTATTATGGTATATCTTCTTTTTTTTTTGTCTCTCGGCTGCATTTAGTTGGCCTGGTTGAGAGACTGAACCCCATTTTAACATTTTTCAACCTTTTAACTATTTAAGAGTAATAAAGTATTGGCCTTTTAGCAATTTCAAGTTTTAGATTATTATGTATCTCAGCTCCAATTAGTAGGCAATTCCATTAAGATCCATATTCAAGCACATAAACACACACAAGTAACTTTCCTTTAAAGGTGTAACCCAATTATTTTATGCAGGAGCGATTCTTTAATTGAACAAGTGCCGCCAATAATTACACACAGAGCAGACAAACTTGGGAGCAGCAATAACCCTGATGAAGAGGGCTAGAGCCCTTGAAATGCATTGGTTTGTTAGCTGTTCTAGCACACCTGCTTTTTCTGGCCCCGTAGCTTGGTGACGTCACCTGTAGCTCCGCCCACCTCTCCGACCACTAACTCAGCGTTGCTTCCGGCCGGGGCATGCAAGGTTTCATGGTCTTGTGGCTCTTTCCGCATCTATTGTTCTAACCCACCGTCCTGCTACGGCAGCGGTACAGCGGCAACACAGATTCCTCGGAACTGCTCCTCTCTATTCCAGCGAGACAGTGAGTACAGCCCAATTACATATGCATGCATAAGCCGTGATATATCAGTACTATTAACTGTCTCACTTTTTTTTTTTTAAATGCACAGGTAACTGTCTCTATTTAACCCCTTTACCCCAAGGGTGGTTTGCACGTTAATGACCAGGCCAATTTTTACAATTCTGACCACTGTCCCTTTATGAGGTTATAACTCTGGAACGCTTCAACAGATCTTGGCGATTCTGACACTGTTTTCTCGTGACATATTGTACTTCATGATAGTGGTAAAATTTCTTCGATATAACTTGCGTTTATTTGTGAAAAAAACGGATATTTGGCAAAAATTTTCCAACTTTGAATTTTTATGCCCTTAAATCACAGACATATCTCACGCAAAATACTTGATAAGTAACATTTCCCACATGTCTACTTTACATCAGCACAATTTTGGAACCAAATTTTTTTTTGTTAGGGAGTTATAAGGGTTAAAAGTTGACCAGAAATTTCTCATTTTTACAACACCATTTTTTTTTAGGGACCACATCTCATTTGAAGTCATTTTGAGGGGTCTATATGACAGAAAATACCCAAGTGTGACACCATTCTAAAAACTGCACCCCTCAAGGTGCTCAAAACCACATTCAAGAAATTTATTAACCCTTCAGGTGTTTCACAGGAATTTTTGGAATGTTTAAATAAAAATGAACATTTAACTTTTTTTCACACAAAATTTATTTCAGCTCCAATTTGTTTTATTTTACCAAGGGTAACAGGAGAAAATGGACCCCAAAAGTTGTTGTACAATTTGTCCTGAGTACGCTGATACCCCATATGTTGGGGTAAACCACTGTTTGGGCGCATGGCAGAGCTCGGAAGGAAAGGAGCGCCATTTGACTTTTCAATGCAAAATTGACTGGAATTGAGATGGGACGCCATGTTGCGTTTGGAGAGCCCCTGATGTGCCTAAACATTGAAACCCCCCCACCAAGTGACACCATTTTGGAAAGTAGACCCCCTAAGGAACTTATCTAGATGTGTGGTGAGCACTTTGACCCAACAAGTGCTTCACAGAAGTTTATAATGCAGAGCCGTAAAAATAAAAAATCATATTTTTTCACAAAAATGATATTTCGCCCCCATTTTTTTATTTTCCCAAGGGTAAGAGAAGAAATTAGACCACAAAAGTTGTTGTGCAATTTGTCCTGAGTACGACGATACCTAATATGTGGGTGTAAACCATTGTTTGGGCGCAGGGCAGAGCTTGGAAGGGAAGGAGCGCCATTTGACTTTTCAATGCAAAATTGACTGGAATTGAGATGGGACGCCATGTTGCGTTTGGAGAGCCCCTGATGTGCCTAAACATTGAAACCCCCCACAAGTGACACCATTTTGGAAAGTAGACCCCTTAAGGAACTTATCTAGATGTGTGTTGAGCACTTTGACCCAACAAGTGCTTCACAGAAGTTTATAATGCAGAGCCGTAAAAATAAAAAATCATATTTTTTCACAAAAATGATTTTTCGCCCCCATTTTTTTATTTTCTCAAGGGTAGGAAAAGAAATTAGACCACAAAAGTTGTTGTGCAATTTGTCCTGAGTACGAGGATACCCCATATGTAGGGGTAAACCACTGTTTGGGCGCATAGCAGAGCTCGGAAGGGAAGGAGCGCTATTTTACTTTTCAATGCAAAATTGACTGGAATTAAGATGGGACGCCATGTTGCGTTTGGAGAGCCCCTGATGTGCCTAAACATTAAAACCCCCCACAAGTGACACCATTTTGGAAAGTATACCCCCTAAGGAACTTATCTAGATGTGTTTTGAGAGCTTTGAACCCCCAAGTGTTTCACTACAGTTTATAACGCAGAGCCGTGAAAATAATAATTCCTCTTTTTTTTCACAGAAATGATTTTTTAGCCCCCAGCTTTGTATTTTAACAAGGGTAACATAATAAATTGGACCCCAAGAGTTGTTGTCCAGTTTGTCCTGAGTACGCTGATACCCCATATGTGGGGGGGAACCACTGTTTGGGCGCACGGCAGAGCTCGGAAGGGAAGGAGCGCCATTTGGAATGCAGACTTAAATGGATTGGTCTGCAGGCGTCACGTTGCATTTGCAGAGCCCCTGATGTACCCAAACAGTAGAAACCCCCCACAAGTGACCCCATATTGGAAATTAGACCCCCCAAGGAACTTATCTAGATGTGTTGTGAAAACTTTGAACCCCCAAGTGTTTCACTACAGTTTACAACGCAGAGCCGTGAAAATAAAAAATCCTTTTTTTCCCACAAAACTTATTTTTTAGCCCCCAGTTTTGTATTTTCCCAAGGGTAACAGGAGAAATTGGACCCCAAAAGATGTTGTCCAATTTGTCATGAGTACGCCGATACCCCATATGTTGGGGTAAACCCCTGTTTGGGTACACGGGAGAGCTCTGAAGGGAAGGAGCACTGTTTTACTTTTTCAACGCAGAATTGTCTGGAATTGAGATCGGATGCCATGTCCCGTTTGGATGTGCCTAAACAGTGGAAACCCCCCAATTATAACTGAAACCCTAATCCAAACACACCCCTTACCCTAATCCCAATGGTAACCCTAACCACACCCCTAACCCTGACACACCCCTAACCCTAATCCCAACCCTATTCCCAACCGTAAATGTAATCCAAACCCTAACCCTAACTTTAGCCCCAACCCTAACTGTAGCCTTAACCCTAGCCCCAACCCTAGCCCTAACCCAAGCCCTAACCCTAGCCCTAACCCTAGCAATAACCCTAACCCTAGCCCTAACCCTAGCCCTAACCCTAGCCCTAACCCTAGCAATAACCCTAGCCCTAACCCTAACCCTAGCAATAACCCTAGCAATAACCCTAGCCCTAACCCTAGCCCTAACCCTAGCCCTAACCCTAGCAATAACCCTAGCCCTAACCCTACCCCTAACCCTAGCTGTAACCCTAACCCTAGCCCTAACCCTAGCCCTAACCCTAACCCTAACCCTAGCCCTAACCCTAACCCTAAAGGGAAAATGGAAATAAATACATTTTTTTTATTTTTTTATTTTTCCCTAACTAAGGGGGTGATGAAGGGGGATTTGATTTACTTTTATAGTGGGTTATTTAGCGGATTTTTATGATTGGCAGCCGTCACACACTGAAAGACGCTTTTTATTGCAAAAAATATTTTTTGCATTACCACATTTTGAGAGCTATAATTTTTCCATATTTGAGTCCACAGAGTCATGTGAGGTCTTGTTTTTTGCGGGACAAGTTGACATTTTTATTGGTAACATTTTCGGGCACATGACTTTTTTTGATTGCTTTTTATTCCGATTTTTGTGAGGCAGAATGATCAAAAACCAGCTATTCATGAATTTCTTTTGGGGGAGGCGTTTATACCATTCCACGTTTGGTAAAATTGATAAAGCAGTTTTATTCTTCAGGTCAGTACGATTACAGCGATACCTCATTTATATCTTTTTTTATGTTTTGGCGCTTTTATACGATAAAAGCTATTTTATAGAAAAAATAATTATTTTGGTATCGCTTTATTCTCAGGACTATAACTTTTTTATTTTTTTGCTGATGATGCTGTATGGCAGCTCGTTTTTTGCGGGACAAGATGACGTTTTCAGCGGTACCATGGTTATTTATATTCGTCTTTGATCGCATGTTATTCCACTTTTTGTTCGGCGATATGGTAATAAAGCGTTGTTTTTTGCCTCGTTTTTTTTTTTTCTCACGGTGTTTACTGAAGGGGTTAACTAGTGGGGCAGTTTTATAGGTTGGGTCGTTACGGACGCGGCGATACTAAATATGTGTACTTTTATTGTTTTTTTTTATTATTTCGATAAAGGAATGTATTTATGGGAATAATATATATATTTTTTTCTTTATTTAGGAATTTATTTTTTATATATTTTTTTTACACATGTGGAAAAATTTTTTTTTTACTTTTTTACTTTGTCCCAGGGGGGACATTACAGATCAGTGATCTGACAGTGTGCACAGCACTCTGTCAGATCTGCGATCTGCTGTGCAGGGCTGCAGGCTTACCAGTGCCTGCTCTGAGCAGGCACTCGGTAAGCCACCTCCCTCCCTGCAGGACCCGGATGCCGCGGCCATCTTGGATCCGGGACCTGCGGCGAGGAGGGAGGTAGGAGACCCTCGGAGCAACGCGATCACATCGCGTTGCTTCGGGGGTCTCAGGGAAGCCCGCAGGGAGCCCCCTCCCTGCGCAATGCTTTCCTATACCGCCGGCACACCGCGATCATGTTTGATCGCGGTGTGCCGGGGGTTAATGTGCCGGGGGCGGTCCGTGACCGCTTCTGGCACATAGTGCCAGATGTCAGCTGCGATATGCAGCTGACACCCGGCCGCGATCGGCCGCGCTCCCCCCGTGAGCGCGGCCGATCGCGTATGACGTACTATCCCGTCGGGGGTCATACGGGCCCACCCCACCTCGACGGGATAGTACGTCAGATGTCAGAAAGGGGTTAAAGTACCCTACTTCAAACACCACCTGACGGTAACTTACATACTCACCACCAACGAAACCTTGCTTCACTCCTGACTTTATCAGTAGTAAGTATACTTAACGCTGTGAGAGCTGGATCACAGACATTTAGAATCACACTTGAAAACGGGTGTATATCCTTCCTCTAGTGTTAGCTTTCTGTTACTCTTTCTTATGTTAACGGGTCGGTTTTGACCCGTGTCTTAAATCACCCCTAGGATACCCTAAAAACAGTTATTTATTATCCAATTTGTTTCTTACCTCTTAGTTACCTTGTTAGGGTTTCTCATCCATCGAAGGAATGATTTTAATATTTTTGTTGTGGCCCCCTGGGCCTTTCATTTGAGAGCATACCCTTCATTTTCAATATAAAAATATTGTCAAATGAACCTCAGGAGAATAATATAAACTTAAAAAAGTTTGTTATATTACCTGACTATTACTGAAGGGTTTTAGAACACATTTCTTAAATGTAAAAAAAATATACATATATATTTTATATTATTAACTTTAGTAACATCTATGGTGTTACGGGTCAATTTTGACCCATATCTGACTACTATGAAAAAGGCAAAAAACAGATTTTTTTTTTATAGAACTTTAATACAAATAAAAGATGAAAATTATATTAACATTAATAGCAATAATAATAAAAAGTAGCTTTTCTAGGTCAAACAAACAAACAACAATCAATCAAGCAAATCAAATCAATAGAAATCAAGTACTAGTTTTTAGATGCATTAGTATTTAGATGCATGTGTGGCAAAAAGTGACACTTTTTGTGTGTTCTTTGCAGAGGTATTTTTTGCATGCGAAGCACGATGTGTTTGTCTTTCTGTCCTTATTGCTAGGGCAGACCTGACACCTCTTTCTTTTAGAATCAGGTGGTCTCATTGGGGTTGTGGCTGTTGTGGTTGATGTTGAGGCAGGGCTGGTTGAGGAGGATGCTGGTGATGATGCTCTTTGTTTTGCTGTGGGTGTGGATGAAACACTTGTTGAGCTCTGGAGTTGTCGGACCAAGGCTGCAGCGGCTGGGTCTCGGGGCACTCGTTCCCTTTGGTCATTGTGCGCCTTGACTAGGGATCTTCCTAGTTCCTCAAGAAACATCCTCCGCTTGTTTTTTTCTTTGAATTCCATCCTTGGTGAATGTGGGTCCACAACACAAATGAATTGCATGCTGAAACATCAAGGATGTTGTAAAATACAACCATTGGCCATCTCCTAGTCATTCGCTGGCAAGTGTAGGTGGCAGTCAGCTTGTCCAGGTTGTCCACTCCTCCTTTGTTTTTGTTATAGGCCAGGATGATTCTGGGCTTTTTGTCACTTCCTGATGACACAGCTGCATCTTTGTGAAGTGTGGACATCAGTGCCACATTCCATTATTTTTTGGGGCAGTATGAAACAGCAGTGGTGGTGTCTGTAAAAACAAACTTTGAGGAAAGTGGAGCCCTGTCCTTCATCTGCAACAATTCAGCGGGCAGCTCAGGTTTGTTTTTTTTACTGTGCCCACATGTTGCCGTGGACTTTTTTTCCTTCAAGGTTTGTCATAGCAATAATGACTTTTTTTTTATTGACAATGGCATAAACAGACCAAAACATGTCTTGATGTCACTTACTCTTGTCACAGCAAACCTTGTGATCCCAGGGGTCATTTTTATGACATTTGCAGCATCTGCCCTCCATGTACATCTGGAGGTACTGAGTTCCAACTGATCTTGCCACTTTTGGATTTGAATCTTTTAGCGGGAGCAGCTTCAGCACCAGTGACCTCCTCATCAGACTGATCAGAACTGTCTGTGTGTTCCGGTTGATACTCCACATCATCTGCCTCCTCAGAAACCTGTTCATCTCTATCAGTTTGCTGCTGTGTGTCCTCTGATTCATTATCATCTAAGATATAATCCAAAATTTGGCTTACATGAAATCTTCTCCTCACTGTTGCATGTGTAAACTGGAGATGTATACTCTGCAAAGTACAAACCCTAAGCTGATTTGGCCATACATGCCTGGACATGTCCCTAACTGAAGTTGTTGGAGGTAGAGCTGGCTGTGGGCTGTTGGTTTATATTGTGTTTATGAGTTCAGTTTTGGGACTTATTATTGTTTTTTTACTCTTATATTAGACCTGGGTCGAAATTGACCCCAACAACACAAATGTTATAATTTTAATAAGAGCATTTTACAATTTAGTAAAATAGTTTTATTTTATTGTATTTTGTTTTAAAATAAGTTCCTGAAAAAGTAAAAAAGTCTTGATGCAATAAACAAATGTATGTAGAATTTGTATGCATTTAAAACCTAAACGGGTCGGTCATGACCCTAACACTAGTGGAAGGATATATCCTTCTAAGCAGGAGAAACCGTTCAGCCTTGGAAAAAGCACTTTTAGCCATCACGACACCAGTAATAATTGTGGACACAAAAGAATCACGGTCCCCTACCGCATATTGCCATTCAGTACCTAAGTGAGTAGAAATTCTATATCTCACCATTCTACTATATTTATTTGATTAACATAAAAGCGCCTGCTCTTTTTTTTCTCTCCCTCTCTCTCTTATCCTTTAAAAAGATTCTACCAGTACCTATAAGGGTTTATCAGTAGTGTTGAGCATTCCGATAACGCAAGTATCGGGTATCGGCCGATACTTGCGGTATCGGAATTCCGATACCGAGTTCCGATATTTTTGTGGTATTGGAAATCAGAATCGGAAGTTCCCAGTGTATGGTTCCCAGGGTCTGGAGGAGAGGAGACTCTCCTTCAGGCCCTGGGATCCATATTCATGTAAAAAATAAAGAATTAAAATCAAAAATATGGATATACTCACCCGTCAGGCGGCCCCTGGACCTTACCGATTGTAACTGGCAGCCTCCGTTCCTAAGAATGAGGAGTTTAGGACCCTCGATGACATCACGGCTTGTGATTGGTCGCGTGCCGCTCATGTGACCGCTCATGCGACCAATCACAATCTGCGATGTCATCGCAGGTCCTAAACTGCCGGTTACAATCGGTAAGGTCCAGGGGCTGCCGGACGGGTGAGTATATCCATATTTTTTATTTTAATTCTTTATTTTTTACATGAATATGGATCCCAGGGCCTGAAGGAGAGTTTCCTCTCCTTCAAACCCTGGGAACCATCCAGGATAGCTTCCAATACTTGTGTCCCATTGACTTGTATTGGTATCGGGTATCGGTATCGGCGATATCCGATATTTTTCGGGTATCGGCTGATACTATCCGATACCGATACTTTCAAGTATCGGAAGGTATCGCTCAACACTATTTATCAGAAAATCTACCTCATCATCAATGATGATCTAATGAGTAAGTGCTTTTTGAACTTATATTTAGGGTTGAGCGAAACGGATAGGACATTTTCAAAAATCGCCGACTAGTGTAATACAGTGGGCCTGAATTTTGCAGGAGTGTCCCACACATAAAAAGGGAGATTTATATTGCCACTAAGTGCATCTGCGTCAGTTCTGTTTGGCGTATATCTGCCAGCCACTTTCTGCCACTTATACTGTGTAGTGTAATACAGTGGGCCTGAATTTTTTCTTGCAGCAGTGTCCCACACATAAAAAGGGAGATTAATATTGCCACTAAGTGCATCTGTGTCCTTTCTGTTTGGCATATTGCCATTCAGTACCTAAGTGAGTAGAAATTCTATATCTCACCATTCTACTATATTTATTTGATTAACATAAAAGCACCTGCTCTTTTTTTTTCTCTCCCTCTCTCTCTTATCCTTTAGAAAGATTCTACCAGTACCTATAAGGGTTTATCAGAAAATCTTCCTCATCATCAATGATGATCTAATGAGTAAGTGCTTTTTGAACTTATATCTAGGGTTGAGCGAAACGGATAGGACATTTTCAAAAATCGCCGACTTTCGGCAAAGACGGGTTTCGTGAAACCCGACCCGATCCCAGCGCAGTGATTGGCTTGCTTTCTGCGGCGTCACAGGGGCTATAAAGGGGCGTGCACGCCGACCGCCATCTTACTTCTGCCGATCTGAGCATAGGGAGAGGTTGCTGCAGCTTCGTCAGAAGCAGGGATATTGTTAGGGAGGAAATACTAACCCCCAAACCGCTTGTGCTGTAGCGATTTCCACTGTCCAACACCACCTTTTCTTTGCAGGGACAGTGGAGGCTAGATTTCTGTGCATCAGCTCTGTAGCTTATTAGGCTGCCTTATAAGGCTCCCTGATAGCTGCATTGCTGTTTGTACACCGCTGTGCAAACCAACTGCTTTTTTAAAAGCAAAAGTCCTGTTGCTCCTTTCTGCACAGTTCTATTGTTTATTTGTCCACACTTTTGTGTGCAGCAGTCCTTTTTATTGCTGGCTGCCATACTTGTCCTGAGATCATGGTAGGGAGATTGTTATTGTAGTACAGTCCCTTTTTCTATACAGTATATCTTCCAGGCAATTCCTGCCACTTATACCGTGTAGTGTAATACAGTGGGCCTGAATTTTGCAGCAGTGTCCCACACATAAAAAGGGAGATTAATATTGCCACTAAGTGCATCTGCATCCGTTCTGTTTGGCGTATATCTGCCAGCCACTTTCTGCCACTTATACTGTGTAGTGTGATACAGTGGGCCTGAATTTTTTCCTGCAGCAGTCTCCCACACATAAAAAGGGAGATTAACCCCTTCCCGACATGTGACGTAATAGTACGTCACATGTCGGGACCCCCGCTTTGATGTGCGCTCCGGCGGTGAGCGCACATCAAAGTCGCGACATGTCAGCTGTTTTTTACAGCTGACATGTGCGCGCAATAGCGGCGGGTGAAATCGCGATCACCCGCCGCTATTAACTAGTTAAATGCCGCTGTCAAACTCAGACAGCGGCATTTAACTACCG
The DNA here is from genome assembly GCF_051348905.1 of Ranitomeya variabilis. NCBI lineage: Eukaryota > Metazoa > Chordata > Amphibia > Anura > Dendrobatidae > Ranitomeya > Ranitomeya variabilis. Next base: position 666,708,405 of record NC_135233.1, on the reverse strand, counting down.
CATCCGGCCGTGCGGCCGGATATGAGCGCATCGCCGACCCCTGTCACATGATCGGGGGTCGGCGATGCTTGTGCATTGTAACCATAGAGGTCCTGGAGACCTCTATGGTTACTGATTGCCGGTGGCTGTGAGCGCCCCCCTGTGGTCGGCGCTCACAGCACACCTGCATTTTAGCTACATAACAGCGATCTGATGATCGCTGTTATGTAGCAGAGCCGATCGGGCTGTGCCTGCTTCTAGCCTCCCATGGAGGCTATAGAAGCATGGTAAAAGTTAAAAAAAAAAGTAAAAAAAAATGTGAAAAAAATAAAAAAAATATAAAAGTTTAAATCACCCCCCTTTCGCCCCAATCAAAATAAATCAATAAAAAAAAAGCCCAACCTACACATATTTGGTATCGCCGTGTTCAGAATCGCCCGATCTATCAATAAAAAAAAAGCATTAACCTGATCGCTAAACGGCGTAATGAAAAAAAAAATCGAAACGCCAGATTTACGTTTTTTTGGTCGCCACGACATTGCATTAAAATGCAATAACGGGCGATCAAAAGAACGTATCTGCACCGAAATGCTATCATTAAAAATGCCAGCTCGGCACGCAAAAAATAAGCCCTCACCCGACCCCAGATCACGAAAAATGGAGACGCTACGGGTATCGGAAAATGGCGCAATTTTATTTATTTATTTTTTTGCAAAGTTTGGAATTTTTTTTCACCACTTAGGTAAAAAAGAACCTAGTCATGTTTGGTGTCTATGAACTCGTACTGACCTGGAAAATCATAATGGCAGGTCAGTTTTAGCATTTAGTGAACCTAGCAAAATAGGCAAGCAAAAAACAAGTGTGGGATTGCACTTTTTTTGCAATTTCACTGCACTTGGAATTTTTTTCCCGTTTTCTAGTACACGACATGGTAAAACCAATGATGTCGTTCAAAAGTACAACTCGTCCCGCAAAAAATGAGCCCTCACATGGCCAAATTGACAGAAAAATAAAAAAGTTATGGCTCTGGGAAGGAGGGGAGCGAAAAACGAAAACGGAAAAACGGAAAAAGCTCCGGGGGTGAAGGGGTTAATATTGCCACTAAGTGCATCTGCGTCAGTTCTGTTGGGTGTATATCTGGCAGCCACTTTCTGCCACTTATACTGTGTAGTGTAATACAGTGGGCCTGAATTTTTTCTTGCAGCAGTGTCCCACACATAAAAAGGGAGATTAATATTGCCACTAAGTGCATCTGCGTCCTTTCTGTTTAGCGTATATCTGCCAGCCACTTTCTGCCACTTATACTGTGTAGTGTAATACAGTGGGCCTGAATTTTGCAGCAGTCTCCCACACATAAAAAAGGGAGATTTATATTGCCACTAAGTGCATCTGCGTCAGTTCTGTTTGGCGTATATCTGCCAGCCACTTTCTGCCACTTATACTGTGTTGTGTAATACAGTGGGCCTGAATTTTGCAGCAGTGTCCCACACATAAAAAGGGAGATTAATATTGCCACTAAGTGCATCTGCGTCAGTTCTGTTGGGTGTATATCTGCCACCCACTTTCTGCCACTTATACTGTGTAGTGTAATACAGTGGGCCTGAATTTTTTCTTGCACCAGTCTCCCACACATAAAAAGGGAGATAAATATTACCATTAAGTGCATCTGCGTCCTTTCTGTTTGGCGTATATCTGCCAGCCACTTTCTGCCACTTATACTGTGTAGTGTAATACAGTGGGCCTGAATTTTGCAGCAGTGTCCCACATATAAAAAGGGAGATTTATATTGCCACTAAGTGCATCTGCATCAGTTCTGTTTGGCGTATATCTGCCAGCCACTTTCTGCCACTTATTCTGTGTAGTGTAATACAGTGGGCCTGAATTTTGCAGCAGTGTCCCACACATAAAAAGGGAGATTAATATTGCCACTAAGTGCATCTGCGTCAGTTCTGTTTGGCGTATATCTGCCAGCCACTTTCTGCCACTTATACTGTGTAGTGTAATACAGTGGGCCTGAATTTTTTTTTGCACCAGTCTCCCACACATAAAAAGGGAGATTAATATTGCCACTAAGTGCATCTGCGTCAGTTCTGTTGGGTGTATATCTGCCAGCCACTTTCTGCCACTTATACTGTGTAGTGTAATACAGTGGGCCTGAATTTTGCAGCAGTGTCCCACACATAAAAAGGGAGATTTATGTTGCCACTAAGTGCATCTGCATCAGTTCTTTTTGGCGTATATCTGCCAGCCACTTTCTGCCACTTATACTGTGTAGTGTAATACAGTGGGCCTGAATTTTGCAGCAGTGTCCCACACATAAAAAGGGAGATTAATATTGCCACTAAGTGCATCTGCGTCAGTTCTGTTTGGCGTATATCTGCCAGCCACTTTCTGCCACTTATACTGTGTAGTGTAATACAGTGGGCCTGAATTTTTTTTGCATCAGTCTCCCACACATAAAAAGGGAGATTAATATTGCCACTAAGTGCATCTGCATCAGTTCTGTTTGGCATATATCTGCCAGCCACTTTCTGCCACTTATACTGTGTAGTGTAATACAGTGGGCCTGAATTTTGCAGCAGTGTCCCACACATAAAATAGGGAGATTAATATTACCACTAAGTGCATCTGCGTCCTATCTGTTTGGCGTAAATCTGCCAGTCACTTTCTGCCACTTATGCTGTGTAGTGTAATACAGTGGGCCTGAATTTTGCAGCAGTGTACCACACATAAAAAGGGAGATTAATATTGCCACTAAGTGCATCTGCGTCAGTTCTGTTTGGCGTATATCTGCCATCCACTTTCTGCCACTTATAATGTGTAGTGTAATACAGTGGGCCTGAATTTTGCAGCAGTGTCCCACACATAAAAAGGGAGATTAATATTGCCACTAAGTGCATCTGCATCAGTTCTGTTTGGCGTATATCTGCCAGCCACTTTCTGCCACTTATACTGTGTAGTGTAATACAGTGGGCCTGAATTTTGCAGCAGTGTCCCACACATAAAAAGGGAGATTTATATTGCCACTAAGTGCATCAACATCAGTTCTGTTTGGCATATATCTGCCAGCCACTTTCTGCCACTTATACTGTGTAGTGCAATACAGTGGGCCTGAATATTTTCTTGCAGCAGTGTCCCACACATAAAAAGGGCAAATAATATTGCCACTAAGTGCATCTGCATCAGTTCTGTTTGGCGTATATCTGCCAGCCACTTTCTGCCACTTATACTGTGTAGTGTAATACAGTGGGCCTGAATTTTGCAGCAGTGTCCCACACATAAAAAGTGAGATTTATATTGCCACTAAATGCATCTGCGTCAGTTCTGTCTGGCGTATATCTGCCAGCCACATTCTGCCACTTATACTGTGTAGTGTAATACAGTGGGCCTGAATTTTTTTTTGCATCAGTCTCCTACACATAAAAAGGGAGATTAATATTGCCACTAAGTGCATCTGCGTTCTTTCTGTTTGGCGTATATCTGCCAGCCACTTTCTGCCACTTATACTGTGTAGTGTAATACAGTGGGCCTGAATTTTGCAGCAGTGTCCCACACATAAAAAGTGAGATTTATATTGCCACTAAGTGCATCTGCGTCAGTTCTGTCTGGTGTATATCTGCCAGCCACTTTCTGCCACCTATACTGTGTAGTGTAATGCAGTGGGCCTGAATTTTGCAGCAGTGTACCACACATAAAAAGGGAGAATTATATTGCCACTAAGTGCATCTGCGTCAGTTCTGTTTGGCATATATCTGCCAGCCACTTTCTGCCACTTAAACTGTGTAGTGTAATACAGTGGGCCTGAATTTTGCAGCAGTCTCCCACACATATAGAAAGGGAGATTTAAATTCACAACAAGTTAACATATACCTTCTATCTTGTTTTACAGTACCATATAACGGTTGTTAGTTTCGTTACATTTCGACAAGAATGAGGAAGTCTGGTGGAAGAGGTCGTGGCCGTGGGTTGTCATTGCCAGCTGGTAATGATGGTAGTGGTGGAGCATCTGGTGGTAGTGGAAAAAGCAAAATGGCACCTAAGTCTCGAGTTGATGAGCCAACGTCATCGTCTGGCTACACAAGGCCTCAAACGCTCCCTTTTCTGGGAGTAGGAAAACCGCTTTTAAAGCCGAAGCAGCAGGAAAAAGTTTTGGCTTTCCTTGCTGACTCAGCCTCTAGCTCTTTCGCCTCCTCTTCGGAAAGTTCAAAATTTAAAAGCAGCGAGTCATCAGTGGATGCTCCCGGTCAGGAACAAGTCGCTTCCTTGTGTCCTTCACCCAGAACAACAGTGATGGATGCGTCAGGTGACACAACAGGTTACTCCATGGAGCTCTTTACACATACCGTGCCTAGGTTAGAAAGGGAAATTGTTAACAGGCCATTACAAGATGAATCAGGCATGGAGTGCACAGATACACAGCCACAGCGAGATTATTATGCTGTTCCATTGACTCAGATCACAACATTGCCCTCGCAGTGTACTGCGCCAGAACCTGACCCTGATGAGACTATGGTGCCGCATCTCGAATGCTATAGCACCTTACACGGTGACACAGAGGAAGGTGCACAGGACATTGAAGAGAAGGTGATAGATGACCCAGTTGTTGACCCCGATTGGCAGCCATTGGGGGAACAGGATGCCACTGGCAGTACCTCTGAAGCAGAGGAGTATAAGCCACAGCAGGCATCAAGATCACAACAGCTTTCATCTGGCTGGCCTGTATCTGGCCAAAACCGTGTGTCAAAACCAAAAACAGTTTTAGGACAGCGTGGCCATCCAGTGAAAGTAGCACAGCGTGCAATGCCTGAAAAGGTATTCGATAGTAGGAAGAGTGCAGTCTGGCAATTTTTTAACCAAGATCCGAATGATCAGTGCAAAGTTATCTGTAAGAAATGCTCAAGAAACTTTAGCAGAGGGCAGAATGTCAAAAATTTAAATACAACATGCATGCGTAGACATTTAACCAGCATGCACTTGCAAGCCTGGACTAACTACCAAACGTCCCGTAACGTAGGTGCACCCGCTCAGAATGAAGCTAGTCAGCAACGCTACATTGCTTCCCTCACTGTAAGCCCACCGTTTAGGACACCACCTGCAGCAAATGTGGAGGTATCGTCGCAAGGCCAAAGCAGTCAGGGAATCACAAGGTTGTTGGTAGGAAACACTGTATGTAGGCCAACAGCAAGTATACCCTCACTCACCCTCTCTCAATCTGCCATGTCCACCACCACCCCCGCTAGTTCCACCATATGCAGCTCTCCAGACCAGCTCACCCTACAAGAGACTCTCATTAGGAAAAGGAAGTACTCATCCTCTCATCCGCGTACACAGGGTTTGAACGCCCACACTGCTAGACTAATCTCGTTAGAGATGATGCCCTACCAGTTGGTTGAAAGCGAAGCTTTCAAAGCCCTGATGGCCTATGCAGTACCACGCTATGACCTACCCAGTCGACACTTCTTTGCGAGAAAAGCCATCCCAGCCCTACACCAGCATGTCAAAGACCGCATTGTCCATACACTGAGGCAATCAGTCAGTAGAAAGGTGCACCTCACAATAGATGCATGGACCAGTAGGCATGGCCAGGAACGTTACGTGTTCATCACGGCACACTGGGTTAATATGGTGGATGCAGGATCCACAGGGGACAGCCATATTGGGACAGTTCTGCCTAGCCCATGGTCTAGGAAACAGTTGGCTGTAGGTGTTCACCACCCCTCCTCCTCCCTCCTCCTCCTCCTCCTCCAGCAGAAGCGAAAGCTCGTCCACAGAGCACAGTCGCACGACCACTCCATCCGCAGCTGCCAGTGTTGCACACGAGGTGTCCCATTATGGAACAGCTAGTGGTAAGCGTCAGCAGGCTGTGTTGGAAATGAAGTGTTTGGGTGACAACAGACACACCGCGGAAGTTCTGGCCGAGTTCTTGCAGCAAGAAACTCATTCATGGCTGGGCAGTGTACATCTTGAGGCAGGCAAGGTAGTCAGTGATAACGGAAGGAATTTTATGGCTGCCATAGCCCTTTCAGAACTGAAACACATACCTTGCCTGGCTCACACCTTGAACCTGGTGGTGCAGTGCTTCCTGAAAAGTTATCCGGGGTTACCAGCCTGTTATGATCCTTAGTGGTTGAGGATCACGAATTACTCCAGCTAAGTAACAAACATAGGACAAGCTCTAGGGAGGTGGCAAACTAGACTGACCGCAAAACTGAACCTATCCAAACACACTAGAAGTAGCCGGTGAACGTGCCTAAAAATCCTAGACGTCTCAAGCCAGCCTGAGGAACTAACTACCCCTAGAGAGAAAGAAAGACCTCTCTTGCCTCCAGAGAAATAATCCCCAAAGATATAGAAGCCCCCAACAAATAATAACGGTGAGGTAAGAGGAAGGCACATACACAGGGGTGAAAACAGATTCAGCAAATGAGGCCCACTAATACTAGATAGCAGAAAATAGTAAAGGGGTCTGTGCGGTCAGTAAAAAACCCTTACAAAATATCCACACTGAGATTTCAAGAACCCCTGCACCAACTAACGGTGTGGGGGGAGAAACTCAGTCCCCTAGAGCAACCAGCAAGCGAGGAGATCACATCTTGGCAAGCTGGACAAGAAACATGATGAATGCTGATAATCAAAAAATGAACGGACAAAAACTTAGCTTGTCTTGGAGAGGCTGGGAGCAAGGTAATCACAAGGAATCTGAAGAGCACTGAATACATTGATAGCAGGCAAGGAACTGAGTATCCAGGTGAGCTAAATAGGAAACCAACCAAGGATAACGAACCAGCTGATGCAGCCAACCTGCATAAAGACAACACTACACAGTACCGCTTGTGACCACTAGAGGGAGCCTAAAAATAGAGTTCACAACACCAGCCCTGCTCCTGAAGGTGCGAAGACTTTGCTCGCACATCCGCTATTCGCCCGTACACTCCAGCCGTATCCTGAACCATCAGCGATCACGATCGTTGAGGAGCAGGTGTCTGCAGCCGAGGATGAGGGAAGCCTTGATGACATTGTCTGCTCAGGGAACTCTCCTGGATGAGGTGGCGGACGAAGAGGAGGAGGAGGAGGAGGATGATGGGGATGAATATATATGGGAGGAGGAAGCTTCTCAGGGGGCAATATAAACTGGTGGCGTTGCAAGGTCAGGTACAGGGTTTTTGCGGGAGACAAGTGATGTTGATTTGCCAGAAAGTGCTCCTCAACCCAGCACAAGCAGTGATTTGACACCTGGAACATTGGCCCACATGGCTGATTATGCCTTGCGTATCCTAAAAAGGGACCCCCGCATTATCAAAATGATGACCGATGACGATTACTGGTTGGTCTTCCTCCTGGATCCACGCTATAAAGGGAAATTGCAAAATATCATGCCACATGAGAACCTTGAGCAAATATTGGCTACCAAACAAGCAACTCTTGTAGACCGTTTGGTTCAGGCATTCCCAGCACACAGCGGCGGTGATGGTTCTCACACAAACTGCAGGGGGCAACATGGCAGAGGTGTTGTTAGAGGTGCACAAATCAGAAGTGGCGTTGGACAGAGGGGTTTTATGACCAGGTTGTGGAGTGATTTCGCAATGACCGCAGACACGACAGGTACTGCTGCATCAATTCAAAGTGACAGGAGACAACATTTGTCCAGTATGGTTACAAACTATTTTTCCTCCCTTATCGACGTTCTCCCTCACACGTCATTCCCCTTTGATTACTGGGCATCTAAAATAGACACTTGGCCTGAATTGGCAGAATATGGATTACAGGAGCTCGCTTGCCCAGCTGCTAGTGTGCTATCAGAAAGAGTCTTCAGTGCTGCTGGTTCAATACTGACTGAAAAAGGACTCGTCTGGCTATCCAAAATGTTGATGATCTAACCTTCATTAAAATTAACCAATTATGGATTTCTAATTATTTTGCCCCACCTTCCCCTGCTGACACGTAGCTTTCCTGTAAAAAGGTCTTGCTTTTGGACTCCTCTTACTGATTGCTCCAATTCCTCCATTTGCAGCTGCTGAATGTCCACCATAGGCCATTTTTACACCTCCCTAAATGGGCTGACTCCCCCCACGGGGCCGTGTTCACCACTTGGCGCAAGCACCTGTGCGAGTGCCGTTTGCCTGGACAGGTGGGTGTGCCCACTTTTGGCCGACGGCACTGGCACAGGGTCCCTCATAGTACAATGAAGTGTCTCTGGCGATGGTGGTGCACACCCAACGTCAGACACACCATCGTAATATGAGGGGCCCTGTACTGCTGCCCACGAGAGAGTGTCCCCCCCAGCTCAAACAGTGCTCTACCACTTGCAAAACTTACCTCTCACTGCTCCACCACTGTTTAGTCTGTGCTGTTAAATCCTTCAATGGCACTGCCAATACAAATTTGTTGAAATGATAGATGATAGTAAAAATATACAGGGGCCCTGCCCTCCATTTAGACCAGTTAATACTGTGCGCGAACTTCCACTGTCTGCTACTCAGCAGAGGAACCCACCCCTGTACCTAGCTTTGCCACCTGTTTATTTAGGAAAAAAAAATTTGCAGACATTTAGCCCACTTTACTATTTTGGCCAACTTACTGTGTCAGCCACTTCTTCCAGTTGTCCTCCACCAAACAAAGCAGTGCCGCCAGTTTACTCCTTTTACCAGTGTAGAACTGCATTGAGCCTACTTTTTTATTTTAGGCCAAGTGAGTCTGTCTGCACCACTCCTTGCAATCGTCCTCCGCTGACCAAATCAATGCTGCCTGTGTACCCCTGTAACCTATTTTAAACTGCATAGAGCCTACTTTTTTATTTTAGGCCTAGTAAGTCTGCGCCACTCCTTGCAATCGTCCACCGCTGACCAAACCAATGCTGCCTGTGTACCCCTGTAACCTATTTTAAACTGCATAGAGCCTACTTTTTTATTTTAGGCCTAGTAAGTCTGTCCGCACCACTCCTTGCAATCGTCCTCCGCTGACCAAACCAATGCTGCCTGTGTACCCCTGTAACATATTTTAAACTGCATTGAGCCTACTTTTTTATTTTAGGCCTACTATCTGTGTCTCTCTGTGCCACTCAATACAGCTGTCCTCCACTGAACAAAGCTGAGCTTCAATCTTCAGGCTTTTGGCCTACAGGAAATTTTAAACTGCATTTGGCCTACTAGTTTGGTTGGGCCCTAGTAACGGTGTCTGCCGCTCCTTGGTATTGTCCTCCACTGAAAAAAGCTGAGCTTCAATCTTCAGGCTTTTGGCCTGTATTTAGAATATGAAACTGCATTTGGCCTACTAGTTTGGTTGGGCCTACTTACGGTTTCTGCCGCTCCTTGGTGTTGTCCTCCACTGAATACAGCTAAGCTTCAATCTTCAGGCTTTCGGCCAACATTTTGAATATGAAAATGCATTTGGCCTACTAGTTTGGTTGGGCCTTAGTAACGGTGTCTGCCGCTCCTTGCTTTTCTCCTCCACTGAACAAAGCTGAGCTTCAATCTTCAGGCTTTCGGCCTATAGGAAATTTTAAACTGCATTTGGCCTACTTGTTTGGTTGGGCCCTAGTAACGGTGTCTGCCGCTCCTTGCTTGTCCCCTCCACTGAACAAAGCTGAGCTTCAATCTTCAGGCTTTCGGCCTATAGGAAATTTGAAACTGCATTTGGCCTACTTGTTTGGTTGGGCCCTAGTAACGGTGTCTGCCGCTCCTTGCTTGTCCCCTCCACTGAACAAAGCTGAGCTTCAATCTTCAGGTTTTCGGCCTTTAGGAAATTTAAACTGCATTTCGCCTACTTGTTTGGTTGGGCCCTAGTAACGGTGTCTGCCACTCCTTGCCTTTCTTCTCCACTGAACAAAGCTGAGCTTCAATCTTCAGGCTTTCGGCCTACATTTTGAATATGAAAATGCATTTGGCCTACTAGTTTGGTTGGGCCCTAGTAACGGTGTCTGCCGCTTCTTGCTTTTCTCCTCCACTGAACAAAGCTGAGCTTCAATCTTCAGGCTTTCGGCCTACATTTTGAAAATGAAAATGCTTTTGGCCTACTAGTTTGGTTGGGCCCTAGTAACGGTGTCTGCCGCTCCTTGCTTTTCTCCTCCACTGAACAAAGCTGAGCTTCAAACTTCAGGCTTTCGGCCTACATTTTGAATATGAAAATGCATTTGGCCTACTAGTTTGGTTGGGCCCTAGTAACGGTGTCTGCTGCTCCTTGCTTTTCTCCTTCACTGAACAAAGCTGAGCTTCAATCTTCAGGCTTTGGGCCTTTAGGAAATTTTAAACTGCATTTGGCCTACTTGTTTGGTTGGGCCCTAGTAACGGTGTCTGCCACTCCTTGGTTTTCTCCTCCACTGAAAAAAGCTGAGCTTCAATCTTCAGGCTTTCGGCCTGTATTTAGAATATGAAACTGCATTTGGCCTACTAGTTTGGTTGGGCCTACTAACGGTGTCTGCCGCTCCTTGGTGTTGTCCTCCACTGAAAAAAGCTGAGTTTCAATCTCCAGGCTTTGGGCCTGTATTTAGAATATGAAACTGCATTTGGCCTACTAGTTTGGTTAGGCCTACTAACGGTGTCTGCCGCTCCTTGGTGTTGTCCTCCACTGAAAAAAGCTGAGCTTCAATCTCCAGGCTTTGGGCCTGTATTTATAATATGAAACTGCATTTGGCCTACTAGTTTGGTTGGGCCTACTTATGATGTCTGCCGCTCCTTGGTGTTGTCCTCCACTGAATAAAGCTGAGCTTCACTCTTCAGGCTTTTGGCCTGTATTTAGAATATGAAACTGCATTTGGCCTACTAGATTGGTTGGGCCTACTTACGGTGTCTGCCGCTCCTTGGTGTTCTTCTCCACTGAACAAAGAAGTGTCGCCTGTTTACTCCTGTTACCAATTTTGAACTTTATTTGGCCCACTTTATTATTTGGGCCTACTAACTGTGTCTGCCACTCATTACAGTTGTCCTCCACTGAACAAAGCAATGCCGCCTGTTTAGTCCTGTTACCAATTTTGAACTGCATTTAGCCTACTTTATTCTTTGGGCCTATATCTGTGTTTCATCCTCATCCTGCCCATTGCCCAGCCACTGCTAGATGAGTCTGCTGGTACATTTACCCAGACCACTACATTCCCCTTGCACTCTACACAGCCAGAATCTGACCCTGCTGAAAGTCTGGTTCCCCTTCCCGCATACTATACCACTTTACATAGGGATAAAGAGGAAGGCGCAGATGAAAGTGCAGGTTCCTTCATCAGGTGGGGGGGCATACTCATTGGCGACGTCACTCGCACAGGGCCCCTCATAGTATGCAAAAGTGTCTCTGCTGGTGGGAGGTGCCCCCGCCGTCAAACACAACGCCATACTTTGAGGGGCCCTGTTGTGAATTCCGTTCTTGGGCTCCATCCTGTGGTTGCGAATGGTATTTTTGGGAGTTCTGCTCTTGGGCTCCCTCTGGTGGTTTCAAGTGGAACTTAGCAGCTGCTCTCACTAATCGGTTCCCGGGCCTTGTTATTTAACTGGGCTTTTGGCTGTAGCTGATTCCAGCTGTCAATGTTCTCCTGTGGATTCAGTCCTTTTCTGGAAGTTCTCTGTTGTCCAGTCCATTTCAGCTCAAGATAAGTTCTGCTAGTTTTGGGGTGTTTCCCTGCTTATGACCTTCTTTTCAGTTTAAGTTATGTCTCTTTTGTCCAGCTTGTCATTATGAAATATTCCGGCTAGTTGGAAGCCCTGGGGTTGCAGATTTGCCCCTCCACACCGTGAGTCGGTGTGGGGGTTATTTTTGTAAACTCTGCGTGGACATTTAGTTTTTATACTGACCGCACAGTAGCCTTTTCTATCTCTGTCTATTTAGATAGTATTGGCCTCCTTTGCTAAAATTCTAGTTTCATTTCTGAGTTTTTCATTTCCCTCTCCACTCACCGTCAATATATGTGGGGGCTATCTTTCCTTTGGGGGTTTCTCTGAGGCGAGATAGTTTTCCGTTTCCATCTTCAGGGGTAGCTAGTTCTTAGGCTGTGAAGAGGCATCTAGGCAGAGATAGGAACGCTCCACGGCTATTTCTAGTGTTGGTGTTAGGAGTAGGGATTGCGGTCAGTAAAGTTACCACCTCCTCAGAGCTAGTTCATTATTTGTTTTTCCCACCAGGTCATTTCAGTGCTGCTCCGTAATCACTAGGTCATATCAGTGATTTCAGTCTGTGGAGCTGCCACCTCCTCCGAGCTTGTTCATGGTTGGTTTTACCCACCAGGTCATCTCAGTACTGCTCCGTAACCACCAGGTCATAACAGTACAGCTGGCCCACAATGTGTTAAATGCATCTCAAAAGAGGGAAGAGAAAGTTCTGAGTCACTGTTTTTTTTTTTTGTTGTTTTCTTGTTGCTTGTTTCGTCCTTTTTTTTTCCCCTTGATTTTTGGATGGTGCAGGAGCTTGGTGCTGATATGGAGGTTCAGGGTCTGTCTGCGCGTGTTGATCATCTCACTGCAAGGGTACAGAGTATCCAAGACTATGTTGTTCAAACTCCTGTTTCTGAGCCTAGAATTCCTATCCCTGATTTGTTTTCTGGGGATAGATCTAGGTTTTTAAACTTTAAGAATAATTGCAGATTATTTTTTGCTCTGAGACCCCGTTCCTCTGGTGACCCCATTCAGCAGGTGAAGATTGTTATTTCTCTGCTGCGTGGTGACCCGCAGGATTGGGCATTCTCCCTTGAGCCAGGAAATCCTGCATTGCTCAATGTAGATTCATTTTTTCAAGCACCTGGATTGCTTTATGACGAACCCAATTCTGTGGATCAGGCGGAGAAAATTTTGCTGGCTCTGTGTCAAGGTCAGGAAGCGGCAGAGATATATTGTCAGAAATTTAGAAAGTGGCCTGTGCTTACAAAATGGAATGAGGATGCCCTGGCGGCTATTTTCAGAAAGGGTCTTTCTGAAGCTCTTAAAGATGTTATGGTGGGGTTTACCACGCCTGCTGGTTTGAACGAATCAATGTCTCTGGCCATTCAGATTGATCGGCGCCTTCGTGAACGTAAGGTGGTGCCCCATATGGCGGTGTCCTCTGGGCAGAGTTCTGAGCCTATGCAATGTGATAGAGTGTTGACGAGAGCAGAACGGCAGGAGTTCAGATGTCAGGATGGGCTGTGTTTTTACTGTGGTGACGCTACTCATGCTATCTCTGACTGCCCGAAGCGAACTAAGAAGGTTGCTAGGTCGGTTACCATCAGTACTGTACAGCCTAAATTTCTCTTGTCTATTACCCTGATTTGCTCATTGTCGTCCTTTTCTGTAATGGCATTTGTGGACTCTGGCACTGCCCTGAACTTAATGGACCTAGAATTTGCCAAGCGCTGTGGTTTTTCCTTGGAGCCTTTGCAGAATCCTATTCCCTTGAGGGGGATTGATGCTACGCCATTTGCCAAGAATAAACCTCAGTACTGGACACAGTTGGCCATGAACATGGCTCCAGCACATCAGGAAAATATTCGCTTTTTGGTGTTGCATAATTTGCATGATGTGGTTGTGCTGGGGTTTCCATGGTTACAGGTACATAATCCAGTGCTGGATTGGAAATCTATGTCTGTGATTAGTTGGGGTTGTCAGGGGATACATAGTGACATTCCTCTGATGTCAATTTCCTCGTCCTTTTCTTCTGAAGTTCCTGAGTTTTTGTCGGATTTCCAGGATATATTTGAGGAGCCTAAATCCAGTCCTCTGTCTCCTCATAGGGACTGTGATTGCGCTATTAATTTGATTCCTGGCTGTAAGTTCCCTAAGGGTCGACTTTTCAATCTGTCTGTGCCAGAGCATGCCGCTATGCGGACTTATGTAAAGGAGTCCTTGGAGAAGGGGCATATTCGCCCGTCTTCGTCACCGTTGGGATCGGGGTTCTTTTTTGTTGCCAAGAAGGATGGCTCCTTGAGGCCCTGTATAGATTATCGCCTTGTCAATAAGATCACGGTCAAATTCCAGTACCCTTTGCCTTTGCTCTCTGATTTGTTTGCTCGGATTAAAGGGGCTAGCTGGTTTACCAAGATTGACCTTCGATGGGCGTATAATCTGGTCCGCATCAAACAGGGTGATGAATGGAAAACAGCATTTAATACGCCCGAAGGCCATTTTGAATATCTTGTGATGCCTTTCGGGCTCTCTAATGCTCCATCTGTGTTTCAGTCCTTTATGCATGATATTTTCCGGGAGTATCTGGATAAATTTATAATTGTATATTTGGATGATATTTTGTTTTTTTCCTATGATTGGGAGTCTCATGTGAAGCAGGTCAGGCTGGTATTTCAGATTCTTCGTGCTAATACACTGTTTGTGAAGGGGTCTAAGTGCCTTTTCGGAGTCCACAAGGTTTCTTTTCTGGGGTTCATTTTTTCTCCCTCGGCTATTGAAATGGATCTTGTTAAGGTCCAGGCTATTTATGATTGGACTCAGCCCACATCTGTGAAGAGCCTGCAGAAATTTTTGGGCTTTGCTAATTTTTATCGCCGCTTCATTGCTAATTTTTCTACTGTGGTTAAACCTCTGACCGATTTGACCAAGAAAGGTGCAGATGTGGTGAATTGGTCCTCTGCGGCTGTGGAGGCCTTTCAGGAGCTTAAGCGTCGTTTTACTTCTGCCCCTGTGTTGCGTCAGCCAGATGTTTCTCTCCCTTTTCAGGTTGAGGTTGATGCTTCTGAGATTGGGGCAGGAGCTGTTCTGTCTCAGAGAATTTCTGATGGCTCTCTGTTGAAGCCGTGTGCTTTCTTCTCCAGAAAGTTTTCACCTGCTGAGCGTAATTATGATGTCGGCAATCGGGAGTTGTTGGCTATGAAGTGGGCGTTCGAGGAGTGGCGACATTGGCTTGAGGGAGCCAAGCATCGTGTTGTGGTCTTGACCGATCATAAGAATCTGATCTACCTTGAGTCGGCCAAGCGGTTGAATCCTAGACAGGCTCGGTGGTCTTTGTTTTTTTCCCGTTTTGATTTTGTGGTCTCGTATCTTCCGGGATCTAAGAATGTGAAGGCTGATGCCCTGTCTAGGAGTTTTTTGCCTGATTCTCCTGGAGTCCGTGAGCCGACTGGTATTCTCAAGGAGGGGGTGATTCTTTCTGCTATCTCCCCTGATTTGCGGCGGGTGCTTCAGAAGTTTCAGGCTGATAGACCCGACCGCTGTCCTGTGGGGAAATTGTTTGTTCCTGATGGATGGACTAGTAAGGTGATTTCTGAGATTCATTGTTCGGTGTTGGCTGGTCATCCTGGGATCTTTGGTACCAGAGATTTGGTTGCCAGGTCCTTTTGGTGGCCTTCTTTGTCACGGGATGTGCGTTCCTTTGTGCAGTCCTGTGGGATCTGTGCCCGGGCTAAGCCCTGCTGTTCTCATGCTAGTGGGTTGCTTTTGCCTTTGCCTATCCCTGAGAGGCCTTGGACCCATGTTTCCATGGATTTTATTTCTGATCTTCCTGTTTCTCAGAAGATGTCTGTCATCTGGGTGGTTTGTGACCGGTTTTCTAAAATGGTCCATTTGGTACCTTTGCCTAAGTTGCCTTCCTCCTCTGATTTGGTTCCTTTGTTTTTCCAGCATGTGGTTCGTTTGCATGGTATTCCGGAGAATATTGTGTCTGACAGAGGTTCCCAGTTTGACTCTAGGTTTTGGTGGTCCTTTTGTGGTAGAATGGGCATTGATTTATCTTTTTCTTCGGCGTTTCACCCTCAGACAAATGGACAGACGGAGCGAACCAATCAGACCTTGGAAACCTATTTGAGATGCTTTGTGTCGGCTGATCAGGATGATTGGGTTACCTTCTTGCCGTTGGCCGAGTTTGCCCTTAATAATCGGGCTAGTTCGGCTACCTTGGTTTCACCTTTTTTTTGTAATTTCGGTTTTCATCCTCGCTTTTCTTCAGGACAGGTTGAGCCTTCGGACTGTCCTGGGGTAGATTCTGTGGTGGACAGGTTGCAGCGGATTTGGACTCATGTGGTGGACAATTTAACATTGTCTCAGGAAAAGGCTCAACGTTTTGCTAACCGCCATCGGTGCGTTGGTCCCCGGCTTCGGGTTGGGGATTTGGTCTGGTTGTCTTCTCGTCATGTTCCTATGAAGGTCTCTTCCCCTAAGTTCAAACCTCGTTTTATTGGTCCTTATAGGATTTCGGAAATTATCAATCCGGTGTCTTTTCGTTTGGCCCTTCCAGCTTCGTTTTCCATTCATAATGTGTTCCATAGACCTTTGTTGCGGAGATATGTAGTGCCCATGGTTCCCTCCGTTGACCCTCTTGCTCCGGTGTTGGTTGAGGGGGAGCTGGAATATGTGGTAGAGAAGATTTTGGATTCTCGTCTTTCAAGGCGGAAACTTCAGTATCTGGTCAAGTGGAAGGGTTATGGCCAGGAGGATAACTCTTGGGTTTTTGCCTCCGATGTCCATGCTGCCAATTTGGTACGTGCTTTTCATTTGGCTCGTCCCGATGGGCCTGGGGGCTCTGGTGAGGGTTCGGTGACCCCTCCTCAAGGGGGGTACTGTTGTGAATTCCGTTCTTGGGCTCCATCCTGTGGTTGCGAATGGTATTTTTGGGAGTTCTGCTCTTGGGCTCCCTCTGGTGGTTTCAAGTGGAACTTAGCAGCTGCTCTCACTAATCGGTTCCCTGGCCTTGTTATTTAACTGGGCTTTTGGCTGTAGCTGATGCCAGCTGTCAATGTTCTCCTGTGGATTCAGTCCTTTTCTGGAAGTTCTCTGTTGGCCAGTCCATTTCAGCTCAAGATAAGTTCTGCTAGTTTTTGGGTGTTTCCCTGCTTATGACCTTCTGTTCAGTTTAAGTTATGTCTCTTTTGTCCAGCTTGTCATTATGAAATATTCCGGCTAGTTGGAAGCTCTGGGGTTGCAGATTTGCCCCTCCACACTGTGAGTCGGTGTGGGGGTTATTTTTGTAAACTCTGCGTGGACATTTAGTTTTTATACTCACCGCACAGTAGCCTTTTCTATCTCTGTCTATTTAGATAGTATTGGCCTCCTTTGCTAAAATTCTAGTTTCATTTCTGAGTTTGTCATTTCCCTCTCCACTCACCGTCAATATATGTGGGGGCTATCTTTCGTTTGGGGGTTTCTCTGAGGCGAGATAGTTTTCCGTTTCCATCTTCAGGGGTAGCTAGTTCTTAGGCTGTGAAGAGGCGTCTAGGCAGAGATAGGAACGCTCCACGGCTATTTCTAGTGTTGGTGTTAGGAGTAGGGATTGCGGTCAGTAAAGTTACCACCTCCTCAGAGCTAGTTCATTATTTGTTTTTCCCACCAGGTCATTTCAGTGCTGCTCCGTAATCACTAGGTCATATCAGTGATTTCAGTCTGTGGAGCTGCCACCTCCTCTGAGCTTGTTCATGATTGGTTTTACCCACCAGGTCATCTCAGTACCGCTCCGTAACCACCAGGTCATAACAGGGCCCTGTGCCAGTGCCAATGCGAACGAGTGTGCCCCCCCTGCATGCTCAGGATCACAGCACTTGCAAAGTTGAAATACTGACCTCTCCCTGCTCCACCGCCGTTGCGTAGTCTGCGTTTCCTGGGCCCACGAAAAACTTGAGCCAACCCTACCCCCCCACAACTTTAGCCAAATGACCCCCAATTTTCAATGCCTAACTATTATTATAAGGTAAATTAAGATTGACAAGCTTAAGTAACAAGAATTGATGTTTTTGGCATTAAAATTGGCACTGTAGGTATTTTCCTGTCCTCCACTCACTGCCGACTTTGAATCCCCATTGACTTACATTGGGTTTCGTGTTTCGGTCGATCCCCGACTTTTCGCGATAATCGGCCGATTTCACTTGACCCGACTTTTGAGATAGTCGGGTTTCGCGAAACCCGACTCGATCCTGAAAAGTAAAAGTCACTCAACCCTACTTATATCAACTTTACTATACACATTTATTTTTTGCTTATGTAATGTAGACAGCGCAGGTGAATGCTATATATATATTTTTTTAACAAGGATGCAACAATGCATAGAGGAACTCAAATTTTCCTATCAGCAAAGGTCTTTTGGTGCCCCATTATGCTTACTTTTGTATTCACACTGGTTGTGTTCCAGAGGCCTCACTCCTACTACTTAATATTATCTTATTATTGTCCTTTATATGTCCTTTAAGCTTGCTTTTGGTTGTGCTAATTAAGATAATTTAACATTTTAGTAATATAATTGCTCTATTGCTTAAAATATGTGTTTTTGTCACATCTGAAAAAATATTTGATTGTTTTCAA
Source organism: Ranitomeya variabilis (assembly GCF_051348905.1). NCBI lineage: Eukaryota > Metazoa > Chordata > Amphibia > Anura > Dendrobatidae > Ranitomeya > Ranitomeya variabilis. Next base: position 666,690,241 of record NC_135233.1, on the reverse strand, counting down.
TATTAATAATATAAATTAAATCCACATTTATGGTGAATGTAAGGTTGTTTTCAATTGGTCTGAATGCCCCCAGCTTGTCCAAGTAAGTGTAATTATCATTAAATACTGCTTGTTCTACTTACAATACTCCTCCTTTATTTAAAAAAATAATGTGCTTCAATAAATTTTGGGAGGACTGTACCAGGGATGAGTACACTAAGTATGAGCCCGTAAGGACTGGGCACAAAATGCAAATATTTTTTCAAAACAAAATTCTTCTTCATCTCAAATCTTTGGGACACCTCGGTGCCTTTATAATTTGAAGTGAATATGATTTTTAAGAGCATCATCTTGGGTAAATTCACTTGTTGGCACCTTGCACTGTAGGGGCAATGTCACGGATGTGTCAGAGGCTGCAGACCGTTGCACTGCATCTGTCTGCAGAAGGTCTCTGTTGTTTGCTTTGCAGACTAGTGGCCACCTCCCATGGTGCTAATGACCACACCTGGACCTGGGTGTTTATAACTTCCTTCTTCCAGTTGGAAGGTGCAGGTGTTATTTCCTATTTGCACTTCTCTCTTGAAGCTTGGAGCTGTAGCATTCTGCTAGTGACCTGTTGGAGTTTGGAGGGTGTCAGCGTGTCTCTCTGAGTCTACTCAAGCTAAGTGTCCCCCTAGTTTCATTTATCCTTACTGTCTTTAGTGGTAGTGGGATTCACTAACGTTCATGCTGTCTTTCCCAAAGCAGGGCTTATCGGCAGGGTCACACAGGGACTAGGTTTCCTGCTCGGCGATAGGTGCTGAACCTATATAGGGATGGTAGGACAGACAGGGTGACATTAGATCAGTCTAGGAGTCTCCACTTCCCCCTTCCCTAGTGTTCCCCTTCCCTTACCTCTTTGTGTTACACTTAGTCTGTCCTACACTGTGTTACATTAACAACCGTCGTTCACATTTGTAAAAGGAAAAAAAGACATGTTTTTTTCCTTGTGTTTTTTGCTGTGTGGGCTTTTTCCTTTTCCTGGGTTCATGGCTCCCATTGGTGTGCTGGCAGAGCAGCTGCAGAGGTTGACAATAGAGGTGACTGACCTTTGTTCTGAGGTTCAGCAGCAGTGGCTGCAGGCTCCTATTTTGGGTGATGTTGCAGGAAGGTGGGTCCAGCTTGAACCCAAAATTGCTCTCCTGGACAGGTTTGCTGGGGTAGGGACAAGTTTTTTGTGTTTAAAGAGGTCTGCAAATTGTACTTTAAACTTCATCAATACTCCTCTGGAGATGAGGAGCAATGAGTAGGAATTGATATTTTACTGTTACAAGGGGAACCTCAACCCTGGCCGTTTTTCCTTGGCTGAATCCAGGCTGCGTTGAATTTCAGGATGAGAGTTCCTTCCTGGTAGTTGTGACCTAGATTCATTGGTCCCTATAAGATAACCGAGTTAATTTATCCTGCAGCGTTTCATCTTGAGGTACCTCAAGCTCTTAAGGTCTCTAACGTTTTTCACAGGTTTTTGCTCAAGAGATATGTGGAACCCCTTGAACCCTCACCCCTACAGCCTCCTCCAATTATAGTTTCAAACTTCGAGGATTGCACAATACTTGATGCATTGGAGGGGTTATGGTCCAGAGGAAAGGATGTGAGTTTCTGAAACAGCAGTGAAAATTCCCAGGCTGGTCCGTTCCTTCCACGCCTCTTATCCTCCGAAACCTTGTCTTGAGTGTCCATAGACCACTGGGAGAAGAGGGGCTAATGTCACTGATGTGTCAGAGGCTGCAGACTATTGCACTGCATCTGTCTGCAGAAGGTCTCGGTTGTTGGCTTTGCAGACTAGTTTACACCACCCCCGGTGCTAATGACCACTTCTGTACCTCAGTGTTTAAAACTCCCTACTTCATGTTGGGAGGTGCAGGTGTTATTTTCAATTTGCATTACTCTGTTGAAGCTTGGAGTTGTAGCAGTCTGCTAGAGTCCTCTTGGAGTTTGGAGGGTGTAGGCATTTCTCTCTGAGTCTACTCAAGCTAAGTGTCCCCTGGTTTCATTTATCCTCATTGTCTTTAGTGAAAGTAGGATTGACTAGCGTTCATCCTTTCCTTTCTGGTGCAGGGCTTATCGCCAGGGTCACACAGGGACTAGGTTTTCTGCTCGGCGATAGGTGCGGAACCTATTTAGGGATGGTAGGACAGACAGGGTGACGTTAGATCAGTTTAGGGGTCTCCATTTCCTCCTTCCCTAGTGTTTGATTCCCCTTCCCTTATCCCTTTGTGTTGCACTTAGACTGTCCTACACTGTGCGTGACAGGCAAAGAGCAAACATTTTAATCTCATTAAAATTCATGGACTTCTATGACATAACTTTTCAGAAATCCTCAGATTCCTACTCATTTTAGTGAATTACATTTTTAGGTCCATCAGCAAGGGTGAATTTCACCAGTAGGACCCTGCACAGGAATAGCCTCCTGTGTGAGAAAAGCCACAAACTGCAAAACATTAGAAAAAAATTGAAAGGGGCATGAATTTGGGTGAATTCAATGGGCTGAATTCTGCACAGGATTATGCTCATGTCCAGAACTGAGAACTTAAAAGGCTCTGAAGGTGTTAGTATTTACTCCAACCATATTCATGGGCAGCACGGTGGCTCTGAGGTTAGCAACGTAACTGCAGCGCTGCGGTCCTGGGTTAAAATTCCACCAAGGACAACATATGCAAGGAACTTGTTCTCCCTGTGCTTGGATGGGTAAACTCCTGGTACCACGGTTTCCTCCCAAACTCCAAAGATATATTGATAGGGAACTTAGATTGTGAGCCCCCAATGTGGACAGTGATAATGATTTGTGCAAAGTGCTGTGGAATTAATGGCGCTATATAAGTGAGTACAATAAATTCATAAATAAAGAAGCATCAGGTAGCTTAGGATACTTTCACACTAGCATCGTGTACTGCACGTTGCTATGTGTCGTTTTGTAGAAAAAACGCATCCTGCAAAAGTGCTTGCAGGATGCATTTTTTCTCCATTGACTTGCATTAGCAACGCAGTGTGACGCATTGCCACACGTCGCAACCGTCGTGCTACGGTTGCGTTGTGTTGCGTCGGACCATCGCCACCAAAAAACGTTGCTTGTAACATTTTTTTAGTGCGTCGTTCCCGTCTTTTCTGACCAAGCATGCGCGGCCGGAACTCCACCCCCGCCTCCCCGCACCTCACAATGGGGTAACGGATGTGTTGAAAAACAGCATCCGCTGCCCCATTGTGCGGCGCTTCCACAGCTAGCGTCGGTGCACCGCAACGTCGCATAGCGACATGCAGCGCACGACGCTAGTGTGAAAGTAGCCTTAGGAAATCAGTCTTGCTCTGTGCTGTTGGATACATTTTCAAAAGACGCCAGAAATAAAGTTATCTTGAAATGGCATTATTCTTCAAGGGTATCTAGGTAAGTAGAATCTGTATTAGTAATGGATAATTTGTCTGATGATGAAGAATATATTGCCGGGTCTTCAGCTAAAACATCACAACTTTTCAATACACGTTCTTTAATCAGCCCTGCCATTTGTTAGCACTGGGATGAATAAGGTGATCATTCGAGGAATAGAGCCCTGATCACCTGTTTCTTATGATATGGGCACCATATTAACCACTAAGTATTATCCAAACTTTAAAGGACACATAGTCACAGTTTTGTTATCCCAATAGTGGCTGGCAATCATGGAGTCCAGAATTCTGCATCTTCCCACACCCCTGCCCCATGAGGACTGCGTGCTACTCATATGGGCTCCCTCTAAACCTGTCATGTAGTTACCTTTATGGGGGCTTTATCCCTCGCTCTTGCCTCACATTTCTCTGCAAGCCAGCACAACCTGATCTTTGCTTTTCATCTTGATTCCTTGCATTCATGTCTTGCTGCTATATGTGCACTGGTCACCTTAGGCAGCTGATCTTATATCAGGTTTCTGGTCTCTTTGTCTCTGTTACCCTTTAGTCATGCTGATTATCTTGCATATGCACTATACAACATTTTACATACATGGCTAGGGGGAGATTTTCATTTTCTGACTGATCAGAATTGCATCTCTTTACATGGTTCATATGTTTTGAGGAGTACTCCCTATTACCTATTAAAATTGCCTCTTCTGAGAAAAAGATGACTTAAACTCTATAGCGCCACCTTTTGGAAGTAGTGATCCTACAAGTCACAATCAACCCTTTAACGAGTCATGCAATATGACTTAGGATAAAAGCCAAATCAGTATCTCAATTCGCAGACACGGTGTTTCGGGCTGTTGGCCCTCGTCAGTGTGAAGCATGAGAACTAGTGTTGAGCGATACCTTCCGATACTTGAAAGTATCGATATCGGATAGTATCGGCCGATATCCAAAAAATATCGGATATCGCCGATAACGATGCCCTAGACCTTCAATGACGTCGCGGCTTGTGATTGGTCGCGTGACCGCTCATGTGACCTCTCACGCGACCAATCACAAGCCGTGACGTCATTGCAGGTCCTAAACTCCTCATTCTTAGGAACGGAGGCTCCCGGTTACATCGGTAATGTCATTGCAGGTCCTAAACTCCTCATTCTTAGGAACGGAGGCTCCCGGTTACATCGGTAATGTCCAGGGGCCGCCGGAGGGGTGAGTATATCCATATTTTTTATTTTAATTCTTTATTTTTTACATGAATATGGATCCCAGGGCCTGAAGGAGAGTCTCCTCTCCTCCAGACCCTGGGAACCATACACTGGGAACTTCCGATTCCGATTTCCGATATCACAAAAATATCGGAACTCGGTATCGGAATTCCGATACAGCAAATATCGGCCGATACCCGATACTTGCGGAATGCTCAACACTAATGAGAACTGATTGTAGGATCGCTACTTCCAACAGGTGGCGCTATAGAGTCCTCTTTTTCTCAGAAGAGGCAATTTGAATATTTAATTTCCCAGATGAGCATTGCACGGCGAATAAGCCTCCTTACCTTGACAAGCCAGCTGGTATGTCACTCTCCGTAAGGAGAAACGCTACCCCTTAGGTCCCTATTACCTAGTGATTCTGATCTGTGTATATTATACCTGTGTACTGGGGTTTATTTATGTTTTTATGCCTGACCTATTGATTTGTGGAGCTCTATTTGTTTACTTACTTGTTGTCCCATATGATTATTTTGTGTGCAGGGGTGTGCTTTGTCTCATGCTGACATATGTTTTTAAGTGATTTTAACCAAATTTCAAGTGTGTGTTGAAAATCTTTTAAAAAAAATGTCTGATTTTATGATAATTTAGTGTTAAGTGTGCACACCATCATTTGTTTGGTCTCTTCTCTCCCTTATTTACAGCCTGTCATCCAGACTAGGTGTTTTACCCTACTATTTACCCATGAGGTTGACAATTGATAGTGCACCTTGATCTTTCTTTATCCAATACCATGCATCTTTCATTTACAAAAAGGCGCTGTGAATTAAATTTGCCCAAGACCACAGCCATAGGCAAGCGTATTCTTACTTAACCAAAATGCAGGATATTTGAGTCATTCTCATGGATTTAGAGGCAACAACAGACCCGTGTGCTGATCACAAAAATCAAAGCGGAATCTCCATAGAGCAGTTTATTTTCATTTTAAAAATCATTAAATGGCGGTCTGTGCAGTGTGTAATTAAACAGGCTGTTGGATACCTGCAGTTTCCATCCATTTACTCATAGTCATATACAGTATGTTGATGTCATTTGGACATTGTTTAGACTGTGTTTGCATTAAATCGCGCTAAAGGTGCTCCATACAGTCTTAAGAGGCCTCAAAATAATAAAGAGTAACCAGCAGGGTTGAGAGAATGTCCTTGGTGATACTCAGTTATCACTCGAGTATTATGGTGTTCGAATGTACTCGTTATTTGGTGAGTATTGGGCAATGCTCTATGTAAATCGAATCCCCGCCCAGCATTTTTTATTATTGGTGCCTGTTACATAGCCGAAAAGCATAAGGGGAATGTTTGTGTATCACTGTAATGCCGTAGCCATCTTGGTTGTGGCATTACTGTGATTGGCTGGCCTTGTGGCATCAGGGATATAAAAGAACAAAAGCCGCCTAGCTCGGCACATTGTGAAGTATAGCATGGCACTACCGTGAGGTGCTCAAGTAGGTTACAAAAACTAATGTGCAGTAAAATAAAGAACTTGGTACTCAACTTAGTATGTCATTGCAAGAGGATTTTTTATTATTTTTGAAGTCTGTAAATGTTTCGATCTTATCTAGACCTTCATCAGTCTGCAGTTAAACATAAAACCATAAAGGACAAAAATAAATAAAGCAAAATACAAGTCCTCATACAAAATAGAAAAGCAATATCAACATTTCATGATATAACATAGTGACATAACAGATGAACGTACAGAACCCGTGATTATCCATAACAATAACAATAGTGATAAAGTAGCAGGGAGTGGGAGGGAGAGGGGGAAAGCGGGAGGAGGAGCGAGGAGACCTACCCGATTGCTTGTCGCAGAAAGAATATGGTGTAAAATTGTATACCCAGGATTGGAGTAATGTGCTCCTAAATAGGAGGAATATGTATACATGGAGTTATTATAATATAAGGAGCAGATATATATAAGAAGACAGTACTGTATAGCTACCTCAAAATGTTTATGAAGTTTGGTAAAGGAGTTACTATCAGAGTTCACGTGTAGAGAATAGGTATAACTACAGTAAAAATAGAAAAAAGGAGGAAAAAACAATACATGATATGAGCCGATGTAGTCATTAATAATTATAGTGTAAGTATATGTGGTAACTACCTGTAGCAAGATAGCATACGGTAGACCTTATTGGGTTTCAGTCTTAGTACTGGCATAGAATGTGCCTATAATAGGATCACAGTCCTGGTGCCACAGGGGCTGGAATAAAGAATTTAATATCAATTTATAATAGGAATATAGCAGAGATCTATAAAGACGGATCCCTAGGTATCCATAGTGCTACCTTAATGTGCTCCGTATAAAAGGTCCCTGCTGTGGAAATCAGGTGAGGGCACAGTCGACCTATAAATATATGTCTGTCCTCCAGGGACTGCTGTTGAACAGAAAGGAGGCAGTTATGTACAATAATGGATGAAAGAGAGAGCGCTGAGTTAGAGGGACTTACCAGTGGTGGTCAGGGGTTAATGTGTGCCAAAGAGACGTGGTATCTGCTGCTCATCTGATCATATGGCAAGGCTGGTATGTTATTTACATGTTACACAGGCAGGAAGTGGGTGTGCTATATATTCCATTGACAGGAAGTGGTCATAGATTGTGTTCCACAGGCAGGAAGTGGGTGTGCTATGTGTTACATTGACAGGAAGTGGTCATAGGTTGTGATTCACAGGCAGAAAGTGGGTGCGCTATGCATTCAATTGACAAGAAGTGGTCATAGAATGTGTTCCACAGGCAGGAAGTGGGTGTGCTATGCGTTCCATTGACAGGAAGTGTCATAGATTGTGTTCCACAGGCAGGAAATGGGTGTGCTATGCATTCCATTGACAGGAAGTGGTTATAGATTGTGTTACACAGGCAGAAAGTGGGTGTGCTATGCATTCTATTGATAGGAAATGGTCATAGATTGTGTTCCACAGAGAGGAAGTGGGTGTGTTATGTTTTATATTGAATAAAAGTGGTCTCTCAAAAAGAAATTGTTAGCGTTCCACAGAGTAGGTGGAACATATCAATTATTATGTGTCCCTTTTATGTTGATCTGTAACAAATTTTATACAAGCTTTAAGTTCTGAGAGTTCCTAAGTGGTACCAATTGTAGATAATTGAGTCTCTATATTTACAATGGACGCCTTGGTTGAAGCAATAGCTTGTTGTAAGTGATCAATAGTTAAAGTCATTAAATCAAATGAACACTTTTTCAGTATGTGTTCGAACTTTTGACAAAATTTAGCTGAGTCACGAGAAATGGTTGGATGGAGGGTACCCTGAGTCCCCTAGGAATCCTCTGGATACGCAAATATTCACTTAATGTGGCACAGTGCAATTCATAGTCGATCTGGCAACGAAGTTCCCACCCTAGGTCTCCAGGTCTCTTCCTTTAGTTGTCAGGACTCTGGATTCCCTGTTTCATCTTTTGTGCTTTTTAGCCCTTTTTCAAGATGGCATCTGCTGCCTTGCTCCTGCTCATGTGATCCGCCTTCCCTGACTTACAAATATAGTTTGCTTTCCAGTCCATACTTGTATATTCTGCTTGAATCCCAAGCTCAGTTCTGCAAGAGACTGCTCTTTATTCAGTATAACGGTGCCGACCTGACACTCACTGTGTGTAGGTTACTAATCACAATCCTGCTGACAGGTTCCCTTTAAAAGCATCACATATTGGCAACTGTGACTCATCATTATCTACCTCTTGAGACACTAATTGCAATTCCCAATCTTTGTCTTCTTCTGTCCTTGGCTGCTCGAATATTTGGGCATCACTACAAATGAGCTCCTCATGTCCCTCTTGAAAGGTGCAGAGTGAGAAGCCAGAAAAATAAATGGAAATGTAAAGAGATCCTCGGTGTGTTCCAGAGCAGGATCACTTGTCTCCCGTGACTTGTCATGGTGGGAAAAAGTAGGATCAGGGTGAGAACTATGTGATCCAGTCACTTGACTAGTGAGTTTTTACAGTGTTGTAGACAGTGTGGTGCTGGTAAACACACTGGAAGAATTATCTGCCATCCAACCGACTATCTGTTCTCACTGTTCTGGCTTCAACAGTGGTGTCCCACATCCCTCTGAAAAGTGCTACAGAAAGCTAGGTCTAGTGGATGAGGGTGTTTATTGTGCTCCAGCAGCTAGCACAGCTTCTCCTGGCCTATGGCCTCCACCCCTGCATGCATCATCAGCAGCAGGTAAACATCCCTATCCCTTATAGCACTCCTTGTGCATTTTAAATTAGGTATATATGCCTGCAAACTTTCTGGTTTTAATAGGGAAAAAAATATTTAGCTCTGATAAGGAATGTTGTTTTAACGGTGTAACAGCCGCTGTACTGCAATAGCAATATTGAACCCTGCCTAGATGCCTCTAATCCTAAACTTTCCCTAAACTGAATGCAAGTAACAGGATTTTTATTACAGAAAGGAAAATATTTAGCTCTGACAAGGACTGTTGTTTTAATGCTGTCGGAGCAGTTTACATGAACTCCTATAGCAATATTATTAAATCCTAGGGCAGCACGGTGGCTCAGTAGATAGCACTGCAGTTTTGCTGCGCTGGGGTCCTGGGTCCAAATCCCACCAAGGACAACATCTAGAAGGAGTTTGTATGTTCTCCCTGTGTTTGCGTGGGTTTCCTCCGGGTACTCCGGTTTCCTCCCACATTCCAAAGACATACTGATAGGGATTCTAGATTGTGAGCCCCATTGGGGACAGTGATGATAATGTGTGCAAACTGTAAAGCGCTGCAGAATATGTTAGTGCTATATAAAAATAAAGATTATTATTATTATTATTATTATTATTAATAAATCCTGACTATTTCCCTGCTTTAAACTACGCTTTCCCTCCTCTAACAACTCTCACTGATCTGCTTACTGAACACAGTGTGCCAAGCATCATGTCATCGGGACATATACAAGACTCCACGATGCGATGCGGCCCGCCAATCACCGTAATATCAGTAGCCAACATACCTATGACATTGCCGTGAAATCCCAGCATGTTCATTGACTAACAGGCATCAAACATGCGGGTAAGTGAATCAAGCATGGGACTGGAGTACTCGTGATACTTTATCAAGTAACGAGTGTGCCCTAGCACCCCGATGGTCGACTATCAAGCAGTTGTGAGCATGTTCACTCATCGCCACAGTATTGCAATATAACAAATACAGTATATAGTATGTAGGTAGTAAGTAAAATCACTAGAAAAATGAAGTGGCTGTCTCAAAAGTATGTAGCAATTACTGTAAAACAGACCCACAATTGAAAAGAGAGTGATTGCAAATATAAGAACTAAGTAACAATTTGTAAATGAACCAGAAAAAAACTGTGAACATAATAAATATTCTTTTAAAGAGTCAATGTTGCTGTCACGATATTGTATGAAGTATAATATGATGTTGTAGTTTTGTCCTTCAGCCCATGCTGTGGGCTACAAATCCCCCCCCTTCCCTTTCACTCAGCCAAGAGCTGCCTTGCCAATGTATGTGGGGGGAGTTTTATTGAAGAAAGGAATTTACGACCGGCATAGCTGCATTGGAAAGCTTTGCCAGCTAGAACTGGATTAGAAATCTCTAGAATCCATGAGGGTCTTTTGTTCCATTATTGTAAGATATTGGGCCAACCATTTAAGATAGGAACAGGAAAATACATATTCTTAATCTCCCTCGGTGGATCTATCCGCCACTGTAAGCACGGGCTTCTAACTCCATCTGGTAAACAAGTAGGGATCTCTCTCTAATTATGCATCACAAATAGGACATATTTGATCTCATTAGAATGCCAATATTAAGACGAGATTAATGCGGGGTTTGTTATGACTATGACATGTTCTGGAGCAAAGATATAGGTATTAGACAAACTTGTGTGACATTTACTAAGACTGAAGAAAGAGGAGGGCGATCTTAACTCAACCCTTTTGGTGATGTCACGGGCTGCAGCTATAAGTTTTTTTGGCCAGACTCCAGCAAAGGTCTGTCTGCTGGAGTCTGACTTGAAGAGCTGTTCCTACCCAGAGTCCTAATGCACTGGGACAGATGGAAACTCCACTAGCCTGGTTGCCTCAAATGATCTGACCACATGTAAGTGTTATTTCTTATTGTAATCCCTGTTTTTTTTAATTACCTTGTACATATTTGCAATTGTCTCTTTTGTAACATCTTTATATAACTTTTTATAAACACTGCCTTAAAATCATTTATGGAGTATAATATTTAATATACTAGATTCGTTCTTCATGCTCTAAAATGTACCCTGTCTCCTGAAGGGAATTACGCTACTGTTTTGGGTTAGCTTCGGACCCGTTTAATCGAAGCTGGTGGCAGCTTACCGTGTGCAGGCCTTTGGGTGTCATTGTAGCGACTGCGGCGTTGATAATTATTGTTCCTGCCTGAGTGGGAGTAGTTTATCGCGTCGCTGCAGTGTGCCCAATAGCCAGTACATAGCAGGCAGCCTTTCTGGCGACTAATTACCCTAGGTGCAGTACCTAATCTGACCTGACAGTAAGGGGGGCGCCAGAGAGCTGCAAGGTTTAAGTGGAACTGTAAGCGGGATATTCATAGATCCCTGCAGTTCATGGTATATTGAAGAGCAGTGGGATACCTAAAATAAGCCCCTGCTGTAAACTAAGAGGTCAATAGCCTTGAGTGTGTTTTTTTATCACAATGTAGCAGTCATGACTAACTAACTATGTTCTAATGATTTGGTGACTTCTTTAATTGTGAGACATTTCTGCTTTTTTAGTTTTTTATGGTATTTTTTAATCTATTACTAATAAATATTATACATTTTACATATTTTTGGTCTCTCCTCTCTTCTGCTGATGACTGTCATCAGAAATATTGCTTATATTGTAGATTTGAAGTGCTAGTTCTATATGCCTTCTGGACTTTGTTGTGCTAAATTATTTGAAAGTCAGGTCCCCTACTGTATGACACTAGGAACAGAATCATTTTTATTGTGGCATATGGATCATGGATACCTCGCTTAAGGTTATGACTAACTAACTATGTTCTAATGATTTGGTGACGTCTTTCATTTGTGAGACATTTCTGCTTTTTTAGTTTTTTTATGGGGTTTTTTAATCTATTGCTAATAAATATTGTACATTTTACATATTTTTGGTCTCTTCTCTCTTCATCACATATGGGGTGTATCTAAATATGATACCCCTAAGGTTCTCAAAATATAACACCTAAATCAGCCAGGAGACCTATTGATGTACTATATAACCTAAAACATAGCTTTTAATAAATAATGTTAAAATATGACATGGATAATAACAATAAAGTGCAAAAAAGTGCTCATGTGACCTGTGCCAAATTAAAAATTGGTTTGATCTCACCCAATAGTCCAATCTCTTTTTTTCTCCTTTTTTCCGGGAGCATCCAACAATATTTTCGGGGGAGGGGGGGATTTTAGTATTTCTATCCTACCCCAGTCGTGCCCCTGTGTAGCTCCCGCCCTGACAAGGGCAGTCCCCAAGTCAGTCTAAAGTTTTGTACCCACCAAAAATAATGTACCCTTCCCTACGCGTTTCCTCTCCCATAGGGGAGAATCATCAGGGGAACTAAAAAATATATGTGGGATATTATTGTCCAGAGAGAGTCCCTGCATCCGCTGGTAACTCCCGTGTCCAGAATTCCCAGTAGTGGGATCAGACCTGTAGTGGGGTGAGCTGCGGGGCCCAGTGCTTCCACTTAAATAGATTATCATGTGGACTCGGCGTCCTACCTCACTTCCGGTTACTCCTATGTTTCCATAACACCATTATCATTTCCCACAGTCAAGGCAACATATAAACAAATCCGCCTCCCTCTGTTTGGGGGGTGTGTGTCACGCTGTATTTATTTCCACACTTTCATCACTTGCCCCATACCGGTATATTTTTATCCCTCCGGTTCATTCCGGGCGTCTGTGCACACAGTACTTCCGTTCCCCTGTGTCTCGCCGTTGATTTCCAAAGCGGCGAGGACTGTGTGTTGTTTTTCTCCTTCCCCCAACGCTACAGCGCTCTCTTTCTGCGCACGCGTCCATTTCTCCTTTCCCCAACGCTGCAGCGCTCTCCTTCTGCGCACGCGTCTATTTCTCCCTCTCCTGACGCTACAGCGCTCTCCTTCTGCGCACGCGTCTGTTTCTCCTTCTCCTGACGCTACAGCGCTCTCTTCTGCGCACGCGTCTGTTTTTACCAATCATTCTCCCTGTGTTACCCATGCAAGCTATACGCTGCATGTGTCCCACTCCTTCACATCTAATGCCCATGCGAACGGACCAAATTATGGCGTGCAAACCAAATGTGGGTACCCCACTTCACGACATATTCTCTGTGGCTGCTGACATTACAAGGGGGAGGGAAGGGAGAAAAGGGGGAGAGAAGAGGAGGAGGGGGAAAGGAGGGGGGAGGGGAAAAGGAAAATGAGGGGGGAAAAAAATCCCTACTCATATTGATTTTTTATATATTGCCATATTCACACTGGTTTTTTATATATATATAAAAAAGAGACGTACCAAGTGGTCCCTAACTATATGTAGCCCTATATCATCTAAGGTAGATAATAATAGTCTCATCCTTTTTTCTTTTTTTCTTTTTTTCACTGCAATGGGTATATAGAATATAATGGAAGAGGGTCCCCACTTGCTATTATCCATATATAAAATTTACAAGAAAATCTCTGTTTCAAACTACACATAATGTGAGCCAGAGACTAATATTACAAATGTAGCAATGGCCACTATTTGTTCCAAAGTCATAATAGACCAATTACACACTGTTTTCTTGGCCAGGATACCTCTCAAAGGACCAGAAACTCTACCTCCAACGTTTATTATTTCCTCCGAAAATATAGCCCCATATGCCACCCAGGGTCAATTGGAGCCAAAACAAGAGAACAAAAACCCCAACTTGAGTAGGCAAAGGTAGATGAGTAGGAAACTAGGGGGGGGGGGGGGGAAGGGAAAAGGGGGTTCATAAAAAGCACTTGTAACTCAATTGCTCATTTAAGCCTCGGGGATGACAGGTATCCAAGCGAAAAATCCATCTCGCTTCCTTTTGTAGCAAGATCCTATCAAAGTCACCCCCTCTCCTTGGCCGTTTTACCTTTTCAATTCCCCTAAACTGTATAACCTTCAGGTCCCCATTATGTATTCCATTCACGTGTCGGGCAACAGATGTATCTCTCTTATTGCGAATATCCCCCACGTGTTCACCTATTCTCCTCCTGAATTCTCTGATGGTTTTTCCAACGTAGCCCATGCCGCAGCTGCAAGTGATGTAATAAACAATGCCCTTAGTTTTGCAATTAATAAAATCTCTGATCTCAAAAGACCTATCTGGGCCCTCAAACCTCTTACATACCGATATATGCTCACAGGCTACACAATTGCCACATCTATAGCTTCCTTGTACTCTACCTGGTAACCACATGCTGTCCGTTGTGGGCGTAACAAAATGACTATGCACCAGGCGATCACCTATTGTTTTACTCTTCCTATAGGTGATTTGCGGTCTCTTCCCCACAAAATCTTTAATGTCCTCGTCCATTTGGAGTATACCCCAGTATTTTTCAATGATTTCTCTCACCATTGGGGCCCCGTTATCATAGGTACATATGAGTCTTGCCCTACCATCTAATTCCTCATCTTTTCTTTTTGGTATCATTAATTCTCTCCTCTCCTTTTGGTTGGCGTTTTTGAAGGCTTCTCTGAGTATTCTATCAGGATAACCCTTTGTCAAAAATCTCTGGCGAAGATCATCCGCCTTGATTTTAAAATCTTTATTGTTTGAGCAATTTCTTTTAAGCCTCAAATACTGTCCTTTAGGTATTCCCTTTTTCAAAGCGTAAGGATGGTGGCTCTCCCACCTTAATAATGAATTTGTAGACGTGGGTTTACGAAAGATGGTGGTTTCCAGGGTATCCCCCCTATCAGATTTTGTTATCATCACATCCAAAAACGCTATCTTTCTAGGGTCAATTTCGTATGTCACTCTCAGGTTCATTTCATTTAAATTCAATAAGTTGATGAACTCCCGGAACTCCACTACAGTCCCCCGCCATAAGATGAACACGTCATCAATAAATCTGACCCACAAATCAATATGATTGGTCAGATGTACATATTCATCCGAGAAGACGACGGTGTCCTCCCACCAGCCCAGGAACAAGTTAGCATAACTCGGCGCACATGGATTCCCCATGGCCGTGCCCCTGAGCTGGTGGAAGGCATGGCCATCAAAACTGAAATAATTTCCGTTTAATACAAACTGGAGGAGAGAAATAATCAAATCATTGTGTGGGGTATATTGACATCCCCTGGTTGCCAGAAAGTGCTTAACCCCTGCGATGCCAAACTTATGTGGGATGGATGAGTACAGAGACTCAATATCAATGCTGGCTAGATGTACCCCAGGTTCAATGTGAATATCATTCAGTTTGTTTAAAAGATCACTTGTGTCTCTAATATACGACGGTAGAGAGCTCACAAAAGGCCGAAGTATCTCGTCTAAATATACACCCACATGATGCCCCACACTACCGATACCTGATACGATAGGTCTTCCTTTAAGGGGACAAGTCCCCTTATGCACCTTCGGCAGTGCATAAAAGGTCGCAGTCACTGGATGTGTGGGGAATAAATAGGAGTACTCCTCCCCGCTGATTAGTTTGTTACTTTTAGCTTCATCAAGTATACTTTTCAATTCTCTTTTTGTGGCCTCTATTGGATTATTGCTTACTCTCGTGTATGTTGTTTGATCATCCAAAAGAGACAGGCACATATTTCTATATCCCTCGACAGTCATGATGACTATGTTTCCCCCTTTGTCAGAGGGTTTGACAATTATAGAGGTGTCCTCTTCCAATGTCCGGAGTGCCTCCACTTCAATTTTTGTTAGATTATGCCTACCATGTGCTGTTTCCCTCCCTTTGATCTCCTCAGTGGTTAGTTTAAGAAATACATCAATGGCCGAGACATCACTGCCTACTGGAGGCATTTTAGTACTTTTTTCTTTTAAAGATGAAAAAGGGCCATGTCCACTTACAGAAGGGGGGACCTGATCCAAATTAGCCAGAAGCTGAACATCCTCAAGTATATCTACTGGGATGTTCAGGTTAGCACATGTTTTTCTATTTTGTTGTTTAAAAAATTTATGCCATCTCAATTTCCTTATAAACAAATTAACGTCTTTGACACAATCAAAAGTGGAGAAATCACTCGTGGGAATAAAGGACAACCCCTTGCTTAGTACCGTCATCTCTGGTTCGCTTAGAACTTTCTCTGAAAGGTTTACTACCTGTAGTTCTAATCCCTGTGAAGGGTATTCCTGCTCCTGAGGGAGTACGTGCTGTCTAAAAAACCTGGTCTTGTAGACATGTGATAACCACCCCCTCTTGAGTACCCTCTATTCCTTCCTCTCTGTCGGCCTCGTGTATTCCTCTGTCTGCTCTCCGTATCAGAGGGGTCGGTTTCCGTTGAGGAGAGATCTGTCTCTCTCTCACCCCTATCCAACCGATCCCCAAGGACCTGATATATCTTATTGTCCTTGAAATCCTGGAGGTCCCTTAAGTACTGTTTGTGTTTTCTCTCCTTTAGTTTGTACTGGAATTTCTCAATGGAATTTTGTAACTGGGTTTCTTTGATACTAAAATCACTCTCGTCCTTGAACTTTTTGACAATCTCAATTTGCTCTTTAAGTTTTATATTTAGTTTTTCAAAATTGGTTTTTTCCTCATTCACCAGTAGGTTCATGAATCTAAGAGAGCTGTTTGTTGCCTCCTTTTCCCAACAGCTCATAAGCTGGGGACTCCGGCAACGAGGGGCTGGTAATAGAGTGATTCGTAACCCCCTAGGAACTATATTGTTCTTTAAGTACGTTTCCAAGCTCTGAATCTCCCACCATGAGCTTGTATGTTCCTTATACAGTTTATTAAGATCCTTAAACGCTGTTGTATATGTTGGAGTATATTTTTTCTGGGCGAAGGTTTTTTCAGAGAATATATCCCTGGCTTCTGTAAGCCAAGAGTCAGTATCCGGTCCTGTCGATAAGAACCCAGCCATAACAGTGAAACCAATATCACTATATCACATATGGGGTGTATCTAAATATGATACCCCTAAGGTTCTCAAAATATAACACCTAAATCAGCCAGGAGACCTATTGATGTACTATATAACCTAAAACATAGCTTTTAATAAATAATGTTAAAATATGACATGGATAATAACAATAAAGTGCAAAAAAGTGCTCATGTGACCTGTGCCAAATTAAAAATTGGTTTGATCTCACCCAATAGTCCAATCTCTTTTTTTCTCCTTTTTTCCGGGAGCATCCAACAATATTTTCGGGGGAGGGGGGGATTTTAGTATTTCTATCCTACCCCAGTCGTGCCCCTGTGTAGCTCCCGCCCTGACAAGGGCAGTCCCCAAGTCAGTCTAAAGTTTTGTACCCACCAAAAATAATGTACCCTTCCCTACGCGTTTCCTCTCCCATAGGGGAGAATCATCAGGGGAACTAAAAAATATATGTGGGATATTATTGTCCAGAGAGAGTCCCTGCATCCGCTGGTAACTCCCGTGTCCAGAATTCCCAGTAGTGGGATCAGACCTGTAGTGGGGTGAGCTGCGGGGCCCAGTGCTTCCACTTAAATAGATTATCATGTGGACTCGGCGTCCTACCTCACTTCCGGTTACTCCTATGTTTCCATAACACCATTATCATTTCCCACAGTCAAGGCAACATATAAACAAATCCGCCTCCCTCTGTTTGGGGGGTGTGTGTCACGCTGTATTTATTTCCACACTTTCATCACTTGCCCCATACCGGTATATTTTTATCCCTCCGGTTCATTCCGGGCGTCTGTGCACACAGTACTTCCGTTCCCCTGTGTCTCGCCGTTGATTTCCAAAGCGGCGAGGACTGTGTGTTGTTTTTCTCCTTCCCCCAACGCTACAGCGCTCTCTTTCTGCGCACGCGTCCATTTCTCCTTTCCCCAACGCTGCAGCGCTCTCCTTCTGCGCACGCGTCTATTTCTCCCTCTCCTGACGCTACAGCGCTCTCCTTCTGCGCACGCGTCTGTTTCTCCTTCTCCTGACGCTACAGCGCTCTCTTCTGCGCACGCGTCTGTTTTTACCAATCATTCTCCCTGTGTTACCCATGCAAGCTATACGCTGCATGTGTCCCACTCCTTCACATCTAATGCCCATGCGAACGGACCAAATTATGGCGTGCAAACCAAATGTGGGTACCCCACTTCACGACATATTCTCTGTGGCTGCTGACATTACAAGGGGGAGGGAAGGGAGAAAAGGGGGAGAGAAGAGGAGGAGGGGGAAAGGAGGGGGGAGGGGAAAAGGAAAATGAGGGGGGAAAAAAATCCCTACTCATATTGATTTTTTATATATTGCCATATTCACACTGGTTTTATATATATATATAAAAAAGAGACGTACCAAGTGGTCCCTAACTATATGTAGCCCTATATCATCTAAGGTAGATAATAATAGTCTCATCCTTTTTTCTTTTTTTCTTTTTTTCACTGCAATGGGTATATAGAATATAATGGAAGAGGGTCCCCACTTGCTATTATCCATATATAAAATTTACAAGAAAATCTCTGTTTCAAACTACACATAATGTGAGCCAGAGACTAATATTACAAATGTAGCAATGGCCACTATTTGTTCCAAAGTCATAATAGACCAATTACACACTGTTTTCTTGGCCAGGATACCTCTCAAAGGACCAGAAACTCTACCTCCAACGTTTATTATTTCCTCCGAAAATATAGCCCCATATGCCACCCAGGGTCAATTGGAGCCAAAACAAGAGAACAAAAACCCCAACTTGAGTAGGCAAAGGTAGATGAGTAGGAAACTAGGGGGGGGGGGGGAAGGGAAAAGGGGGTTCATAAAAAGCACTTGTAACTCAATTGCTCATTTAAGCCTCGGGGATGACAGGTATCCAAGCGAAAAATCCATCTCGCTTCCTTTTGTAGCAAGATCCTATCAAAGTCACCCCCTCTCCTTGGCCGTTTTACCTTTTCAATTCCCCTAAACTGTATAACCTTCAGGTCCCCATTATGTATTCCATTCACGTGTCGGGCAACAGATGTATCTCTCTTATTGCGAATATCCCCCACGTGTTCACCTATTCTCCTCCTGAATTCTCTGATGGTTTTTCCAACGTAGCCCATGCCGCAGCTGCAAGTGATGTAATAAACAATGCCCTTAGTTTTGCAATTAATAAAATCTCTGATCTCAAAAGACCTATCTGGGCCCTCAAACCTCTTACATACCGATATATGCTCACAGGCTACACAATTGCCACATCTATAGCTTCCTTGTACTCTACCTGGTAACCACATGCTGTCCGTTGTGGGCGTAACAAAATGACTATGCACCAGGCGATCACCTATTGTTTTACTCTTCCTATAGGTGATTTGCGGTCTCTTCCCCACAAAATCTTTAATGTCCTCGTCCATTTGGAGTATACCCCAGTATTTTTCAATGATTTCTCTCACCATTGGGGCCCCGTTATCATAGGTACATATGAGTCTTGCCCTACCATCTAATTCCTCATCTTTTCTTTTTGGTATCATTAATTCTCTCCTCTCCTTTTGGTTGGCGTTTTTGAAGGCTTCTCTGAGTATTCTATCAGGATAACCCTTTGTCAAAAATCTCTGGCGAAGATCATCCGCCTTGATTTTAAAATCTTTATTGTTTGAGCAATTTCTTTTAAGCCTCAAATACTGTCCTTTAGGTATTCCCTTTTTCAAAGCGTAAGGATGGTGGCTCTCCCACCTTAATAATGAATTTGTAGACGTGGGTTTACGAAAGATGGTGGTTTCCAGGGTATCCCCCCTATCAGATTTTGTTATCATCACATCCAAAAACGCTATCTTTCTAGGGTCAATTTCGTATGTCACTCTCAGGTTCATTTCATTTAAATTCAATAAGTTGATGAACTCCCGGAACTCCACTACAGTCCCCCGCCATAAGATGAACACGTCATCAATAAATCTGACCCACAAATCAATATGATTGGTCAGATGTACATATTCATCCGAGAAGACGACGGTGTCCTCCCACCAGCCCAGGAACAAGTTAGCATAACTCGGCGCACATGGATTCCCCATGGCCGTGCCCCTGAGCTGGTGGAAGGCATGGCCATCAAAACTGAAATAATTTCCGTTTAATACAAACTGGAGGAGAGAAATAATCAAATCATTGTGTGGGGTATATTGACATCCCCTGGTTGCCAGAAAGTGCTTAACCCCTGCGATGCCAAACTTATGTGGGATGGATGAGTACAGAGACTCAATATCAATGCTGGCTAGATGTACCCCAGGTTCAATGTGAATATCATTCAGTTTGTTTAAAAGATCACTTGTGTCTCTAATATACGACGGTAGAGAGCTCACAAAAGGCCGAAGTATCTCGTCTAAATATACACCCACATGATGCCCCACACTACCGATACCTGATACGATAGGTCTTCCTTTAAGGGGACAAGTCCCCTTATGCACCTTCGGCAGTGCATAAAAGGTCGCAGTCACTGGATGTGTGGGGAATAAATAGGAGTACTCCTCCCCGCTGATTAGTTTGTTACTTTTAGCTTCATCAAGTATACTTTTCAATTCTCTTTTTGTGGCCTCTATTGGATTATTGCTTACTCTCGTGTATGTTGTTTGATCATCCAAAAGAGACAGGCACATATTTCTATATCCCTCGACAGTCATGATGACTATGTTTCCCCCTTTGTCAGAGGGTTTGACAATTATAGAGGTGTCCTCTTCCAATGTCCGGAGTGCCTCCACTTCAATTTTTGTTAGATTATGCCTACCATGTGCTGTTTCCCTCCCTTTGATCTCCTCAGTGGTTAGTTTAAGAAATACATCAATGGCCGAGACATCACTGCCTACTGGAGGCATTTTAGTACTTTTTTCTTTTAAAGATGAAAAAGGGCCATGTCCACTTACAGAAGGGGGGACCTGATCCAAATTAGCCAGAAGCTGAACATCCTCAAGTATATCTACTGGGATGTTCAGGTTAGCACATGTTTTTCTATTTTGTTGTTTAAAAAATTTATGCCATCTCAATTTCCTTATAAACAAATTAACGTCTTTGACACAATCAAAAGTGGAGAAATCACTCGTGGGAATAAAGGACAACCCCGTGCTTAGTACCGTCATCTCTGGTTCGCTTAGAACTTTCTCTGAAAGGTTTACTACCTGTAGTTCTAATCCCTGTGAAGGGTATTCCTGCTCCTGAGGGAGTACGTGCTGTCTAAAAAACCTGGTCTTGTAGACATGTGATAACCACCCCCTCTTGAGTACCCTCTATTCCTTCCTCTCTGTCGGCCTCGTGTATTCCTCTGTCTGCTCTCCGTATCAGAGGGGTCGGTTTCCGTTGAGGAGAGATCTGTCTCTCTCTCACCCCTATCCAACCGATCCCCAAGGACCTGATATATCTTATTGTCCTTGAAATCCTGGAGGTCCCTTAAGTACTGTTTGTGTTTTCTCTCCTTTAGTTTGTACTGGAATTTCTCAATGGAATTTTGTAACTGGGTTTCTTTGATACTAAAATCACTCTCGTCCTTGAACTTTTTGACAATCTCAATTTGCTCTTTAAGTTTTATATTTAGTTTTTCAAAATTGGTTTTTTCCTCATTCACCAGTAGGTTCATGAATCTAAGAGAGCTGTTTGTTGCCTCCTTTTCCCAACAGCTCATAAGCTGGGGACTCCGGCAACGAGGGGCTGGTAATAGAGTGATTCGTAACCCCCTAGGAACTATATTGTTCTTTAAGTACGTTTCCAAGCTCTGAATCTCCCACCATGAGCTTGTATGTTCCTTATACAGTTTATTAAGATCCTTAAACGCTGTTGTATATGTTGGAGTATATTTTTTCTGGGCGAAGGTTTTTTCAGAGAATATATCCCTGGCTTCTGTAAGCCAAGAGTCAGTATCCGGTCCTGTCGATAAGAACCCAGCCATAACAGTGAAACCAATATCACTATATCACATATGGGGTGTATCTAAATATGATACCCCTAAGGTTCTCAAAATATAACACCTAAATCAGCCAGGAGACCTATTGATGTACTATATAACCTAAAACATAGCTTTTAATAAATAATGTTAAAATATGACATGGATAATAACAATAAAGTGCAAAAAAGTGCTCATGTGACCTGTCCCCGAGGCTTAAATGAGCAATTGAGTTACAAGTGCTTTTTATGAACCCCCTTTTCCCTTCCCCCCCCCCCCCCCCCCTAGTTTCCTACTCATCTACCTTTGCCTACTCAAGTTGGGGTTTTTGTTCTCTTGTTTTGGCTCCAATTGACCCTGGGTGGCATATGGGGCTATATTTTCGGAGGAAATAATAAACGTTGGAGGTAGAGTTTCTGGTCCTTTGAGAGGTATCCTGGCCAAGAAAACAGTGTGTAATTGGTCTATTATGACTTTGGAACAAATAGTGGCCATTGCTACATTTGTAATATTAGTCTCTGGCTCACATTATGTGTAGTTTGAAACAGAGATTTTCTTGTAAATTTTATATATGGATAATAGCAAGTGGGGACCCTCTTCCATTATATTCTATATACCCATTGCAGTGAAAAAAAGAAAAAAAGAAAAAAGGATGAGACTATTATTATCTACCTTAGATGATATAGGGCTACATATAGTTAGGGACCACTTGGTACGTCTCTTTTTTATATATATATAAAAAACCAGTGTGAATATGGCAATATATAAAAAATCAATATGAGTAGGGATTTTTTTCCCCCCTCATTTTCCTTTTCCCCTCCCCCCTCCTTTCCCCCTCCTCCTCTTCTCTCCCCCTTTTCTCCCTTCCCTCCCCCTTGTAATGTCAGCAGCCACAGAGAATATGTCGTGAAGTGGGGTACCCACATTTGGTTTGCACGCCATAATTTGGTCCGTTCGCATGGGCATTAGATGTGAAGGAGTGGGACACATGCAGCGTATAGCTTGCATGGGTAACACAGGGAGAATGATTGGTAAAAACAGACGCGTGCGCAGAAGAGAGCGCTGTAGCGTCAGGAGAAGGAGAAACAGACGCGTGCGCAGAAGGAGAGCGCTGTAGCGTCAGGAGAGGGAGAAATAGACGCGTGCGCAGAAGGAGAGCGCTGCAGCGTTGGGGAAAGGAGAAATGGACGCGTGCGCAGAAAGAGAGCGCTGTAGCGTTGGGGGAAGGAGAAAAACAACACACAGTCCTCGCCGCTTTGGAAATCAACGGCGAGACACAGGGGAACGGAAGTACTGTGTGCACAGACGCCCGGAATGAACCGGAGGGATAAAAATATACCGGTATGGGGCAAGTGATGAAAGTGTGGAAATAAATACAGCGTGACACACACCCCCCAAACAGAGGGAGGCGGATTTGTTTATATGTTGCCTTGACTGTGGGAAATGATAATGGTGTTATGGAAACATAGGAGTAACCGGAAGTGAGGTAGGACGCCGAGTCCACATGATAATCTATTTAAGTGGAAGCACTGGGCCCCGCAGCTCACCCCACTACAGGTCTGATCCCACTACTGGGAATTCTGGACACGGGAGTTACCAGCGGATGCAGGGACTCTCTCTGGACAATAATATCCCACTTATATTTTTTAGTTCCCCTGATGATTCTCCCCTATGGGAGAGGAAACGCGTAGGGAAGGGTACATTATTTTTGGTGGGTACAAAACTTTAGACTGACTTGGGGACTGCCCTTGTCAGGGCGGGAGCTACACAGGGGCACGACTGGGGTAGGATAGAAATACTAAAATCCCCCCCTCCCCCGAAAATATTGTTGGATGCTCCCGGAAAAAAGGAGAAAAAAAGAGATTGGACTATTGGGTGAGATCAAACCAATTTTTAATTTGGCACAGGTCACATGAGCACTTTTTTGCACTTTATTGTTATTATCCATGTCATATTTTAACATTATTTATTAAAAGCTATGTTTTAGGTTATATAGTACATCAATAGGTCTCCTGGCTGATTTAGGTCTCTTCTCTCTTCTGCTGATGACTGTCATCAGAAATATTGCTTATATTGCTGATTTGAAGTGCTAGTACTATATTCCTTCTGGACATTGTTGTGCTAAATTATTTGAAAGTCAGGTCGACTACTGTATGATACTAGGAACAGAAGAATTTTCTGTGGCCTATGGATCAGGCCTCTATAACACACTAGATGCTACAAACTATTTGAATGTGAGATGTCCCCTACTGTTTGACACTAGGAACAGAAGAATTTTTGTGGCCTATGGATCAGGCCTCTATAACACAATGGATGTTACAAACTATTTGAACGTCAAGTCCCCAACTGTATGACACTAGGAGCAAAATAATTTTTTGTGGTCTATTAATCAGGCCCCTATAACACACTAGATGCTACAAACTATTTGAATGTGAGATGTCCCCTAATGTATGACACTAGGAACAGAATAATTTTTGAGGCCTCTGTATCGGGTCTCTATAACACACTAGATGCTACAAACTATTTGAGTGTGAGATGTCCCCTATTGTATGACACTAGGAACAGAATAATTTTTTGTGGCCTATTAATCAGGCCACTATAACACACTAGATGCTACAAACTATTTGAATGTGAGATGTCCTCTGCTGTATGACACTAGGAACAGAAGAATTTTTGTGGCCTATGGATCAGGCCTCTACAGTTTAATTTCAACTCAATAAAATGACAAAGTGTGATACGGCGGGGTGTAACTTTTTGCAATTGAAAAATTATTATTTTTTTAATGTGTCTTAGGTCTGCAGACAGTTTCATATCACCACAGCACAAAATGACAAGGTGGAATACAGCAGAGTTTTTCACATTTAGCTACTGAGAAAATATGATTTAGAATGCTACACTCACGCATGAAGCACCATAGAAGCAGTGCACAAAACACTTGTAGGACATGTGCCCTGCTGGCTTTGTCTGTGGACCTCAGTAATGGCGAAAAAAAGGGCTGGAAAGTAAATTTTACAGCCACACTGGACACTAGCTAGCTACACTATCTGACAGATGTACAACTGCCTAGCTAACTAGATAACATCTTGCTGCTAACAGTGCCAGCTTCTGGAGCAGCCTCTCTGCACTGTTACAGTGTCAAAATGGCACTAAAACAGCATGTCCACTATTTATATGGAGAGGGATTTCAGCAGTCAATGACACAAGCCGTTGTGTCAGAACATTGTGGGTCTTTCCTGCGGCCTGATTGGCTAGCCGCAATGTGCACACATAAAGTTAGGTAGAAAAAAAATGACTGCTTAAAAGAACACCATTCCTCTGAGCTCTGCAAACTCCCTCCCCTCATCAAACACGTGACAAACGCTCATGATACACCACCATTATCATTGCTAAAGTGCTGAAAGTACTTTTGTTGCTATGCAAATATTTTCCTGCACTTTTACCTAATGTCACCAATTTTTTCCAATTTTATAAAATTTTGGTTATGTTTCCGATCACAAATCCGAATGTGCCATATTCATCCCAAATTTATGTTTGGTGATCATTTTTTTAACAAATTCGCTCATCACTACTGGCTAGCACCTCCAATGTGTAAAAGAACAGTTCTTGCTACGTGTCCAGCTTGGATACCCAGTAATTATACAGCACAAAGGAATCATGGAGGAGACTAGCATGGTCAGCTAGATACTCCTTCAACATCATCAAAAAATTTTCCCTCCTTGCCAGATTCCCAAAAGGTAAGATTTCCATGTACCCATCATCAGGACTACTCTCCATCTCCTTCTCCTCCTCCTTCGCCTCTTCAGCCCATCCTTGCTGAACAGATGGGATGAAGCTGGTGTGGGTAGTACTCTCTGTAGCACAGGAAACCATCTCTTGTTCCACTTCTCATCCTCCACCTCCCCATTATCACCCAATCTGCATTAAGAAGATGAGATGAAACTGGGCTGGGTAGTATCACCCTGTGAACTTTCTTCCTCCATCTCATCCTGGTCCACATGTAAAGATTCCTCTTTAATTGTGAGCAGCGAGAGTTAGAGTAGACACAGAAGTGGCATGTTATGCTAATTATGCTGTCATTGCCTCTCCCCATCTTGTTTAATTCCTCAAAGTTTTGTAGAACCTCACAGATGTCATACATCCATGCCCACTCGTTGGTTGTTATGTGCAGAAGCTGATCGGTATACCAACGAGCATGTTGTAGCTGGTGTTCAGCTACTGCCCTTTGCTGCTCTCAAAGCCTTGACAACACATATAATATGAAGTTCCAGCACTTAGTCACGTTACACACCGGTCGGTGAGCGGACACTTGCAAGTGCTGCTGCAGCACTGCCAGACTGGCGGCAGCTATAGCTGGCATGTGGAAATGGTCGCATATGCGACATATCTTCACAAGTCGCAAATCTGGGTAGGTTTTCAGAAACCACTAAACCATTAAGTTGAACACATGGATCAGTCATAATTTATGCAAGGTTGCCAAGCTTCAGAGCCGCCACCATGTTATGGCTATTATCACATTCGACCATGCCTGGTTGGAAGTTCAGCAGCGCGAGCCGCAAATCTATCTGGTCTGTTATACCTATTAATAACTCTGCGGCAATGTGCTGTTTGTCACCTAAACAAATTAGTTTCAGCAAGGCCTGCTGCTTTTTTACCAAGGCAGTGCTGCAGTAGTCCAGCTTGTGACTAATAAGGACGACATGTCAGAGATGGAGGATGAGGAGGAGTAGGGGGTGCAGGAACAAATGTAGGAGGTGGAGAACTGAGCCTGTAATCTATGGAATCAGTAGCACATGTGCTGTCCCAGGGTCCGACCAGCATCCGGCCTTCATTAGGTTCACACCAGTGTGCCATAAGTGAAATGTAGCATTTCTGGTCACTGGCACTTATCCATGTGTCTGTTATTAAGTGGACCTTCCCAGTAACTATGTTATTCAGTGCTTAGGTGATGTTATCTAACATGTTATAGTGTAAGGCAGGAATAGTGG
The DNA here is from genome assembly GCF_051348905.1 of Ranitomeya variabilis. Taxonomy (NCBI): domain Eukaryota; kingdom Metazoa; phylum Chordata; class Amphibia; order Anura; family Dendrobatidae; genus Ranitomeya; species Ranitomeya variabilis. The sequence continues at coordinate 666,663,634 of NC_135233.1, read as the reverse complement.
TGCCTGGGAGCAAAGTATCAAGGGCCGGCCAGTGCCATGAGGTTGCATAAAGCATCGGTGTCCATAAAACTAAATGCCAACATTTCCAGGGCAAGCAGTCTGGAAATGTGACTAGCGTTAGGGCCTGTGGGCCTGTGTAAATACGTTTGTGTTCTAAGGCCTGGGGTAGGGAAAACTGAACACTGCACTGTGATAAGGAATTGGACATGGTTGTTTATGGTGGTTGCAAATGTGCAGCAACAGGTGCAGGGTGGGAGGCATCAGCGCCTTCATCATGGAAAGGGGATTGGCAAGCATGTAGCACAGGGGAAGAGGGAGTGGTGTCACCCGCAGACACTTATTGTGTATCCAGATGCTGGTTGGCTGTCAAGCTGGTAATGGTCAGGCCCCTGCTGCTCTACGTATGGCACAGGATGCAAATTACTATTTTTTTATTGAATGCACTTTTTCAAAAAGTGTCAGACTGGGAAACACCTAACCCTTGGACCGGGAATTTGACTTGTGTGGGTGTTCTGGGGAATAGCTTCCTGCCTTCTCCCTCTGGCATCTATACTGCTTCTTCCTGCCTGTTGTGCTGTTGCAGAACCCTCCTGTTATGACCCCAATGGCGAGGGTCTCAGAGGAACGTGGAAGTCTGCAGAATACAAAAATCCAGCTCATAGGGCAGTGGTAACTGGGTTGACCATATATCTACTCCTAACGCCAACACTAGAAGTAGCCGGGGATCATTCCTACGTTGATTCTAGATGACACGCGCCAGCCGGAGAATCTAGCTACCCCTAGTAGAGGAAAACAAAGACCTTTCTTGCCTCCAGAGAAGGGGACCCCAAAGCTGGATAGAAGCCCCCCACAAATAATGACGGTGAGGTAAGAGGAAATGACAAACACAGAAATGAACCAGGTTTAGCACAGAGAGGCCCGCTTACTGATAGCAGAATAAAGAAAGGTAACTTATATGGTCAACAAAAACCCTATCAAAATCCACACTGGAAATTCAAGAACCCCCGAACCGTCTAACGGTCCGGGGGGAGAACACCAGCCCCCCTAGAGCTTCCAGCAAAGGTCAGGATATAGATTTGGAACAAGCTGGACAAAAATGCAAAACCAAAACAAATAGCAAAAAGCAAAAGGCAGACTTAGCTGATATAACTGGAACCAGGATCAGTAGACAAGAGCACAGCAGACTAGCTCTGATAACTACGTTGCCAGGCATTGAACTGAAGGTCCAGGGAGCTTATATAGCAACACCCCTAACTAACGACCCAGGTGCGGATAAAAGGAATGACAGAAAAACCAGAGTCAAAAAACTAGTAACCACTAGAGGGAGCAAAAAGCAAATTCACAACAGTACCCCCCCCTTAGTGAGGGGTCACCGAACCCTCACCACGACCACTAGGGCGATCAGGATGAGCGGCATGAAAGGCACGAACCAAATCGGCCGCATGAACATCAGAGGCGACCACCCAGGAATTATCCTCCCGACCATAGCCCTTCCACTTGACCAGGTACTGAAGCCTCCGCCTGGAGAGGCGAGAATCCAAGATCTTCTCCACCACGTACTCCAACTCGCCCTCAACCAACACCGGAGCAGGAGGCTCAGCAGAAGGAACTACAGGCACAATGTACCGCCGCAACAAGGACCTATGAAATACATTGTGAATAGCAAACGACACAGGAAGATCCAGACGAAAAGATACAGGATTAAGGATTTCCAATATCTTGTAAGGCCCAATAAAACGAGGTTTAAATTTGGGAGAGGAGACCTTCATAGGAACAAAGCGGGAAGAAAGCCATACCAAATCCCCAACGCGTAGTCGGGGACCCACACCGCGGCGGCGGTTGGCAAAGCGCTGAGCCTTCTCCTGTGACAACTTCAAGTTGTCCACCACATGATTCCAGATCTGCTGCAACCTATCCACCACAGAATCCACCCCAGGACAGTCAGAAGGCTCCACATGACCCGAAGAAAAGCGAGGATGGAAACCAGAGTTGCAGAAAAAAGGCGAAACCAAGGTGGCGGAACTAGCCCGATTATTAAGGGCAAACTCAGCCAATGGCAAGAATGTCACCCAATCGTCCTGATCAGCAGAGACAAAACACCTCAAATAAGCCTCCAAAGTCTGATTGGTTCGCTCCGTCTGTCCATTAGTCTGAGGATGGAAAGCAGACGAAAACGACAAATCAATGCCCATCCTACTACAAAAGGATCGCCAGAACCTGGAAACGAACTGGGATCCTCTGTCTGACACAATATTCTCAGGGATGCCGTGCAACCGAACCACGTTCTGGAAAAACACAGGAACCAGATCGGAAGAGGAAGGCAGCTTAGGCAAAGGAACCAAATGGACCATCTTGGAGAAGCGATCACATATCACCCAGATAACGGACATGCCCTGAGATAGCGGAAGATCAGAAATGAAATCCATGGAGATATGTGTCCAAGGTCTCTTCGGGACAGGCAAGGGCAAGAGCAAACCGCTGGCACGAGAACAGCAAGGCTTAGCTGGAGCACAAGTCCCACAGGACTGCACAAATGACCGCACATCCCTTGACAAGGAAGGCCACCAAAAGGACCTGGCCACCAGATCTCTGGTGCCAAAAATTCCCGGGTGACCTGCCAACACCGAGGAATGAACCTCGGAAATGACTCTGCTGGTCCACTTATCCGGGACAAACAGTCTGTCAGGTGGACAAGACTCAGGCCTATCAGCCTGAAATCTCTGCAACACACGTCGCAGATCCGGAGAAATAGCTGACAAGATAACTCCATCTTTAAGAATACCAACAGGATCAGCGACTCCAGGAGCATCAGGCACAAAGCTCCTAGAAAGAGCATCGGCCTCCACATTCTTTGAACCTGGTAAATACGAGACAACAAAATCAAAGCGGGAGAAAAACAATGACCAGCGGGCCTGTCTCGGATTAAGGCGTTTAGCAGACTCGAGATACATCAGATTTTTGTGATCAGTCAAGACCACCACACGATGCTTAGCACCCTCGAGCCAATGACGCCACTCCTCAAATGCCCATTTCATGGCCAACAACTCCCGATTGCCCACATCATAATTTCGCTCGGCAGGCGAAAACTTCCTAGAGAAAAAGGCACAAGGTTTCATAACAGAGCAACCAGGGCCTCTCTGCGACAAAACGGCCCCTGCCCCAATCTCCGAAGCATCCACCTCAACCTGAAAGGGAAGTGAGACGTCAGGCTGGCACAAAACAGGCGCCGAAGTAAACCGGCGTTTCAACTCCTGGAAAGCCTCCACGGCAGCAGGAGCCCAGTTAGCTACATCGGAGCCCTTCTTGGTCATATCCGTCAAAGGTTTCACAATGCTAGAAAAATTAGCGATAAAACGACGGTAGAAGTTAGCGAAGCCCAAGAACTTCTGAAGACTCTTAACTGACGAGGGCTGAGTCCAATCAAGAATAGCTCGGACCTTGACTGGGTCCATCTCCACAGCAGAAGGGGAAAAAATGAACCCCAAAAAGGGAACCTTCTGTACACCAAAGAGACACTTTGAGCCCTTGACAAACAAAGAATTTTCACGCAAAATTTTAAAGACCAACCTGACTTGCTCCACATGCGAATCCCAATTATCAGAAAAAACCAAAATATCATCCAGATAAACAATCAAAAATTTATCCAGATACTTCCGGAAAATGTCATGCATAAAGGACTGAAAAACTGAAGGCGCATTGGAGAGCCCAAAAGGCATCACCAAGTACTCAAAATGACCTTCGGGCGTATTGAATGCGGTTTTCCATTCATCACCTTGCTTAATGCGCACAAGGTTGTACGCACCACGAAGGTCTATCTTGGTGAACCACTTGGCACCCTTAATCCGGGCAAACAAGTCAGACAACAGCGGTAAAGGATACTGAAATTTGACAGTGATCTTATTTAAAAGCCGATAATCAATACAAGGTCTCAAAGATCCGTCCTTTTTTGCCACAAAAAAGAATCCCGCACCAAGAGGGGAAGAAGACGGACGAATATGTCCTTTCTCCAGAGACTCCTTGATATATGAACGCATAGCGGTATGTTCAGGTACCGACAGATTAAACAGTCTTCCCTTAGGAAATTTACTGCCTGGGATCAAATCTATAGCACAGTCACAGTCCCTATGAGGAGGCAGTACACTGGACTCAGACTCACTGAAGACATCCTGATAATCAGACAAATACTCCGGAACTTCCGAAGGCGTAGAAGAAGCAATAGACACAGGCAGGGAATCCCCATGAATACCACGACAGCCCCAACTTGAGACTGACATAGCCTTCCAGTCCAGGACTGGATTATGGGTCTGTAACCATGGCAGCCCTAAAACAACCAAATCATGCATTTTATGTAAAACCAGGAAACGTATCACCTCGCGGTGTTCAGGAGACATGCACATGGTAACCTGTGTCCAATACTGCGGTTTATTTGCTGCCAATGGTGTAGCATCAATACCCCTAAGAGGAATAGGATTTTCTAATGGTTCAAGAGTAAAACCACAGCGCTTAGCAAATGAGAGATCCATGAGACTCAGGGCAGCACCTGAATCTACAAACGCCATGACAGGATAAGATGACAGTGAGCAAATCAAAGTTACAGACAGAATAAATTTAGGTTGCAAATTACCAACGGTGACAGGACTAACAACCTTAGCTATACGTTTAGAGCATGCTGAGATAACATGTGTAGAATCACCACAGTAGTAGCACAAGCCATTCCGGCGTCTATGAATTTTCCGCTCATTTCTAGTCAGGATTCTATCACATTGCATTAAATCAGGTGTCTGTTCAGACAACACCATGAGGGGATTTGCGGTTTTTCTATCACATTGCACCGAATTAGGTGTCTGTTCAGACAACACCATGAGGGAATTTGCGGTTTTGCGCTCCCGCAACCGCCGGTCAATTTGAATAGCCAGTGCCATAGTATCATTCAGACCTGTGGGAATGGGAAAACCCACCATAACATTCTTAATGGCTTCAGAAAGGCCATTTCTAAAATTAGCGGCCAGTGCACACTCGTTCCAATGTGTCAGCACGGACCATTTCCGAAATTTTTGGCAATACACTTCAGCCTCGTCCTGCCCCTGAGACATAGCCAGCAAGGCCTTTTCTGCCTGAATCTCAAGATTGGGTTCCTCATAAAGTAAACCGAGCGCCAGAAAAAACGCATCAAGATCAGCCAATGCCGGATCTCCTGGCGCCAGCGAAAAAGCCCAATCCTGAGGGTCGCCCCGTAAGAACGAAATAACAATTTTTACTTGCTGAGCAGAATCTCCAGATGAACAGGGTCTCAGGGACAAAAACAATTTACAATTATTCACGAAATTCCTAAACTTAAACCTGTCTCCGGAAAACAGTTCAGGAATCGGTATTTTAGGTTCTGACCTAGGATTTCTGATAACATAGTCTTGTATGCCCTGCACACGAGTAGCCAGCTGGTCCACACTTGTAATCAAGGTCTGGACATTCATGTCTGCAGCAAGCATAGCCACTCTGAGGTAAAGGGGAAGAAGAAAAAAAAAAACTCAGAATCTTCTTTCTTATAATCCCTCTTCTGCAATGCATTAAACATTTAATACTGGCCTGGCAAACTGTTATGACCCCAATGGCGAGGGTCTCAGAGGAACGTGGAAGTCTGCAGAATACAAAAATCCAGCTCATAGGGCAGTGGTAACTGGGTTGACCATATATCTACTCCTAACGCCAACACTAGAAGTAGCCGGGGATCATTCCTACGTTGATTCTAGATGACACGCGCCAGCCGGAGAATCTAGCTACCCCTAGTAGAGGAAAACAAAGACCTTTCTTGCCTCCAGAGAAGGGGACCCCAAAGCTGGATAGAAGCCCCCCACAAATAATGACGGTGAGGTAAGAGGAAATGACAAACACAGAAATGAACCAGGTTTAGCACAGAGAGGCCCGCTTACTGATAGCAGAATAAAGAAAGGTAACTTATATGGTCAACAAAAACCCTATCAAAATCCACACTGGAAATTCAAGAACCCCCGAACCGTCTAACGGTCTGGGGGGAGAACACCAGCCCCCCTAGAGCTTCCAGCAAAGGTCAGGATATAGATTTGGAACAAGCTGGACAAAAATGCAAAACCAAAACAAATAGCAAAAAGCAAAAGGCAGACTTAGCTGATATAACTGGAACCAGGATCAGTAGACAAGAGCACAGCAGACTAGCTCTGATAACTACGTTGCCAGGCATTGAACTGAAGGTCCAGGGAGCTTATATAGCAACACCCCTAACTAACGACCCAGGTGCGGATAAAAGGAATGACAGAAAAACCAGAGTCAAAAAACTAGTAACCACTAGAGGGAGCAAAAAGCAAATTCACAACACCCTCCCCCTCTGTGCTTCTGGTCTCATGCTGCATGGCACCTTCCCAGGTTGGGTCAGTGACTTAATTGTCCCCCACCTTGTCTTCCACTTCCGTATTCTGATCCTCCTGACTTGTTGACTTAAAGCAGAGGTCTCAAACTGCATTCCTCAAGGGCCGCAAACAGGTCATGTTTTCAGGATTTCCTTGTACTGCACAGGGGATAATTTAATCAGCTACACACATAATGATTACAGCACCTTGTGCAATGGGAAGGAAACCTTGAAAACATGCATGGTTTGCGGCCCTCGAGGAATGCAGTTTGAGACCCCTGACTTAAAGTGAATCTGTCAGCAGGATTGTGCACAGTAACCTGCACACAGTGTAAGGTCCGCACCATTAAACTGAATAAAATTATACCTGGCTTGATGAAATCCATCTTGTGATGGTTTCTTGATCTTTATTTTAAGTTTTGTGTTAATGAGATTCTCGTTTCCTAAGGCGGGGTTGGAGTATGTGGTGCTCTGCTAATATATTCATAATGCAGACTGCTGACAGGTCAGTGTTGTGAACTGTGTTTCTGGGCTCCCTCTGGTGGTCACTAACGGTATTGTGTTAGGTATGTCTTGTTGCAGGCCTGAGCTTCAGCTGTGTCGTTAAGCAGCGGGTGTTTCCTATTTGAGTCTCCTCTGGACTCAGTCTCTTGCCTGGCATCGTTGTATCCAGACCTATTTGGTCTCCTCCGGATTCCTTTCAGTCTGCCTCATGCAAGAAAAGCTAAGTCTGTTTTGTACAATTTGGATCATTTGCATTATTCAGTGTTTTTGTCCAGCTTGCTTTACATTTGATTTTTGACTCGCTGGAAGCTCTAGGGGGCTGATATTCTCCCTCCACACCGTCAGTCGGTGTGGGGGTTCTTGAATGTTCAGCGTGGATGTTTTGTAGGGTTTTCTGCTAACCGCATAGTCCACTATCTATTTTCTGCTATCTAGACTATTGGGCTTCACTTTGCTGAATCTAGTTCATCTCTACGTTTGTGTTTTCCTCTTGCCTCACCGTTATTATTTGTTGGGGGCTTTCTATATCTTTGGGGTTCAATTTCTCTGGAGGCAAGCGAGGTCTTATTTTTTCCCTCTAGGGGTAGTCAGTTCTCCGGCTGGCTCGAGACGTCTAGAATCAACGTAGGCACGTTCACCGGCTACTTTTAGTTGTTTGTGTCAGGATCAGATATGCGGTTAGTCCAGTTTCCACCTCCCTAGAGCAGTATTTATATTTTTGCTATCTTGCCGGAATATCAGAGATCTTCTGCCATTGGGATCATAACAGAATGCCAGGCCAAAAGAAAATGTTTAATGCATCGCAGAAGCGGGATTAAAAAGAAGTTGAGTTTTTTTTTTGTTTGTTTTTTTTTGCTGCAGTTTGCCTAGCTTCTTCCATCCCCTTTTTCTCTGAGTGGCTGAAACTCTGCTGCAGATATGAATGTCCAGACTCTGACTTCTAGTGTGGATCAGCTTGCTGCTAGGGTGCAAAGCATTCAGGATTTTGTTATCCATAGCCCTATGTCTGAACCAAAAATACCTATTCCTGAGCCATTTTTTGGAGATAGATCTAAATTCCTGAATTTTAGGATTAATTGTAAATTGTTTCTGTCTCTGAAACCTCGTTCCTCTGGTGATTCCGCTCAGCAAGTTAAGATTGTTATTTCCTTCTTGCGCGGCGACCCTCAGGATTGGGCCTTCTCTCTGGCGCCAGGAGATCCTGCATTGGTGAATGTTGATGCGTTTTTTCTGGCACTTGGTTTGCTTTATGAGGAGCCTAATCTTGAAAATCAGGCTGAAAAAATGTTGCTGGTTATCTCTCAGGGTCAGGACGAAGCTGAGGTATATTGCCAAAAATTTCGGAAATGGTCCGTGCTTACTCAATGGAATGAGTGTGCACTGGCCGCAAATTTCAGAAATGGTCTTTCTGAAGCCATTAAAGATGTGATGGTGGGGTTTCCTATCCCTACAGGTCTAAATGATTCAATGGCTCTAGCCATTCAAATTGATCGACGTTTGCGGGAGCGCAAATCTGATAATCCTTTGGCGGTGCGGTCTGAACGGTCACCTGATTCTATGCAATGTGACAGAATTCTGACCAGAGCCGAGCGACAAAATCATAGACGTCAAAATGGGTTGTGTTTCTACTGTGGTGATTCAACACATGTTATCTCAGCATGCTCTAAACGTTTAAAGAAAAAAGTTAATCCTGTCGCCATTGGTACTTTTCAGCCTAAGTTTATTTTGTCTGTGACTTTAATTTGTTCATTATCTTCTTACTCAGTTATGGCTTTTGTGGATTCTGGTGCTGCTTTAAGTCTGATGGATTTGTCGTTTGCCAAGCGCTGCGGTTTTGTCCTGGAGCCTTTGGAAAATCCTATTGCTCTTAGAGGAATTGATTCTACGCCATTGGCAGAGAATAAACCTCAGTATTGGACGCAGGTGACCATGTGCATGACTCCTGTACATCAGGAGGTGATTCGTTTTTTGGTACTGCATAAAATGCATGATGTTGTCGTTTTGGGTCTGCCATGGTTACAGGCCCATAATCCAGTTTTAGATTGGAAAGCTATGACTGTGTCTAGTTGGGGGTGTCAGGGGATTCATGGCGATTCTCCATTGGTGTCTATTGCTTCTTCTACTCCTTCTGAGATCCCTGAGTTTTTGTCAGACTTTCAGGATGTATTTAATGAGGCCAGGTCCAGTGCCCTTCCTCCTCATAGGGACTGTGATTGTGCTATAGATTTGATTCCTGGTAGTAAGTTTCCTAAGGGACGACTCTTTAATTTATCTGTGCCAGAGCATGCCGCGATGCGGAGTTATATAAAGGAGTCTTTGGAGAAGGGACATATTCGCCCATCCTCGTCCCCTCTTGGTGCAGGATTCTTTTTTGTGGGCAAGAAAGACGGGTCTCTGAGACCTTGTATTGATTATCGTCTTCTGAATAAGATCACTGTTAAATTTCAGTATCCTTTGCCACTGTTGTCTGATTTGTTTGCTCGGATTAAGGGATCCAGTTGGTTCACCAAGATAGATCTTCGTGGTGCGTATAACCTTGTGCGCATAAAGCAGGGAGATGAATGGAAAACGACATTTAATACGCCTGAGGGTCATTTTGAGTACCTGGTGATGCCTTTCGGATTATCTAATGCTCCTTCTGTGTTTCAGTCCTTCATGCATGACATCTTCCGGAAATATCTGGATAAATTTATGATTATTTATCTGGATGATATTTTGTTTTTTTCTGATGATTGGGAGTCCCATGTGAACCAGGTCAGGATGGTGTTTCAGGTTTTGCGGGAAAATGCTCTATTTGTGAAGGGTTCAAAATGTATCTTTGGGGTACAGAAGGCTTCTTTTTTGGGTTTTATTTTTTCCCCTTCTACTGTGGAGATGGACCCAGTTAAGGTCCGTGCCATTCATGACTGGACTCAGCCCACGTCTGTTAAGTGCCTGCAGAAGTTCTTGGGCTTTGCTAATTTTTACCGTCGTTTTATCGCTAATTTCTAGAGGCGTGATTAAACCTTTGACGGATATGACCAAGAAGGGTTCTGATCTTGCTAATTGGTCTCCTGCGGCCGTGGAGGCCTTTCGGGAGCTGAAGCGTCGGTTTACTTCAGCGCCAGTCTTGTGCCAGCCGGATGTCTCTCTTCCCTTCCAGGTTGAAGTTGATGCTTCTGAGATTGGTGCAGGGGCTGTTTTGTCGCAAAAAAGTTCTGACGGCTCCGTGATGAAGCCATGCGCCTTCTTTTCAAGGAAATTTTCGCCTGCTGAGCGGAACTACGATGTTGGTAATCGGGAGTTGTTGGCCATGAAGTGGGCATTTGAGGAGTGGCGACATTGGCTCGAGGGAGCTAGACATCGTGTGGTGGTCTTGACTGATCATAAAAATCTGATTTACCTCGAGTCTGCCAAGCGCCTGAATCCTAGACAGGCCCGTTGGTCGTTGTTTTTCTCCCGTTTTGACTTTGTGGTCTCGTACCTGCCTGGTTCGAAGAACGTGAAGGCTGATGCACTTTCTAGGAGTTTTGTGCCTCATTCTCCGGGAGTCTCTGAGCCGGCTGGTATTCTCAGAGAGGGAGTAATTTTGTCTGCCATTTCCCCAGATTTGCGACGAGGGCTGCAAAAATTTCAGGCTGATAGGCCTGATCGTTGTCCACCAGAGAGATTGTTTGTCCCTGATGGATGGACCAACAGAGTTATTTCTGAGGTTCATTCTTCGGTGTTGGCGGGACATCCTGGGATTTTTGGTACCAGAGATTTGGTGGCCAGGTCCTTTTGGTGGCCTTCCTTGTCGCGGGATGTGCGTTCTTTTGTGCAGTCCTGTGGGATTTGTCCTCGGGCTAAGCCTTGCTGTTCTCGTGCCAGCGGGTTGCTTTTGCCCTTGCCTATCCCAAAGAGGCCTTGGACGCACATTTCCATGGATTTCATTTCGGATCTTCCGGTGTCTCGGAAGATGTCTGTCATCTGGGTGGTGTGCGATCGTTTTTCTAAAATGGTCCATTTGGTGCCCTTGCCTAAGTTGCCTTCCTCCTCTGATTTGGTTCCTATGTTCTTTCAGAATGTGGTTCGTTTGCATGGCATCCCTGAGAATATTGTATCTGACAGAGGATCCCAGTTTGTGTCCAGATTCTGGCGATCCTTTTGTGCTAAGATGGGTATTGATTTGTCTTTTTCGTCGGCTTTTCATCCTCAGACTAATGGCCAGACCGAGCGAACTAATCAGACGTTAGAGACTTATTTGAGATGTTTTGTTTCTGCTGATCAGGACGACTGGGTTACCTTTTTGCCACTGGCCGAGTTTGCCCTTAATAATCGGGCTAGTTCTGCCACCTTGGTTTCACCCTTTTTCTGCAACTCTGGCTTTCATCCTCGTTTCTCCTCGGGTCAGGTTGAATCTTCTGACTGTCCTGGGGTTGATTCTGTGGTGGATAGGTTGCAGCGGATTTGGAACCATGTGGTGGACAATTTGAAATTGTCACAAGACAAGGCCCAGCAGTTTGCCAACCGCCGCCGCGGTGTGGGTCCCCGACTTCGTGTTGGGGATTTGGTTTGGTTGTCTTCTCGGCATGTTCCTTTGAAAGTCTCCTCTCCTAAGTTCAAGCCTCGCTTTTTTGGTCCTTATAAGATTTTGGAAATCCTTAACCCGGTGTCTTTTCGCTTGGACCTTCCAGCGTCTTTTGCTATTCATAATGTGTTCCATAGGTCCTTGTTGCGGCGGTACGTGGTGCCTATGGTTCCTGCTGTTGAGCCTTCTGCCCCGGTTTTGGTTGAGGGCGAGTTGGAGTACGTGGTGGAGAAGATTCTGGATTCTCGTATCTCTAGACAGAAACTCCAGTATTTAGTTAAGTGGAAAGGCTATGGTCAGGAGGATAATTCCTGGGTTGTCGCCTCTGATGTTCATGCGGCTGATTTGGTTCATGCCTTTCACGTTGCTCATCCTGATCGCCCTGGGGGTCTTGGTGAGGGTTTGGTGACCCCTCCTCAAGGGGGGGGTACTGTTGTGAACTGTGTTTCTGGGCTCCCTCTGGTGGTCACTAACGGTATTGTGTTAGGTATGTCTTGTTGCAGGCCTGAGCTCCAGCTGTGTCATTAAGCAGCGGGTGTTTCCTATTTGAGTCTCCTCTGGACTCAGTCTCTTGCCTGGCATCGTTGTATCCAGGCCTATTTGGTCTCCTCCGGATTCCTTTCAGTCTGCCTCATGCAAGAAAAGCTAAGTCTGTTTTGTACAATTTGGATCGTTTGCATTATTCAGTGTTGTTGTCCAGCTTGCTTTACATTTGATTTTTGACTCGCTGGAAGCTCTAGGGGGCTGATATTCTCCCTCCACACCGTCAGTCGGTGTGGGGGTTCTTGAATGTTCAGCGTGGATGTTTTGTAGGGTTTTCTGCTAACCGCATAGTCCACTATCTATTTTCTGCTATCTAGACTATTGGGCCTCACTTTGCTGAATCTAGTTCATCTCTACGTTTGTGTTTTCCTCTTGCCTCACCGTTATTATTTGTTGGGGGCTTTCTATATCTTTGGGGTTCAATTTCTCTGGAGGCAAGCGAGGTCTTATTTTTTCCCTCTAGGGGTAGTCAGTTCTCCGGCTGGCTCGAGACATCTAGAACCAACGTAGGCACGTTCACCGGCTACTTTTAGTTGTTTGTGTCAGGATCAGATATGCGGTTAGTCCAGTTTCCACCTCCCTAGAGCAGTATTTATATTTTTGCTATCTTGCCGGAATATCAGAGATCCTCTGCCATTGGGATCATAACAGGTCAGTGACCTGTACCCTAGTTTACATAATGAATACCTGTACATACTGTATAAAAAAAAATGCTTCTGCAGGCAGGTGCCAGCCATGGCACCTGCGCTTCAGTATAATTGCATGTTTACTGTGCACTTCATCCCATTTGAGGAAAAAAAGTCAATTTGAAAGTGGCGCCCACTGCGCCTGCGCAGTAGCAGCTATCGGTGTGTATAGAGATCCGATAGCTGCTATTGCGCAGGCGCCGGCGGCATCATCATGCTGGAGAAGAAAAAAATATTCTCCTCCAAGATGGCCCCACCTGCGCTTGCGCAGTAGCACCTATCAGAGATTGCCGGTAGCTGCTATTGCGCAGGTGCTGGCGGCGCCATCTTGGAGGAGGAAATCTTTTGATTGTTCTCCAGGAAGATGGCACCTGTGCAATAGCAGCTATCGGATTTCTATACACACCAATAGCTGCTACTGTGCAGGCGCAGTGGGCGCAATTTTGTAATTGACTTTTTCTTTTCCTAGCTCAATTAAATAAGCAAAAGGGATTAAGTGCACAGTAAACATGCAATTATGCTGCAGCACAGGTGTCACGGCTGGCACCTGCCTGCAGAAGCATTTTTTTTTATTCAGTGTGTGCTGGTATTCATTATTCAAACTAGGTGGCAGGTCAGTGAGGGAGCAGTGACCAGGCAGTTAGCAGTCTGCATTATGAATACCTAATCAGAGCACCACATACACGAACCCCGCCTTAGGGCACAAGTATCTCATTAACACAAAGCTGAAAATAAAGATTAAGATTAAGAAATAATCATAAGACGGATTTCATCAACCCAGGTATCATTTTATTCAGTATAACGGTGCCGACCTGACACTCACTGTGTGTAGGTTACTAATCACAATCCTGCTGACAGGTTCCCTTTAAAAACATCACATATTGGCAACTGTGACTCATCATTATCTACCTCTTGAGACACTAATTGCAATTCCCAATCTTTGTCTTCTTCTGTCCTTGGCTGCTCGAATATTTGGGCATCACTACAAATGAGCTCCTCATTTCCCTCTTGAAAGGTGCAGAGTGAATAAATGCCAGAATAAATAAATGGAAATGTAAAGAGATCCTCGGTGTGTTCCAGAGCAGGATCACTTGTCTCCCGTGACTTGTCATGGTGGGAAAAAGTAGGATCAGGGTGAGAACTATGTGATCCAGTCACTTGGCTAGTGAGTTTTTACAGTGTGGTAGACAGTGTGGTGCTGGTAAACACACTGGAAGAATTATCTGCCATCCAACCGACTATCTGTTCTCACTGTTCTGGCTTCAACAGTGGTGTCCCACATCCCTCTGAAAAGTGCTACAGAAAGCTAGGTCTAGTGGATGAGGGTGTTTATTGTGCTCCAGCAGCTAGCACAGCTTCTCCTGGCCTATGGCCTCCACCCCTGCATGCATCATCAGCAGCAGGTAAACATCCCTATCCCTTATAGCTAGTGTTGAGCGATACTTTCCGATATCGGAAAGTATCGGTATCGGAAAGTATCGGCCGATACCGTCAAAATATCGGATCCAATCCGATACCGATACCCGATCCCAATGCAAGTCAATGGGACGAAAATATCGGAATTAAAATAAACCCTTTATACACTTGTAGGTTCATTCTACATGAAGGAAAACAACTAAGAATAATGTAGGATGTATTGGGGGACGTGGCGGAGATATTAAAGGGACAGAGGTTTAGCCCAATGTAATAGAATAGCAGGATTTTTAATTTTTTTTTATGAAGTTCGGCGTTAGAAAGAATTTGACTATGTTATTTTTTTTTTTTTTTTATGTCAGATATTGATGTTTCACTACTTCCACGCCCTTCACCTTCTTTTTTACTTCTCCCACGCTTTCTTCTTAATTATCCTCATCATCAGCTTCTTTGACATCAACTTCTTCACCTTATTCATCTTCTTCTTCATCTTCTACCTATTATTTTTTGGGTTACATTGTTCATATTCTTTTTATTTTACTATTATCTTCATCATATTCAACTTCTTCATCATATTCTTATTTGTGACAGGCATTCCCGTAGTTGTTATCTATAAAAGTTTGAAGATTACACCTTCCGTTCTGCCTGTCACAAACCAGTTACATTTGTCCGCGTTCAGTTTGGCCTGCAGCATCAGGCTTTATCCAGGGGCACCACGAGGAGGAACGGACTCACCCCCATACACTGCTTAGTCTTCTTCTGCTTATAATTTACATAATATTATTTTGCTCTGATATTTTGTGTTATGCTTAATGTCCTTCTGCTCTTTGTTCTGCAGCCTCTTGTTCTTCTGCTTCTCGGTCTTCCAGGTCGTCGTCGTCTCCAGGGTCGTCGTCTCCGGGGTCGTCGTCATCGGGGTGGTCTCCGGGGTCGTCGTCATCGGGGTGGTCTTCAGGGTCATCGTCTCCAGGGTCGTCGTCATCACGGTGGTTGTCGTCTCTGGTGTCGTCGTCATCTTAGGGGTGTTCTTCCGGGTCATCGTGTTTAGTCTCTTGAACTTGGAAATGTAGCAGAAGGTACAAGAAGGCTGAGAAAATGCCGAGAACCAGCTGATGGAACTGGAACTCGGATGGCTACCCGAAGGTCCAAGAGCCAATGGAACTACCGAGGACCAGCTGACGTTACTGGAACCCGGTTACTAAGCAGGAGGTACCCGTGCCTGAAAGCACTACCAAGGACCACCTGACGTTGGTGGAACTCGGATACCCAGAGGGAGGCACCTAAGCCAAAGGCTCTGCCCGGAACCAGCTGACGGTACTGGAACCAGGATGGGGAGCAGAAGGTACAAGAGCAAAAGACACTGCCGAGAACCAGCTGATGGTGCTGGAACCCGGATGGGTAGCCGAAGGTCCAAGAGCCAATGGAACTACCGAGGACCAGCTGACGTTACTGGAACCCGGTTACTAAGCAGGAGGTACCCGTGCCTGAAAGCACTACCAAGGACCACCTGACGTTGGTGGAACTCGGATACCCAGAGGGAGGCACCTAAGCCAAAGGCTCTGCCCGGAACCAGCTGACGGTACTGGAACCAGGATGGGGAGCAGAAGGTACAAGAGCAAGTGTCTGCGTGGCTTTTGCAGGACACGATGCCGGCTGCACAGCAGGGGAACAGCTGGCGGTGCTGGACCCCACTGACACATTGGCGAGGTGTTTTTCTCTGTGCAGCTAGCACATCTGGGCCCCAACTGGCGGTGTGTTAGAGCCCAGGGTCAGCAGGAGGAGGAGCAGGAGGAGGAGGAGCAGGGGGAGGGGAGTGTAGGCCGAAGCCTGCACTGGCGGCAGCTTTGGGTCTGTTGTGTCTGCGTGGCTTTTGCAGGACACGTTGCCGGCTACACAGCAGGGGAACAGCTGGCGGTGCTGGACCCCACTGACACATTGGCGAGGTGTTTGGCTCTGTGCAGCCAGCACTTCCGGACAGCAACTAGCGTTGTTGGAGCCCGGGCTCTGCAGGTGGAGCAGAGTGTAGGCCGAAGCCTACTTGAACCGATTTCAAAGGTCACCTTTAACCCCCCCTCAGGGGTTAGAAAGTAGAAGAGCCACAGCTTATGCAGCAGCAGTGCTGCGCAAGTCAAAGGTTGCTCTTTTAATTTTTCTCCTTGCACACGCTGAATGAAACACGTATAACATTTAGCCCTTTATACAGTCAAACTGTGTTGGAGGCGCGAGTTCCCTTTGTAATGAGACGCAGCACAGGTGTCAAGAATCCCACCTTGGTGCTGGGTGCAGCCTCCCGAGCGTTGTTATTTGCTGTACAGGAGTCTGCGCTGTCGTGTTATCCCCTGGCCTAGCGCCGTTAGCGCTGCCCATCTTCTGGCATCATGTAATGTCGGCCGGTGCGGTTCGCGATGACCATGAATCCCAGCCCCGCAGTGTCTTAACATTGTTAAAACACTGCGGGGCTGGGATTCAGGGCCTGGCGCAGCACATATGTTGGCCTCTCACACTCGGGTCCTTACACCCGCTTCAGACTGTGCGGCGTCATCTGATCCCTTATCGCATGCCACGGCCATGAAGCCGCACAGTCCGAAGAAGGCGGAAGGAGAGGAGGGACAGGCGAACTGATGCACTGATCCTGCCCATCAATCACACCCTCGCAGTCCCAATAAATAAGACACCGAGGGGCGTTGTGTGGGTCAGGGCGGCCGCAGAGGCGCAGCCAGCCAAACAATGATGCCAGAAGACGGGCAGCGCTACCAAGGGGGTTGCAGCGTGTCATTACAAAGGAAAGTCACACCACCGGGACGGTTAAATGGTCAGTCACACAGAGGACACATTTCAGACGTGTTTTCAGTTCCACATGTGCGAGGAGAATACGTTTCTGAGCCACCTTGCACACATGCAGCATTACCGCTGTACAAGGTGGCTGGATAACGTAAAAACGCCTGGGGGAGGGGGGACAGGTTCCCTTCAATTTCAGTTCTTGTGTCTGCGTGGCTTTTGCAGGACACGTTGCCGGCTGCACAGCAGGGGAACAGCTGGCGGTGCTGGACCCCACTGACACATTGGCTGGTGTTTTTCTCTGTGCAGCTAGCACATCTGGGCCCCAACTGGCGGTGTGTTAGAGCCCAGGGACAGCAGGAGGAGGAGCAGGAGGAGGAGGAGCAGGGGGAGGGGAGTGTAGGCCGAAGCCTGCACTGGCGGCAGCTTTGGGTCTGTTGTGTCTGCGTGGCTTTTGCAGGACACGTTGCCGGCTACACAGCAGGGGAACAGCTGGCGGTGCTGGACCCCACTGACACATTGGCGAGGTGTTTGGCTCTGTGCAGCCAGCACTTCCGGACAGCAACTAGCGTTGTTGGAGCCCGGGCTCTGCAGGTGGAGCAGAGTGTAGGCCGAAGCCTACTTGAACCGATTTCAAAGGTCACCTTTAACCCCCCCTCAGGGGTTAGAAAGTAGAAGAGCCACAGCTTATGCAGCAGCAGTGCTGCGCAAGTCAAAGGTTGCTCTTTTAATTTTTCTCCTTGCACACGCTGAATGAAACACGTATAACATTTAGCCCTTTATACAGTCAAACTGTGTTGGAGGCGCGAGTTCCCTTTGTAATGAGACGCAGCACAGGTGTCAAGAATCCCACCTTGGTGCTGGGTGCAGCCTCCCGAGCGTTGTTATTTGCTGTACAGGAGTCTGCGCTGTCGTGTTATCCCCTGGCCTAGCGCCGTTAGCGCTGCCCATCTTCTGGCATCATGTAATGTCGGCCGGTGCGGTTCGCGATGACCATGAATCCCAGCCCCGCAGTGTCTTAACATTGTTAAAACACTGCGGGGCTGGGATTCAGGGCCTGGCGCAGCACATATGTTGGCCTCTCACACTCGGGTCCTTACACCCGCTTCAGACTGTGCGGCGTCATCTGATCCCTTATCGCATGCCACGGCCATGAAGCCGCACAGTCCGAAGAAGGCGGAAGGAGAGGAGGGACAGGCGAACTGATGCACTGATCCTGCCCATCAATCACACCCTCGCAGTCCCAATAAATAAGACACCGAGGGGCGTTGTGTGGGTCAGGGCGGCCGCAGAGGCGCAGCCAGCCAAACAATGATGCCAGAAGACGGGCAGCGCTACCAAGGGGGTTGCAGCGTGTCATTACAAAGGAAAGTCACACCACCGGGACGGTTAAATGGTCAGTCACACAGAGGACACATTTCAGACGTGTTTTCAGTTCCACATGTGCGAGGAGAATACGTTTCTGAGCCACCTTGCACACATGCAGCATTACCGCTGTACAAGGTGGCTGGATAACGTAAAAACGCCTGGGGGAGGGGGGACAGGTTCCCTTCAATTTCAGTTCTTGTGTCTGCGTGGCTTTTGCAGGACACGTTGCCGGCTGCACAGCAGGGGAACAGCTGGCGGTGCTGGACCCCACTGACACATTGGCTGGTGTTTTTCTCTGTGCAGCTAGCACATCTGGGCCCCAACTGGCGGTGTGTTAGAGCCCAGGGACAGCAGGAGGAGGAGCAGGAGGAGGAGGAGCAGGGGGAGGGGAGTGTAGGCCGAAGCCTGCACTGGCGGCAGCTTTGGGTCTGTTGTGTCTGCGTGGCTTTTGCAGGACACGTTGCCGGCTACACAGCAGGGGAACAGCTGGCGGTGCTGGACCCCACTGACACATTGGCGAGGTGTTTGGCTCTGTGCAGCCAGCACTTCCGGACAGCAACTAGCGTTGTTGGAGCCCGGGCTCTGCAGGTGGAGCAGAGTGTAGGCCGAAGCCTACTTGAACCGATTTCAAAGGTCACCTTTAACCCCCCCTCAGGGGTTAGAAAGTAGAAGAGCCACAGCTTATGCAGCAGCAGTGCTGCGCAAGTCAAAGGTTGCTCTTTTAATTTTTCTCCTTGCACACGCTGAATGAAACACGTATAACATTTAGCCCTTTATACAGTCAAACTGTGTTGGAGGCGCGAGTTCCCTTTGTAATGAGACGCAGCACAGGTGTCAAGAATCCCACCTTGGTGCTGGGTGCAGCCTCCCGAGCGTTGTTATTTGCTGTACAGGAGTCTGCGCTGTCGTGTTATCCCCTGGCCTAGCGCCGTTAGCGCTGCCCATCTTCTGGCATCATGTAATGTCGGCCGGTGCGGTTCGCGATGACCATGAATCCCAGCCCCGCAGTGTCTTAACATTGTTAAAACACTGCGGGGCTGGGATTCAGGGCCTGGCGCAGCACATATGTTGGCCTCTCACACTCGGGTCCTTACACCCGCTTCAGACTGTGCGGCGTCATCTGATCCCTTATCGCATGCCACGGCCATGAAGCCGCACAGTCCGAAGAAGGCGGAAGGAGAGGAGGGACAGGCGAACTGATGCACTGATCCTGCCCATCAATCACACCCTCGCAGTCCCAATAAATAAGACACCGAGGGGCGTTGTGTGGGTCAGGGCGGCCGCAGAGGCGCAGCCAGCCAAACAATGATGCCAGAAGACGGGCAGCGCTACCAAGGGGGTTGCAGCGTGTCATTACAAAGGAAAGTCACACCACCGGGACGGTTAAATGGTCAGTCACACAGAGGACACATTTCAGACGTGTTTTCAGTTCCACATGTGCGAGGAGAATACGTTTCTGAGCCACCTTGCACACATGCAGCATTACCGCTGTACAAGGTGGCTGGATAACGTAAAAACGCCTGGGGGAGGGGGGACAGGTTCCCTTCAATTTCAGTTCTTGTGTCTGCGTGGCTTTTGCAGGACACGTTGCCGGCTGCACAGCAGGGGAACAGCTGGCGGTGCTGGACCCCACTGACACATTGGCTGGTGTTTTTCTCTGTGCAGCTAGCACATCTGGGCCCCAACTGGCGGTGTGTTAGAGCCCAGGGACAGCAGGAGGAGGAGCAGGAGGAGGAGGAGCAGGGGGAGGGGAGTGTAGGCCGAAGCCTGCACTGGCGGCAGCTTTGGGTCTGTTGTGTCTGCGTGGCTTTTGCAGGACACGTTGCCGGCTACACAGCAGGGGAACAGCTGGCGGTGCTGGACCCCACTGACACATTGGCGAGGTGTTTGGCTCTGTGCAGCCAGCACTTCCGGACAGCAACTAGCGTTGTTGGAGCCCGGGCTCTGCAGGTGGAGCAGAGTGTAGGCCGAAGCCTACTTGAACCGATTTCAAAGGTCACCTTTAACCCCCCCTCAGGGGTTAGAAAGTAGAAGAGCCACAGCTTATGCAGCAGCAGTGCTGCGCAAGTCAAAGGTTGCTCTTTTAATTTTTCTCCTTGCACACGCTGAATGAAACACGTATAACATTTAGCCCTTTATACAGTCAAACTGTGTTGGAGGCGCGAGTTCCCTTTGTAATGAGACGCAGCACAGGTGTCAAGAATCCCACCTTGGTGCTGGGTGCAGCCTCCCGAGCGTTGTTATTTGCTGTACAGGAGTCTGCGCTGTCGTGTTATCCCCTGGCCTAGCGCCGTTAGCGCTGCCCATCTTCTGGCATCATGTAATGTCGGCCGGTGCGGTTCGCGATGACCATGAATCCCAGCCCCGCAGTGTCTTAACATTGTTAAAACACTGCGGGGCTGGGATTCAGGGCCTGGCGCAGCACATATGTTGGCCTCTCACACTCGGGTCCTTACACCCGCTTCAGACTGTGCGGCGTCATCTGATCCCTTATCGCATGCCACGGCCATGAAGCCGCACAGTCCGAAGAAGGCGGAAGGAGAGGAGGGACAGGCGAACTGATGCACTGATCCTGCCCATCAATCACACCCTCGCAGTCCCAATAAATAAGACACCGAGGGGCGTTGTGTGGGTCAGGGCGGCCGCAGAGGCGCAGCCAGCCAAACAATGATGCCAGAAGACGGGCAGCGCTACCAAGGGGGTTGCAGCGTGTCATTACAAAGGAAAGTCACACCACCGGGACGGTTAAATGGTCAGTCACACAGAGGACACATTTCAGACGTGTTTTCAGTTCCACATGTGCGAGGAGAATACGTTTCTGAGCCACCTTGCACACATGCAGCATTACCGCTGTACAAGGTGGCTGGATAACGTAAAAACGCCTGGGGGAGGGGGGACAGGTTCCCTTCAATTTCAGTTCTTGTGTCTGCGTGGCTTTTGCAGGACACGTTGCCGGCTGCACAGCAGGGGAACAGCTGGCGGTGCTGGACCCCACTGACACATTGGCGAGGTGTTTGGCTCTGTGCAGCCAGCACTTCCGGACAGCAACTAGCGTTGTTGGAGCCCGGGCTCTGCAGGTGGAGCAGAGTGTAGGCCGAAGCCTACTTGAACCGATTTCAAAGGTCACCTTTAACCCCCCCTCAGGGGTTAGAAAGTAGAAGAGCCACAGCTTATGCAGCAGCAGTGCTGCGCAAGTCAAAGGTTGCTCTTTTAATTTTTCTCCTTGCACACGCTGAATGAAACACGTATAACATTTAGCCCTTTATACAGTCAAACTGTGTTGGAGGCGCGAGTTCCCTTTGTAATGAGACGCAGCACAGGTGTCAAGAATCCCACCTTGGTGCTGGGTGCAGCCTCCCGAGCGTTGTTATTTGCTGTACAGGAGTCTGCGCTGTCGTGTTATCCCCTGGCCTAGCGCCGTTAGCGCTGCCCATCTTCTGGCATCATGTAATGTCGGCCGGTGCGGTTCGCGATGACCATGAATCCCAGCCCCGCAGTGTCTTAACATTGTTAAAACACTGCGGGGCTGGGATTCAGGGCCTGGCGCAGCACATATGTTGGCCTCTCACACTCGGGTCCTTACACCCGCTTCAGACTGTGCGGCGTCATCTGATCCCTTATCGCATGCCACGGCCATGAAGCCGCACAGTCCGAAGAAGGCGGAAGGAGAGGAGGGACAGGCGAACTGATGCACTGATCCTGCCCATCAATCACACCCTCGCAGTCCCAATAAATAAGACACCGAGGGGCGTTGTGTGGGTCAGGGCGGCCGCAGAGGCGCAGCCAGCCAAACAATGATGCCAGAAGACGGGCAGCGCTACCAAGGGGGTTGCAGCGTGTCATTACAAAGGAAAGTCACACCACCGGGACGGTTAAATGGTCAGTCACACAGAGGACACATTTCAGACGTGTTTTCAGTTCCACATGTGCGAGGAGAATACGTTTCTGAGCCACCTTGCACACATGCAGCATTACCGCTGTACAAGGTGGCTGGATAACGTAAAAACGCCTGGGGGAGGGGGGACAGGTTCCCTTCAATTTCAGTTCTTGTGTCTGCGTGGCTTTTGCAGGACACGTTGCCGGCTGCACAGCAGGGGAACAGCTGGCGGTGCTGGACCCCACTGACACATTGGCTGGTGTTTTTCTCTGTGCAGCTAGCACATCTGGGCCCCAACTGGCGGTGTGTTAGAGCCCAGGGACAGCAGGAGGAGGAGCAGGAGGAGGAGGAGCAGGGGGAGGGGAGTGTAGGCCGAAGCCTGCACTGGCGGCAGCTTTGGGTCTGTTGTGTCTGCGTGGCTTTTGCAGGACACGTTGCCGGCTACACAGCAGGGGAACAGCTGGCGGTGCTGGACCCCACTGACACATTGGCGAGGTGTTTGGCTCTGTGCAGCCAGCACTTCCGGACAGCAACTAGCGTTGTTGGAGCCCGGGCTCTGCAGGTGGAGCAGAGTATAAACATAAAGAACAAAAACCGAACTGATGTCCATAAAATAATTAATTTTATTGAATATTAATAACAAAAAATAACACTACATAAATTGGTAGGGGACGAGAAAGAAACCAAAAAAGTATGGCACAAAAAGGATATAGCAGCATAAAATACACAGTCTGAAATATAACAGTACTATGTGAATAAATAAATAAATAAATAAATAAATAGATATATATGTATCACATAGTCGAAGACTGAAAAATATATAGATGTAAGTTTGTTTACTCCTTAGCATACAATACCCCAAAATTAATAATAAATAAATATATATATATGTGAGAAAAGTGCAAACACTAGTGCAAAGATAAATAAAGTGCACAAGTGCGAAAAATATGATGAGGTAAGCTGCTCGGGTCACAATTAACTGCAGGAGACTGCCATCTAGTGTCTAGGCACTAATCCAATACAAGCTCAAAATGCTCCCCTTAAGTAGTTAATATATTTACAAGTGTAACAATCCTAATAGGAGGAAGCAAAGAGTGGAGCAAGGGAAAGCGCCCAGGGCAAGTTTGTACCTGCAATGCTGCTGTATCCAGGATGTGCCAGTCCCCGACGCGCGTTTCGGCGCTAGCCTTCGTCAGGGGGTGGCAACATCCAGCAGGGAAGGAGATTATAAAGGGGGGACAACCAATGAGTGGCGGACACGCATGTGGAGCGACGCACAGTGTTGCTGGATGTGATCCAGGCACGCACGCCGCCGCCGGACCATGTGATCCCCAGGGACGCGTGCAGATGACGCAGCGCTGGGGGACATGAGACCGGAGAGCGGGGATGCCAGGAATCCAGCAACAATGCGCGTACCATCCGGTCCGCCGTCTTTGGCTAGCATGGAACATGTGATCTAAGGTCCTGGAAGGGTAAAGTGGGACAGGAAGAAGCATATAACCACAGGTCCTGGAAGGGTAAAGGGGGAAGAGGGGATAATACAATGCATCAATAGGGTCCTGATGATGATATATACAGAAAAAACAAGGAGGAGTTATAATGGACTAATGGATATGCAGATCTCGCTGGAGTAATGCATATATGTGTATATAGATTTAATATATGTATGGAAAAATATATATATATATGTATACAACTCTATTATAAGTATATATATATGTATAACAGGGATCTGTACATGGAACGGAAAAAAGTAAAAAATAGAAAATAAATAAATAAAAATTGAAAAATAAATAAAAAATAATGAATAATAAATGATGATACATAATAAATAATAAAAGAAAATTATAAATAAAAGAAAAATATATATGTATAAGTAATGAAAAATAAATAAAAAATAATCATAAAATAAAAAAGAAATATATGTGCATAAATACAAATGCGAAAATATATATGTACAAGAATATATAAGAAACTGTGAAAAAAATACAATAAAGTGCTACGTGCAGAAAGTAAGTGACACGAAATGTAAAAAAACGTGAAAAATTAATGCTGTATAATAAAAAACTAATGAGGGGCTGATAAAAGTCGTACAAACGTATGTGCACACATATTAAGTGAAAATTACAAACATATATGTGAACTTTATGAGAACAAAATAAATAAAGTAAACAATAATAAATAAAAAATAGTAAATATAAAATATAAAACATAATGAATAAATAAATAAATAGTGAAAAAATAAATATATATGAAAATAAAAAATAAAAATAATAAAAAATAAAAATAATAAAAATAAAAATAATAAATAAGAAAATAATAATCCATGTAATATGGTAAACTAATTTCCAAATGTCCATTATTTTTTATATATGACTCTCTCTCCAAATCTCTACAACACGGGAATTTTCAGCCGGATATCCGTCAATCTGCCGCAACACCCGGAATCGAAAAGGTGAATGAATAGACAGACAACAACGTGCCTTCAGTGACAAAGACACCAGACAAGACGAAACCCTCATCCATGGAACACCAGGTAAGTAACAACTAGAAAGGAACTGAAAATACAAGTGAGTGAATAAAATGCAATAAAAACATAACAAAAACACAAAAACAATAACAATAGAGACCAAAAATACAACTTACATATAGCTATATATCTTTCTAGGAACAGTTCAGTATATATACTGAAATTGTACACAATCGTGCACACCACGAAAAAAACCCCCACAACTCAATTAAGGACAATATTTTAATAAAAAGTAATATTTTAATGAAAAATAATAGCTAAAACCATTAATAAAAACATATACCAGAATACATTATCTAAAACTTCACTACTGGATAACAAGGCGGAACAGGATATTTATAAAATGCTAATAAAACTATAAATCTATAAAAATGGAACAAAGCTGATGTTTTCGTTTAAACCACGGGGTTGTATTGTATTCAGTGACCAGATCCATCTAGATTCCATTTGTGCCAATTTTTGGCTGATGTTACCTCCGCGGATCGATGGATTAATTTTATCAATACCTCTGATCTTAAGATATGATGGGTCACAATTATGGAACAGTCTAAAATGCTTCGGAATCGTTTTAAGGGTACTCACATCAATTTCATCATTCTGTGCGGCAACTATGCCATTGACATGTTCACGCACACGTACCTTAAACTGGCGGGTAGTGAGGCCGACATAGATTTTAGGGCAAGGGCATGTAGCGTAATAGATAACCGCCTTGGTCTCACAATTAATAAAATGTTTGATAGTAAATTGTTTTGACCCGTTGGAATCACAAAATGTATTGGTTCGTTCAATATTAGGGCATGCCTTGCAGTGGCCACACTGAAAAGATCCTTTCTTCTGTTGAGTCTGAGACAAAAAGGTTTTGGGACAATTTTCATAATAACTTTTTACCAGCATATCACGAATATTCCGCGATCTACGAAATGTGATGCTAGGTTGTTCGTTCAGGTATTTGGAAAGTGTCTCATCTGCAAGCAAGATAGGCCACGCCTTCTCAAGCACCTGTCTCATTTTCTGATTTTGGGAATGATAGTCAGTGATAAACCGCACATTCATCGTATTAGATGGTGTAGAGACTGAATACAGTAGATCATTCCTTGAGGAATGTCTAGCTCTGTTATATGCCCGTTTCAAACAGCGATGGCTGTATCCCCGATTTAGGAATCTGGATTTTAACTCCTGTGCGCGTAATTCAAAATCTTTATCGGTGGAACACAGGCGCCTAAGTCTTAAAAATTGACCCACTGGAATAGATTTAATTAAAGATTTGGGATGCGCAGATGTGGCATGTAGCACTGAATTAGTTGCGGTCTTTTTCCGGAATATATCCGTTTGTAAAATGTTGTTACTGTCACGTTTGACAGTGACATCCAAAAATTCAATTTGAGACTTGTGATGATGGTATGTCAGTCGAATGTTCAAATTATTATCATTGAGGTTGGAAATGAATAAGTCCAATAGTTCAACACTACCTTGCCAAATGAAAAAAATGTCATCAATGTACCGTGTCCAAAATAGGACACGGTACATGTATTGATGACTGTCTGACATAAATAAGTCCCTCTCCCACAGCCCCAGGAAAAGATTAGCATACGCAGGCGCATATGATGCGCCCATTGCGGTGCCCTGGAGCTGTAGGTAGAGGGACTCTTTAAAAATAAAAAAATTATGTGTCAGACTGAATTCTAAGACTTCAATAATGAAGTCAATCATGGACGTCGGGTAATCAGATGTAGAAAGAAACCATCTTGTTGCACACATACCATCTGTGTGTTTTATGCTGGTATATAACGATTCAACGTCACAAGTGACAAGGATTGTATCGTCCTCAATGTGTAAACCATCGACTTTCTTCAAAAAGTCACCTGTGTCCCGGGTGAAGGAGGGAAGGCATTCGACAAGAGGCTGCAATTTACAGTCGATAAATTTACCAACATTTTCCACATAATTGCGATTACCGGAGACAATTGGTCTGCCGGGTGGTGACTCAGAGTCCTTGTGTACCTTAGGTAAGAGGTACAGCGTTGGTATGCATGGTTCTTTAATGGTCAGAGCCTGACAAAGTTCTTTAGAGATGATACCTTCACTATTGGCCTTATTCAAAATAGTATCTAACTCAAATGTATAAGCTGATAACGGGTTGAAGGTAAGCTTTTTATAGCATGTTTTGTTTCTCAATTGTTTAAAAACTTCAGCTTCATACATTGTAGATGGCCAGATGACAATGTTGCCTCCTTTATCAGCGGGCTTAATTACGACCCCAGGTAGATTTCTCAGTCTTTGGAGACTTTTTCGTTCCTCAAAATTCAGATTACCATTGGTAATGTGGCGGGGAATCTTTTTAAATTCTTCACTGACTATTTGAACAAACAAATCGATATTTGAGCAAGTGGAGAAAGGGGGGAATTTCTTTGACCGTGGTGCAATACAAGATGGGATCTTACCTCCTTCAGGAATTGAATTCTCTCGGGCCAACTCATTTAGGACTTGTAATGCCGTTTGCTCCGATTCTGTTGGAAATAATTCATAGGTAGCTTCATCATGAAAATATTTTTTAAACATGAGAGACCTTGCAAATATATGCAAGTCCTTAGTTGCGGAAAAAGGATCAAAATGAGAATCAGGGCAAAATGAAAGACCTTTATGTAATACCCTCAAATCAATCTGAGACAGAGAATGTGTACTGAGGTTAATTACCTTTAGTTGATTATCATCGGAATGATCAAAATTGCGTCTATAAGGTGTATTCCGTAGATGTCTTTTTCTTTTGGATACATCCTTGTATGATGTTGATGAGGAAGCTGAGGCATCAGAGTATTCACTCAATGATGGAGTAGATGATACAGACATGGTCCTGGTGCGTGGAGGGTCACTGGTGGGTGACCTTTTCCATCTATATACTCGATTCATTTGGACATCTTTCATATCCCGTGATAATTTATTGGCATGGTTGACCTGGATTTCTTTTACCCAGATATCTAGCTCTTTTTCCATTGCTATGTTAATTGATTGATAATCGTCCACAGATAGTTGGGTTTTTGCCAGTGTGTATGTATTGTCCAATTGCTGATCAATAGTCTCTATGCTCTTGGTATTGAGATTAATCAACAGTTCCATAAGTTTTTTTGATGTGTTGTTACAAGTATCTTCCCAACTTTTAATGAATTCGTCATCTTCTATGACAAACGAGGGTATCACTTTGACCCTTAACCCCCTAGGAATCAGATCTTTGGTAATATAATTTTGCAAAAACGCTTTGTTCCACCACAAACGAGTACGTTTGTGTAACAATTTTTTAATTGTAGTATTAAAATCAGTAAATCCTAGGCCACCAGGGCCATTGGAATCAGACCCACCACTACCAAAAAGTTGATTTATACGGCTGAGCCAGGATTGTTCCTTGGCTTTTAGGTCCATAGCCAGAGGGGAAACCTGTGCGGAACACAGCAGATAGGATTAAATAAATAACTCAAGGCAAGGGATATGCAAAACTACACATGTGTGAAGATGGAAAAGATGTGCACATATACCCAGAACAATGGACGTAATACCAGACAAATCGGGAATTCATATATAAACATAAAGAACAAAAACCGAACTGATGTCCATAAAATAATTAATTTTATTGAATATTAATAACAAAAAATAACACTACATAAATTGGTAGGGGACGAGAAAGAAACCAAAAAAGTATGGCACAAAAAGGATATAGCAGCATAAAATACACAGTCTGAAATATAACAGTACTATGTGAATAAATAAATAAATAAATAAATAGATATATATGTATCACATAGTCGAAGACTGAAAAATATATAGATGTAAGTTTGTTTACTCCTTAGCATACAATACCCCAAAATTAATAATAAATAAATATATATATATGTGAGAAAAGTGCAAACACTAGTGCAAAGATAAATAAAGTGCACAAGTGCGAAAAATATGATGAGGTAAGCTGCTCGGGTCACAATTAACTGCAGGAGACTGCCATCTAGTGTCTAGGCACTAATCCAATACAAGCTCAAAATGCTCCCCTTAAGTAGTTAATATATTTACAAGTGTAACAATCCTAATAGGAGGAAGCAAAGAGTGGAGCAAGGGAAAGCGCCCAGGGCAAGTTTGTACCTGCAATGCTGCTGTATCCAGGATGTGCCAGTCCCCGACGCGCGTTTCGGCGCTAGCCTTCGTCAGGGGGTGGCAACATCCAGCAGGGAAGGAGATTATAAAGGGGGGACAACCAATGAGTGGCGGACACGCATGTGGAGCGACGCACAGTGTTGCTGGATGTGATCCAGGCACGCACGCCGCCGCCGGACCATGTGATCCCCAGGGACGCGTGCAGATGACGCAGCGCTGGGGGACATGAGACCGGAGAGCGGGGATGCCAGGAATCCAGCAACAATGCGCGTACCATCCGGTCCGCCGTCATTGGCTAGCATGGAACATGTGATCTAAGGTCCTGGAAGGGTAAAGTGGGACAGGAAGAAGCATATAACCACAGGTCCTGGAAGGGTAAAGGGGGAAGAGGGGATAATACAATGCATCAATAGGGTCCTGATGATGATATATACAGAAAAAACAAGGAGGAGTTATAATGGACTAATGGATATGCAGATCTCGCTGGAGTAATGCATATATGTGTATATAGATTTAATATATGTATGGAAAAATATATATATATGTATACAACTCTATTATAAGTATATATATATGTATAACAGGGATCTGTACATGGAACGGAAAAAAGTAAAAAATAGAAAATAAATAAATAAAAATTGAAAAATAAATAAAAAATAATGAATAATAAATGATGATACATAATAAATAATAAAAGAAAATTATAAATAAAAGAAAAATATATATGTATAAGTAATGAAAAATAAATAAAAAATAATCATAAAATAAAAAAGAAATATATGTGCATAAATACAAATGCGAAAATATATATGTACAAGAATATATAAGAAACTGTGAAAAAAATACAATAAAGTGCTACGTGCAGAAAGTAAGTGACACGAAATGTAAAAAAACGTGAAAAATTAATGCTGTATAATAAAAAACTAATGAGGGGCTGATAAAAGTCGTACAAACGTATGTGCACACATATTAAGTGAAAATTACAAACATATATGTGAACTTTATGAGAACAAAATAAATAAAGTAAACAATAATAAATAAAAAATAGTAAATATAAAATATAAAACATAATGAATAAATAAATAAATAGTGAAAAAATAAATATATATGAAAATAAAAAATAAAAATAATAAAAAATAAAAATAATAAAAATAAAAATAATAAATAAGAAAATAATAATCCATGTAATATGGTAAACTAATTTCCAAATGTCCATTATTTTTTATATATGACTCTCTCTCCAAATCTCTACAACACGGGAATTTTCAGCCGGATATCCGTCAATCTGCCGCAACACCCGGAATCGAAAAGGTGAATGAATAGACAGACAACAACGTGCCTTCAGTGACAAAGACACCAGACAAGACGAAACCCTCATCCATGGAACACCAGGTAAGTAACAACTAGAAAGGAACTGAAAATACAAGTGAGTGAATAAAATGCAATAAAAACATAACAAAAACACAAAAACAATAACAATAGAGACCAAAAATACAACTTACATATAGCTATATATCTTTCTAGGAACAGTTCAGTATATATACTGAAATTGTACACAATCGTGCACACCACGAAAAAAACCCCCACAACTCAATTAAGGACAATATTTTAATAAAAAGTAATATTTTAATGAAAAATAATAGCTAAAACCATTAATAAAAACATATACCAGAATACATTATCTAAAACTTCACTACTGGATAACAAGGCGGAACAGGATATTTATAAAATGCTAATAAAACTATAAATCTATAAAAATGGAACAAAGCTGATGTTTTCGTTTAAACCACGGGGTTGTATTGTATTCAGTGACCAGATCCATCTAGATTCCATTTGTGCCAATTTTTGGCTGATGTTACCTCCGCGGATCGATGGATTAATTTTATCAATACCTCTGATCTTAAGATATGATGGGTCACAATTATGGAACAGTCTAAAATGCTTCGGAATCGTTTTAAGGGTACTCACATCAATTTCATCATTCTGTGCGGCAACTATGCCATTGACATGTTCACGCACACGTACCTTAAACTGGCGGGTAGTGAGGCCGACATAGATTTTAGGGCAAGGGCATGTAGCGTAATAGATAACCGCCTTGGTCTCACAATTAATAAAATGTTTGATAGTAAATTGTTTTGACCCGTTGGAATCACAAAATGTATTGGTTCGTTCAATATTAGGGCATGCCTTGCAGTGGCCACACTGAAAAGATCCTTTCTTCTGTTGAGTCTGAGACAAAAAGGTTTTGGGACAATTTTCATAATAACTTTTTACCAGCATATCACGAATATTCCGCGATCTACGAAATGTGATGCTAGGTTGTTCGTTCAGGTATTTGGAAAGTGTCTCATCTGCAAGCAAGATAGGCCACGCCTTCTCAAGCACCTGTCTCATTTTCTGATTTTGGGAATGATAGTCAGTGATAAACCGCACATTCATCGTATTAGATGGTGTAGAGACTGAATACAGTAGATCATTCCTTGAGGAATGTCTAGCTCTGTTATATGCCCGTTTCAAACAGCGATGGCTGTATCCCCGATTTAGGAATCTGGATTTTAACTCCTGTGCGCGTAATTCAAAATCTTTATCGGTGGAACACAGGCGCCTAAGTCTTAAAAATTGACCCACTGGAATAGATTTAATTAAAGATTTGGGATGCGCAGATGTGGCATGTAACACTGAATTAGTTGCGGTCTTTTTCCGGAATATATCCGTTTGTAAAATGTTGTTACTGTCACGTTTGACAGTGACATCCAAAAATTCAATTTGAGACTTGTGATGATGGTATGTCAGTCGAATGTTCAAATTATTATCATTGAGGTTGGAAATGAATAAGTCCAATAGTTCAACACTACCTTGCCAAATGAAAAAAATGTCATCAATGTACCGTGTCCAAAATAGGACACGGTACATGTATTGATGACTGTCTGACATAAATAAGTCCCTCTCCCACAGCCCCAGGAAAAGATTAGCATACGCAGGCGCATATGATGCGCCCATTGCGGTGCCCTGGAGCTGTAGGTAGAGGGACTCTTTAAAAATAAAAAAATTATGTGTCAGACTGAATTCTAAGACTTCAATAATGAAGTCAATCATGGACGTCGGGTAATCAGATGTAGAAAGAAACCATCTTGTTGCACACATACCATCTGTGTGTTTTATGCTGGTATATAACGATTCAACGTCACAAGTGACAAGGATTGTATCGTCCTCAATGTGTAAACCATCGACTTTCTTCAAAAAGTCACCTGTGTCCCGGGTGAAGGAGGGAAGGCATTCGACAAGAGGCTGCAATTTACAGTCGATAAATTTACCAACATTTTCCACATAATTGCGATTACCGGAGACAATTGGTCTGCCGGGTGGTGACTCAGAGTCCTTGTGTACCTTAGGTAAGAGGTACAGCGTTGGTATGCATGGTTCTTTAATGGTCAGAGCCTGACAAAGTTCTTTAGAGATGATACCTTCACTATTGGCCTTATTCAAAATAGTATCTAACTCAAATGTATAAGCTGATAACGGGTTGAAGGTAAGCTTTTTATAGCATGTTTTGTTTCTCAATTGTTTAAAAACTTCAGCTTCATACATTGTAGATGGCCAGATGACAATGTTGCCTCCTTTATCAGCGGGCTTAATTACGACCCCAGGTAGATTTCTCAGTCTTTGGAGACTTTTTCGTTCCTCAAAATTCAGATTACCATTGGTAATGTGGCGGGGAATCTTTTTAAATTCTTCACTGACTATTTGAACAAACAAATCGATATTTGAGCAAGTGGAGAAAGGGGGGAATTTCTTTGACCGTGGTGCAATACAAGATGGGATCTTACCTCCTTCAGGAATTGAATTCTCTCGGGCCAACTCATTTAGGACTTGTAATGCCGTTTGCTCCGATTCTGTTGGAAATAATTCATAGGTAGCTTCATCATGAAAATATTTTTTAAACATGAGAGACCTTGCAAATATATGCAAGTCCTTAGTTGCGGAAAAAGGATCAAAATGAGAATCAGGGCAAAATGAAAGACCTTTATGTAATACCCTCAAATCAATCTGAGACAGAGAATGTGTACTGAGGTTAATTACCTTTAGTTGATTATCATCGGAATGATCAAAATTGCGTCTATAAGGTGTATTCCGTAGATGTCTTTTTCTTTTGGATACATCCTTGTATGATGTTGATGAGGAAGCTGAGGCATCAGAGTATTCACTCAATGATGGAGTAGATGATACAGACATGGTCCTGGTGCGTGGAGGGTCACTGGTGGGTGACCTTTTCCATCTATATACTCGATTCATTTGGACATCTTTCATATCCCGTGATAATTTATTGGCATGGTTGACCTGGATTTCTTTTACCCAGATATCTAGCTCTTTTTCCATTGCTATGTTAATTGATTGATAATCGTCCACAGATAGTTGGGTTTTTGCCAGTGTGTATGTATTGTCCAATTGCTGATCAATAGTCTCTATGCTCTTGGTATTGAGATTAATCAACAGTTCCATAAGTTTTTTTGATGTGTTGTTACAAGTATCTTCCCAACTTTTAATGAATTCGTCATCTTCTATGACAAACGAGGGTATCACTTTGACCCTTAACCCCCTAGGAATCAGATCTTTGGTAATATAATTTTGCAAAAACGCTTTGTTCCACCACAAACGAGTACGTTTGTGTAACAATTTTTTAATTGTAGTATTAAAATCAGTAAATCCTAGGCCACCAGGGCCATTGGAATCAGACCCACCACTACCAAAAAGTTGATTTATACGGCTGAGCCAGGATTGTTCCTTGGCTTTTAGGTCCATAGCCAGAGGGGAAACCTGTGCGGAACACAGCAGATAGGATTAAATAAATAACTCAAGGCAAGGGATATGCAAAACTACACATGTGTGAAGATGGAAAAGATGTGCACATATACCCAGAACAATGGACGTAATACCAGACAAATCGGGAATTCATATATAAACATAAAGAACAAAAACCGAACTGATGTCCATAAAATAATTAATTTTATTGAATATTAATAACAAAAAATAACACTACATAAATTGGTAGGGGACGAGAAAGAAACCAAAAAAGTATGGCACAAAAAGGATATAGCAGCATAAAATACACAGTCTGAAATATAACAGTACTATGTGAATAAATAAATAAATAAATAAATAAATAGATATATATGTATCACATAGTCGAAGACTGAAAAATATATAGATGTAAGTTTGTTTACTCCTTAGCATACAATACCCCAAAATTAATAATAAATAAATATATATATATGTGAGAAAAGTGCAAACACTAGTGCAAAGATAAATAAAGTGCACAAGTGCGAAAAATATGATGAGGTAAGCTGCTCGGGTCACAATTAACTGCAGGAGACTGCCATCTAGTGTCTAGGCACTAATCCAATACAAGCTCAAAATGCTCCCCTTAAGTAGTTAATATATTTACAAGTGTAACAATCCTAATAGGAGGAAGCAAAGAGTGGAGCAAGGGAAAGCGCCCAGGGCAAGTTTGTACCTGCAATGCTGCTGTATCCAGGATGTGCCAGTCCCCGACGCGCGTTTCGGCGCTAGCCTTCGTCAGGGGGTGGCAACATCCAGCAGGGAAGGAGATTATAAAGGGGGGACAACCAATGAGTGGCGGACACGCATGTGGAGCGACGCACAGTGTTGCTGGATGTGATCCAGGCACGCACGCCGCCGCCGGACCATGTGATCCCCAGGGACGCGTGCAGATGACGCAGCGCTGGGGGACATGAGACCAGAGAGCGGGGATGCCAGGAATCCAGCAACAATGCGCGTACCATCCGGTCCGCCGTCATTGGCTAGCATGGAACATGTGATCTAAGGTCCTGGAAGGGTAAAGTGGGACAGGAAGAAGCATATAACCACAGGTCCTGGAAGGGTAAAGGGGGAAGAGGGGATAATACAATGCATCAATAGGGTCCTGATGATGATATATACAGAAAAAACAAGGAGGAGTTATAATGGACTAATGGATATTGGTGGAGCAGAGTGTAGGCCGAAGCCTACTTGAACCGATTTCAAAGGTCACCTTTAACCCCCCCTCAGGGGTTAGAAAGTAGAAGAGCCACAGCTTATGCAGCAGCAGTGCTGCGCAAGTCAAAGGTTGCTCTTTTAATTTTTCTCCTTGCACACGCTGAATGAAACACGTATAACATTTAGCCCTTTATACAGTCAAACTGTGTTGGAGGCGCGAGTTCCCTTTGTAATGAGACGCAGCACAGGTGTCAAGAATCCCACCTTGGTGCTGGGTGCAGCCTCCCGAGCGTTGTTATTTGCTGTACAGGAGTCTGCGCTGTCGTGTTATCCCCTGGCCTAGCGCCGTTAGCGCTGCCCATCTTCTGGCATCATGTAATGTCGGCCGGTGCGGTTCGCGATGACCATGAATCCCAGCCCCGCAGTGTCTTAACATTGTTAAAACACTGCGGGGCTGGGATTCAGGGCCTGGCGCAGCACATATGTTGGCCTCTCACACTCGGGTCCTTACACCCGCTTCAGACTGTGCGGCGTCATCTGATCCCTTATCGCATGCCACGGCCATGAAGCCGCACAGTCCGAAGAAGGCGGAAGGAGAGGAGGGACAGGCGAACTGATGCACTGATCCTGCCCATCAATCACACCCTCGCAGTCCCAATAAATAAGACACCGAGGGGCGTTGTGTGGGTCAGGGCGGCCGCAGAGGCGCAGCCAGCCAAACAATGATGCCAGAAGACGGGCAGCGTTACCAAGGAGCTTGTTGCGTGTGTCAATACAAAGTCAAATCACACCTGAGGGACGTTTTAATGGTCACAGAGGACACATTTTAGACGTGTTAACTTCAACATGGGCAAGGAGAATAAGTTTCTGAGCCACCTTGAACACATGCAGCATTACTGCTGTTCAAGGTAGCTGTAAAACATAGAAACACCTGGGGGAGGGGGGACAGGTTCCCTTCAATTTCAGTTCTTGTGTCTGCGTGGCGGTCGCAGGACACGTTGCCGGCTACACAGCAGGGGAACAGCTGGCGGTGCTGAACCCCACTGACACATTGGCTGGTGTTTTTCTCTGTGCAGCTAGCACATCTGGGCAAAAACTGGCGGTGTTAGAGCCCAGGGTCAGCAGGAGGAGCAGGGGGAGCGGAGTGTAGGCCGAAGCCTGCACTCGAGCAAGTTGAAAGGAAACCTTTAACCCCCCCCCCCCCCAGGCGTTTGTAGCTGAAAGAGCCATTGTGTACAGCACTAATGCTGGAAAAGGTAAACTTAGCTCTTTTAATTATGGTCCTTGTACATGCGGAACCAAACATTTATGAAATGTGTCTCCTCACAGCGTTAAACCGTCCGGTAGGTGGAACTTTCCTTTGTCGTGTGACGCAGCACAGCCATCATTTATACCCCCTTGGCGCCGTGCGCCCCCTCCTCAGCGTTGTTTGAATCTGTCCCGGAGCCTGCGCTGTTAGGTTAGCCCTTGGCCATGCACACATGTTGCGCTGCCCGTCTTCTGACCTCATTTGGTGTCAGGCTGGCTGCGCCTGTGCGGGTGCGCTGGCCGAGATCCCGCCTCGCAGTGTCGTCTAATGTAATCCCACCGCGGGCCTGTGATCCGTGCCCGTGCGCAGTGCATATCCTCTCCTCTCACTCCCCTCCCTACGGCTTTTTCAGACTGTGCGGTGTTACGGCCGTGGCATGCTATTAGGGACCAGCTGACATCGCACAGTCTGAAGAAGCCGTAGGGAGGGGAGTGAGAGGAGAGGATATGCACTGCGCACGGGCACGGATCACAGGCCCGCGGTGGGATTACATTAGACGACACTGCGAGGCGGGATCTCGGCCAGCGCACCCGCACAGGCGCAGCCAGCCTGACACCAAATGAGGTCAGAAGACGGGCAGCGCAACATGTGTGCATGGCCAAGGGCTAACCTAACAGCGCAGGCTCCGGGACAGATTCAAACAACGCTGAGGAGGGGGCGCACGGCGCCAAGGGGGTAAAAATGATGGCTGTGCTGCGTCACACGACAAAGGAAAGTTCCACCTACCGGACGGTTTAACGCTGTGTGGGGACACATTTCATAAGTGTTAGGTTCAGCATGTGCAAGGAGCATCACGAAAAGAGGCACTTTTTCCCTTTGCATTATTACTGCTGCACAAGGTGGCTCCTTCAGTAACAAACGCCTGGGGGGGGGGGGGGGTCAGGTTCCCTTACATTTAACTTGTTGTGTCTGCGTGGCGGTCGCATTACACGTTGCCGTATACACAGCAGGGGAACAGCTGGCGGTGCTGAACCCCACTAACACATTGGCGAGGTGTTTGGCTCTGTGCGTACAGCACTTCTGGACGGCAACTAGCGGTGTTGGAGCCCAGGGACAGGTGGAGGAGGAGGAGGTTGGAGGAGGTTGGAGGAGGTAGGAGGGATTGCCACACACACAGCAGGGGAACAGCTGACGTTACTGAACCCCAATAACAGAGGAGCGACTGTTGACTGTGCGTACAGCACTTCTGGACGGCAACTAGCGGTGTTGGAGCCCAGGGACAGGTGGAGGAGGAGGAGGTTGGAGGAGGTTGGAGGAGGTAGGAGGGATTGCCACACACACAGCAGGGGAACAGCTGACGTTACTGAACCCCAATAACAGAGGAGGGACTGTTGACTGTGCGTACAGCACTTCTGGACGGCAACTGGCGGTGTTGGAGCCCAGGGACAGGTGGAGGAGGAGGAGGTTGGAGGAGGTTGGAGGAGGTAGGAGGGATTGCCACACACACAGCAGGGGAACAGCTGACGTTACTGAACCCCAATAACAGAGGAGGGACTGTTGACTGTGCGTACAGCACTTCTGGACGGCAACTGGCGGTGTTGGAGCCCAGGGACAGGTGGAGGAGGAGGAGGTTGGAGGAGGTAGGAGGGATTGCCACACACACAGCAGGGGAACAGCTGACGTTACTGAACCCCAATAACAGAGGAGGGACTGTTGACTGTGCGTACAGCACTTCTGGACGGCAACTGGCGGTGTTGGAGCCCAGGGACAGGTGGAGGAGGAGGAGGTTGGAGGAGGTTGGAGGAGGTAGGAGGGATTGCCACACACACAGCAGGGGAACAGCTGACGTTACTGAACCCCAATAACAGAGGAGGGACTGTTGACTGTGCGTACAGCACTTCTGGACGGCAACTGGCGGTGTTGGAGCCCAGGGACAGGTGGAGGAGGAGGAGGTTGGAGGAGGTAGGAGGGATTGCCAC
Organism: Ranitomeya variabilis; assembly: GCF_051348905.1. Classification (NCBI taxonomy): domain Eukaryota; kingdom Metazoa; phylum Chordata; class Amphibia; order Anura; family Dendrobatidae; genus Ranitomeya; species Ranitomeya variabilis. The sequence continues at coordinate 666,625,651 of NC_135233.1, read as the reverse complement.
ACACACAGCAGGGGAACAGCTGACGTTACTGAACCCCAATAACAGAGGAGGGACTGTTGACTGTGCGTACAGCACTTCTGGACGGCAACTGGCGGTGTTGGAGCCCAGGGACAGGTGGAGGAGGAGGAGGTTGGAGGAGGTAGGAGGGATTGCCACACACACAGCAGGGGAACAGCTGACGTTACTGAACCCCAATAACAGAGGAGGGACTGTTGACTGTGCGTACAGCACTTCTGGACGGCAACTGGCGGTGTTGGAGCCCAGGGACAGGTGGAGGAGGAGGAGGTTGGAGGAGGTAGGAGGGATTGCCACACACACAGCAGGGGAACAGCTGACGTTACTGAACCCCAATAACAGAGGAGCGACTGTTGACTGTGCGTACAGCACTTCTGGACGGCAACTGGCGGTGTTGGAGCCCAGGGACAGGTGGAGGAGGAGGAGGTAGGAGGAGGTAGGAGGGATTGCCACACACACAGCAGGGGAACAGCTGACGTTACTGAACCCCAATAACAGAGGAGGGACTGTTGACTGTGCGTACAGCACTTCTGGACGGCAACTGGCGGTGTTGGAGCCCAGGGACAGGTGGAGGAGGAGGAGGTTGGAGGAGGTAGGAGGGATTGCCACACACACAGCAGGGGAACAGCTGACGTTACTGAACCCCAATAACAGAGGAGGGACTGTTGACTGTGCGTACAGCACTTCTGGACGGCAACTGGCGGTGTTGGAGCCCAGGGACAGGTGGAGGAGGAGGAGGTTGGAGGAGGTAGGAGGGATTGCCACACACACAGCAGGGGAACAGCTGACGTTACTGAACCCCAATAACAGAGGAGCGACTGTTGACTGTGCGTACAGCACTTCTGGACGGCAACTGGCGGTGTTGGAGCCCAGGGACAGGTGGAGGAGGAGGAGGAGGTTGGAGGAGGTAGGAGGGATTGCCACACACACAGCAGGGGAACAGCTGACGTTACTGAACCCCAATAACAGAGGAGCGACTGTTGACTGTGCGTACAGCACTTCTGGACGGCAACTGGCGGTGTTGGAGCCCAGGGACAGGTGGAGGAGGAGGAGGTTGGAGGAGGTAGGAGGGATTGCCACACACACAGCAGGGGAACAGCTGACGTTACTGAACCCCAATAACAGAGGAGCGACTGTTGGGACTGTGCGTACAGCACTACCAGGCAACAACTAGCGGTGTTGGAGCCCAGGGACAGGTGGAAAAGCAGAGGAACACAATGTAGGCCGAAGCCTGAGAAAGTCGAAAGGGAACCTTTAACCCCCCCCCAAGGCGTTTGTAGCTGAAAGAGCCAGCTTGTGCAGCACAAAAGATGCAAAAGGAAAAGGTGGCTCTTTTCATCATGCTCCTTGCAAACACAGAACTAAACACTTATAAAATGTGTCCCCTGCAACCGTAAAACCGTCCCGGAGGTGGGACTTTCCTTCGTAATGTGACGCAGCCCAGCCGTCATTCCTACCCCCCCGGCGCCGCGCACCGGCTCCTCAGCGTTGTTTTATTCCGTCCAGGAGCCTGCGCTGTTATGTTATCCCGTGGCCAGGCACACTTAGCGCTGCCCGTCTTCTGGCATCATTTGGTGTCTGGATGGCTGCGCCTGTGCGGCCGCGCTGGCAGAGAGCCCGCCTCGCAGTGTCTTCTGATTTAATCCCACTGGGGGCCTGGGATCCATGGACATGCGCAGTGCATATCTGAACCTCCACCTCTCACTCATCTCCCTATGGCTTCTTCAGACTGTGCGGTGTCACGGCCGTGGCATGCTGTTAGGGACCAGCTGACACCGAACAGTCTGAAGAAGCCATAGGGAAATGAGTGAGAGGTGGAGGTTCAGATATGCACTGCGCATGTCCATGGATCTCAGGCCCCCAGTGGGATTAAATCAGAAGACACTGCGAGGCGGGCTCTCTGCCAGCGCGGCCGCACAGGCGCAGCCATCCAGACACCAAATGATGCCAGAAGACGGGCAGCGCTAAGTGTGCCTGGCCACGGGATAACATAACAGCGCAGGCTCCTGGACGGAATAAAACAACGCTGAGGAGCCGGTGCGCGGCGCCGGGGGGGTAGGAATGACGGCTGGGCTGCGTCACATTACGAAGGAAAGTCCCACCTCCGGGACGGTTTTACGGTATCAGTGGACACATTTTATAAGTGTTAAGTTCTGCGTGTGCAAGGAGCTAAACAAAAATAGCTACCTTTTCCTTGGGCAGCATTACTGCTGCACAAGGTGGCTCTTTCAGTAACAAACGCCTTGGGGGGGGGGGGGACAGATTCCCTTACATTTCAGTTGTTGTGTCAGCGTGGCGGTCGCATGACACATTGCCGGCTACACAGCTGGGGATCAGCTGACGTTACTGAAACCCAATAACACTGGGTCGTATGTTTTGACTGTGCAGACGGCACGTCTGAGCCTCAACTGGCGGTGTTGGAGCCCAGGAATTTAAGTTCAGGTGGTAGAAAGATGAACACAACAGGAGACCTGGATAACGTATACAGTGACCTAATTATTCAATCAGGAGGAGGAGTGGCAAATTCCGGCGAGATCCAGGCCTTGTTCATTTTCAGGAAAGTAAGCCGGTCAACGTTATCGGAGGATAGTCGCATGCGACGGTCAGTTAGTACACCACCTGCAGCACTAAAGACACGTTCCGATAATACACTGGCCGCAGGGCAAGACAGCACCTCCAATGCATACTGGCTTAGCTCTGGCCATGTATCCAGCTTTGAGACCCAAAACTTGAAAGGGGAAGAGCCGTCTGGGAGTACAGCAAGAGGGCAAGACATGTAGTCTGTCACCATCTGACGGAACCGTTGCCTCCTGCTGACTGGAGCCGTCTGTGATGGTGTAGACTTTTGTGGCGGGCACAGAAAACTGTGCCACAGTTCGGCCATACTGGTCTTGCCTTGGGCAGAGGCACTGCTTCTGCTCCCTCTTTGTGCAGAGCCTCCACCACGGCCTGGACGCACTGAGCTGCTTTGGAATGCACTAGCAGCACTTCTCTCAGTTGGAATGGAGAAGATGATGGAATTGACCAGTGTGTCTTGGTACTCCCGCATTTTTCGCTCCCGGTTCAACGGTGTGATGAGGCTTTCTACGTTGTCCCGGTAGCGAGGATCGAGGAGGGTGAACACCCAATAATCAGACATGTTGAGAATGTGGGCGATGCGGCGGTCGTTTCTCAGGCACTGCAGCATGTAATCCACCATGTGCTGCAGACTGCCAACTGCCCAAGAAACGCTGTCCCCTGCTGGAGGCGTGATCTCTGCCCGCTCGTCATCACCCCACCCTCGCTGTACACACTGAGTACTGGACAATTGTGTAACTCCCTCCTCTGGACGGATGTCTTCCTCCTCCATTGACTCCTCCTCATCCTCCTCACAAACGGTCCCCTGCCTACGCGTTTGTGAGGAACCACGTGGCGCTGACTGTCCAGAAGATGATGGAAATGGTGAATCCTCATCCTCCACCTCTTCCACAACATCATCCCTTAGCGCTTGCAGTGATTTTTCAAGCAGGCAGATAAGGGGGACAGTCATGCTGACTAGTGCATCATCTGCACTCGCCATCCGCGTGGAATAATCAAAGGGACGCAAAACCTGGCAGACGTCATTCATAGTGGCCCACTCTGTGGTTGTGAAGTCTGTACGGCGCTGACTGCGACTTTTTTGCGCCTGAAGCAGCTGGTACTCCATTACAGCTTGCTGCTGCTCACACAACCGCTCCAACATATGTAACGTGGAATTCCACCTGGTAGGTAGGTCACATATGATGCGATGTTCCGGCAGGCGGTGTCGGCGCTGCAGAGCCGCAATGCGCGCTTTTGCCGTGCTGGAACGCCGCAAGTGAGCACACTCTAGACGGACCTTGTGCAGCAGTGCATCAAGATCCGGATAGTCCCTCAAAAAGCTCTGCACGACCAAATTGAGCACATGTGCCAGACATGGGATGTGAGTGACGTTGCCGAGGCCCAGAGCTGCCACCAGATTTCGGCCATTATCACACACTACCATGCCTGGCTGGAGATTCGCTGGCACAAACCACACATCGCTCTCCTGCTTGATGGCATTCCAGAGCTCCTGCGCTGTGTGGCTACGATTCCCCAAGAAAATTAATTTCAAGACGGCCTGTTGACGTTTGGCCACGGCTGTGCTCATGTCGGTCGTAACAGGTACACGTTCATCACGGGTCCATGTGGAGGTGGACTGTGACGGCTCCTGCAGCGATGATTCTGAGGAACTGGTGTAAGAGGAGGAGTCAATGCGTACAGAATGGATTCCTGCAATCCTTGGAGTGGGCAGGACACGTCCTGCGCCACTCGCACGGTCTGTACCCGGCTCAACGACATTAACCCAATGGGCAGTGAGGGAAAGGTATCGCCCCTGTCCATGTTGACTGGTCCACGCATCGGTGGTGAGGTGGACCTTGCTACTGACGGCGTTCAGTAGCGCGTGTTTTATGTGTCCCTCCACATGCTTCTGCAGGGCAGGGACGGCTTGCCTGCTGAAGTAAAAGCGGCTGGGCACATTGTACTGTGGGACTGCCAATGACATCAAGTCACGGAAGCTGTCAGTCTCCACCAGCCTGAATGACAGCATTTCCAGTGACAGAAGTTTGGCAATGCCTGCAGTCAGAGCCTGTGCTCGTGGGTGGTTTGACGAGAAAGGCCGCCTTTTCTCCCATGCCTGTACTACCGATGGCTGTAGACTGGGCTGGGAGTGTGTGGATGACTGGGAAAGTGGCGCTGCGGGTGGAATTACAGCGGGTCTCTGGACAACAGGGGCAGAGGTTCTTCCACGGCGATCCTGGGAGGACGCCGAACCAGCTGCGTGTGAGGTAGAGGAAGAGGCAACACGAGCTGAAGAGGTGGTAGCTGCCGCTGTTGGTTGGCCTACCTCTTCAGTGTGTTTTTCTAACTCCGCCGGGTGCCTGTTGCGCACATGTTTCCACATGTTGGAGGTATTGAGGTTGCTGACATTTTTCCCTCTTTTGACTTTTTGATGACACACGTTGCATCTGACATAGCAAATGTCATCTGCAACTGTGTCAAAAAAGGACCAGGCACTGCAAGTCTTGGGAGCGCCCTTTTTGGCTTTTGGAAGAGACATGCTCCTAACGGGTGCCAAAGCGGAGGCTGCAGGATACGCAGTCTTCCCCCTCCCTCTCCCTCTTTGGGCCGTACGGGGAATCTCTTCCTCAGAGCTGCTCCCACCACCTTCCTGTCCCTCACGCCAAGATGGGTCGAGGACCTCATCATCTACACTACCCTCTGCCCCCAACTGCTCCTCCTGGGTAGTCTCAGCAGCAGAGCACGCACCAGTAAGTGGCACCTGAGTGTCATCATCAGCTGATGCGGCCTGCGATGTGGTGACCGGAGCCACTGGCCCACCCGCCTCTTCAGACGAAGACAGAAAAAGCTGTTGGGCATCACTGCACCCTGCCTCTTCTTCCATTTCTCCAATGCTGCTTGGCTGGCCCCCTGTTTCCAAGCCAAGAGATTCAGAGAACAGAAGTAGAGACGGCTCCTGTCCTGGGCTCTCTGTCTGCCTGGGCAATTTGGCAGGTGGTGAAGAGACAGATGGCTGCTCTCCAGTGCTCTGTGTCTGAGAGGATGTGGCACTAATGGAAGTTGATGCATTAGCTGCCATCCATCCGACAACAGCTTCAATTTGTTCTTCACGCAGCAGCGGTGTACGGCGCTCGGACACAAAGCTTCGCATGAACGACTGTTGCCTGGTGAAAGTGGGTGCTGATGAGTCACCGGTGCCCGCAGCAGGCACAGAATCCCCACGTCCCCTCCCTGCTCCGCGACGGCTCCCACGCCCCCGTGCCTTACTCACTGCCTTCTTCATCTTGGTTGACTGATAAAGATAAGCAGAAAAGTACTAACGGATTTGTGTGCTTATTCCTGAGCAACTCCTCCTAACAGGTATAAGAAGCACTAATTATCTAAAGTGTGGACTAGACTTTAATATGAGCTAATGTGGCCTACAGAAATGTAAAGTGGTGTAACTGGTGTGTTTGGTGAACTTTATTATTTATTTATTTTTTGGGGGCTGAACTGACAACAGATAGAGCTGCAGTCACACGGAGACCGTGCAGACAGACGTAAACGGCGCTACAAGGCCCAAAAACCCTCCTCTACTTTATCCTATGTAGTGTTTTTCCACAAATTAGCTGGAGACGGGTGGAAAGACACTAATAGGATTTTTTTGAATAAATTAGCAGCAGACTACACTATTTGGAAAAAAAAGAAAATTGATTTGGCGGTATGACGCAGTGAAAAACCCTGAGCTGGAGACAACCAGGCTATAGCTGCTCACAGATTACAGGGCGAGCTGCAGTCACACGGAGACCGTGCAGACAGCCGTAAACGGCGCTGCAAGGCCCAAAAACCCTCCTCTACTTTATCCTATGTAGTGTTTTTCCACAAATTAGCTGGAGACGGGTGGAAAGACACTAATAGGATTTTTTTAAATTAATTAGCAGCAGACTACACTACTTTGAAAAAAAAGAAAATTGATTTGGCAGTATGACGCAGTGAAAAACCCTGAGCTGGAGACAACCAGGCTATAGCTGCTCACAGATTACAGGGCGAGCTGCAGTCACACGGAGACCGTGCAGACAGCCATAAACGGCGCTGCAAGGCCCAAAAACCCTCCTCTACTTTATCCTATGTAGTGTTTTTCCACAAATTAGCTGGAGACGGGTGGAAAGACACTAATAGGATTTTTTTAAATTAATTAGCAGCAGACTACACTACTTTGAAAAAAAAGAAAATTGATTTGGCGGTATGACGCAGTGAAAAACCCTGAGCTGGAGACAACCAGGCTACAGCTGCTCACAGATTACAGGGCGAGCTGCAGTCACACGGAGACCGTGCAGACAGCCGTAAACGGCGCTGCAAGGCCCAAAAACCCTCCTCTACTTTATCCTATGTAGTGTTTTTCCACAAATTAGCTGGAGACGGGTGGAAAGACACTAATAGGATTTTTTTAAATTAATTAGCAGCAGACTACACTACTTTGAAAAAAAAGAAAATTGATTTGGCGGTATGACGCAGTGAAAAACCCTGAGCTGGAGACAACCAGGCTACAGCTGCTCACAGATTACAGGGCGAGCTGCAGTCACACGGAGACCGTGCAGACAGCCGTAAACGGCGCTGCAAGGCCCAAAAACCCTCCTCTACTTTATCCTATGTAGTGTTTTTCCACAAATTAGCTGGAGACGGGTGGAAAGACACTAATAGGATTTTTTTGAATAAATTAGCAGCAGACTACACTACTTGGGAAAAAAAAAAAAAAAAGGAACAGTATGAGGCAATGAACCACCCTCCCTGAACTGAATACAACCAACTATGAATGGCCTATGTGGCTGCACTCAGACTGGAGACTGGGCTGCACTCACACACACACACACACAGACCCTGCAGATCGCTGTGAAAACAGCGCTACAAGGCAAAAGCAAGGTGAATAGTAGGTGAACACAGCGGTTGCTAAATTAGCCTTTGGAAAGCACAAAGAAGCAAATCGCTATCTCTAAACTGTCCCTCAGTCAGCAAACAGCGTCCTGTCACTAACTGAATTCACAGCAGAGTGATCGCAAAATGGCGCCAGCGACTTTTAAACTGCATCATGACATCATTACACCAGCCAATCACAGCCTTGCCAGTAGTTTCATGCCCTCCATGCTAAACAGGATGTGCCCACACTTGGAATCAATCTCATTGGCTGAATTTCTGCTTTTTGAATCTTAGAACTTCCGATTCCGGTATCCGATACGCGGCAAGTATCGGAATCCCGGTATCGGAATTCCGATACCGCAAGTATCGGCCGATACCCGATACTTGCGGTATCGGAATGCTCAACACTACTTATAGCACTCCTTGTGCATTTTAAATTAGGTATATATGCCTGCAAACTTTCTGGTTTTAATAGGGAAAAAAATATTTAGCTCTGATAAGGAATGTTGTTTTAACGGTGTAACAGCCGCTGTACTGCAATAGCAATATTGAACCCTGCCTAGATGCCTCTAATCCTAAACTTTCCCTAAACTGAATGCAAATAACAGGATTTTTATTACAGAAAGGAAAATATTTAGCTCTGACAAGGACTGTTGTTTTAATGCTGTCGGAGCAGTTTACATGAACTCCTATAGCAATATTATTAAATCCTAGGGCAGCACGGTGGCTCTGTAGATAGCACTGCAGTTTTGCTGCGCTGGGGTCCTGGGTCCAAATCCCACCAAGGACAACATCTAGAAGGAATTTGTATGTTCTCCCTGTGTTTGCGTGGGTTTCCTCTGGGTACTCCGGTTTCCTCCCACATTCCAAAGACATACTGATAGAGATTCTAGATTGTGAGCCCCATTGGGGACAGTGATGATAATGTGTGCAAAAAGTAAAGCGCTGCAGAATATGTTAGCGCTATATAAAAATAAAGATTATTATTATTATTATTAATAAATTCTGACTATTTCCCTGCTCTAAACTACGCTTTTCCTCCTCTAACAACTCTCACTGATCTGCTTACTGAACACAGTGTGCCAAGCATCGTGTCATTGGGACATATACAAGACTCCACGATGCGATGCGGCCCACCAATCACCGTAATATCAGTAGCCAACATACCTATGACATTGCCGTGCAATCCCAGCATGTTCATTGACTAACAGGCATCAAACATGCGGGTAAGTGAATCGAGCATGGGACTGGAGCACTCGTGATACTTTATTAAGTAACGAGTGTGCCCTAGCACCCCGATGGTCGACTATCAAGCAGTTGTGAGCATGTTCACTCATCGCCACAGTATTGCAATATAACAAATACAGTATATAGTATGTAGGTAGTAAGTAAAATCACTAGAAAAATGAAGTGGCTGTCTCAAAAGTATGTAGCAATTACTGTAAAACAGACCCACAATTGAAAAGAGAGTGATTGCAAATATAAGAACTAAGTAACAATTTGTAAATGAACCAGAAAAAAAACTGTGAACATAATAAATATTCTTTTAAAGAGTCAATGTTGCTGTCACGATATTGTATGAAGTATAATATGATGTTGTAGTTTTGTCCTTCAGCCCATGCTGTGGGCTACAAACCCCCCCCTTCCCTTTCACTCAGCCAAGAGCTGCCTTGCCAATGTATGTGGGGGGAGTTTTATTGAAGAAAGGAATTTACGACCGGCATAGCTGCATTGGAAAGCTTTGCCAGCTAGAACTGGATTAGAAATCTCTAGAATCCATGAGGGTCTTTTGTTCCATTATTGTAAGATATTGGGCCAACCATTTAAGATAGGAACAGGAAAATACATATTCTTAATCTCCCTCGGTGGATCTATCCGCCACGGTAAGCACGGGCTTCTAACTCCATCTGGTAAAGAAGTAGGGATCTCTCTGTAATTATGCATCACAAATAGGACATATTTGATCTCATTAGAATGCCAATATTAAGACGAGATGAATGCTGGGTTTGTTATGACTATGACATGTTCTGGAGCAGAGATATAGTTATTAGACAAACTTGTGTGACATTTACTAAGACTGAAGAAAGAGGAGGGCAATCTTAACTCAACCCTTTTGGTGATGTCACAGGCTGCAGCTATAAGTTTTTTTGGCCAGACTCCAGCAAAGGTCTGTCTGCTGGAGTCTGACTTGAAGAGCTGTTCCTACCCAGAGTCCTAATGCACTGGGACAGATGGTTGCCTCAAATGATCTGACCACATGTAAGTGTTATTTCTTATTGTAATCCCTGTTTTTTTTAATTACCTTGTACATATTTGCAATTGTCTCTTTTGTAACATCTTTATATAACTTTTTATAAATACTGCCTTAAAATCATTTATGGAGTATAATATTTAATATACTAGATTCAATCTTCATGCTCTAAAATGTACCCTGTCTCCTGAAGGGAATTACACTACTGTTTTTGGTTAGCTTCGGACCCGTTTAATCGAAGCTGTGGCAGCTTACCGTGTGCAGGCCTTTGGGTGTCATTGTAGCGACTGCGGCGTTGATAATTATTGTTCCTGCCTGAGTGGGAGTAGTTTATCGCGTCGCTGCAGTGTGCCCAATAGCCAGTACATAGCAGGCAGCCTTTCTGGCGACTAATTACCCTAGGTGCAGTACCTAATCTGACCTGACAGTAAGGGGGGCGTCAGAGAGCTGCAAGGTTTAAGTGGAACTGTAAGCGGGATATTCATAGATCCCTGCAGTTCATGGTATATTGAAGAGCAGTGGGATACCTAAAATAAGCCCCTGCTGTAAACTAAGAGGTCAATAGCCTTGTGTGTGTTTTTTTATCACAATGTAACAGTGGAGGGATAACTAAGATAAGCCCCCTGCACATGTGATAGACATCTGTTGGCCTAAAGTCACCCCAATCCGTGACGTAGGGGTGACGGTCATGGTGTGAATTGTGACAAATTGGTGGCAGCGGTGGGATTCTTGACAAATTGGTGGCAAGGCGGTGGGATATTAGAGCATTAGTGATTTGGTTTGAGCAATCATTCTTCTCAATAAAAACTTGCAGAAAGTTCTTGCGAGGACTCTGCGCAAATAAGTTTGGAGAACGAACTCAGTGTTTATTAGCCCTGAGACAATTGTGTACTGGTAATTATCCCCTCCCTTTCTCTTCATTTTTCTGTCCTATCTTTTATTTGGCTACCATGGTTGTGCTGGGAGAAACCTTCTATGAGCAGCAGACCAGAGACACCCTTATTGCCTTATGCAAGTCACAGCACATTGACTTTGCGGGCAAAAACAAAGCCCAACTGGTTGCAGTTCTGGTGCAATGGGAAGCCGCTCTAGACCACTCTCAGAGCCCAGTGGCTGCAGAAGCCAGCACCAGCGAACATGGTGCTGCAGCAGGGGTCCAACCACTGAATGCTGGGCCTGTTAGCAATCTGGGCGACTTGGACCCCCACCTGCAGGCGGCCTTGAAAGAATTCCCCACTGACGACCATGAGGGACGTAAGCAGCTGATTCAGCAATACCGGCAAGAGGCCGAGTCCTGAGCCGAGTGAGAGGCCCAGGCCCAGTGAGCCGAGCGAGAGGCCCAAGCGGAGCGGGAGTACCAGCTGCAGATGGCCCAACTGCAAATGCAGGGGTTGTCCCAGTCCAGCCGTGAGCCCAGCAGTGCCCAGACACCAAAGCCCCGGCCCGATCACTTCCCTGTTATGGAAAAGGACACTTTTCTGCGGGCCTTTGAGAAAGCCTGCAGACAGTACCAGCTGCCTACACAAGAATAGGCACGATACCTGACACCAGGGCTGAGAGGCAAAGCTCTGGAGGCGTTTGCTGCCCTCCCTCAAGAACAAGATGGTGACTATGAGGCCATCAAGCAGGCTCTGAAAGTCAAGTACCAGCTTACACCTGAGGTGTACCGTAGAAAGTTCCGGACCCTCCAACGTGGCCCACACGACAGTTACAGTGATGTGGTGCATGGACTGGGGACCCACTTTGACCAGTGGACCCATGGACTGTCAGTGACCACCTTTGCACAGCTGCGAGACCTGATGATCAAAGACCAGTTCTTCCATCTTTGCCCAGCTGAGGTGCGACAGTTCGTGATGGACAGAGACCCCAAAGATGTGACAAAAGCAGCGCAGATTGACGATGCCTATGAGGCTAACCGTAGATCGGAAGTGCGGAAGCCAGTCACCACCAGCTGGAGAGGGGGTGAGCCTGCAACCAATGCCAGTACCCCTGCCAGCCAACACACCAGAGGTCCTGTCCCCGTAGCCAACAGCATCAGACCTACCACTGAACCTCGCCACTGTTATGTCTGCAAGTGGACTGGTCATGTCAGTCCCAACTGTCCAGACAAGCAGAAGAACACCTCATCCAAGGCCCCAGGGCCTAATGCAGCAGTTCTTTTGGTGGGTGGTATGGCTGCGAGGGTGTGTGACAACGTACAGCACGTCACCGTGGGAGGCCATGTTGGTACAGGCCTCAAAGACACCGGGGCTGAACGAACCCTCATCTGACCCGAACTGGTGGCCCCTGAAGAAATCATTCCGGGGAAAACCCTAACTGTCACTGGGATTGGGGGCATCAGCTTTCCTTTGCCAATGGCCCAGGTTTATATTGATTGGGGTGCTGGGAGCGGTGTGAAGGAAGTGGAGCTGTCTGATAATTTGCCCACTGATGTTTTGTTGGGGACTGATTTGGGGAGGATGGTTGCATACTACGTCCCTGACACCCCTCCCCAATCTACTAGTGAGGGTAACGTTAACCCTGATGATGATGATGATGATGATGATGATGATGGGAAATCGCATGTGTTACCTGACCATGCTTTATCTTGTAATGATGCATCTGATAGCCATTTTTTCCCTAGGATTGATGGTGATAATGTTGTACCTGTGCCAACGGAACCTGATAATGATTTTTCTGTGAAAGTTGATGTGTCCATAGGTACAGGAGTGCTCAGCCACGTCGCTCTGCGGAGTGAGATGGCTGAGGAACCCCTAGCAGGGGCAAGTGTCGGTGCTACAGGAAATGGGGAGATGCACGGGAACCTTGAGAAAGGTGACGCCATGAAATTGACCAGTGCCACTGAGGAAGGTAACTGGCCTATAAGTAGCACTGCCCCTGAAGTGTTGGGGGTGGATGGGGAGGTAGAGCCCATAGCAGCGCCAGCTGATGGGTCTGTAGAAACCCCCGGGGAGACAGCCTACGTAGCTGCTGTCACCCGCAGTCAGAGTGCCCGGAATGCAGATAACTGTCTGCCTTCCGGACCCTCCTCAGTCATCATTGTGACTGAACCAGAGATGGACCCAGAGCAGGTCCAAGAGGGTTCCCGTGGGGAAGGGACCCTGACATCGCTTCTGGCTTCCCCTAGCCAGGAGTTTCCGGCCGCTCTGCACACAGATGCGAGCCTAGAGAGTTTGAGACAACTCGCCAAGACGACCATCTCCGAGACTGATAAGGAGAGGGTGGTCTGGGAACGAGGAAGTTTGTACCGGGAGACAGTACCCGGAGAATCACAAAAGGAGTGGTTGAGGGAAAAACAGCTGGTCATTCCGCAGCAATTCCCTGGTGAGTTGTTACAGATTGCCCATGAGATCCCGCTAGCTGGACACTTGGGGATCAGCAAAACAAAGGCCCGGCTGTCTCAACACTTCTATTTGCCTAAGATGGGGACAGATGTGTCAAACTACTGCCGCTCCTGTATCACCTGTCAAAGAGTGGGGAAGGCGGGGCCTGCTCTTAAGGCTCCCCTGATCCCTTTGCCAGTGATAGAGGAGCCTTTCCAGAGGATCGCGGTGGACATTGTAGGCCCGCTCGCCGTCCCCAGCAGCTCTGGAAAGCAATACATCCTTACTGTGGTAGACTATGCTACCCAGTACCAAGAGGCAGTAGCTCTGTCGTCAACTAGGGCAGATAAGGTGGCGGATGCCCTGTTGGCTATCTTTGCACGTGTAGGATTTCCCAGGGAGATGCTCACTGATCAAGGGACCCAATTCATGTCTCACCTAATGGAGGCTCTCTGTAAGAGAATGCAGGTGAAGCACCTGGTATCGAGTGCGTATCACCCACAGACCAATGGCTTGTGTGAACGCTTCAATGGTACCCTCAAACAGATGCTACGCATGCTGGTTGAGACACAAGGGCACGACTGGGAGCGGTACGTCCCACACCTGCTGTTTGCTTAACGAGAGGTTCCACAGGCCTCGACAGGGTTCTCCCCCTTCGAGCTCCTGTACGGCAGGCGAGTCAGGGGACCCCTTGGGTTGGTCAGAGAATCCTGGGAAGAGGAGCTGAACCCTTCTGAAGTGTCCATAGTGGAGTATGTCATGCGCTTCCGTGACAAGATGCAGACCTTGACGCAGTTGGTGCATGACAACATGACGCAGGCTCAGGCTGATCAGAAGCACTGGTACAACCAGAACGCCCGGGAGCGGACCTTCCACGTGGGTTAAAAGGTGTGGGTGCTGGTCCCCGTGCCAACGGATAAGCTTCAGGCAGCCTGGGAGGGCCCGTACGTCGTCCACCAACAGCTCAACCCGGTCACCTACGTGGTCACGCTTGACCACGCCCAGGGTAGGCGAAAGGCCTTTCACGTCAACATGATGAAGGCTCATCACGAACGTGAACCTTTCGTCCTACCGGTCTGCAGTGCATCCGAAGACAGGGAGGAAGACGCCCTCCTGGACATGCTGGCCCAAGCCAAGGCCGGTGGGTCCATCGAGGACGTGGAGGTAAGCGCCTCGCTAACTGAACCACAGAGGTTGCAGTTGCAAACCACCCTGGAACCCTTCCGGGTCGTGTTTTCCAACCGACCTGGAAGGACTAAGTTAGCGGTCCACGAAGTGGACACCGTGAATCATGCCCCACTATGGCGAACACCCTATCGAATCTCCGACCAGGTGCAGCAGGTTATGCGCCAAGAGATCGTTGAGATGTTACAGCTGGGGGTGATTCGACGATCAAAGAGCGCGTGGGCCTCACCTGTAGTTCTCGTGCCAAAGAAGGACCGGACCACTCGGTTCTGCATGGACTACAGGGGGCTCAACGCCATTACAGCCTCTGACGCGCACCCAATGCCGAGCATCGATGAGCTGCTTGAGAAGTTAGCTGGCGCAAAATACCTGACCATAATGGATCTGAGTCGAGGATACTGGCAGATTCCCCTGAGCCCCGAGGCGCAGGAGAAGTCCGCCTTTATCACACCCTTTGGACTGTACGAGTCCACGGTCATGCCCTTCGGCATGAAGAATGCCCCTGCCACTTTCCAGCAGATGGTCAACCTCCTGCTTCAGGGACTGGAGAAGTACGCAGTGGCGTACTTGGATGACATTGCCATCTTCAGTCCCTCCTGGGAGGAACACCTGCAGCATCTCGAGGAGGTGCTCAGGCGAATGCACCGAGCAGGACTGACTATCAAGCCGGGAAAGTGCCAGATGGGCATGAGGGAGGTCCACTACCTGGGGCACCGGGTAGGCGGAGACACCCTAATGCCAGAGCCTGAGAAAGTGGGCGCGATCGTGAACTGGCCCACTCCAAGGACCAAGAAACAGGTGATGTCCTTCCTGGGCACTGCAGGGTACTATAGGCGCTTCGTACAGCACTATAGTAGCCTGGCAAAACCTTTGACGGACCTCACCAGGAAGAAGCTACCACACATCGTCAACTGGACAGATGGCTGTGAGGGGGCCTTCCAGGCGTTGAAAACAGCACTGTGCAACGCCCCTGTGTTGAAAGTAGTCAACAGCAGTCGACCGTTCTTGGTACAGACCGACGCCAGCGAGTTTGGCCTTGGTGCTGTGCTCAGCCAGGTTGACTAGGAGGACCAAGAGCACCCCGTGATGTACCTGAGCCAGAAACTTTTGCCGAGGGAAGTGGCCTACTCCACCATCGAGAAGGAATGCCTGGCCATAGTCTGGGCCCTGCAGCGCTTGCAGCCCTACTTGTAGGGTCGCACCTTCACCGTGGTGACCGACCACCACCCTCTGCGCTGGCTAAACGCCACGTGTGGAACCAACGGCAGGTTGCTACGCTGGAGCCTTGCCCTTCAGCAGTTTGACTTCACCATTAAACACAAAATGGGCAGGGATCATGGAAATGCAGATGAACTGTCCCGCCAGGGTGAACCTACTGAGGTACGCATGGATGCATACCGAGGGGTTCTGCCTCCATAGCGCACACCAAAAGGGGAGGTGTCACGATATTGCATGAAGTATAATATGATGTTGTAGTTTTGTCCTTCAGCCCATGCTGTGGACTACAAAACCTCCCCTTCCCTTTCACTCAGCCAAGAGCTGCCTTGCCAATGTATGTGGGGGGAGTTTTATTGAAGAAAGGAATTTACGACCGGCATAGCTGCATTGGAAAGCTTTGCCAGCTAGAACTGGATTAGAAATCTCTAGAATCCATGAGGGTCTTTTGTTCCATTATTGTAAGATATTGGGCCAACCATTTAAGTTAGGAACAGGAAAATACATATTCTTAATCTCCCTCGGTGGATCTATCTGCCAAGGTAAGCACGGGCTTCTAACGCCATCTGGTAAAGAAGTAGGGATCTCTCTGTAATTATGCATCACAAATAGGACATATTTGATCTCATTAGAATGCCAATATTAAGACAAGATGAATGCTGGGTTTGTTATGACTATGACATGTTCTGGAGCAGAGATATAGGTATTAGACAAACTTGTGTGACATTTACTAAGACTGAAGAAAGAGGAGGGCGATCTTAACTCAACCCTTTTGGTGATGTCACAGGCTGCAGCTATAAGTTTTTTTGGCCAGACTCCAGCAAAGGTCTGTCTGCTGGAGTCTGACTTGAAGAGCTGTTCCTACCCAGAGTCCTAATGCACTGGGACAGATGGAAACTCCACTAGCCTGGTTGCCTCAAATGATCTGACCACATGTAAGTGTTATTTCTAATTGTAATCCCGGTTTTTTTATAATTACCTTGTACATATTTGCAATTGTCTCTTTTGTAACATCTTTATATAACTTTTTATAAACACTGCCTTAAAATCATTTATGGAGTATAACATTTAATATACTAGATTCGTTCTTCATGCTCTAAAACGTACCCTGTCATCTGAAGGGAATTACGCTACTGTTTTGGGTTAGCTTCGGACCCGTTTAATCGAAGCTGGTGGCAGCTTACCGTGTGCAGGCCTTTGGGTGTCATTGTAGCGACTGCAGCGTTGATAATTATTGTTCCTGCCTGAGTGGGAGTAGTTTATCACGTCGCTGCAGCGTGCCCAATAGCCAGTACATAGCAGGCAGCCTTTCTGGCGACTAATTACCCTAGGTGCAGTACCTAATCTGACCTGACAGTAAGGGGGGCGCCAGAGAGCTGCAAGGTTTAAGTGGAACTGTAAGCGGGATATTCATAGATCCCTGCAGTTCATGGTATATTGAAGAGCAGTGGGATACCTAAAACAAGCCCCTGCTGTAAACTAAGAGGTCAATAGTAGTGTTGAGCATTCCGATACCGCAAGTATCGGGTATCGGCCGATACTTGCGGGTATCGGAATTCCGATACCAAGATCCGATACTTTTGTGGTATCGGGAATCGGTATCGGGATTAATATCAATGTGTAAAAGAAAGAATTAAAATAAAAAATAGGGATATACTCACCTCTCCGACGCAGCCTTTACTTTACCGCCGTAACCGGGAGCCGTTGTACCTAAAAATGAGCGCTTGAAGGGCCTTAGATGACGTCACGGCGCTCTGATTGGTCCGTAGCGGTCACGTGACCGCTACGGACCAATCACAAAGCAGTGACGTCACCTAAGGTCTTTCAAGCGCATGAAAGACCTTAGGTGACGTTACTGCTTTGTGATTGGTCGCGTAGCCGTCACGCGACGGCTACGTGACCAATCAGAAGCTGCGGACGTCTTCTAAGGTATTTCAAGCGCTTGAAAGACCTTAGGTGACGTCACGGCTTTGTGATTGGTCGCATAGCGGTCACGCGACCGCTACGGACCAATCAGAGCACCGTGACCTCATCTAAGGCCCTTCCAGCGCGCATTCTTAGGTACAACGGCTCCCGGTTACGGCGGTAAAGTCCAGGCTGCATCGGAGGGTGAGTATATCCCTATTTTTTATTTTAATTCTTTCTTTTACACATTGATATGGATCCCAGGGCCTGAAGGAGAGTTTCCTCTCCTTCAGACCCTGGGAACCATACAGGATACCGTCCGATACTTGGTATCCCATTGACTTGTATTGGTATCGGGTATCGGTATTGGATTAGATCCGATACTTTGCCGGTATCGGCCAATACTTTCTGATACCGATACTTTCAAGTATCGGACGGTATCGCTCAACACTAGTCAATAGCCTTGTGTGTGTTTTTTATCAGATTGTAGCAGTGGAGGGATAACTAAGATAAGCCCCCTGCACATGTGATAGACGTCTGTTGGCCTAAAATCACCCCAATCCGTGACGTAGGGGTGACGGTCACTGTGTGAATCATGACAGTTGCAATGAGAAAATTAAGTGATTATGCAATAGAGCGATGCAAACAGAAGGCATAAAGTTAATATTATTACTTCTGCCCTATAAAAGGAATGGGTAATAACAGCTAAATTATCTGTGTCACATCATGGCTGAAAACAATGTTCCAGGTCCTATGCTGAAGCAGGTGAGCGAAGATTTCATTCAAGGAAGGAAAAAGCTTATATTAATATATATATATTTTTATATATGTGTATATTTATATATACATATATACCGTATTTTCCGCTTTGTAAGACGCACTTTATTTCCCTCAAATTTGGGGGGGAAATGGGGGTGCGTCTTAGAAAGCGGATATACCGCTTACCGTTACAGGCTGGGATGAGGGGGTGTCCGCCGCTGCTGTTGCCCGCCACCGCTGTTGCCCGCCACCACTGCCGCGGTTGTCCGCTGCTGTCCCGGGTGATGCTGGAGACTACAGGGCTGCGGGGGGCTCTGGCAACATTTTGTGAAAGACGAGAGCCCCCCCGGCAGTTCGTCCATTCGTTCCTGTATGACTGACTCTGGGCAAATGGCCGCCGGAATCTCGGGAGATGAGATTTCAGCTGTGAGATCTCATCTCTCGAGATTCCGATGGACATTTTCCCGGAGTCAGTCATACAGGAAAGCATGGACGAACTGCCGGGGGCTCTGGCCTTTCACAAAATGTGGGCAGAGCCCCTCGCAGCACCGGAGACAGCCCTGCAGCACTGGAGACAGCCCTGCAGCACCGGAGCCCCCTGCAGACCCCCTCATCCCAGCCTGCCTCACAGGAGCCCCCCTGCAGACCCCCTCATCCCAGTCTGCTCACAGGAGTCCCCCTGCAGCACAGGAGCCCCCCTGCAGACCCCCTAATCCCAGCCTGCAGCAATGCTCCACTCCTGCCTCCAGCAATGACCCTGGGACCCTGATCCACCACAGCCACAACCCCTGGTAAGTAATAAGACGCATGGATTATAAGACGCCCCACCAATTTATTAAAAAAAGTTTATTCCTATTTTTCTCCTCAAAATTTGGGGTGCGCCTTATAATCCGGAGCGTCTTACAAAGCGAAAAATACGGTATATATATATATATATATATATATATATATATATATATGTATATATATATATATATATATATATATATATATATACAGTGGGTAAGGATAGTATTCAGACCCGTTTTTAATTTTGCACTCTTTGTTTTAGTGCAGCCATTTGGTAAATTTAAAAAAGTTCATTTTTTTCTCATTAATGTACATTGTGCACCCCATCGTGACTGAAAAAAAACAGAAGTGTAGAAATTTTTGCATATTTATTAAAAAAGAAAAACTGAAATATCACATGGTCATAAGCATTCAGACCCTATGCTTAGACACTCATATTTAAGTCACATGCTGTCTATTTCCTTGTTCCTCCTTGAAATGGTTCTACTCCTTCATTGGAGTCCAGCTGTGTTTAATTAAACTGATAAGACTTGATTTGGAAAGGCACATGTTGCACCCCAGGAGTCCGGTTGCCATAGTGGCATTGTCTTCCTCAGGGAGGGTGATGCCGTGCCTGGAAGCTAGGGGGATCCCCTTAGCAGGTAACACAATCAGCATGCAACACCTTTCCTGACTCCAGATCAGAAGGGGGGGCTCTAACCTGGTTTTCAGGAGAACTTCCCTCTAAGATCTGGTCTGGAGGCAGGGTTAGTTAATGTGTGAGAGAGCAGACAGAGAAGGAGGAAGAGGCAAGTGTGGAGAACCTAAGGGATTGGAGCTGCGACTGAGATCACCCCAGGACTAAGCGCCAAAGACTGGACACTGGAGTCCATGTTTGTGTGGGAACTGCAGGCCCCGCAACCAAATCTGGAGGTCAGGACATTGTAGGTCTCCTGGCACCAGCTGACACCTGATGGCACAGCAGCATACGAGAGATTGGAGTCACCATGTGGGAGTGACACCTGGAACAAGCTCAAGCTTCCTGCCATGAGAGTATTGTTTCACTTAGTGGACAGACTGAGAGAGGGACTTGAGGAGAACTAAAAGCACCAAGCACCCAGAGAGCAGAACAGCAGGGATGCCTTCAACCCCACCTGGCTAGGAGGATCCTGAAATGCTTCCAGGCTGCCTGGATCTCCATCACCAGCTGTGATTTGTGCCCCGGACTGCACCTGTAACCTGGAATTAAAGGTAAAGGAAACTGCAACCCGTGAGTCCTCTAGATAATCCTGTACCCTCAGTCCTTCACCCCAACTTCCACAAGTTCCTTACAGAACTGCAGCGGTAGCTCTGGGGCCCTGCTCCACCTGTGGGGAGCAGAACATCCCAGCAGCATCACCACCGGCCCCAGCGGTCTCCTTAAGCAGCATCGGCCATTTATAGCCGAACACCACAGATGGCGTCACAAACAATCGTCCTTTCCCTATACAAACTTTATTCCCATTTCCACCACGGACCTTGTCACCGCTGCCATGACCACCCGTTTAAGAAGTGTGCAACCAGGTTCCGAGAACCCCACGGCCCTGGCGGGTGTTGCACACACACCTTGTCTATATAAGGCCTCACAGCTAACAGTGCATGTCAGACCAAATGAGAATCATGAGGTCAAAGGAACTGGCCAAGGAGCTCAGAGACAAAATTGTGGCATGGCACAGATCTGGCCAAGGTTACAAAAGAATTTCTGCAGTTTTCAAGATTCCTAAGAGCACTGTGGCCTCCATAATCCTTAAATGGAAGAAGTTTGGGACCACCAAAAGTTTTTCTAGCCCTGGACATCCAGCCAAACTGAGCAATCATGGGAGAAAAGCCTTGGTGAGAGAGGTAAAGAAGAACCACAAGATCACTGTAGCTGAGCTCCACAGATGTAGCAGGGAAATGAGAGAAAGTTCCACAAAGTCAACTATAACAGCAGCCCTCCACCAGTCGGGCCTTTATGGCAGTCTCCCAATTGAAGCCTCTCCTCAGTGCAAGACATATGAAAGCCCACATAGAGTTTGATAAAAAACACATGAAAGACTCTTAGACTATGAGAAATAAGATTGTCTGGTCTGATGAGATGAAGATAGACCATTTTAGTGATAATTCTAAGTGGTATGTGTGGAGAAGACTAGGCACTGCTCATCACCTGCCCAATACGATCCCAACAGTGAAACATGGTGGTGAAACCATCATGCTGTGGGGGTGTTTTTCAGCTGCAGGGATAGGACAACTGGTTGCCATTGAAGGAAACATGAATGCAGCCAAGTACAGAGATATCCTGGATAAAAACGTCTTCTAGAGTGCTCTGGACCTCTGACTTGGCCAAAGGTTCACCTTCCAACAAGACAATGATCCTAAGCACACATCTAAAATAACAAAGGAGTGGCTTCAGAACAACTCTGTCACCATTCTTTACTGGCCCTGCCAGAGCCTTGACCTAAACCCAATTGAGCATCTCTGGAGAGACATGAAAATGGCTGTCCACCAACTTTCACCATCAAACCTGACGAAACTGGAGAGGATCTGTAAGGTAGAATGGCAGAGGATCCCCAAATCCAGGTGTGAAAAACTTGTTGCATTATTCCCAAGAAAACTCATGGCTGTACTTGCTCAAAAGGGAGCTTCTACTCAATACTGAGCAAAGGATCTAAATACTTATTACCATGTGATAGTTCAGTTTTTCTTTTTTAATAAATTTGCAAAAATGTCTACATTTCATTTTTTTTTTTTTCAGTCAAGACAGATTTAAGTATTCTGGTTACAAGTAAATTTACATGAGCGCTCAATGTCAGGTAGGAGCTGCAAAGGCAAATATGATTTTAGGTTATATAAAAAGAAATAAAGAGATAAAACCTAGTTATTCCAATATAATTTTATCCAATTTAATTTTATATATCACTTGAAAGGCCACATTTTGAATTTGGAATCCAGTTTTACTTTACATTGTAATATATAGGAAAGCTAGAGTCGGTTGAAAGATGAGCAACTAGATTATTAAACAGGATAAAATGTCTCACTTATAATGAGAAGTTAGAAAATGTAGGCTTGCGTAGCTTAGAATAAAAAACACCTAATGCATAAGTAAGCGTGGTTAGTGCAAAAAGTTGGCACATAACCTTATTCCTTCCATGGACCCTACAAGTGACCATTGGTTGTTCACTACATGTGGAGAAAAGGTGCTTCTGACTTCTAAATAGGCAAGTTCTTTACATTTTGAGTAGTCACATTTTTCTGTTCTCTACTGCAAGTGAAAGTATCAGCAGATATTATACCATCACTTAAAAATGGGCAGTATGTTTTTCCACTACAAATAATACCGTGGATTATCAAAAATCTAACAAAAGACAATGTATGAAATGTCAATAAAGGTACAACTTGATGGACCTGTGTCTTTTTTCAACCTATGTAAGTGTATAACTTGGTAAAGTGTGCAGGAATACCCCAAATACTCCCAAAAAGGAGGGGAAAAACATGATGTAGGAATTATGTGATGCAAATTGCTGATTCTTCTGTATTTATTTAAGTAAAATTGGCTTCTAATATCCTTCCTTCTCCACTTAAACTCAATGCCAGGGCACATGCCCAAATGGCCACCCATATTATTTACACTTGCAGTAAAAAAAATAAGGAAAGCATGAATGCATTTTAAGGATTCCAACAAAGAAATGTTTCAAACCTCTTCATTTGGCAAGTGTCCAAAATAAATATATATCAAACCCTAAAAACAGAAGCATTTGAATATTTTATTTTACTATCTTTCATTCACCTACTCACAAATTATTGGGTTTTAATCTCTTTGGAACATCTTGTAGGCTTAACAGAAATCTTAATTGCATATCGGTTAATCAGTTAATTTTAAGAATTCCCAAGAGGGATTGTTTGACTTCTAAATCCAATTTTCCTATTAGTAATATTTATTAAAAAAGGGGTTCCTCTTTAAAGGAATTTCATTTATTGTGCTATGCTTAATGGCACAGGGTTCAAGTGCCATAACAACCTCACATGAGATCTGGGAATGTGAGTGTCGTCACCGCCGGATCTGCACAGCTACTGAAGGTGAATATAACTGCATTTAAATTTAAAGGGGGAATACATTCAGATTGGGTAGGAGTTCTCTCACTAATGGACAATCCAATTAATTTTTCCTGGGGTGCTGCTATCAAACAATGCAAAGTTTCCCAAAATGTTATTGCTAATTCATTTTGTCTAGCAGAGGATTTTCTAGTCCTTAAGTGATTTGCTTAATCTTTAGGGACCTTTTTAACAAGAAGGGATTAGTCCAAAGAAGAAAATGTCATTTAGGACTCACATAATTGTGATCCCTGTGAAAGGTAAGGTTGAGGTGAGGGAGCTACTGAAACATTTATATCTAGACTATGTTTTATAATTTATAATTTATTATATTTGTATGCCATTAAAATAAAATTATATATTTTAAAAGGAGTATTGCTGAATAGATAAATAAAGTGGATATACCCTGTAAGAAGAGATGACAATAATACACTTTTATAAAAATGTTTTATGCATATAAAAACAATTTGACCTTAAGACAAGCTTTAAGTGGCTACATTTTTGTGAGGAAATTGTTGAAACCCTTGAATATCAATATTAAATAATTATTTCTTAGTGAATTCAATTACTGCATAATACTTCAAGGACCACAAGGGAGTTAACATTATTTTTGGATTAACAGTCTTGCTAAGGTTTAAAGAGCAAAATTGCTATTAAATGTAATATTAGAATATGATTTCCACAATTCAAACACAGAGAAGCTAGCATCGACTTGATTACTTTGAAATAGCTTCTCACAGCCTCTCAGTAGGTAAATGAGTAATTAGGATAATCAGAGCAATGAATCAAATACATTATCCATTCAAGGCTCGAGTTGCAATCTTAACTTTTGGAATAATTAAAACATTTTCTGTAATGCATTAGAAATAATTTTTAACATTTATATTTCCAAATATATGCTTATTCAGAATCAAGGTTAAAAAAAGGACATGGTGCTGTTCACAAGCACCTACTGTGTTCCGAAGCATCACAACAATATAATAAAATCTCTTATCTCTAGTACAAATATGCAGATGGAAACACTCTTTGACAGTGTACAAAACAAAAGTCTAACTGTGACCCAATCTGCCAAGTTTATACAAGGTGACCCATGGGAGGCCACAGAAAAAGACAGCTACAAAAATGGTATACAGAGTGCAGATAAGAAAAGCTACAAATCATTTTAGTAAATTAGATCCTAGCCAATAGAGGGCATAAATGCCAACAAGGGGAGGAATAGAAGGACAATAAAATGAAGCTTTAATTAAAATGCTAAATTATGCTCTTTTAATTTTTTCATCATTGTACAGTCTCTTACATGTGGCAGTCAGGTACACGGAGCAGGTATAATGGCACACTATAACAGAACTGTTGGCACTACATGTGCATTGTATGGTGCATCTTTATGTCATTATGGAGAATATATTTGCACAAAATAGTTGATCACGCAAAACTGTTTTTAAACGGCATCTACACATACAGTCTGATCAAAGAATCACTTGAAACACAAATCACAGTTGCACCATCACAATCAGCTTTGAACTTTAATGTGGATATGAACTATTTTTTTTTTTTAAAGAATCATTAGGATAAAACTCAGAACAAGCTCAGCAATGGATTTCAATGTTATTGAAAAACAACTGGAGCCTATGTACCGAAATATGCAGTGGCTGTAGAAGCTAAATAGTTTAACACTTGTAATGACAGCCTTTTGCAAAAAGGATTTTTATCTTACTTTTTTTATCTAAGAGAAAAAATGGATTTTAAATGCTATTCAAAGTAATCACGGATTAATTAAGTACCAAGGATAAATGTTTCCAGGAACTAGAGATGAGCTAATTGATTGGTTCTGTGTACATTTTTTTTTAATTCGCAAAACCCAGTGTTTTTGAAAAAGTTCAGTGTTGTATTGTGTGAATCGTCAAAAATGCTAGTTTTTATTTTAAACAATGCAGATTTAATCCATCTTAGGGCTCGCTCATATGAGCATATAGCATGGCCGAGTGCTATCCTATGTTTTATCAGACAGAACTTGAATCCTTGTTATTCTATGGGGCAGCTCAGATCTGTGATTATTTTCTCATGAGAATACAATCGCAGGATGCTGCGATTACATCCTATGACTGGATCATATGCACCCATAGAAGTCTATGGGTGCTTTTGAAACATGAGACTGCACTAGGATGTCATCTGAGGGCAGTCAGATTACAGTGAAGGAGACGGAGAAATTTTTCCATCTTCTCCACACCTGGGCTACAATTCTCTCCTGAGAGAATGGAAGCACAGTTCACTGACACTTAGCTTACGCTCAGCCCTGATTCTCTTGCAAAAGAAATAATATGCTCATATGACATCTGCCGTATAAGGCTCACATGGATTTGGACTGCTGAACGGGCTTCCCCATAATGCAATGCAGCTACTACATCCTATGATACAGCACAGCCAATCAGAATAGACTAACAAGTGTAAAAGCTGAGGCATGGAATGAAGCGGTCATTTTTGGTTTGAATCTGGATAGTGACTGACAACTTAAAGCTTAGCAAAAGAGATGTGGAGAGAAAGTCATAAAACATACAACAAATTCTACTGAAATTAGGCAGCATGATGGCTCAGTGGTTGGCTCAGTGGTTGCCACAGTTGTTTTGCAGTGCTGGGGTCCTGGGTTTAAATCCCATCAAGGACAAGAAAATAGAATAATAGAGAGATTCAATTGAATTAAGATAGAAAAGCTGATAGCAGCTCAAAAAAGTGTTTTCATATAGTGTAGCTCTCAATTCTTCACGCAAAAGCAAGTAGGTCAACAAAATTGATAAAAGAAAAGACCAACAAAATGCAATGTTGGCCAGACAAAGTGTGAGTGTCACTAAACATAGTAATGACTTTTTGAAAAGCTGTTATAGTCATATTTGAAATCCATACACAACACAATAATACTGGACAGTTGAGGGCTGGGCACACCGTTAAAAAAATGTACCAAAGCCTCACCCCTTTACCTGACACTACAGTTTTGTGGACGTGTAAATAGCATTTATTTTTTTATCCTTTTTGGGAAGGAGAGAATAATTATATTAAAAAATACAAGAAATAATTTGAAAAAAATGAGACATTTAAGTATGATTGTCTGTCTCTCAAAATGTGCATGTAGCACATTATTGCTTTTATGTGGAATGTTTTAATAGTCAAATTTTATAACTGTAAACACTACATCAACACTGTGACATGTTTTAGAACACCACTACTGGCACCAGCTAGCCAGACAGTAGTTCCAAATGCAAGTTAATATTTGTCTCTGGCAAGAGTATTAGTGGCGAGGAAGTAGATGACGTTATGGAATCTATAATTAATCAGTTTTTTCAGTCACATCAGGCTGAGATTAGCTCTGGAAGTGATACTGTCATTTTAACTCTGTGTGCTGCAGAGTTTTCCTCTTCCACCATAAGAATATTTTTTTCTTTTGCGGATTTACAGTTCTGTCAATCTCACCCTTATCATTTCTGCTGCTTAGTCCCTTAAACCATAGCAATTTGGGGCTAAGTAAGATATTTCCCATGTTCTTCTAGTTGATTAATTGGAGAAGATGAACATTCTGTTGAGGTGATCAAATTGATCTGCTGATATAATTTGAGTTGAAGTTAATGAAATTTACAGATATCAAAATTTTCAATTTGATCCGAGTAGATCTAAAAAAATAAATTCTAGTATGGGCTTTCACATAATACCTTGCAGTAGAGAGGAATTAATATTTTGAAATTCAAGTTCACCAGCTTTGACAAATTTTCCAAAGAAATGTGATTCACAGTGATTAAATTTGCCATGAATCTCAATACTGCAAAACCTCTATTTGCCCATGTTTTTGCTCTAAGGTCCCTTAGAAGAATTATGCAGAACTCCTTTTGCGCTTTTCAGCGCAAGCAATGTCCAAGCGAACCCAAAATATTAAGCTAGTAGAAAACAGGTGATAATCAGAGGAAACAGGCCATCTTACAACATTTCAGTATCAACACTTTTCGTTATTTAAATATTAATAAAAGTCCAAAAATTATTCCTTTTAAGGGGAATCTATGCCTTTTTGCTGTCTAAACAAGATTTTGCCACCTGCATCATCGCCTGCTCCCGTATAGTCCTAGCTTGCTTCCTTGTCTGTTCTGAACAGTCTAGGACCCAAAATCCACTCACCAGTTTCTGGATCCTGGCTCTCCCTTCCACAGTCTGCCAGAACCCCAGTATTGAAGGCTATAGCCAAGGTTAAGCCCATGGTGGTTCTAGGAAAGTGGCCAGTTCCAGACCACGGGCTTCTGCCACTTCCGCTGTTGCGCCAGCATCCTCTGGTTCTGACATTTCTGCGGTCACTCCCTCAGGAGTATCGTGTGATTCTTTAATGTTTGTTGCCCACTAAGCATGTTACACAGTATGGATGACTAATTGAATCCAGAAACAATTTTGAACACTTCTTTGGAGTGTTATATGCCACAGAAATGTACGCCAGAGCACAAAATACTCTATGGATGATTAAGTGAATACAGAAAAATTTCTGAATCCTTTGGATTGTTATATGAAACAGAACTGTACCCCAGAACATAGAATACACTATGGATGAGTAAGTGAATACAGAAAAATTTCTGAATGCTTTTTTGGAGTATTATATAGCACAGAACTGTACCCCAGAGCACAGAATACTCAATAAATGAGTTATCAAATACAGAAAAAAAATTCTACACTTTTTTGGAGTGTTATATGTCACAGAAATGTACCCCAAAGCACAAAATAATCTAGAGATGAGTAATGGAATACAGAAATTGTTTTCAAGTCTTTTTTGGAATGTTATATGGAAAGGAAATGTATACCAGAACATGACAGAATACTCTATGGATGAGCAAGTGAATGAAGAAAAATGTTTCTTTGTTTTAATGTTCTTTTTATTGCAGATGATATAACAAAGTAACAATCGAATGCAATATGTCAGTACAGTATGACAAAGTAGAGAAAAAAAGTATACAATATGGAACATTATAAAGCTGATCCTCAAGGACTAACAAGAATTCATGGGAATCAAATTTATCTCCAGTAGGGGAGAAGAACCAATGAAGGCGTAGGAGTAAGGATAATCCTTAGAAGTTGTGTCCCTTCATTTAGTGACTCTTCGTACGGTGGCTTGGCCTGTTTGGGGCTGACAAGGTCCAGGAAGGGATAGCCTTAGGAATCATTATAACCATGCAAAACTAATTTATAGCATCATAAGTTGAGAATCTTTGAACATAACGAGGGTATAAAGAGGTAATAAAGGTAACATTATGTGACAGCATGAAACAAATAAATAAAGAGGGAGATGAAGAGGAGTAGAAAGAGGGGGGAATAGGGCGAGAAAAGGAGAGGGTGGGGGAGGGGGGCAGAGAATGCACATTGGGGGACATCATCGGTGTTGGATTAAGATGAGATTGTTCAATAGTAAGTAGGTTGAGATCTGAAGGAGATCCTTGGCTGCCGTGTTTCTTGGAACTGATTAACGTTATGGTTCACACCAGCTGCCAATTCTGCTATATAAAAGATTTGGTCTTTTTTGTGGTATAGTTGCTGAGCAGTGGGTAGAGATGGAAAATGCCAATAGACAGGGATTAGGGATTTCCCTGCTGCAAGGGTAAATTCTGCTAGTCTAGTGGCATTCCTGTTGTCTGGCCATATTGGGTAGTTTAAAAGTGCAATTTCAGGCTTTAGAGTGATGCGTTTGCCCAGAACTTCAGTAATAGTCATGGTTATATTTTCCCAATAGGTTTGTAAGACTGGGCAAGACCACCATATATGAAAATATCCTCCTTCATTCTCTCCACACCTCCCGCATGTATCATGCAAGGTCCAGTGCCATCTATTAATCTGTTTAGAGGCGACATACCAACTACACCATGTTCCAAATTATTATGCAAATTACATTTTTCTCGGATTTTCCTAAATGGTCCATGCAAATGACAGACAGTCTAATAAAAGTCCTCACCCGTTAGATTATACATCAAATTTTATTTAAGAAACCTCCCAATGATAACAGTATAATCTCCAAAATGATTAAAAACTCAAAATGCTCTGTGTAAAGAAGTAGTATACACCTCAATGTATACAGGTGCGCGCTGGGTTATAGCAAAAGGGTAAGGATGATAATGGATCGCCTCTACTATAAGACACACTCTAAACACCAGAGAGTATGTACTGGTGTATTAACTTCATAAAAATAAATTGAGGGATGATCATCCCTGAGGAAGGAGACAGCCATCTCCGAAACGCGTTGGCTGATTGATCCTCACTGCACTCTGTACTCATCTCACTCTCGGGTCAGGCCAGCGGTCACGTGACCTGTGACGTATCGCAGGTCCTACGCATCATACGGACTCACCGCTCTTCCTCACGCGGCGTCCGACCACAGGATCCTGACCCTACCCAGAGGTTAGTTGTTGCAGGTGGCTGCTACCGGCCAGGGCAGCCACTAGTTTGGACTTTACCGATCTATCAGGAGCATCCCGGGAACTACGGCAGCACTTTTACTGCCATCCAGTTCTGGAATGACTCATTTCTGGAGGTAGGCTAAACTGTATACACTCCTCACCTAGCGCCTTTATTCAGCTAGTGGTACTCATCAAGTCGTTATTCACCTCAATTTATTTTTATGAAGTTAATACACCAGTACATACTCTCTGGTGTTTAGAGTGTGTCTTATAGTAGAGGCGATCCATTATCATCCTTACCCTTTTGCTATAACCCAGCGCGCACCTGTATACATTGAGGTGTATACTACTTCTTTACACAGGGCATTATTATTCACAAACCGTTAGTGGAGATTTGGTGGTGTCGCAGCAGGGACCTATAGCATAGTGTCACTTGGCGCCACCTAATACAAATTATATACAAAAACTCAAAATGCACTGTTCCAATTTATTAGGCACAGTATAATTTCTAAACATTTGATATGTTTTAAATAACTGAAAATGCTCATTTGTGGAATTTGCAGCATTAGGAGGTCATATTCACTGAACAAAAAAAGCTATTTAACGCCAAAACATCCCAGCAGGCCAAGTTACATCTACTATATAATTGTCTAAGGGTCACTTCCGTCCTTCTGTCTGTCTGTCATGGATATTCATTGGTCGCGGACTCTGTCTGTCATGTAATCCAAGTCGCTGATTGGTCATGGCAAAACAGCCACGACCAATCAGCGATGGGCACAGTCCGGCGGAAAAATGGCCGCTCCTTCCTCCCCACAGTCAGCGCCCGCTCCGTAGTCCCCTCCAGTCTGCGCTCACACAGGGTTAATGGCAGCGTTAACCGCGGTGTAACGCACTTGGGTAACGCTTCTATTAACCCTGTGTGACCAAATTTTTACTATTCATGCTGCCTATGCAGCATGAATAGTAAAATGATCTAATGTTAATGTTAATGGTAACCGGTCCATGCTGCGATCTCGCGAGATGATGACGTAGCGGTCTCGCGAGACCGCTACGTCATCATCTCGCGAGACCGCAATGCGCTCTTGAGACCGGAGCGCACGAGCAGCGTCGGTAACCGCTTCACTTGTATCTGGGGGCTCCGGAAGGTGAGTATACAACTGTTTTTTATTTTATTTCTTTTTTTTAACAGGGATATGATGCCCACATTGCTATATACTACGTGGGCTGGGCAATATACTACATGGGCTGGGCAATATGCTACATGGGCTGTGCTATATACTACGTGGCTGGGCAATATATTATGTGGGCTGTGCTATATACTACGTGGCTGGGCAATATACTACATGGGCTGGGCAATATACTACATGAGCTGTGCTATATACTACATGGCTGGGCAATATACTACGTGACTGGGCAATATACTACATGGCTGGGCAATATACTACATACTACGTGGCTGGGCAATATACTATGTGGCTCTGTGCTGTATACTACATGGCTGGGCAATATACTATGTGGCTCTGTGCTATATACTACGTGGCTGGGCAATATACTACGTGGCTGGGCAATATACTACGTGGCTCTGTGCTGTATACTACGTGGCTGGGCAATATACCACGTGGCTGGGCAATATACTACGTGGCTCTGTGCTGTATACTACGTGGCTGGGCAATATACTATGTGGCTGGGCAATATACTACGTGACTGGGCAATATACTACGCAACTGGCCAATATACTACGTGGCTGGGCAATATACTACGTGGCTGTGCTATATACTACGTGGACATCCATATTCTAGAATACCCGATGCGTTAGAATCGGGCCACCATCTAGTGTTAACATAAGAACCCTTCGTTGATATCACCTTCACAATTCTTGGATCCATTGAACTTGTGAGTTTTTGGAGAGTTTCTGCTTGTATTTCTTTGCATGAAGTCAGAATAGCCTCCCAGAGCTGCTATTTTGATGTGAACTGCCTCCCACCCTCATAGATCTTTTGCTTGATGATACTCCAAAGATTCTCTATAGGGTTGAGGTCAGGGGAAGATGGTGGCCACAACATGAGTTTATCTCCTTTTATGTCCATAGCAGCCAATGACTCAGAGGTATTCTTTGCAGCATGAGATGGTGCATTGTCATGTATATAGATGATTTTGCTCCTGAAGGCAATTTTTTGCTTTTTATACCATGGAAGAAAGTTGTCAGTCAGAAACTCTATATACATTGCAGAGTTCATTTTCATACCTTCAGGAACCTTAAAGGGCCCTACCAGCTGTTTATCCATGATTCCGGCCCAAAACATGACTCCTCCACTTCCTTGCTGATGTCACAGCATTGTTGGGACATGGTGGCCATCCACCAACCATCCACTATTCCATCCATCTGGACCATCCAGGGTTGCTCGACACTCATCAGTAAACAAGACTGTTTGAAAATTAGTCTTCATGTATGTTTGGGCCCACTGCAACCGTTTCTGCTGGTGAACACTATTTAGGGGTGGCCGAATAGTAGGTTTATGCACCACAGCAAGCCTTTGAAGGACCCTACACCTTGAGGTTCGAGGGACTCCAGAGGCCCCAGCAGCGTCAAATAACAGTTTGTTGCTTTGTAATGGTATTTTGGCAGCTGCTCTCTTAATCCAATGAATTTGTCTGGCAGAAACCTTCCTCATTATGCCTGTATCTGCATGAACTATGTCTGTGCTCTGTTTCAGTCACAAATCTCTTCACAGTATGATGATCACTCTTAAGTTTTTGTGAAATATCTAATGTTTTCATACCTTGACCAAGGCATTGCACTATTTAACGCTTTTCAGCAGCAGAAATATCCTTTTTATTTCCCATATTGCTTGAAACCTGTGACCTGCTTAATAAAGTGGAACATCATTTTTAAGTAGTTTTCATTTAATTAGAATCACCTGGAAAACTCATTATCACATGTGTTTAAGATTGATTTCAGTGATCCAGTGAGCCCTGAGACACAACACCATCCACGAGTTTATTTGAAAAACAAAACAATTAAATCTTTATGACACTTAAATCCACTTTGCATAATAATTTGGATCACAGTGTGATTTTAAAGGGAATCTGTCACCTACTTTTTCGCATAGAAGTTTCAGCCACCGCCATCAGGGGTTTATCTACAGCATTCTGTAATGCTGTAGATAAGCCCCCAATGTAACCTGAAAGATAAGAAAAACAAGTTAGATTATACTCACCTGGGGAACAGTTTGGTGCGGTCCGATGGGTGCCATCCGGCTTCTCAGACCTTTCCAGGCACCTCCGCACTGCAGTACTTTGCTCTTCCCTCAACAGGGCAGATTAAGTACTCCAGCGCAGGAGCCGC
This sequence comes from Ranitomeya variabilis, assembly GCF_051348905.1. Taxonomy (NCBI): domain Eukaryota; kingdom Metazoa; phylum Chordata; class Amphibia; order Anura; family Dendrobatidae; genus Ranitomeya; species Ranitomeya variabilis. The sequence continues at coordinate 666,592,915 of NC_135233.1, read as the reverse complement.
GACAGGAAGCAAGAAAGTGGACGTCATCACATGAAGATGGGAGGCGCCGGACTCGGACCGCGACGCCCATTGGACCGGACCGCACCGGACCGCCCCAGGTGAGAATAATAGAACTTGTTTTTCTTATCTTTCAGGTTACATTGGGGGCTTATCTACAGCATTACAGAATGCTGTAGATAAGCCCCTAATGGCGTTGGCCGCAGCTTATATATGAAAAAGTAGGTGACAGATTTCCTTTAAAGGCATTCTGCTGAATTTGTACGCAGTGGCCATGCGATTTTCTGTAAATATGTTTTATCTGTGAGTCAGTAGAGGAAGTGCCTAGGTATTTTTCCTAATGTGCTAAAAATGCCCGATTTAGAGGAATAACAGTTTTGAGCAATAGTTGATATATTACAGTGAGAGTTTTTGTGGGGATTTGGGTTTTGGTGCAGAGGACTTCATAGGGTGTGAGTGGTCTGTCTAGTTCTACTTGATGAGTGTATCAATGGAAGAGGGATGCTAATGTCCCATGTTGTAGGAATGTAAATCCAGAAAGTACTGGGAGCTTGCACATATCATGTTACAGAAGAATTGTGCCATCTGTGAAGATTTGGCCAATCAACACTTTTTCCACTTGTCATGAGGTGATATCTAATAAGTAAGTGATTGTGGTTAATGGGGATAAGGGGATGCTAGTGCTCTGTCTTTTTCCAAATATTAATTGTGGTTTGCGTGTGTATATTGATGCAATGGGGTGAAAATTGGACATTGGCGGGGCTCAGTAGAAGAGAGCGTAAAGAAATTGGGGACATGTATGCTTCAACATTGATCCACCGTTTATCCACAGTGCCTCTAATCTAGTCTATTGTTCTAGTGAGTTGTGCTGCTTGATAGTACTTTGCGATGTCTGGAGCCCCCATTCCACCCAAGTCTTTAGGTAAAGTGAGGGTTTTAGAATTTATATGAGGTTTGCATTTATGCCAGATATATTTAAAGAATAATGAGTGGACTTTTCATAGGAAAGAGGAAGGGATTAGGATGGGTAGAATATTGAATAGGTATAAGAATTTGGGTAGGATTAGGCTTTATAAGTGATTCTTCCTTCCTGTCCAAGAAAGGAATGGGTCTCTCCATGAGCGGATGCAAGCATTCGTGATTTCAAGCAGGGGTTTAATATTTAAAACAAAGAGATCTCTGTCTGTCTTTCCTATCTTAATGCCTAGGTACGATATGTCTATAAACATAAGGATGAATGACCTCCGGGAGATCAAAACATCCAACACTGCAGAGACACCATCACGTGTTTCTCAACGCAGTGATCCAGAACACTGCCCCCATCCCTAAAGGGAAATATGCAAATGCATGTAGAAAGGCCGCGGAGACACTATCACGTGTTTCTCAACGCAAGCAATGAATAGCCAGGTCTTTCACCGGGAAGGAACAACCACGGGAAGGGCTGCATCCAATAAAGGAAAACCACCTATGCCAAAACATGGTATCCATCCACAGACAGCTGTTTTGGGGTATTTGCTCCTCATCAGTGTGGAGTAGGAAACTGGCTATTAGGAGCAGTGCCTAGTGAAAAGACTATAAACATAAGGATGAATGACCTCTGGGAGATCAAAACATCCAACACTGCGAGACACCATCACGTGTTTCTCAACGCAGTGATCCAGAACAACTGTCTGTGGATGGATACCATGTTTTGGCATAGGTGGTTTTCCTTTATTGGATGCTGCCCTTCCTGTGGTTGTTCCTTCCCGGTGAAAGACCTAGCTATTCATTGCTTGCGTTGAGAAACATGTGATGGTGTCTCCGCGGCTTTTCTACATGCGTAGGTACGACATGTGCCTAGGAGGCCAGACAAGGGAATATTTGGTTTTGAGTTTCTCCACGACCCCATTAGGCAGGCCCAGACCCAGTGCCTTGGATTTGGTTGCATTTATTTTAAAATTATAGAGGCTGCCATATCTGTCTATAATGTCCATTAAGGCCGGGAGACCTCTAACTGGCTGTGACAGCATAATCAGGAGATCATGCACAAAGGCAGCTTTTTTATAGTGATCGTCTCTTATATGTATGCTTTCGATTTCGGAACTCTGCTGAATGGCCTGCAAAAGAGGCTCCATTGCCATTTCATATAGGAGAGGTGACAATGGGAAGCCTTGTCTCATTCCATTATAAATTTGGAATAAATCCGTTAGCGAGCCATTAAGTCTGATTCGCACCGAAGGGGCGGTGTACATTCCCATTATAGCAGTTATGACTGAAGGGGGAAGCAAAATTTAGCTATTGTCTCCTAAAGAAATGTCCAGTCCACCCTGTTGAAGGCTTTTTCGGCATCCATGTCCAATAGTACTAATGGTGATTTGCGAGATTTTGCATACTGCATTAGGTGCAGAATTTTATAGGTGTTATCCCTCCCCTCTCTCCCCCTAACAAATCCAGACTGATTTTTTTAGATTATGAGAGGTAGTAGGTCCGCAACTTTGTTGGCGAGCATTCTCACGTACAATTTTAGGTCCTTATTGAGCAATGATGTCAGTCTATAGCTACTGTATTGCTCCGGATCTTTGCCTTCTTTGTATATAAGCGAGATCCTAGCCTCCAGCAACTGGTGCAGAACCTCTTTGCCCTTCAACATTGAATTGCACATATTGAGGAGATGTGGAAGTAGGATTTGAGGGAAAGGATTTCTAATAATAGGCCGGGAACCCATCTGGCCCAGCTGTCTTTCCTTTTGGACATCCTGACAGGAAGGACTGGAGTTCCCCGAGGGAGAATTGTTTAGCCGGTTGTTGTTGGAGGACAGATAGTTTAGGGAGGCATAAGCATTCCAGAAATGTTCTGATATCTTGTCTCTTTTGGGTGTTCTCTTGTTTCATTTCATTTTGGCGTAAATGATAGAGGTCTTTATCGTATTGTAAGAATTCTGCTTCTATATGGGGGTAGTTTTGAGTTTTAGTGCCTGTTTTAGTCACGATGGAATGGACAAATGTGCGTGCTTGTCTTTTCCGAATTATTGACATCGTCAGTTTGGAAGCTCTATCGCCATGGACGAATATATGATTTTTCCATGATGCATAGAATTTAAGTGATTGTGCATTGAGCAGATCTTTTAACTGTTGCCTTTTGGTCATCAATTCTGTGAGTGTTTGTTTCTCTAGTGACTTTTTGTATTGATATTCTAAGTTCATTATTTCCTCATGGAGGGCTTTGATTTTCAGATTTTTTGCTCTATTTAGATAAGTGATAGAAATCATCTCTCCTCAAATTACTGCTTTGTGCTCCACCCAAAGCATCAGGTGTGTTATCCCTTCAGTGCTGTTGAGATCAAAGTACGATGGTAAGGCCCTGGAGATATGAGTCTTAAATGAGGGGGTGTCTAGCAATGATTCATTTAATTGCCATGACTTACAGGTGGAAAATGGTTTGGAAAGAGTTAAGTCTATTGAGGCAATAGAATGGACTGAAAAGAGGGATGGGGAAATGCCTGCTTGCAAGATATTTGGTAGTAAAAATCTGGGGACAAATCTATGCTAAGTATGAGTTATGTGGGCACGAATAATACAGTGGGGGAAATAAGTATTTAATCCCTTGCTGATTTTGTAAGTTTGCCCACTGACAAAGATATGAACAGTCTATAATTTTAAGGGTAGGTTAATTTTAACATTGAGAGATAGAATATCAAAAATAAAATCCAGAAAATAACATTGTATAAATTATATAAATGTATTTCCATTTTGTAGTGAGAATTTTTTTTTTCATTAATGTACACTCTGCACCCCATCTTGACTGAAAAAAAACAGAAATGTATTAATTTTTTGCAAATTTGTAAAAAAAAAATAGAAATATCACATGGTCATAAGTAGGGTTGAGCGACTTTCATTTTTTTAAGATCGAGTCGGGTTTTGCGAAACCCGACTTTGCCCAAACTCGAGTCGAGTGAAGTCGGCCGATTATCGCGAAAAGTCGGGGATCGACCGAAACATGAAACCCAATGCAAATCAATGGGGAAGCATAGTCGGCAGTGAGTGGAGGCCAGGAAAAAAACCTACAGTGCCCATTTTAATGCCAAAAACATCCATTCTTGTTTCTGAAGCTTGTCAATCTTAATTAACTTTATAATAATAGTTGGGCATTGGAAATTGGGGGTCATTTGGCAAAAGTTGTGGGGGGTAGGGTTGGTTCAAGGTTTTAGTGGGCCCAGGAAACGTGGACTACGTCACGGCAGTGGAGCAGTGAGAGGTAAGTATTTCAACTTTGCAAGTGCTGTGATCCTGAGCAAGCAGGGAGGCCCACTCGTTCGCATTGGCACTGGCACAGGGCCCCTCAAAGTACGGTGCTGTGTTTGCACGGCGGGGGCGCCTCCCACCGGCAGCGACACTTTTGCGTACTCTAAGGGGCCCTGTGCCTGTGACGTCGCCAACAAGTATGCCCCCCTACCTGTTGAAGAAACCTGCACTTTCATCTGCACCTTCCTCTTTGTCCCTGTGTAAGGTGGTATAGTATGCGGGAATGGGAACCTGACTTTCAGCAGGGTCAGATTGTGGCTGTGTAGCGTGCAAGGGGAATGTAGTGGTCTGGGTCAAAGTACCACAAGACTCATCTAGCACCGGCTGGGCAATGGGCAGGATGAAGCGGAAACACTGATATAGGCCCAAATAATAAAGTGGGTAAAATGCAGGTCAAAATTGGTAACAGGACTAACCAGGTGGCATTGCTTAGTTCAGTGGAGTAGAAAACCCAGGAGCGGCAGACAGACACCATTAGTAGGGCCGAACCACACTAGTAGGCCCTATGCAGTTTAATATTACAAATGAAGGCCGAAAGCCTGAAGATTAAAGGTCAGGAAAATAGCACAGGACAACACCAAGGTGCGGCACACACCGTTACTAGGCCCAACCAAAGTAGTAGGCCAACTGCAGTTTAATTATTTAAAATGTAAGCCGAAAGCCTGAACATTGAAGGTTGGGACAACAAAACAGGAGAAAACCCAGTAGCGTCAGACATCGTTTTAAGGGCCCAACCACACATTTTAAAAACAACTACTTAACGAGAGCTTTAAGATTGAAGCTCAGCTTTATACAGTGGAGGACAACACCATGGAGCGGCACACACCGTTAGTAGGCCCCAACCACCAATTTTTACCAACAAATACTTAATGAGAGCCAGAAGGTTGAAGCTCAGACAAGGAAACCTGGAGGAGAACACCAAGGAAGAGGAGAACACCAAGGAGGAGGAGAACACCAATACTAGGCCCCAACCCAAGTAGTATGGTAACTGTAGTGTTACATTTAAAAATACTTAATGAGAGCCTGAAGGTTGAAGCTCAGACAAGGAAACCTGGAGGAGAACACCAAGGAGGAGGAGAACACTCAGGAGGAGGAGAACACCCAGGAGCGGCAGACACCGTTAGTAGGCCCCAACCACCAATTTTTACCAACAAATACTTAATGAGAGCCAGAAGGTTGAAGCTCAGATTTATACAGTGGAGGACAACACCAGGGAGCGTCAGACACCGTTAGTAGGCCCCAACCACCAATTTTTACCAACAAATACTTAATGAGAGCCAGAAGGTTGAAGCTCAGCTTTATACAGTGGAGGACAACACCAGGGAGCGGCACACACCGTTAGTAGGGCCCAACCAAAGTTGAAGGCCAAATGCAGTTTAATATCTGCTACTATAGGCCGAAAGCCAAAAGGTTGAAGCTCAGCTTTATACAGTGGAGGACAACACCAGGGAGCGGCAGACACCGTCAGTAGGCCCCAACCACCAATTTTTACTAACAAATACTTAATGAGAGCCAGAAGGTTGAAGCTCAGATTTATACAGTGGAGGACAACACCAGGGAGCGGCACACACCGTTAGTAGGCCCCAACCACCAATTTTTACCAACAAATACTTAATGAGAGCCAGGAGGTTGAAGCTCAGCTTTATACAGTGGAGGACAACACCAGGGAGCGGCACACACCGTTAGTAGGGCCCAACCAAAGTTGAAGGCCAAATGCAGTTTAATATCTGCTACTATAGGCCAAAAGCCAAAAGGTTGAAGCTCAGCTTTATACAGTGGAGGACAACACCAGGGAGCGGCAGACACCGTTAGTAGGCCCCAACCACCAATTTTAACCAACAAATACTTAATGAGAGCCAGAAGGTTGAAGCTCAGACAAGGAAACCTGGAGGAGAACACCAAGGAAGAGGAGAACACCAAGGAGGAGGAGAACACCAATACTAGGCCCCAACCCAAGTAGTATGGTAACTGTAGTGTTACATTTAAAAATACTTAATGAGAGCCTGAAGGTTGAAGCTCAGACAAGGAAACCTGGAGGAGAACACCAAGGAGGAGGAGAACACTCAGGAGGAGGAGAACACCCAGGAGCGGCAGACACCGTTAGTAGGCCCCAACCACCAATTTTTACCAACAAATACTTAATGAGAGCCAGAAGGTTGAAGCTCAGATTTATACAGTGGAGGACAACACCAGGGAGCGTCAGACACCGTTAGTAGGCCCCAACCACCAATTTTTACCAACAAATACTTAATGAGAGCCAGAAGGTTGAAGCTCAGCTTTATACAGTGGAGGACAACACCAGGGAGCGGCACACACCGTTAGTAGGGCCCAACCAAAGTTGAAGGCCAAATGCAGTTTAATATCTGCTACTATAGGCCGAAAGCCAAAAGGTTGAAGCTCAGCTTTATACAGTGGAGGACAACACCAGGGAGCGGCAGACACCGTCAGTAGGCCCCAACCACCAATTTTTACTAACAAATACTTAATGAGAGCCAGAAGGTTGAAGCTCAGATTTATACAGTGGAGGACAACACCAGGGAGCGGCACACACCGTTAGTAGGCCCCAACCACCAATTTTTACCAACAAATACTTAATGAGAGCCAGGAGGTTGAAGCTCAGCTTTATACAGTGGAGGACAACACCAGGGAGCGGCACACACCGTTAGTAGGGCCCAACCAAAGTTGAAGGCCAAATGCAGTTTAATATCTGCTACTATAGGCCGAAAGCCAAAAGGTTGAAGCTCAGATTTATACAGTGGAGGACAACACCAGGGAGCAGCAGACACCGTTAGTAGGCCCCAACCACCAATTTTTACCAACAAATACTTAATGAGAGCCAGAAGGTTGAAGCTCAGATTTATACAGTGGAGGACAACACCAGGGAGCGGCAGACACCGTTAGTAGGCCCCAACCACCAATTTTTACCAACAAATACTTAATGAGAGCCAGAAGGTTGAAGCTCAGCTTTATACAGTGGAGGACAACACCAGGGAGCGGCACACACCGTTAGTAGGGCCCAACCAAAGTTGAAGGCCAAATGCAGTTTAATATCTGCTACTATAGGCCGAAAGCCAAAAGGTTGAAGCTCAGCTTTATACAGTGGAGGACAACACCAGGGAGCGGCAGACACCGTCAGTAGGCCCCAACCACCAATTTTTACTAACAAATACTTAATGAGAGCCAGAAGGTTGAAGCTCAGATTTATACAGTGGAGGACAACACCAGGGAGCGGCACACACCGTTAGTAGGCCCCAACCACCAATTTTTACCAACAAATACTTAATGAGAGCCAGGAGGTTGAAGCTCAGCTTTATACAGTGGAGGACAACACCAGGGAGCGGCACACACCGTTAGTAGGGCCCAACCAAAGTTGAAGGCCAAATGCAGTTTAATATCTGCTACTATAGGCCGAAAGCCAAAAGGTTGAAGCTCAGATTTATACAGTGGAGGACAACACCAGGGAGCAGCAGACACCGTTAGTAGGCCCCAACAACCAATTTTTACCAACAAATACTTAATGAGAGCCAGAAGGTTGAAGCTCAGATTTATACAGTGGAGGACAACACCAGGGAGCGGCACACACCGTTAGTAGGCCCCAACCACCAATTTTTACCAACAAATACTTAATGAGAGCCAGGAGGTTGAAGCTCAGCTTTATACAGTGGAGGACAACACCAGGGAGCGGCACACACCGTTAGTAGGGCCCAACCAAAGTTGAAGGCCAAATGCAGTTTAATATCTGCTACTATAGGCCGAAAGCCAAAAGGTTGAAGCTCAGCTTTATACAGTGGAGGACAACACCAGGGAGCGGCACACACCGTTAGTAGGGCCCAACCAAAGTTGAAGGCCAAATGCAGTTTAATATCTGCTACTATAGGCCGAAAGCCAAAAGGTTGAAGCTCAGATTTATACAGTGGAGGACAACACCAGGGAGCAGCAGACACCGTTAGTAGGCCCCAACCACCAATTTTTACCAACAAATACTTAATGAGAGCCAGAAGGTTGAAGCTCAGATTTATACAGTGGAGGACAACACCAGGGAGCGGCACACACCGTTAGTAGGCCCCAACCACCAATTTTTACCAACAAATACTTAATGAGAGCAAGAAGGTTGAAGCTCAGACAAGGAAACCTGGAGGAGAACACCAAGGAGGAGGAGAACACTCAGGAGGAGGAGAACACCCAGGAGCGGCAGACACCGTTAGTAGGCCCAAACCACCAATTTTTACCAACAAATACTTAATGAGAGCCAGAAGGTTGAAGCTCAGACAAGGAAACCTGGAGGAGAACACCAAGGAGGAGGAGAACACCCGGGAGCGGCAGACATCACTAGTAGGCCCCAACCAAACTAGTAGCCCAAATGCAGTTTCCTATTTTTAAAAAAGCCCGAAAACCTGAATTGAGGACAATTTTAATTAGGGACTGCAGACAGACTTAGTAGGCTGTCCCCTGTGGACCATGCATCCACCACATTAACCCATTGCGCCGTAATGGACACGTAACCTTCCGTGGCCATGCCTACAGGTCCATGCGTCTGTTGTCAGGTGCACCTTTGTACTCACAGATTGCCAGAGTGCATGCACAATGCGGTCTTTTACATGTTGGTGGAGGGTTGGGATGGCTTTTTTCGCAAAAGAAGTGTCGACTGGTTAGCTTGTAGCATGGTACAGCGTAGTCCATCATGGCTTTATTAATATTAAATAAAATATATACATAGGCTCTATGAACTTTTAAATAGGTTCCAGGGGTACACAGGCAGCATTGGTATGGTCAGCGAAGGACGATTACGAGGAGGGACCGCAGACAGGCTTACTGGGCCTAAAATAAATAAAAATAGGCTCTGCAGTTTTAAATAGGTTACATGGGTACACAGGCAGCATTGGTGTGGTCAGCGGAGGACGATTGTAAGGAGGGACCGCAGACAGGCTTACTGGGCCTAAAATAAATAAAAATAGGCTCTATGCAGTTTTAAATAGGTTACATGGGTACACAGGCAGCATTGGTGTGGTCAGCGGAGGACGATTGCAAGGAGGGACCGCAGACAGGCTTACTGGGCCTAAAATAAATAAAAATAGGCTATATGCACTTTAAAATAGGTTACATGGGTACACAGGCAGCATTGGTGTGGTCAGCGGAGGACGATTGCGAGGAGGGACCGCAGACAGGCTTACTGGGCCTAAAATAAATAAAAATAGGCTCTATGCAGTTTTTCAATAGGTTACATGGGTACACAGGCAGCATTGGTGTGGTCAGCGGAGGACGATTGCGAGGAGGGACCGCAGACAGGCTTACTGGGCCTAAAATAAATAAAAATAGGCTATATGCACTTTAAAATAGGTTACATGGGTACACAGGCAGCATTGGTGTGGTCAGTGGAGGACGATTGCAAGGAGTGTCTGACACAGTTAGTACTCCCAAAAAATAAATAGATGTTAATGTCTCGCAAAACAACAAAACAAAAAAACAAAAGTGTGGCATACTTAGGTACAGGGGTGGGCTCATCTGCTGAGTTTCTGACATAGTAATTTGGCAGTATTTACTGGTGTCAATATAGGACACTGACCTAGACTATTTTAACTAGCATCATAGATGTCAACAAATTGGTATTGTCAGTGCCAGGCATTGAATGATGTCAGCGCATAGACTAAACATTGGTGGAGCTGTGAGAGATAATTTTGCACGTGGTAGAGCACAGTTTGAGCTAAGGGGGGTGAACTTTCTTGTGGCCGGCGGTACCGTCCCAGGGCCCCTCATGTTACAACGGCGTGTCTGACGTTGGGTGCGCACCACCACCGCCAGAGACACTTTATTGTACTATGAGGGACCCAGTGGCAGTGCCGTCGACCAAAAGTGGGCACACCCACCTCTTCAGACAAACGGCACTCTAACGGGTGCTTGCGCCAAGTGGCGAGACCACGGCCCCGTGGGGGGAGTTTTCCCATTGAGGGAGGTGTAAACATGTCGTATGCTGGACAAACAGCTGCTGCAAATTAAAAGATTGGAACACTCAGTAAGACCAGTCCACAAGCAAGACCTTTTTATAGGAAAGCTAGGTGTCAGCCGGGAAAGGTGGGGCAAAATAATTTGAAATCCAGGAGTGGTTCATTTTAATGAAGGTTAGATCATCCACATTTTGGGTAGCCAGACGAGTCGTTTTTTCGGTTAATATTGAACCAGCAGCACTGAATACTCTTTCTGATAGCACACTAGCTGCTGGGCAAGCAAGATCCTGCAATGCATATTCTGCCAATTCAGGCCAGGTGTCTAATTTGGATGCCCAGTAATCAAATGGGAATGACGGTTGAGGGAGAACATCGATAAGTGATGAAAAATAGTTAGTAACCATACTGGACAAATGTTGTCTCCTTTCACTTTGAATAGATGCTGCAGTACCTGTCCTGTCTGCAGTCATTGCGAAATCACTCCACAACCTGGTCAGAAAACCCCTCTGTCCAACGCCCCTTCTGATTTGTGCACCTCTAACACCTCTGCCCTGTAGCCCACTGCAGCTCGTGTGAGAACCATCACCGGCGCTGTGTGCTGGGAATGCCTGAATCAAACGGTCTACAAGAGTTGCTTGTTTGGTTGCTAATATTTGTTCGAGGTTCTCATGTGGCATAATATTTTGCAATTTGCCTTTATAGTGAGGGTCAAGGATGCAGGCCAACCAGTAATCGTCATCGGTCATCATTTTAATTATGCGTGGGTCCCCTTTGAGGATACGTAAGGCATAATCCGCCATGTGGGCCAAAGTTCCAGTTGTCAAATCTGCGGTTGTGCTGGTTTGAGGGGCAGTTACAGGCAAATCTACATCACTTGTCTCCCTTACAAAAACAGAACCCGGCCTTGCAACGCCACTAATTTCTGTTGGCCCAGGAGAAGCTTCCTCATTAAAAAAGTACTCATCCCCATCATCCTCCTCGTCCTCCTCCTCCTCTTCGCCCGCTACCGCGTCCTCTACATGGCCCTGACCAGACAATGGCTGACTGTCATCAAGGCTTTCCTCTTCCTCGGCTGCAGACGCCTGCTCCTTTATGTGCGTCAAACTTTGCATCAGCAGATGCATTAGGGGGATGCTCATGCTTATTATGGCGTTGTCTGCACTAACCAGCCGTGTGCATTCCTCAAAACACTGAAGGACTTGACACAGGTCTTGTAGCTTCGACCACTGCACACCTGACAACTCCATGTCTGCCATCCAACTGCCTGCCCGTGTATCCTCCCACAAATACATAACAGCACACCTCTGTTCGCACAGTCTCTGAAGCATGTGCAGTGTGGAGTTCCACCTTGTTGCAACGTCGATGATTAGGCGATGCTGGGGAAGGTTCAAAGACCGCTGATAGTTCTGCATACGGCTGGAGTGTACGGGCGAACGGCGGATATGCGAGCAAAGTCTGCGCACTTTGAGGAGCAGGTCGGGTAACCCCGCATAACTTTTCAGGAAGCACTGCACCACCAGGTTTAAGGTGTGAGCCAGGCAAGGAATGTGTTTCAGTTGGGAAAGGGCTATGGCAGACATGAAATTCCTTCCGTTATCACTCACTACCTTGCCTGCCTCAAGATGTACAGTGCCCAGCCATGACTGAGTTTCTTTCTGCAAGAACTCGGACAGAACTTCCGCGGTGTGTCTGTTGTCGCCCAAACACTTCATTGCCAATACAGCCTGCTGACGCTTGCCACTAGCTGTCCCATAATGGCACACCTGGTGTGCAACAGTGGCAGCTGCGGATGGAGTGGATGTGCGACTGCGGTCTGTGGAGAGCTCTCGCTTCTGCAGGAGGATGAGGAAGAGGAGGAGGGGGAGCGAACGCCTACAGCCAACTGTTTCCTTGACCATGGGCTAGGCAGAACTGTCCCAATATTGCTGTCCCCTGTGAACCCTGCATCCACCACATTCACCCAGTGTGCCGTGATGGACACGTAACGTCCCTGGCCATGCCTACTGGTCCATGCATCTGTTGTCAGGTGCACCTTTGTAGTCACAGACTGCCTGAGTGCATGGACGATGAGGTCTTTAACATGCTGTTGGAGGGCTGGGATGGCTTTTCTAGAAAAGAAGTGTCAATTGGGTAGCTCGTAGCGTGGTACAGCGTAGTCCATCAGCGCTTTGAAAGCTTCGCTTTCAACTAACCGGCAGGGCATCATCTCTAATGAGATTAGTCTAGCAATGTGGGCGTTCAAACCCTGTGTACGCGGATGCGAGGATGAGTACTTCCTTTTCCTAACAAGAGTCTCATGTAGGGTGAGCTGGACTGGAGAGCTGGAGATCGTGGAACTAGCGGTGGTGCCGGTGGACATGGCAGACTGAGAGAGGGTTGGAGATGGTATTCTTGCCGGTGCCCTACATGCAGTGTTTCCTACTATGAACCTGGTGATTCCCTGACTGCTTTGGCCTGGAGACAAAAGCTGCACAGATACTGCAGGTGGTGCGGGAAATGGTGGGCTTACAGGGAGGGAAGGGATGTAGCGTTGCTGACTAGCTTCATTGGCCGAGGGTGCTGCAACCTTTAGGCACGTTTGGTAGTTAGTTCAGGCTTGCAAATGCATGGTGGTTTAATGTCTATGCATGCAACTTGTATTTAGACTTTTAAGATTCTGACCTCTGCTTAAGGTAGTTGAACATTTTTGACAGATGACTTTGCGCTGATCATTTGGATGTTGTTTAAAAAAATGCCAGACTGCACTCTTTCTACTATCGGATACCTTTTCAGGCATTGCAGACTGAGCTTCTTTAACCGGATGGCCACGCTGTCCTCCAACTGGTTTTGGTTTTGCCACGCGTTTTTGGCCAGATACGGGCCCGGCAGATGGAACCTGTTGTGATGTTGATGCCTGCTGCGGCTCCTCCTCCTCCGCTTCAGAACTACTGACGCCTGCACCCTGTTCCCCAATGGCTGCCAATCGGGGTCAACAACTGGGTCATCTATGACCTCCTCTTCTATCTCGTGTGCAACTTCGTCTGTGTCACCGTGTAAGCCGGTGGGATAGCGTTCGTGACGGGGCACCATAGTCTCAGCTGGGTTTGATTCTGGCTCAGTACACTGCGAGGGCAATGTTCTGGTCTGAGTCAAAGGAACAGCATAGTAATCTGGCTGTGGCTGTGCATCAGTGCACTCCATGTCCGATTCAAATTCTAATGGGCATGGCCTGTTAACTGTTTCAGTGTCTAACCCAGGAACAGTATGTGTAAAGAGCTCCATGGAGTAACCCGTTGTGTCTCCTGACGCATCCTTCTCTCTTGTTCTGGGTGAAGAAGACAAGGAAGCGACTTGTCCCTGACCGTGAACATCCACTAAAGACGTGCTGCTTTTACATTTAGCAGTTTCAGAAGAGGAGGCAAAAGAGCTAGAGGCTGAGTCAACAAGGAAAGCCAAAACTTGTTCTTGCTGCTCCGGCTTTAAAAGCGGTTTTCCTACTCCCAGAAAAGGGAGCGTTCGAGGACTTGTGTAGCCAGACGACGAACCTGGCTCAACAACTCAAGACTTAGGTGCTGTACTGCTTTTATCACGACCACCTGATGCTCCACCACCACTACCATCATTACCAGCTGACAATGACCGCCCACGGCCACGACCTCTTCCACCAGACTTCCTCATTGTTTGCAAAACGTAACCAAACTAACGGTATTTGTTACTGTAAAATAACTTATAAGGTGAACTCAAACTTCTGTAGGATGTATATATACCTTTATAGGTGGCTGACACTGAAAGGAAAATCAGGCCCAATGTTACACACTAGGTTTTCTGTGCCCCAATAATTTGAGACAGATGGCAGACACAGGACCGGCACTCAAGCAGAAATGCCAATCTTAATCTCCCACTATTTTTTTTTTTTCAGGGAGAATTAAAATAAAAATAAAAATGGCCCATTATTACACACTAGGTTTTCTGTGGCACACAATGAGAGACAGATGCCACACACAGCACTGGCACAGAGGCAGACTTGCCAATCTTTATCTCTCACTATTTATTTATTTTTTTCAGGGAGAATTAAAAAAAAAAATGGCCCAGTATTACACACTAGGTTTTCTGTGGCACACAATGAGAGACAGATGCCACACACAGCACTGGCACAGAGGCAGACTTGCCAATCTTAATCTCCCACTATTTTTTTTTTCAGGGAGAATTAAAATAAAAATAAAAATGGCCCATTATTACACACTAGGTTTTCTGTGGCACACAATGAGAGACAGATGCCTGTTGTGAAATTGGATTCTGGGCTCCCCCGGTGGCCACTTGTGGAATTGAACTTGTGTGCATCATCCCCTCTGTTCACCTGCTCCTATCAGGATGTGGGAGTCGCTATATAACCTTGCTCCTCTGTCAGTTTCTTGCCGGTCAACAATGTAATCAGAAGCCTTCTGTGCTTGTTCCTGCTACTAGACAACTCCCAGCTAAGTTGGACTTTTGTCCTTGTGTGTTTTTGCATTTTGTTCCTGTTCACAGCTGCTGTTTCGTTACTGTGTATGGAAAGCTCTTGTGATCGGAAATTGCCACTCTGGTGTTATGAGTTAATGCTAGAGTCTTAAAGGAATTTCTGGATGGTGTTTTGTTAGGGTTTTCTGCTGACCATGAAAGTGTCCTTTCTGTCTTCCTGCTATCTAGAAAGCGGACCTCGATTTTGCTAAACCTATTTTCATACTACGTTTGTCATTTCATCTAAAATCACCGCCAATATATGTGGGGGCCTCTGTCTGCCTTTTGGGAAAATTTCTCTAGAGGTGAGCCAGGACTGTCTTTTCCTCTGCTAGGATTAGGTAGTTCTCCGGCTGGCGCTGGGCATCTAGGGTTAAAAAACGTAGGCATGCTACCCGGCCACTTCTAGTTGTGCGGCAGGTTTAGTTCATGGTCAGTATAGTTTCCATCTTCCAAGAGCTAGTTCTCATATATGCTGGGCTATGTTCTCTCGCCATTGAGAATCATGACAGTTTGACCGGCCCAAAAAAGGGTTAAATTACTGGCTGAGAAAGGAGAGAAAAAAGAAGTCTGCTACAATTTTTTTTTTTTTTTCCTCTAGTTCTGAGTGTGCTCTTAATTGAATCACTTGCTAGTCTGCCTATACTGCAGCCTTCCTCTCTTTCTCTCCTTCTAATCCTTGAATGGCTCTGTGTTCACCTGTTTCAAATGGATCTTCAGAGTGTAGCTACAGGTTTGAATAATCTCGCCACAAAGGTACAACATTTGCAAGATTTTGTTGTTCATGCAGTTATGTCTGAGCCTAGAATTCCTTTGCCTGAATTCTTCTCGGGGAATAGATCTCACTTTCAAAATTTTAAAAATAATTGCAAATTGTTTTTGTCCCTGAAGTCTCGCTCTGCCGGAGACCCTGCACAGCAGGTCAGGATTGTTATTTCCTTGCTCCGGGGCGACCCTCAAGACTGGGCTTTTGCATTGGCACCAGGGGATCCTGCGTTGCTCAATGTGGATGCGTTTTTTCTGGCCTTGGGGTTGCTTTATGAGGAACCTCATTTAGAGCTTCAGGCGGAAAAGGCCTTGATGTCCTTGTCTCAGGGGCAAGATGAAGCTGAAATATACTGCCAAAAATTCCGCAAATGGTCTGTGCTTACTCAGTGGAATGAGTGCGCCCTGGCGGCGATTTTCAGAGGTCTCTCTGATGCCATTAAGGATGTTATGGTGGGGTTCCCTGTGCCTGCGAGTCTGAATGAGTCCATGACGATGGCTATTCAGATCGATAGGCGTCTGCGGGAGCGCAAACCTGTGCACCATTTGGCGGTGTCTACTGAGAAAACGCCAGAAAATATGCAATGTGATAGAATTCTGTCCAGAAGCGAGCGGCAGAATTTTAGACGAAAAAATGGGTTGTGCTTCTATTGTGGTGATTCAACTCATGTTATATCAGCATGCTTTAAGCGTACTAAGAAGCCTGACAAGTCTGTTTCAATTAGCACTTTACAGTCTAAGTTTATTCTATCTGTGACCCTGATTTGTTCTTTGTCATCTATTACCGCGGACGCCTATGTCGACTCTGGCGCTGCTTTGAGTCTTATGGATTGGTCCTTTGCCAAACGCTGTGGGTATGATTTGGAGCCACTGGAGGCTCCGATACCTCTGAAAGGGATTGACTCCACCCCATTGGCTAGTAATAAACCACAATACTGGACACAAGTGACTATGCGTGTTAATCCGGATCACCAGGAGGTTATTCGCTTTCTGGTGCTGTATAATCTACATGATGTTTTGGTGCTGGGATTGCCATGGCTGCAATCTCATAACCCAGTCCTCGACTGGAGAGCTATGTCTGTGTTAAGCTGGGGATGTAAAGGAACTCATGGGGACGTACCTTTGGTTTCCATTTCATCATCTATTCCCTCTGAGATTCCTGAATTCTTGTCTGACTTTCGTGACGTTTTTGAAGAACCCAAGGTTGGTTCACTACCTTCGCACCGGGAGTGCGATTGTGCCATAGACTTGATTCCGGGTAGTAAATACCCTAAGGGTCGTTTATTTAATCTGTCTGTGCCTGAACACGCTGCTATGCGAGAATATATAAAGGAGTCCTTGGAAAAGGGACATATTCGTCCTTCGTCATCTCCCTTAGGAGCCGGTTTTTTCTTTGTGTCTAAGAAAGACGGCTCTTTGAGGCCGTGTATTGATTATCGGCTTTTGAATAAAATCACGGTTAAATATCAATATCCGTTACCACTGCTTACTGATTTGTTTGCTCGTATAAAGGGGGCCAAGTGGTTCTCTAAGATTGATCTCCGTGGTGCGTATAATTTGGTGCGAATCAAGCAGGGGGATGAGTGGAAAACCGCATTTAATACGCCCGAGGGCCATTTTGAGTATTTGGTGATGCCTTTTGGTCTTTCAAATGCCCCTTCAGTCTTCCAGTCCTTTATGCATGACATTTTCCGCGATTATTTGGATAAATTTATGATTGTGTATCTGGATGATATTCTGATTTTTTCGGATGACTGGGACTCTCATGTCCAGCAGGTCAGGAGGGTTTTTCAGGTTTTGCGGTCTAATTCCTTGTGTGTGAAGGGTTCTAAGTGTGTTTTTGGGGTTCAAAAGATTTCTTTCTTGGGATACATTTTTTCCCCCTCTTCCATCGAGATGGATCCTGTCAAGGTTCAGGCTATTGGTGATTGGACGCAACCCTCTTCTCTTAAGAGTCTTCAGAAATTTTTGGGCTTTGCTAACTTTTATCGTCGATTTATTGCTGGTTTTTCTGATGTTGTAAAACCATTGACTGATTTGACTAAGAAGGGTGCTGATGTTGCTGATTGGTCCCCTGATGCTGTGGAGGCCTTTCGGGAGCTCAAGCGCCGCTTTTCTTCCGCCCCAGTGTTGCGTCAGCCTGATGTTGCTCTTCCTTTTCAGGTTGAGGTCGACGCTTCTGAAATCGGAGATGGGGCGGTGTTGTCGCAGAGAAGTTCCGACTGCTCCGTGATGAGACCTTGTGCTTTTTTTTCCTGTAAATTTTCGCCCGCCGAGCGGAATTATGATATTGGGAATCGGGAGCTTTTGGCCATGAAGTGGGCTTTTGAGGAGTGGCGTCACTGGCTTGAGGGGGCCAGACATCAGGTGGTGGTATTGACTGACCACAAAAATTTAATTTACCTTGAGTCTGCCAGGCGCCTGAATCCTAGACAGGCGCGCTGGTCGTTGTTTTTCTCTCGGTTTAATTTTGTGGTGTCGTACCTACCGGGTTCTAAGAATGTTAAGGCGGATGCCCTTTCTAGGAGTTTTGAGCCTGACTCCCCTGGTAATTCTGAGCCCACAGGTATCCTTAAAGATGGAGTGATATTGTCTGCCGTTTCTCCAGACCTGCGGCGGGCCTTGCAGGAGTTTCAGGCGGATAGACCTGATCGTTGCCCACCTGGTAGACTGTTTGTTCCTGATGATTGGACCAGTAGAGTCATCTCTGAGGTTCATTCTTCTGCGTTGGCAGGTCATCCTGGAATCTTTGGTACCAGGGATTTGGTGGCAAGGTCCTTCTGGTGGCCTTCCCTGTCACGAGATGTGCGAGGCTTTGTGCAGTCTTGTGACGTTTGTGCTCGGGCCAAGCCTTGTTGTTCTCGGGCTAGTGGATTGTTGTTGCCCTTGCCTATCCCGAAGAGGCCTTGGACGCACATCTCGATGGATTTTATTTCGGATCTGCCTGTTTCTCAGAAGATGTCTGTCATCTGGGTGGTGTGTGACCGTTTCTCTAAGATGGTCCATCTGGTTCCCTTGCCTAAGTTGCCTTCTTCTTCCGAGTTGGTTCCTCTGTTTTTTCAAAATGTTGTTCGTTTGCATGGTATTCCTGAGAATATCGTTTCTGACAGAGGGACCCAATTCGTGTCTAGATTTTGGCGGGCATTCTGTGCTAGGATGGGCATAGATTTGTCTTTTTCGTCTGCTTTCCATCCTCAGACTAATGGCCAGACCGAGCGGACTAATCAGACCTTGGAGACATATTTGAGGTGTTTTGTGTCTGCGGATCAGGATGATTGGGTTGCTTTTTTGCCTTTGGCGGAGTTCGCCCTCAATAATCGGGCCAGCTCTGCCACCTTGGTGTCCCCGTTTTTCTGTAATTTGGGGTTTCATCCTCGATTTTCCTCCGGTCAAGTGGAATCTTCGGATTGTCCTGGAGTGGATGCTGTGGTGGAGAGGTTGCATCAGATTTGGGGGCAGGTGGTGGACAATTTGAAGTTGTCCCAGGAGAAGACTCAGCTTTTTGCCAACCGCCGTCGTCGTGTTGGTCCTCGGCTTTGTGTTGGGGACTTGGTGTGGTTGTCTTCTCGTTTTGTCCCTATGAGGGTTTCTTCTCCTAAGTTTAAGCCTCGGTTCATCGGCCCGTACAAGATATTGGAGATTCTTAACCCTGTGTCCTTCCGTTTGGACCTCCCTGCATCCTTTTCGATTCATAATGTTTTTCATCGGTCATTGTTGCGCAGGTATGAGGTACCGGTTGTGCCTTCCGTTGAGCCTCCTGCTCCGGTGTTGGTTGAGGGTGAGTTGGAGTACGTTGTGGAAAAGATCTTAGACTCTCGTGTTTCCAGACGGAGACTCCAGTATCTGGTCAAATGGAAGGGATACGGTCAGGAGGATAATTCTTGGGTCACTGCCTCTGATGTTCATGCCTCCGATCTTGTCCGTGCCTTTCATAGGGCTCATCCTGATCGCCCTGGTGGTTCTGGTGAGGGTTCGGTGCCCCCTGCTTGAGGGGGGGGTACTGTTGTGAAATTGGATTCTGGGCTCCCCCGGTGGCCACTTGTGGAATTGAACTTGTGTGCATCATCCCCTCTGTTCACCTGCTCCTATCAGGATGTGGGAGTCGCTATATAACCTTGCTCCTCTGTCAGTTTCTTGCCGGTCAACAATGTAATCAGAAGCCTTCTGTGCTTGTTCCTGCTACTAGACAACTCCCAGCTAAGTTGGACTTTTGTCCTTGTGTGTTTTTGCATTTTGTTCCTGTTCACAGCTGCTGTTTCGTTACTGTGTATGGAAAGCTCTTGTGATCGGAAATTGCCACTCTGGTGTTATGAGTTAATGCTAGAGTCTTAAAGGAATTTCTGGATGGTGTTTTGTTAGGGTTTTCTGCTGACCATGAAAGTGTCCTTTCTGTCTTCCTGCTATCTAGAAAGCGGACCTCGATTTTGCTAAACCTATTTTCATACTACGTTTGTCATTTCATCTAAAATCACCGCCAATATATGTGGGGGCCTCTGTCTGCCTTTTGGGAAAATTTCTCTAGAGGTGAGCCAGGACTGTCTTTTCCTCTGCTAGGATTAGGTAGTTCTCCGGCTGGCGCTGGGCATCTAGGGTTAAAAAACGTAGGCATGCTACCCGGCCACTTCTAGTTGTGCGGCAGGTTTAGTTCATGGTCAGTATAGTTTCCATCTTCCAAGAGCTAGTTCTCATATATGCTGGGCTATGTTCTCTCGCCATTGAGAATCATGACAGATGCCACACACAGCACTGGCACAGAGGCAGACTTGCCAATCTTTATCTCTCACTATTTATTTATTTTTTTCAGGGAGAATTTAAAAAAAAAAATGGCCCAGTATTACACACTAGGTTTTCTGTGGCACACAATGAGAGACAGATGCCACACACAGCACTGGCACAGAGGCAGACTTGCCAATCTTTATCTCCCACTATTTATTTATTTTTTTTCAGGGAGAATTAAAAAAAAATAAAAAAATGGCCCACTATTACACACTAGGTTTTCTGTGGCACACAATGAGAGACAGATGCCACACACAGCACTGGCACAGAGGCAGACTTGCCAATCTTTATCTCCCACTATTTATTTATTTTTTTTCAGGGAGAATTAAAAAAAAATAAAAAAATGGCCCACTATTACACACTAGGTTTTCTGTGGCACACAATGAGAGACAGATGCCACACACAGCACTGGCACAGAGGCAGACTTGCCAATCTTTATCTCCCACTATTTATTTTTTTTTTCAGGGAGAATTAAAAAAAAAAAATGGCCCAGTATTACACACTAGATTTTCTGTGGCACACAATGAGAGACAGATGCCACACACAGCACTGGCACAGAAACAGACTTGCCAATCTTTATCTCCCACTATTTATTTATTTTTTTCAGGGAGAATTTAAAAAAAATGGCCCAGTATTACACACTAGGTTTTCTGTGGCACACAATGAGAGACAGATGCCACACACAGCACTGGCACAGAGGCAGACTTGCCAATCTTTATCTCCCTGCAGTAATCTCAGAAAAGTTTGGCAGGCAGCTATAAAAAGGACTGCTGCACACAAAAGTGTGGACAAACAAACAAGATAGCTGTGCAGAAAGGAAGGAACAACATGATTTGCGCTTTGAAAAAAGCAGTTGGCTTGCACAGCGGCATACACACACAGCAACGCAGCTATCAGGGAGCCTTCTAGGGCAGCCCAATGAGCTACAGCGCTGAGGGAAAAAAAATGTAGCTTCCACTGTCCCTGCAAACGAAAGGTGGTGTTGGACAGTGGAAATTGCTACAGCACAAGCGGTTTGGGGGTGAATGTACCCTGCCTAACACTATCCCTGCTTCTGACGAAGTGGCAGCAACCTCTCCCTACGCTCAGATCAGCAGCAGTAAGATGGCGGTCGGCGGGAACGCCCCTTTATAGCCCCTGTGACGCCGCAGAAAGCAAGCCAATCACTGCAATGCCCTTCTCTAAGATGGTGGGGACTGAGATCTATGTCATCACACTGCCCACACCTTCATTGGCTGAGAAATGGCGCTTTTAGCGTCATTGAAATGAGACTTTGGCGCGAAAGTCGCGTACCGCATGGCCGACCCCACACAGGGATCGGGTCGGGTTTCATGAGACGTCGACTTTGCCAAAAGTCGGCGACTTATGAATATGACCGATCCGTTTCGCTCAACCCTAGTCATAAGTACTCAGACCCTTTGCTCAGTATTGAGTAGAAGCACCCTTTTGAGCTAGTACAGCCATGAGTCTTCTTGGGAATAATGCAACACATTTTTCACACCTGGAATTGGGGATCCTCTGCCATTCTTCATTGCAGATCCTCTCCAGGTCCATCAGGTTGAATGGTGAATGTTGGTCGACAGCCATTTATAATGTCTCTCCAAAGATGCTCAATTGTGTTTAGGTCAGAGCTCTAGCTGGGCCAGTCAAGAATGGTCACAGAGTTGTTCTGAAGCCACTCCTTTGTTATTTTAGTTGTGTGCTTAGGGTCATTGCCATGCTGGAAGGAGAGCTTTAGGCAAAGTCTGAGGTCCAGAGCACTCTGAAATAATTTTTTATCCAGGATACCTCTGTACTTGGCCGCATTCATGTTTCCTTTCAATGACAACCAATTGTCCTGTACCTGCAGCTGAAAAACACCCCCATAGTATGATGCTGCCGCCAGTTTTCACTGTTGGGATTATATTGGGCAGGTGATGAACAGTACCTGTTTTTTTCCACACATACCAATTAGAAATATCAGTGATCACCAAAAAGGTCTATCTTCATCTAATCAGACCAGAAATTCTTATTTCTCATAGTTTCGGAGTCCTTCATGTGTTTTTTTTTAGCAAACTCTATGCCGGCTTTCATGTGTCTTGCACTGAGGAGAGGCATCCATTGGGCCACTCTGCCATAAAGGCCTGACTGGTGGAGGGCTGCAGTGATAGTTGACTTTTTGGATCTTTCTCCAATCTCCCTACTACATCTCTGGAGCTCAGCCACAGTGATCTTGGGAATCTTCTCTCACTGAGGCTCTTCTCCAACAATTGTTCAGTTTGACTGGACCACCAGGTCTAGGAAGACTTCTGGTGGTTAAAAACTTCTTCATTTAAGGCCACTGTGCTCCTAGGAATCTTGAGTACTGCAGAAATTCTGTTGCATCCTTGGCCACACCTACGCCTTGCCACAATTCGGTCTCTGAGCTCCTTGGCCAGTTCCTTTCACCTCATGGTTCTCATTTGGTCTGACATGCACTGTGAGCTGTGAGGTCTTATATAGACAGGTGTGTGTCTTTCCAAATCAAGTCCTATCAGTTTAATTAAACACAGTTGGACTCCAATGAAGGAGTAGGACCATCTAAAGGAGGATCACAAGGAAATGGACAGCATATGACTTAAATATGAGTGTCTGAGCAAAGGATCTGAATAGTTATGACCTTGTGATATTTCAGTTTTTCTTTTTTTATTACATTTGCAAGCAATTTCTACATTTCTGTTTTTTCAGTCAAGATGTAGTGCAGACTGTACATTAATGTGAAAAAATGAACTTTTTTGAATGTATCAAATGGCTGCAATGAAACAAAGTGTGAAAAATGTAAAGGGGTCTCAATACTTTTTGTACCCACTGTATTACATAAGAAATAGAAAAATAGAGCAGCACATTCAGCATGGAAAGAATCTGGGTGCAAAAAAAGCTTCCACAGGCATATACCAAACTTTGCATGCAGTAGTCCAGTATTTGAAAAAGGTTTGCTACACTGAAAAGAAACGTCTCCATCATGGGCTAAATAAAATAGCTCCTTATTCAGACAGTGGTGTGCTGCTTCCTTTTTTGGACTACCACTGTATTAGATAGATAGATAGATAGATAGATAGAAAGAAGAAAAACCAGCAAATCAGCAGCTGCATAGTGTAAAATCACAGCAGGAGCCAACAGGATAGAAGTGATGGATTACATACAGTAAATAAATATAGAATAGGTAGATATATAGATGTAAGTGACAAATACAATTAGTACAGTCTGTGTGCAGCTTACTATACATGTATTTAATTAATAGAAGATTATTTTTCTGAAAAAAATGTTATGGGTTCCAGCATAATTTTTGTAACTAGCAGAGGGAAAGTTGATGGCTGGGGGCCGATTTTTATAGCCTGGGAAGGAGGTAATACCCATGAAGCTTCCCAGGCTATTTATATTATCTAACAACTGTATACTTAGCATTTACTGGATAATAAACTGGGGGACCCTAAAAAAATGAAGTAGGGTCCCCCTATAATTAATAACTTGCAAATGCTACGCAGACAGCTGTGGGCTGATGTTTATAGCTTAGGAAGGGGCCATGGATGCTGGCTGCCCAGGCTGCCCAGGCAGATGCATCAGCTCTCTGCCACCCCAGAAAAGGTGAATATTTAACCCCTTCACCCCTGGAGCTTTTTTCATTTTTCAATTTTTGCTTTTCGCTCCCCTTCTTTCCAGAGCCATAACTTTTTTACTTTTCCATCAATATGGCCATGTTTGGCTAATTTTTTGCCAGACGAGTTGTGCTTTTTAACGATACCATTGGTTTTGCCATGTCGTGTAACAGAAAACGGGAAAAAAAATCCAAGTGCAATGAAATTGAAAAAAAAGTGCAATTCCACACTAGTTTTTTGTTTAGCTTTTTTGCTAGGTTCAATAAATGCTAAAACTGACCTGCTATTATGATTCTCCAGGTCATTGCGAGTTCATAGACACCGAACATGTCTAGGTGCTCTTTTATCTAAGTGGTAAAAAAAATTCCAAAATTTGCTAAAAAAACAAACAAATGTGCCCAATTTTCCGATAAGAGTAGAGTCTCCATTTTTCGTGATCTGGGGTCGGGTGATGGCTTATTTTTTGCATGCCCAGCTGAAGTTTTTAATGATACCATTTTCGAGCAGATTCATTCTTTTGATCACCCGTTATTGCATTCTAATGCAATGTCACTGCGACCAAAAAAACTTAATTTTGACGTTTTGATTTCTTTTCTCACTATGCCGTTTAGCGATGAGGTTAATCCTTTTTTTTAATGATAGATCGGGCGATTCTGAACACGGCGACACCAAATATGTGTAGGGGTGATTTGAACTTTTATATTTTTTTATATTTTTAAACACAATTTTTTTTTTGTTTTGGCATGCTTCAATAGCCTCCATAGGAGGCTAGAAGCATGCACTACTTAATCGCCTCTGCTACATAGAGGTGATGCATAGATCACCTCTATGCAGCAGAATTACAGGCTTGCTATGTGCGCCGACCACAGGGTGGCGCTCATAGCAATTTGCCATCAACAACCAGGAGACCTCTGGTTGTGATGGCAACACACCGATGACCCCCGATCATGTGACGGGGGTCAGCGGTGTGAGTACCTCTGGCCGCGTGGCCAAGAGCGCTTGTTAAATGCCACTGTCTGAGTTTGACAGCGGCATTTAACTAGTTAATGGGCACAGGGGGATCGCGATTCCGCTCTCGCCCATTGAGCGCACATGTCAGCTGTTGAAAACAGCTGACGTGTCACTGCTTTGAGGTGGGCTCACCACTGGAGCCCACCTCAAAGTGGG
This sequence comes from Ranitomeya variabilis, assembly GCF_051348905.1. Classification (NCBI taxonomy): domain Eukaryota; kingdom Metazoa; phylum Chordata; class Amphibia; order Anura; family Dendrobatidae; genus Ranitomeya; species Ranitomeya variabilis. The sequence goes on along the minus strand of NC_135233.1, from coordinate 666,567,898 downwards.
GGATACTGCCAGCTGACGTACTATTCCATCAGCTGGCAGAAAGGGGTTAAGATGTGCCAATTCTGGCACTTAGCCTCACTCTTCCCACTTGCCCTGTAGCCCTGGCAAGTGGGGTGATAGTTCTTGTGGTTGATGTCACCTTTGTTTTGACAGGTGACATCAAGCCCCGAGGTTAGCAAGGAAGAGCCATCAATAAAATGCCCCCATTACTAACCCCATAGTCATATTGTATGAAAATACAGACACCCAGAAAAAGTCCTTTAATTGAAAGAAAGACACAGACAAGTTTAATAATCTTAATTAAACAATACTTATGACCATGCCCATTCCCCCAATGCCCTCGTCATCAGCAAAAGAGGTAAAAAAAACAAACAACAATATTCCTCACCATTCTGCAGAGATGCTTTAATCCATTTGTCCCACGACGGGTCCAGCTCTGCTACATCTAAATGGCAATCTGCATGGTTGCATGATGCAACCATGCAGCCTGTCATCCAGAAGACACTGAGCAATGTGTGCCCAGTGTCTGCCTGTGAACTGCTATTCCCTGTCTGAAGGCAACGTGAGCGGGAGAACGTTCTCTTGTTCGCGGTGCCGTCTGATAGGATCTGCGAGTTCACTGCCATTTAACTCACATCACCTTTCTGATGTCAGCGTGAGCATCATAGGAACATTTCCCACCATGCAAGCACCGACGTCACATAGGTGAAGTGAGTTCATTGGCCGTGAACTCGCAGGACCTGTCAGACAGCACCACGAGCAGCCCGCAGATGCATCTTTTCTGGGCAGCTGCGGGCTGTTATTTTTAGGCTCGGGGGCCTATATCCATGGCGTTTTAGCAGCCTGATAATACCAGCCCACAGTTCTCTGCTTTAGCAGGGCTGGTTGTCAAAAATAGGGGGGACCCCACGCTGTTTTTTAAAATTATTTATTTAAGTAATTAAAAATAAGGCGTGGGTACCCCACTATTCTTAATAACCAGCCTTGCTGATGCTGACAGCTGAAGGTTGCAGCCCCCAGCTGTGAATTGTGCCTCGCTGGTTATTAAAAATACAGGGGAACCCATGCAGGTTTTTGCTTTAAATTATTTATTTACAGCGCAGAAGAGACTGATGAATACTCCCATCCACTGCTCCTGATCTCACTGTTATTAGCGACAACAGGTGTAAGCTGATGGGAGCTGTAGTCCCATCAGCTGACACAAGTGACCAGAGGTGAACTTTATACCTCCAATCACAGGTGAGCACTCATGCTGTCTTTTGACAGCGTGGGAACCGTGGCTCTATGACAGGCAGTTATGATTTCACTGCTGATCAGAAGCTCTATGCCAGTGTTTCCAACTCTAAATATGTATGTGAAGGTGGGCACCACCAAAGATATACAGTATATGTAGGGATCGGCCCAATGCATACAGAGCATATAGTAGAAAAACAATAAAAAAGGGGTATGGACAAAAGGGATCACCTTTTTTCAACAATTTATTAAATAATCAAAGATTATATATGGACAAAAACATGGATCAAACAACTACAAACAATTTAAAAAAGCCAAATGCTTAGTCAAATCCTGACCATAAATAATGGTCTTCTTATCCCAAGAATAGTCATATTAGGTAAACCATCAAGACAATCATAAAGAGGCAAAATTGTAAATGGTAATATCAATAGACAATAGTAGCATTAAGTACCTCTATAGATGGTGCCCTGCCAGCCAAAAAAAAATATACAAAACTGCACTGGTTTATGAGATACCTATAGTTAGTAAAATACAATGCCTATACAGATGCAAAAATATGTGCAGAAAGATGAAAACATGCCCATAATAAGTGCAAAAAGATAAAAACTATTTAGTAAAGAAAAGCCAAGCCTTCGAATGGGCTGGTGGAAGGATCAATACATGCTGTAGACACATAAGACAACCATTCATCAAATGAGGTTCTCATTTATGCAGGCAGCGAGAAGTTTTAAGCAGCCATGAAAATCAAGATGGAGTAGTAATAAATACAGTTAGGGAAACAAACCCCACGCTTATCAACACATGTAGAGTGTCTTCCTCAGGGGTAGTGTTGAGACCAATCTTAAATGTCCTTTATATATATCAAATATTTCAAATACTAATAGTTACCAGCTGTATCCGGCTAGGAAGCATACCATGAGCAGACGTATAGAAAGTTAATCGAATGGCGTGACACGATCAGTTTTGCAAAGTGGCAAAGTCAGACAGATGGAGTGGTACTGTGCAGATCGCTTCACATGAGACGGGTATGTGCATGCGCCTGGATATGCAAGACAGACAGGCTTACAATAAAGCCGTGTAGCCTATTCTGGCCAACGAATGTGCTGGCCAGTTCTGCCCAATTAGGACAAAATTGATTATGCGCATATTTTATAACACGACACAGTCAGCTGTGCGAAAAGCAAAGCAGGCCAAACAAGGTAGTGATGTGCATATCATGCCACATGAGGTAGCTGTATGCATGCGCCCCAAACATTTAAGGTGAGCAGGCTAAAAATAAAACTATGTAGCCAAATCTATACAGCGCATGCGCTGGCCAGTTTGCGACAGAGGAATCAACCACAGCTACAAAGATTGACCCCACACATGTGCAAAGCACTTCACCACACACAGTAAATGTGACACATATATAGAAAAGTCAGTGGTCAGTAGTGTCAACCAGTCAGTTACACGTGTGCATCACATAGTATAAATATGAAAACAGTCACAAGAGACCAATTTGTTCCCACTTAGATGGCTGAAAAATGCAGCTCATGATAAGATATCATATACAGTTGTGTGCAAAAGTTTACATGCCCTGGCAAAAGAAAAAGAAAACACAGGCTCCACCCAACCACTAACCTCGATTGGAGAAAATGTTTTGGTGTTATCATTCATATTCTCTGAAAAAAGGCCAAGAAAGCAAAAATTGTGCCTGATATTTAACCTCTTTCTGACCTCGGACGGGATAGTACGTCCGAGGTCAGAACCCCCGCTTTGATGCGGGCTCCGGCGGTGAGCCCGCATCAAAGCCGGGACATGTCAGCTGTTTTGAACAGCTGACATGTGCCTGCAATAGCGGTGGGTGAAATTGCGATTCACTCGCCGCTATTAACTAGTTAAATGCCGCTGTCAAACGTAGACAGCGGCATTTAACCGGCACTTCTGGCCGGGCGGCCGGAAATGAGCGCATCGCTGACCCCCGTCACATGATTGGGGGTCAGCGATGCTCCTGAATAGTAACCATGGAGGTCCTTGAGACCTCTATGGTTACTGATCCCCAGTAGCTGTGAGTGCCACCCTGTGGTCAGCGCTCATAGCACACCTGCATTTCTGCTGCATAGCAGCGATCTGATGATCGCTGCTATGTAGCAGAGCCGATCGCGTTGTGCCAGCTTCTAGCCTCCTATGGAGGCTATTGAAGCATGGCAAAAGTAAAAGTAAAAAAGAAGTAAAAAAAAAATTATTTATTTTTTTTTTTTTAGCAAAGTTTGGATTTTTTTTTCACCACTTAGAAAAAAAAGAACCTAGTCATGTTTGGTGTCTATGAACTCATAATGACCTGGAGAATCATAATGGAAGGTCAGTTTTAGCATTTAGCGAACCTAGCAAAAAAAGCCAAACAAAAAACAAGTGTGGGACTGCCCTTTTTTGCAATTTCACCGCACTTGGAATTTTTTTCCATTTTTTAGTACACGACATGGTAAAACCAATGATGTCGTTCAAAAGTACAACTTGTTTCGCAAAAAATAAGCCCTCACATGGCCATATTGACGGAAAAATAAAATAGTTATGGCTCTGGGTAGGAGGGGAGCGAAAAACGAACACGGAAAACTGGAAAATCCCAAGGTCATGAAGGGGTTAAACTTTTGAGCACTACCGTATACTGGTGTAGATAAAGAGTTCAAGCAATATAGTATCAAACTGATTCAATCTCACACAAATAAGTAAGGAAAACACGCATGGTGGTGTTATAATAAAAACAGATATCAAACGAGTTTGTGAAGATCAATATGGACAAATTGGAGAGTCATGATTGGTTTATATTAGGAACTACTCCACAAGATGAGGATTAGAAAAAAATGATTAATTTAGAAATGCTTGGCCAAACATTAAAGAACAAGGAACAAAAGTGTTGTACAAAAAAAGGGGGGATTTTTAACATTTGTTCTGTCAAGAAAAATTGCAAATATAATAATAATGGCCCTCAAGGGAAAGAGGGGGGAAGGGGCGAACACCCCAATTTGCAATATTATAAGTCAAGAATGAATAGAATGTATATGACAGCCTCATATACATGTATCACAGTGGGTTTCAAAAAGATGGTATCACACCTTATATCATATGCGTGAGAGAAATTATCCCAAACCACGGGTAAAGAAATGTGGCATCAAAAGTAATAATGATATGCATAAACATGCACGGGGATAAGTGAATACTAATAAAGAAGAGTGAGAACTCATAAAAGGTGAATGTATTTAAACTTATTATTACCTTATATACTCTAGTATAAGCCGACCAGAGTATAAGAAAATACCCCTAATTTTGCTACAAAAAACTGGGAAAACGTATTGACTCGAGTATAAGCCTAGGGTGGGAAATGCAGCAGCTACCGGTAAATTTCAAAAGTAAATATAGATACCAATAAAAGTAAAATTAATTGAGACATCAGTAGGTTAAGTGTTTTTGAATATCCATATTGAATCAGGAGCCCCATTAATGCTCCATAATGTTCATGATGGGCCCCATAAGATATTCCATATTAAAATATGCCCCATGTAATGCTGCATAAAAGGTTAATGATGGCCCCATAAGATGCTCAATAGAATAATATCCCCCATATAATGCTGCTCAATAAAGGTTGGTGGTCCCATAAAATGCTCCATAGAATATTATGACCCATATAATGCTGCACAAAGGTTGATGGCCCCATAAGATGCTCCATAGAATATTATGCCTCATATAATGCTGCAGAAAGGTTGATGGCCCCATAAGATGCTCCATAGAAACTTATGCACCATATAATGCTGCACAAAGGTTGATGGCCCCATAAGATGTTCCATAGAATATTATGTCCCATATCATGCTTCACAAAGGTTGATGGCTACATAAGATGCTCCATATAATATTATGCCCCATATAATGCTGCACAAAGGTTGATGGCCTATAAGATGTTCCATAGGATATTATGCCCAGTATGCTGCTGCGATTTAAAAAAACATACTCACCTCTTGTCGCTAGGAGCCAGGTGCAGGTGTCGCTGCTGGCTCAGGCCCGGCACTTGCGATATTCACCTGTCCCTGTTCCACCACTGCACGCCTCTGTGTTTTCTGGGTCTCTGCAGTGACTGTTCAGGCAGAGGATGTGCACTGACCACATCATCGTGCCCTCTGACCTGAACATCACAGCCAGAGGATGCGGAAGACTGAGCCCGGCGGTGGAACGGGGACAGGTGAATATTGCATGGTTCACCCTCCCCCGTCATACTCACCCCCTCCTGGTGCAGCCTCTCTGTATGTCCCTGCTTCTCCGTTGGTCTCCGGAGCGCGCCGACAGCTTGTCCTGTGTTCAGTGGTCACATAGTACTGCTCATTAAAGTAATAAATATGTGCTTCACGTCTATGGGAGTGGAGTCACGTCCATATTCATTACTTTAATGAGCAGTACCTCATGACCGCTGAACACAGGAAGAGCTGCTGGCGCCGGGGACCATCAGAGAAGCAGTGAAGTGCAGAGACCGCATCGGGAGCAGGTGTGTATGATGTGACAGCCACCACTCCTGCCCGGTCCCCCTCCCCTGCCAACCCCCTGAGACAATAACTCGAGTATAAGCCGAGATGGGCATTTAGCCTAAAAAGTGGGTTGAAAATATCGTCTTATACTCAAGTATATATGGTAAATAGTATTTTTTTTTGTTTCTTAATGTAACAAATGTCACCTGAAAATACAAAGGTGGCATCAACCCCACAAATATGAACCCCACTTGCCACTGCTACAGGGCAAGTGGGAAGAGCTGGGCAAAGCACCAGAATTGGTGCATCTAATCGATGTGCCTTTACTGGGCGGCTGCAGGATGCTATTTTTAGGCTGGGGGGTCAATATCAATGGCCCTTTACCAGCCTGAGAATACCAGCCCCCAGTTGTAAGCTTTAACAAGGCTGGTTGTCTAAAATGGGGAGACCCATGCTGTTTTTTAAATTATTTGTTTAAATAATTTAAACAAAGGCATGGGGACCCCTCTATTCTTGTTAACCATTTTTGCGGAAGCTGACAGCTGAGAGTCACTGTTATTAGTCGCACCAGGTGTCGGATGAAGGGAGTAATAGTTCCAAAAGCCGCCGCCTGCTGTAATTGTTCTCATTTAAATACAACTCTCATCATTTTCCACTGCTCGTATTGATTGCCGGCAGAGCAGGGGAGAATGATGAGCGATGTCTTCCGTACCCGATGTCAGGTAACAGCGCTTACTGTACCGCTGCTTTCCTGGTGCCTGCCATTTCTTACTGATGCCACTCACGAGCAGCACACGGTTGCCACATATGTGCCACATGTGTTACATACACGGACACTGACATGTTACCATTGACATGTTACCAGACTGTTACCATTTTGATGTTAGCACGAGCGTCGTGGCAAAATTCTCAATGGCACTTGCACAAACATCAGAAAGGTGGCTATGAACTCCCAGGACCTGTCTGAAGGTACCGGGAGCATGAGAATTCTCTCACACTCACGGTGATGTCAGACTGGTCCTACGAGTCCTACGAGTTCACTGCGAGATACTGCGCAGCAGTAGCAGATGCTGCTAAGTATCTCTGCAAGATGACAGGCTGTACAGTCACATCATGCAACCATGCAGCCTGACAGAAAGACCCATCATGGGACAAATGAATTATCATCATCTCTGAGGAAAGGTGAGGAATATGGTTGTTTTTTATTTTTAACTCTTTTGCAGATGACAAGGGTGTTGGTGGTAGAATGGGCGTGGTCATAAGTATGGTTTAATTAAGATTTATTAAAGGAATCTGTGTCATTCTTTCAATTAAAGGACTTTATTCTAAGTGACTGTGTTTTCATACAATGCTATTATGGGGTTAGTAATGGGAGTGTCTTATCGAGGCCTCTCCATTACTAACCTCGGGGGTTGATGTTACCTGAGAATACAAAGGTGACATCAACCCCCCAACTATCACCCCACTTGCCACAGCTACAGGGCAATTGGGAAGAACAAGGCTAAATGCCAGAATTGGAGCATCTTAGAGGTGTGCATTTTCTGGGGTGGGTGAGAGCTGATGTTTTTAGCCTAGGGGGCTAGTTTCCATGGCCCCTTCCTAAGCTATTAACATCAGCCTGCAGCTGTCTGCATATCCTTTATCCTTTGCTGGTTATTAATTATAGGGGGACACTACATCATTTTTGGGGGGTTCCCCATTTTAATAGATAGCTAGTAAAGACTAAGTATAAAGCTGTGAGCTGATGTTAATAGCCTAAGAATTTCCAGGGGTATTACCCCAAGCCATCAGCTTTCCCTCTGCTGGTTAAAAATATTACGCTGGAGCCCTTGTCATTTTTTTTTAAATAATCTTTTAATAATTAATTACATGTTCAGTAAGTTGTCCACACATTGTAGTAATTGTATATGTCATTGACATCTCCGGTACCTTTTTTTCTGGTACCAGAAATAACAAGATGTGTGAAACAGGCCTTAGGATGTAAAAAATCCCAGACTAAAAACATCAGCTGTCAGCTGTCCCACAAGAGGTGCATCTGTAAGATGTTCCAAATCTGTCCCTTCCCCCTTGTCCTATAGCAAGTGGGGTAACGTTTGGGGAGTTTAAGATCTCCTTTGTATTGTCAGGGGACATCAAGCCCACAGGTTAGCAATATAGAGGAGTCTATAGGATGCCCCCATTACTGACGCCGTTGTGATGTTATTAAAAAATCACAGACACCCATAATAAAGTTCTATATTTGAAATAATGACACAGACTCCATTAATGAATCTTAATTAAACAATACTTACCAAATGCCTAATCCCCCGATACCAATGTCTCCTGCAATAAAATTAAAATAATAAACCACAATATTCCTCCCCTGTCTGCAGGAAAGATAATCCATAATGTCCCATGATGATCCTGATGACTTAGAGAGAAGTCCCTAATGTGACTGCTCTCAAAGACAGCTGGCAGTATACTGACAGGAGAATATTGCTCCCGCAGTATATCACTGAGCTGCTGTGAGAGAGTTCACCGGAGTTCAACAGCTCCGGTGATCTCCCTTATGGCACCACTGCTACGTGCGAAGGTTCACCGGAGTTCATCATGAACTTGTGTCCTCTCTCACAGCAGCTCAGTGATACACTGTGGGAGCGATTACCTCCTGTCAGTGTATTGTTGGCAGCCGGGTACAGCAGTCACATCTCCTGATGCAACTGTTCTACAAGTGAGATCGCTGTGGGACACTCAGGATTACGTGGACTATGGTGGACAGGTGACTATATGGTGGTTTATTATTTTTGATTTTTTGAAGGAGACGAGGGCATCAGGATTAGGATTTAAGGTGAGTATATTTTCTTTTTTATTTTACATTTCTTAGAGGAAACAAGCACATTGGGGATTTGGTGTTAGGTGAGTATAATGTGATTTTTTATTTGAATATGTATTTAAATCATCTACTGTTTTTTACTTTCAGCACATGCGCTGGCAGACAAGAGACTATTTCTCCCTTCAGTGGCTCCTGCTATTGCTTTTATCAATGACAGCAGACATAGCCTGATAGTAGGAGTAGTAGCCTCTCATCTGCCGGTGGCTGCTGACCTGCTGTAAGCTTTTTACCGCAGGTCACCGCATCTCTGCGGCGAAACGTTGACATCTGACAGTGTTACCCCGCAGGGCTCTGATGGCGGTAGCGATCTACCAGCTGCAACGTTACCGGCGATCAGAAGCGCATTGTCGGTGTTTCCCAGGCTGTCACACATCCTGGGAAACACCGACTTTTGTGCTGTGTATTTTCGGCTATATTCGGCGATTAAATCGGCGAATATTGCAAATTCGGCGATCAAGAACCAAACCTAATTAACTTGTCTTAAATTGTAACATGCCCCTATATGTTGTTTCCTCATTTAAAAACATTAAGGCCGAGTTCCCATGATCCGGAACTAGCAGTGCTTCGGATGCAGCATATCTTTGCTGTGTCCAAAGCACTGCTTTCTATTGAAAGCAGGCAAATCCTCATTTGCCCACTGAACCATGCAGAATTACCACATACTATACATTCTATTGTTGAAATTTGTCTTGAGAGACGCTCTGCATGTCAGTCTCATAAATACTCAGTGTCAAACCCGCAGCATTTACTGATCGTGGGCATATACCGTAATATACTCCACCCCGCAGTGACATCACTAGAATGAATTAAATGAAAACACGTGTAGTGGATCAATAAATTCAAATGTGAAAACATACACGATATTGAAAACATGCACAATATTCCAAAATGTAAACAATGTTTCACACTGCAAACAAAAAATAAAAAAATGGCATTGTCATTTTTTTCCCTTCTTATCCTCCTTTCTTCACATAGTAATTTCAAATAACAGTTGTTGCTTTTGCAATTTTTTGTTCAGCATTTTTAATTATTTTTTCTATAATTTTTTATTTTATTGTACAAAAAGTGCTAAAACATAAAAAAATATAACTGTTGTATTCGCTGTAAATGTACTTACCCAAAGAATAAAGCTGCCTTATAAATTTTACCACAATCGGAACTACATAAACTCCCCCCACAAAAACGTAATCCTGAATTGCTGGTGTTTGTTCATTCTGCCGCCCAAAAATTGGAATAGAAAGCAACCAAAAAATGTCATGTGTCTGAAAACCAATACAAATGTCAACTTGTCCTGCAAAAAACAAGCCATCACATGACTCTGTCAGCTGAAATATGAAAAAATGGTAGCTCTCAAAATATGGCGATGCAAAAAATAGTTTTTGCAATTAAAGCACATTTTAGCGTGTGCCAGCAGCCAAACATAAAAAAACCCATATAAATCTGGTATCACTGTAATCGCACCGACCCATAGAATAAAGTTGTCTAATCAGTCTACCGCGGGAGGAACAGTGTAAAAATAATATAAAACCAATTCTTCACCTGCTGTTTTGTTCTTTCTGCATCACAAAGACTGCAGTGAGGCTCGGTGCACCCTTATCATGCTCTCTACGCTGAGCACTTACACCCGGGTTTCCATGTAAATCTCTGAAATATATGATTCAGACAGAACCCTGGCGGAAGATTCCCTATAATGAAGCAGATGGAGGCACTGTGGATGCCATGGGACCTGTGATCTGGTCGTGTCCATTTTTTTAGGATTGCATTAACGTGCAGTCGGCCACAGTTTTGTGCACTTCTGAAAAGAAGGACAACACTGAACTGAGGCCAAACAGAGTCGAAAGTAACTCTGATGACTCATTATAGTGAATGGATCCTTCGGGGGTTTCATCTGAACATCACAACACTCAGATTTAGATGGAAATCCCAAAGTAAGTGCTCAGCATAGAGCACCGGGTAAATGTGATCCCAAATGTTATGTACCTAAACCACATATAGCATCTACAAGTTTGGCATTTCTGAAGTGATGAGAGCCCACCTAACTTACTGGTGCATGTCTCCAGAAGCATTAGCTGGGTATAACATACTGGTGACTGCAACATACTGATCACTGCAACATACTGGTTACTACAATGACAGTATGCAATTTTCACTCAGCAACATTCATTGATGCTTGTTTCTGGAAAACACCCATGGACTCAAAATCGTCACTACACCTGTAGATAAATTCCCAAAGGAGTATAACTTCCAAAATGGGGTCCCTTGAGACGGGATTCTGCTCTTTTAGCATTTAGGGGCTCTGTATAAGACCGGTTTCACATTTGCGGTTGTGTCCACAGCGTTTCTTCCGCAAATGTCCGCATGTGTTGTGTATTCCTATCTTTAACATTAGGGACGCATGCGTCTGCGATCATTCGCGTTTTGCCGCGTTTGACGACGCATGTGTCGTTTCGTCGTCTGTGGCTTGTCGCGGAAATGCAACATGTAGTAATTTTTAGAGGCGTCAATTTGCCGCCTGGAAATGTATGCGGTCGATTGCATAAGGAATGTGCCAAAAAAACGCATTGCTGTCTATATGAACGCATGCATTCACAAGCACATGCGTTTGCTTGCGTTCGTGAATGCATGCGTTCCACAAGAGAAAAACATGTCTAGACACTGATAAGCCACCCCCCACATACAAGGTGATAAAGGGAGGGAGTGGACATTTGCAGGTCACTACTCAGCAGACACTGAAGTAGTTTGACAACGCATGTGTCGTTTCGTCGTCTGTGGCTTGTCGCGGAAATGCAACATGTAGTAATTTTTAGAGGCGTCAATTTGCCGCCTGGAAATGTATGTGGTCGATTGCGTAAGGAATGTGCCAAAAAAACGCATTGCTGTCTATATGAACGCATGCATTCACAAGCACATGCGTTTGCTTGCGTTCGTGAATGCATGCGTTCCACAAGAGAAAAACATGTCTAGACACTGATAAGCCACCCCCACATACAAGGTGATAAAGGGAGGGAGTGGACATTTGCAGGTCACTACTCAGCAGACACTGAAGCAGACGAGACGCAGGCTCCATCCTTGGAGGAAAACAAGACACTGAACAATGTGAGTATATCCGATCCAATGACTTTATTTTCTATTTCCTGTCTCTACATGTCCTAATTTCTGCCATTTCTTTCTTTCTGCATGCATCAGAATGTCTTCTTCTTCTGATGAGGAGCAACTTCCTGGGCCTTCTGAAGTAGAACATGTTGGTAAGAATTCACTGTCACATCTACACATAGGACAATTTTGGTTTTTCATTTTTTAGAGCACTTCTACTGCGGCATAGACTGGGCAGGAGCAGCGGAGTCATGGTCGGGTGGCAAGGCGGCAGCATTTACGTATACAAGGCTGACTGTTTACTGTATCCTCACTTTAGTATTCTTGAATCTTCCTTTCTTTACATTCCTATTTCTTTACATTTTTCTTCTGGAATCCTTTTGTATCTTGACTTTCCTATTCATGCCATTTCTCAGCCTCTGTTTTCTTTCTTTTCCTTATGTTAATGGACCCAACATTAATGTCTTTATTTAATTTTTAGGTTCCAGAACGGGATGATGACCTCATAGAAAATTACCTCCTCATCTCCCTGGTCCAGGAGCGAGTCCCATTGTGGGACACCTGGGTTCCACAGCACTTGGACAACGTGACGATCCGGCGCCTATGGAATGAGGTGGCCAAAGAGATGTGGGATGGTTGGGATAATGCCCCGACTCAGGTCCGAAATGCTTTTGGTAAGTATTGCAATGCAGTGTGAAGCAGCAGAGACCTTGGCCGTGCTCACACAACTGTGTATGATGAGATGAACTCTCAGGAGTATCTCTCATCACACACAGTTGTGTGAGCATGGCCAAAAGTCCATTGTCTAACCATAATGTTTTGTTTTTTCAACAGTGGCCAGAGTCAAAACACGTTGGCGTTCGATGAAGGACCGCTTCAACAAGGACCTGCGTCAAGAGAGCCATGTTCCCAGTGGTTCAGGAGCAAGGATCAGAAAATACACATACCATCGCGTTCTGGCATTTTTAAAACTGGTCCTTGCCCAGAGAACGTAAGTATTTCTCCTGTGCATTAGGTTGTATTGCATTGCCATAATCTGTATATTTCTATTCCACAGGATTTTGCATCTGGTTAATTTTTGGTATGGTATTCTGGTTAATTTCTTTTTCCTTTTTTCACAGCACATGGAGCAGCACTGTTGGCCCAGGTTCTGGAGCGGTCCTTCCTCAGACAGCCATGGACCCGTCCCAGCCATCCAGCAGCGCTGCAGCAAGTGGGCCTGCCACACTAACTGGAGACCAGGAAGCTGGTCCATCAGGTGTTCCCCTTTCCCAGTCCTCTGCCACTGCCCCTTTTTTTTGAGGATCCTCCCGGCAGCGGCACAGGGCATTGGACAGGTCCCTCATGCCCGAGTTTTTGCACTTGAGCTCGGTTTTTCACGAAGGACTCAAGGCTTTGGGTGACCGAATGGATATTTCACGTAGCCACATGAATACACGTATCCAGGAGGTCACCAAAAGCCTTGACCAAGTAAAAGCCGACATCCAGAGGCCAGCAAATCATTTTTTTAACCAAATTGAGCAGGGCATGTCGGAACACCTTACTCCTGATCTCCAGCTGAGTGTCATGCAGGCCTGCAATGCTGCTTACATGCAGGCTATGCAGCAGAGTCAGTATTTTCAGCAGACAGTGGTGGCATATCCACCTGTGCCTTCACTGTCACAATTATCCTCAATGCCGACCTCTACTGCATACCACTGCACGGCTACCTCTATTCCTAGCACTGCCGGATACCAGTACAGCACCACCACCATGCCGAGTGCTGTTGGACAGCCCACTGCCACCACCATGACAACCGCTGCTCCTGCTTGGACCTCCTCCACTGACACAACGATGCAGCATGACCCAGGCATGACCTTCCGTAACGCCACCACCACAATGCAGCAGGACCCTGGCATGGCCTTCCATACCGCCACCACCACGATGCAGCAGGACACTGGCATGGCCTTCCTTACCACCACCACCACGATGCAGCAGGACCCTGGCATGGCCTTCCATACCACCACCACCACGATGAAGCAGGACCCTGGCATGGCCTTCCACTCTACAAGCGCTATGGACTCTGGCATGGCTGCACGCTCTACGAGCACTATGGACTCCGGCATGGCTGCATGCTCTACGAGCACTATGGACTCTGGCAAGGCTGCACGTTCTATGAGCACTATGGACTCTGGCAAGGCTGCACGCTCTAGAAGCACTATGGACTCTGACACAGTGCAGCCGGACCCTGACAGGTCAACCACCATGACCTTGTCACAACATATGAGCCCACCGAGGCTTCCCAGAAACCGGCAAACCCAGAAAGGAAAAAAAAAACAGCGGACTCTTAGTATTCCTCCCCCTTCACCTCCCAGTGTGTCTGTAATGTCAGGTTTGTCTCACCCTTCTAGTGCGTCTCAAACCTCTCATGTGTCAAGCCCTATCCCCAAACTACCAGACCCCACTAGTTTCATTGCCCCTTCTCCTGCCACCTCTGTGTCATCCATGGTTAGCCAGGCCTCACTGCTTCACACCCCCGTTTACATCACTCTACCCCAAGCAGGTGCAGTTAAAGAAATATTTTGGTTGTTAAAAAATAAATACAAGTTTTTTTGCCCCAATTATGTTTGGTTTATTGTGTCTTTCGCCACCGGCAACACACAACATGCGCCAAATTACAAACTTCGCCACACACTTTATTTTTTGGCCACATCATAGCTCCAGTAGTTAGCAAGTACAAGACTTTGTGTGTCTTTAGTATAGAGCTATTAGGTGGACCAAAAAATTTATACTTGTTTTTTCTCCTTAATCTCTTCATTCTGCTTAGTCTGTGACTAGTGTTGCAGACTGAAGAGAAAATGGTGGCAATACCATGCAAAACTATACTCTACAGGTCAGGTGTCCAAAAACTCATTAGTTGGGACGCCTAACCTGGTGAGTAGAGAAGTGCATTGTATAGCCTCCTTTTTCTCTTCTGTGTACATAATCTATTTCACACAAACTCAAGGGACGATGGCGGTCATACACGGCATATCTATGCTCACCTGCAGATGTGTCAGAAATAGTGAATTCATGAGGCTGTTATATGTGCATCATGAATTCATCATTTCTGACACCTGACTTGATGAGTATAGATCTGTTTTGTATGACAGCCATTGTTTCTTCAGTCTGTGTCCAATGGATACTGCATAGCAGAACAGAATCAGGACACAATGACGTCAACAACCTTATCACTAAAACCACATGGCTGCCATCACACTAGCAGTATGTGGTCACTATTTTATATTGGTATTTGTAAGCCAAAACAAGGAGTGGAACTATTAGAGGAAAAGTATAATATTAGCATATCTAGCACTTCAGCCTTCATCACCCACTCCTGGTTTTGGATTACAAATACTGATAATAAATACAGACCAAATACTGCTAGTGTGAGGACAACCTCGGTTTATAGAGGAAATACATATGAGACACGGTCAAGACAACACAAAAAAGTTTATTAACGAAAAACATTAGTAACATGTAAGAAAATAACTGGTACAGATAAAATAACAACTGGACATTTACACAACATTGTCCTGCCATGACACACGTCCAATATCCAAATCAAAAAAGGCAGCAAATTGGTACCGCATATGGCCAACTTCAGCTGTTGACCACAGCGGGTGATGCTGGTAATCGGGCAGTGGGTGTGCAACTGGTTCATCCAGTTCAATGTTGGGCCGCTCCTTAGCCATAATGTAATTGTGCAGAACCACACAGGCTTTGACCACCTCGTCAACTGTCTCCATTTTTAAATTAATGGCTGATGCAAGAATGCGCCATTTTGAGACTAGAATCCCAAAGGTACACTCTACAGTTCTTCGTGCCCTGGTCAGTCTGTAGTTAAAGATCCTTTTAGTGTGGTTCATGTCACGACTGGAGTATGGCTTCAGTAGGTATTCATACATCTGAAAGGCCTCATCCCCAACCATAACAAATGGCATCGGTGGACCTTGAGTGTTGGGGAGAGGTTGTGGCCATGGAAAATTAAATTTTTTGCCATACACACGGCGGCCCATATCCGAGTTCTTGAAAGTCTGGGAATCGTTGCCACGGCCAAAAGCTCCAATGTCCACGGGGATGAAGCGACAGTCCGCATCGGCTATTGCCATGAGCACAACAAAAAAATATTTTTTATAGTTGAAGTACGCCAATCCTGTTCTGGCTGGTTTGATAATGCGGATGTGCTTTCCATCCACCACTCCTAAACAGTTGGGGAAATCACACACACTCCAGAATGTTTCCGAAATTCCAATCCACATGTCCAAGGTGGGTAGGGGTATAAACTCATCCCGGAGTACATTCCACAAAGCCCAGCAGGTGTCCGCAACTATTCCCGACAGGGTGGATATTCCAAGCCGGTATTGGAAATGGAGGGATGATAAACTCTCTCCGGTTGCCAGAAATCTGGAAGAAAAGAATTAAAGAAAAATTGCAATCAGTTCTATTTAAGGTGTGGTTATGCTAAAGACAGAAAGGAAATTAGCTCTGCCATTGGTTTCCATTTCTTATGTACCTTAATGTAACCGGCAGACGTTCCTCAGGTGGAAACGCTCTACCGAGCTGGGTGTCCTGTCTCCATATGGCTACTTGGGCACGAGCAAGCAAATCCCGGAACGAGTCTTGCGACATCCTTGTATATTCCAGGAATGTGTCCGGTTTGACATTAAGCTCACCATACAGCGTGTGATAGGCTTTACGGCTCTCACGTAGTTCAATAATGGGGTGTCTCCAAAAACGCCTATGCCGTCTCCTTCTCCATCTTTCGCGATTTCTGTCTTGCTCCCAAGCAAATGCACAGGCAAGAAACAGCTTAAATCCAGGTTGAAATAAAAGCTCTCCATGCGAAGATCCATCATGACACAGGATACAGGAGCAAAATCTGAAGATTTCAGCTGTTCAAGGGTCTATATAAAGATATCCCATAATACACGCCCTCTGTAGTGACATTGGCGGTGTCTGGTTATCTAGATTTTTCTCCTGTAAAATTTGTCATCATGCGCACCAAAAACACAAACGCAGAAAAAAACACATGGAAAAGCGTGCAAACGCGGCGTTTTTTTAAACGCATGCGTTCCCGCATGTGTCTAAAAACGCCGCGTTTGTACGCGTTTATATGCGTTTTTTCCAGCACTTGTTGATGCGGATTAAACGCTGCAGTTTCTAACGCAAATGTGAAACTAGCCTAGGGCATCTGCAAACTATTGTAGGAAAATCTGCAATACAGAATGCAAATTACGCTCCGTCTCTCCTGAGTCTTTCCAAATGGCTAAACAGTCCTCTACAGCCACATATGGGTTATTTACATGTTCAGTAGAAAATGTGAAACAAATTATGCTGCCATTTTTACCCACTTCTTGTGTGAAAATGTAAAATCTGGGGCTAAAACAAAATTTTGGTGGTAAAAATGTAATTTGTTCTTTCTTCACCGCTCAGTGGTATAAAATTCTGTGAGGCATAGGTCATCTCAATATGATCAATGCATGCCTAGATTAATTCATTATTAAGTGTTTTTTTTTGTAAAATGCATTCACATATAGGGGTTTCTGTTGTTCTGGGCCCTTAGGGGCTTTGCCAATATGACAATGCACTCTCAAACCATTCCAGCAAAATCTGAACGCTATTATGGCACCTCTTCCCTTCTGAGCTTTGCACTGTGCCTCAAAAGTAGTATTCCCCTACATATGGGGTAATGGCGTACTCAGGAGAAATTGCACAACAAATTGTATGGTGCAATTTCTCCTGTTGCCCTTATAAAATTGCAAAATTTGGGGCTAAAACATATTTGTGGGGAAAATGTGACTTTTTTTACTTTGACGACTCAAAATTATAAACTCCTGTGAAGCACCCAAGGGTTCAATGTGCTCACCACACATCTAGATAAGTTCCCTGAAGGGTCTAGTTTCCAAAAGGTTGTCATTTATTTTGCATTCAAAAAGTCAAATGGCACTCCTTCCCTTCCGAGCTCTGCCTTTACACCTAAACAGTGGTTTTCTCCCGCATATGGGGTATCAGCATGCTCATGAGAAATTGCACAAAAAATTTGGGGTCCATTTTTCCTGTTACCCTTGTGAGAAAAAAAAATTGGGTTTATTTTTTTTTTTTTTGTGAAAAAAAAGTTAAATGTTCATTTTTTTGCACATTTCAAAATTTCCTGTGAAGCACCAGAAAGATTAATAAACTTGGATGTGTTTTTGAGAACCTTGAGGGGTGCAGTTTCTAGAATTGTGTTACTTTTTAATATTTTCTATCATATAGACCCTTCAAAGTAATTTCAAATGTGAGGTGGTCCCTTAAAAAATGGTTTTGCAAATTTTGTTGGAAAAAGAAGAAATCTCTGGTCAACTTTTAGCCTTTATAACTTCCTAAAAAAAATTGGCTTCACACATTGTGCTGATGTAAAGAAGACATGTGAAATGTTATTTATTCACTTTTTTGTGTGACATCTCTTTGATTTAAGGCCATAAGAATTCAAAGTTTGAAAATTGCAAAATTTTAAACATTTTGCCAAATTTCAATGTTTTTCACAAATAAACGCAAGTTTTATAGAATAAATGTTACCACTATCATGAAGTATGATATGTCAGGTAAAAACATTCTCATAATCAGTGGGATACATTGAAGCATTCCAGAGTTATTGCCTCATAAAGTGACACTGGCTAAAATTGTAAAAAGCGGCAGAGTCAATAACGTGCAATCCACCTTGAGGTGCAAAGGGGTTAATGATAATTTTAATGAAATTAAACTAATTTCTACATAAGGTTACAACATTCACAGTTATGTTTTTTATTTTTATTTTTCTTATTGTTGATATTGTTAAGGAATTAATCTCTGTAAAAAAGTAATCTCTTGTTGTTTTTAAATTTTCTGTTCAGCAATTTTTAGCTTTTTTTCTTGCCGTCTCTTTGTCTCAATATGTCCTGTATCATATATACAGTAGTTGTTCAGAAAAAAAGCAGAATATGAGCAGATAGATTTAGCATGAATTATTTCACCATAGGGTATGGCAGTCAAAGTGTGTCTGGAATGACAGCTGTCCACTTTTAATGTTGTTTTGCCCACACATGGTGACATGAACTAGATGCTGTATAATACCCCCATTAATAAAAGATGCAAAAAGGAAATGATATCCAATACCATGGAGTTAGCAAAATGTAAATTGAATTGATGTGCATTTATGTATTGCATGAACTCTGCTACCATCGCTCCATCTCCCATCCATACAAGGAGGATATAATCTATGAAATGATCGTGTCAGAGCAGGCAATCCATAAAAGAGTTTTTGCAGAAAAAAATAATTCCTCAAACCATGCAACAACAAAAAAAATAGCTATGGATGGTGAAAATTTTGACCCCATTGGGGCACGCGGAATCTATTATGTTACAATAGATATTCAATTGACATTAGGAAAAAATATTGAACCTCTGGCCATATTCAGAAAAAAAAAATAGTAATTCACCACATGACATATAAAAAATTACATCTCTACTTCATTGGAAATTTTCAAAATGTCTCAATACTTCTGAACTATCATGTAAATATCCAGGAATAATGTTGACTAATGTTTGCAGAAAGGAATCTACACAGGCATTGAGTCTGTCAATGAGAGACAAAATGCTGAGATAATGGGTCTGAGTGGAGGTGGAAAAATCTCTTCATGAATTCTGGGCAATGTGTGAAAAATAGCCAAGACAGGATCTTCCAAATATAAATAATTCAATTTCTCTTTTGGTAAACACACCATGTTCTAAACCATATAGGAATACATTGTGCTGTGTCTTTTAAAAGATGTGGTAAGATCTTGTCATAATTTGCAATATGTGGTGGAATCATCCAAAATATTTACAACAGATATGCTTTACAATTCTACATCTAAAACAACTACAAACGTGCTCTGAGGAACAACTAATAATGTCAGTGATATTTTGTAACTTTTTAATAGCCTAAAAATCCCTCTTGTCATTAGAGATGAGCGAATATGTTCAGAAAATGATCGCCAAACATAAAATCAGCACGAATATTGTACATTCGGATTCGTGATCGCGTGATCAATAACACAAGCATTTTTCTTAAAATTGGAAAAAATCGGTAACATTCGGTAAAGGATAGAATAAAAGCCGGCAATTCATGTGCTGTGAACAGTAAAATCACAGAGTGACAGGTTAGAATAGCATAAATAGAATAGATATATACACATAGACTACATAGATATATAGATGTCAGTGACACACACATATATATAAATATATGTATTTATTAGTGATGAGTGAGTGTACTCGTTGCTTGGGTTTTCCCGTGCACGCTTGGGTGATCTCCAAGTATTTGTAAGTGCTCAGAAATTTAGTTTTCATTGCCTCTGCTGCATGATTTACGGCTGCTAGCCAGCCTGAGTACATGTGGCTGTTGCATGGTTGCTAGGGAATCCCAACATGTATTCAAGCTGTCTATCAGCTGTAAATCATGCAGCTGAGGGAACGAAAACTAAATCTCCGAGTACTTACAAATACTCGGAGATCACCCAAGCGTGCTCGGGAAAACCTGAGCAAGGAGTATACTTGCTCATCACTAGTATTTATATTTCACAGATAACTAGATAGATAGATAGATAGATAGATAGATAGATAGAAGAAAAGCCAGCATTTCATGTGCTGCGATCAGTAAAATCATAGCGTGACAGGTTAGAATATAATGGAGAGAATAGATATATACACATAGAATACATATAAATATATATATAGATGCCAGTGACACATATATTAGATAGATAGATAAAAAGCCGGCAATTCATCTGCTGTGTAGTGTAAAATCACAGCAGGCGCCGACAGGACAGAAGACATGGATTACATACAGTAAATACAAATAGAAGAGAAAAATATGTAAATGTCAGTGACAAATATAAATAGTACAGTGTGTGTGCAAATTATTGTACATGTATTTATTTAAAAAAGGTTAATTTTGGGGAAAAAAATGGCATGGGATCCCATGCAATTTTCATAACCAGCCGAGGGAAACCCGGTGGCTAGGGGCAGATGTTTATAGCATGGGAAAGGGGTAATACCCATGGAACTTCCCAGACTATTAGTATCAGCTCACAGCTGTATAATTAGCCTTTACTGGCTATTAAAATGGGGGACTATGCAGACAGCTGCCTGGTTGATATTAATAGCCTTGGAAGTGGCCATGGATAATGGCCCTCCCCATGCTAAAAACATCAGCTCTCAGCTGCTCCAGTAAAGGAGTATCTCTAAGATGCACCAACTCTGGCACTTAGCCTTCCTCTTTCCACTTTCCCTGTAGCAGTGACAAGTGGGGCGATAGTTGGGGGGATGATGTCACCTTTATATTGTCAGGTGACATCACGCCCCAAGGTTAGTAATGGAGAGGTGGTGGCAAGTGAGGTGATAGTTGGAGGGGTTGACGTCACCTTAATATTGTCAAGTGACATCAAGCCCGAAGGTTAGTAATGGAGAGGCATCAATAAGATGCCCCTATTACTAACCCCATAGTCACATTGTAGGAAAATAAAGACACTCAGAAAAAAAGGCCTTTAATTGTAAGACACAGACTCCTTTAATAATCTTAATTAAACCATATTTACAAATTCACCCATTCCCCTATGCCCTCGTCATCTGCAAAAGAGGTAAAAAAAACAAGCAATATTCCTCACCTTTCCACAGCAATGCTGTTATTCCATTTGTCCCATGACGGGTCCACCTCTGCTACATCTAGATGGCAAGCTGCATGATGAGGCCATGCAGCCTGTAATCCAGCAGACACACTGAGCCTTGTGTGCTCAGTGTTGGCCTGTGAACTGCTATTTCCTGTTTGAGGGCACCGCGAGCGAGAGAAAGTTCTCTTGCTCATGATGCCGTCTGACAGGTCCTGCAAATTCACTGCCAATGAACTCACTTTACCTATGAGAAGCCGGCACTAGCGCTGTGGGAAATTTTCCCACAGCGCAAGCGTTGCTGTCATAAAGGTGAAGTTAGTTAATTGGCCGTGAACTCGCAGGACCTGTCAGACGCGACTGTGATGAAGCTCTCCTGGCCGTGGTGCCCTCAGACAGGGCATAGCAGCTCATAGAAAGACACTGAGCAAATGGTGCTCAGTGTATCTGCTGGATGACAGGCTGCATGTTCGCATCATTCAGGCTATCATCTAGATGTAGCAGAGCTGTACTCATTGTAGGACAAATGTAGGACAAATGGATTAAAAGCATCTCTGTGGAAAGGAGAGGAATATTGTTGTTTGTTTTTTTTTACCTCCTTTGCAGATAATGAGGGCATCAGGGGAATGGGTGAGGTCGTAAGTATGGTTTAATTAAGATTATTAAAGGAGTCTGTGTCTTTCTTTCAATTAAAGAACTTCTTTCTGGGTGTCTGCGTTTTCTTGCAATGTAACTATGGGGTTAGTAATGGGGGCGTCTTATTGACGCCTTTCCATTAGTAACCTTCGGGCTTGATGTCACTTGACAATATTAAGTTGGCATCAACCCCTCCAACTATCGCCCCACTTGCCACCACTACAGGGAAAGTGGGAAGAGCGAGGCTAAGTGCCAGAATTGGCACATCTTAGAGATGTGCCTTTTCTGGGGCAGCTGAGAGCTGATGTTTTTAGCCTGGGGGGCCAGTATCCATGGTGTTAAAGTTGGTGGAACACACCAAATAAAATATAAAGATTAGGAACTTTCACAACCCAGGTTCCACAGTGCATAGATGGTAACTGCAGCTCAGTAATGGCGGATGCTATATGGCGGTACAACACCAAGCACACGCGGGTAGACCTGGTGTGAACTACTGTGAACTCTATTGCCTTGCAGAGCCACTATAAATTAATATAAGAGCTCAGTATCCTGTTAGCTGTCACAGGGCACAGCAGATTAGGCACAAGTGTAGTCACTAGACTCCGCCTCTAGAACGCGGGGGTAAGAGTCTGTCTAAACCCACCATGCACTGGGCATCACACTGGCGATGCCTAAACTGATACTAACTATAGAGATTTAGCGCAACAAGTGCACGCGGCATCGCACTGGCGAATGCCACTACCAGATGCTATCAGATCTTGTGCAAAGTGAGTGCACGGCTTCGCACTGGTGATGCCACTACTAGGCACTGTCTCTAACTCCAATTGCTAGCACCAGAGACAAACACACTTGCACACACACCACAATTCTTGAATATATTCTCACATGGCCATGCAGTTGTGAGAGCCTTTTATAGCTGCAGTCTTTTGGGATCTTCCTAATGGACCAATCCGAGCTGCTTGAGAACCTGGGCATGTGATCTCCGACCACTAGGGTTGAGCGACTTTTATTTTTATAGGATCGGGTCGGGTTTCACGAAACCCGACTTTCTCAAAAGTCGGGTCGAGTGAAATCGGCCGATCCTATAAAAAAGTCGGGATCGGGGTCGGCCGAAACACGAAACCCAATGCAGTGCAATGGGATACTATGGTTCCCAGGGTCTGAAGGAGAGGAAACTCTCCTTCAGGCCCTGGGATCCATATTTAAGTGTAAAATAAAGAATTAAAATAAAAAATATTGATATACTCACCCTCTGACGCGCCCTGGTAGTAATTGGCATCTTCCGTTCCTAAGAATGGCGCTTGAAAGACCTTTCGATGATGTCACGGCTTGTGATTGGTCGCGGCGGCCCACGTGACCGCTCAGCGACCAATCACAAGCCGTGACGTAATTCTCAGGTCCTTAAATTCCTCATTCTAGGAATTTAGGACATGAGAATTACGTCACGGCTTGTGATTGGTCGCTGAGCGGTCACGTGGGCGGCCGCGACCAATCACAAGCCGTGACGTCATCGAAAGGTCCTTCACGCGCTCATTCTTAAGAAGGAAGGCTGCCGGAAAGAAGCCGAGGGTGAGTATGTTCCTATTAGGTATATACTCACCCTCGGCTGCGCCCTGCTTCTTTCCGGCAGCCTTCCTTCTTGAGAATGAGCGCGTGAAGGACCTTTCGGTGACGTCACGGCTTGTGATTGGTCACGGCGGCCCACGTGACCGCTCAGCGACCAATCACAAGCCGTGACTTAATTCTCATGTCCTAAATTCCTAGAATGAGGAATTTAAGGACCTGAGAATTACGTCACGGCTTGTGATTGGTCGCTGAACGGTCACGTGGGCCGCCACGACCAATCACAAGCCGTGACGTCATCGAAAGGTCTTTCAAGCGCCATTCTTAGGAACGGAAGATGCTGGTTACCAGCAACGATGTCCAGGCTGCGTCGGAGAGGTGAGTATATCAATATTTTTTATTTTAATTCTTTATTTTACACTTAAATGTGGATTCCGATACCGATTTCCGATATCGCAAACATATCGGAACTCGGTATCGGAATTCCGATACCAGATTCAGAAGATCGCCGACCTCATGGCCGACCCCACACAGGGGTCGGGTTTCATGAAAGAGATTCCCCCTGTGCAATGGTGGGATATCGAAGCCTAACACATGGACCCTTCGTAGGCTATTAATATCAGCCCACAGCTGTCTGCATAGCCTTTGCTGGTTATTAATTATAAGGGGACCCATGTCCTTTTTTGGGGGGTCCCCCATTTTACAAGCCAGTTAAAGTTAAGTATACAGTTGTGAGCTGATATTAGTAGCCTGGGAAGCTCCATGGGTATTACCCCCTTCGCAGGCTGTCAACATTGGCCCCCAGTCTTCGGCTTTCCCTCTGCTGGTTACAAAAATTGTGCAGGATCCCACGTCATTTTTTTCTGAAAAATACCATATATACTCGAGTATAAGCCGTCCCGAGTATAAGCCGACCCCCCTAATTTTGCCAGAAAAAAGCTGGGAAAACTTAATGACTCGAGTATAAGCCTAGGGTTGAAAATGCAGCAGCTGCCGGTAAATTGCAAAAATAAAAATAGGTACCAATAAAAGTAAAATTAATTGAGATATCAGTAGGTTAAGTGTTTTTGAATATCCATATTGAATCAGGAGCACCATATAATGCTCCATACAGTTAATGATGGGCCCCATAAGATGCTCCATACAGTTCATGATGGGCCCCATAAGATGCTCCATATTAAAATATGCCCCATATAATGCTGCATAAAGGTTAATAAGGGCCCCATAAGATGCTCCACAGAGACATTTGCCCAATATAATGCTGCACAAATGCTGATTATGGCCCCATAAGATGCTCCATAGAGACATTTGCCCCATATAATGCTGCACAAATGGTGAATATGGCCCCATAAGATGCTCATAAAGATATTTGCCCCATATAGTGCTCCACAAATGTGATTATGGCCCAATTAGATGCTCCATAAAGATATTTGCCCCATATAGTGCTCCACAACTGGTGATTATGGCCTCATAAGATGCTCCATAGACACATTTGCCCCATATGCTGTTGCTGCGATTAAAAAAAAATGACATACTCAACTCTCGTTGCTCAAGCCCCAGGCACTTACAATATTCACCTGTCCTCGTTCTGGTGCCACTGTGTCTTCCGCGTCCTCTGCACTAATGTTCAGGCAGAGGGTGCGGACTAACCACGTCATCGCGCCCTCTGACCTGAGCGTCACTGCAGAGGACGCAGAAGACGGAGCAGCGCCGGAATGAGGAGAGGTGAATATCGCGCAGTGCTCCCCTGCCCATTATACTCACCTGCTCCTGGCGCGGTCCCTGCAAATCCCTGGTTCTCCGGGTGCTGACAGCTCCGTCACCGTTACCGCTCAATACAGTAATGAATATGCGTCTCCACCCCTATGGGAGTGGAGTTGGGTCCATATTCATTACTGTAATGAGCGGTACCACGTGACTGCTCAACGCTGGAAGAAGCTGTCAGCGCCCGGAGAACCAGGGACTTGCAGGGACCGTGCCGGGAGCAGGTGAGTATGTCACAGCCGCAGCTCCCCCTCCCCTGCCAACCCCCCTGGGACAATGACTCGAGTATAAGTGGAGAGGGGCACTTTCAGCCTAAAAAAATGGGCTGAAAATCTTGGCTTATACTCGAGTATATACGGTAATCTTTTGTTAATTAAATGCATGTACATTCAGCTGCACACACACTGTACTAATTGTATTTGTCACAGACATCTGTATATCTACCTATTCTATTTGTATTTACTGTATGTAATCCATCTCTTCTGTCCTGTTGGCTCCTGAAGTGATTTTACAGTACATGGTACATGAATTGCCTGCTTTTCTTCTTTCCATCTACAGTGTGTATGGAAAGTATTCAGACCCCTTTAAATTTTTCACTCTTTTTTTCATTGCAGCCATTTGGTAAATTCAAAAAAGTTCATTTTTTTCTCATTAATATACACTCTGCACCCCATCCTGACTGAAAAAAAAATGAAATGTAGAAATTTTTGCATATTTATTAAAATATGTGACAGCATGGGAAACACCAGCTTTTGTGCTGTTTATGTTCGGCTATATTTGGCGATTAAACCGACGATTAAATTGGAGAATTTTGCAAATTCAGCGAATGTGAGCCAAGCCGAATATTGAAATATTCACTCATCTCTAGTCAAGATTACCTCCAGCATCTTATAGATATTAACAGACTACTGTTCTGTATCATCCAATTGTATATACGAAACGATTGTGATGGAGATGTCACTTATGCGCTGCTGCTGCTGCTGCTGATGATGATGATGATGAATCCACAATAGTTTCCAATGGATAAAATTTATTCATAAAACAGGTTTACAAGTTCAATGAGTTTTGAGGCCACACAGCACCTCAACATCAGGACAGAAATCTAGACCAGGTTTCCATCCTGATGAAGAGGTCCTGTGCGACCTCCAAACACATTGACCCTGTAAACCTGTTTTATGAATACATTTTATCCTTTGGAAACTATTGTGGATTCATGAGCAGCAGTGCAGAAGTGACAACTCTCTCACCATTGTTTTGTGTTGTTTGGTCCTTCTAGTGACCGATGTCCTTGCAGCAGCTGATATCTATGTCATGCCATTTACATGTTGCCTTTGTAGCAACTATATAAGGTGAGTATGTCCCTTTCCTGCCACCTTTTTGCTACCAGTTAAGACCCTATTGTGCTTTCTTTCTTTCCCTGTTTCGTTGTTTCCAATTGTATAAAGTCAGATGGTTCACCATCTACAAAAAAATGCTTTTAACTATTAATAATCTCACAAATCTGTTAACATCCATAATGGTATCCAAAATATGAAAATCACAAGATGGTACAAAGTTCAACCCTTTGAACTCTACATTCAAAATAACACAAAATTAAAGGTGTCAAAATTACCACATTTTGTTGTAATAAATTAATGTCCATTATTTTCTGTTTCTGATGGGATATCTGTTTCTGGAGATCTCCAAATCCCATGGCTGCATGCTTTTTTTTGTCACATCATAGTGGGAACATCTAGTATCTTCATTTGATGACAGTGAGAGATCATCCACATCCCCCTGTTAGTAATAACTGAGTCTCAATTGAATCAAGAGGAGTCCAGATCAGTAGAAAACAAATAAAAGTTCAATTGCGGTGATTTGGAGGAATGCACAATTGAGAAAATATCAGCTCACCGGGTTGAGAAATTCCTAGGTGAGGTGCATGGAGACTTCAGGTTGGTTTCCTGAGTAAATGAACAGTGTTAAAATGGGAAAATCCAGCAACCACAAAAGTCATAAAATATCACATTTATTAGTAGATTAAAACATGAATAGGAAAAATTTTATAAAACATGATAATGATACTGTAGATGCTTTTCGAATTACACTAGCTCTTAATCATGATGTTTTATGACTTTTGGGTTGCTGGATTTTCCCATTTTTTCACGGTTGATTTGGAGGAATGTTTGCATTCCCTCCTAGATCTCTTGAGGATTGATTTAGGTAAGTATCCAGCTTCTTTCCTGCATGAATACACACAATTGTCTTTACAATCCTTAATGTTTCTATTGAATTAGTTTTCTTTAATCTGCATGATGTCCATTTCCAATTTATCCAGATTATCTTTCATTCTCTTATTAATATTGGTGTATTCTGATGTGTAAGAAAATAATTGTTATGATGTTTCTAATTCTGTAATTTTTCTATTAATTCTGTGAGTTCACTTTACTCATGAGAAATGATTAAACTCAGAAGTTTGATAGAGCGATTTGATAATATCTCATTCCACTTCTCCATGGACACATCTGAAAATTGTGTAATAGGTATTTTGTTAATCCTCAAACCACAGGCAATTATTTCCTTTTCCACATATATTTTATGCAACTAGTGATCCCATCAAATCTTAGTGGCCTGTATTAAGCATTTTTCCAGCTTGTATATCAGTTCCTTGCATGTGATTATTACAATCCTCATCAGGTGTAGCCATGTTGAACACCTGTGCTAGTTTAGCAAGTCTTTTAGCCTCCATTTATTGGCAAATAGTTTGCTATTGAAAAATACACATATGTGACCCACTTAATTTATGGCACAATTTAGGTGGAAATCCATTGAAATGTCAGTCCTTGTTGAAAAAGTAGTCGATATTTGAAAAAAGCTAGATGAGCTCACCATTGTAGGAATCCACCATCACATAGGTTTTGAAGGCCCAGAAAGCCCCTCGACCCTGGCAAATAAATCCAATATAACGAAAAAAAGCAGGTGTCTCCAAAAAATCTTGGCAGCTTTATTATACTTTAATTAAATAAGGTCACTATCTGGAAAGTGGTCTGGAATTGACGTGTTCTGACTTGAACCACCTTAATCATAACATGTCCCTTGTATGCTCCTTATTTAAAAACATTAACACAAACCCCCCACACAGGTGCACAGTAATGTCACTAGAATGTCAAAATCTACACAAAATCTACACAATATTCCAACATTTTAAAAACGTTTCACATTATAAACAAAAAAAGCAGAAAAAAATTATCTCTTTTTTCCTTTGTTTTCGCTTCTTTCCCTCCTTTCTTCACATAGCAAATTCACATAGCGCTTGTTGTTTTTGCAGTTTTCTGCTTAAGCATTTTTCTTTCTTTATTCTGCTTCATTTTCTTTGTTATGGCCTCTTTGTGCTAATCTGTCCTGAATTATATATTGTTGTTCAGAAAAAAAACCTGAACCGATACGTTTAACACAAACCCCATTTGAAAAAAAATGAAAGCCTCCAAATTTCCTTCAACTGATTCAGAAAAATGTTTGACAGCGCCCACAAGTGTTAACAGTTAATAAGCTACGTTATGCTTGAGTTAATCAATCCAAACGAGGAGAGACTGGAGAAAAATCTTATTACCATTTATAGAAAACCTTGTGAGGGTAATACAACATAGCTGTCAACCCAAACAAACTTTGAATATTATCCTCTATGGTGAAATGGTTTGTGCTAAACGTATTTGTTCAGATTCTGCTTTTTTTCTGAACAACAATATATGATACAGGACAGATTGAGACAAAGAGGCTATAACTAGTGTTGAGCGATACCTTCCGATATTTGAAAGTATCGGTATCGGATTGGATCGGCCGATATCCCAAAAATATCGGATATCGCCGATACCGATACCCGATACCAATACAAGACAATGGGACACAAATATCGGAAGTGATCCTGGATGGTTCCCAGGGTCTGAAGGAGAGGAAACTCTCCTTCAGGCCCTGGGATCCATATTCATGTAAAAAATAAAGAATAAAAATAAAAAATATGGATATACTCACCCTCGGACGAGCCCTGGCTGTCACCTCTGCAAGCGTCTGCCTCCTTTCCTAAGAATGCAGAGTGAAGGACCTTCAATGACGTCGCGGTCACGTGAGCGATCACATGAGCGGTCACGCGACCAATCACAAGCCGCAACGTCATCGCAGGTCCTACACTCACTGCATTCTTAGGAACGGAGGCTGCCGGTTGCACCGCTGAGGTCCAGGGTCCGTCGGAGGGGTGAGTACGGTATATCCATATTTTTTATTTTTATTCTTTATTTTTTACATGAATATGGATCCCAGGGCCTGAAGGAGAGTCTCCTCTCCTCCGGACCCTGGGAACCATACGCACCGCACACGCCTGGGAAGTTATAGGAAGTTCCGATTCCGATTTCCGATATCACAAAAATATCGGAACTCGGTATCGGAATTCCGATACAGCGAATATCGTCCGATACCCGATATTTGCAGTATCGGAATGCTCAACACTAGCTATAACAAAGAAAAGAAAAAAAGAAAAAAGAAAGAAACCTTAAAAACACTGAATAGAAAATTGCAAAAACAACAACTGCTATGCGAAAGAAGGAAAAAAAAGAGATTTTTTTGTTTGCTAGATGAAACATTGTTGAACTTTTGGAATATTGTGTATGTTTTGACATTTGAATTTGTTGAACCACTACACATATGTCTGCAAATAATGAATTAATCCTAGTGATGGCACTATGGGGAGAGAATGTATTAATTGCTTTAAATGCGAAAGCAACATACAAGGAACATGTTATGATTAAGACTGTTTAACTGGAAATGCGTCAAAATCAGAACACTGTCCTGTATGTGTCCTGATTTTAATGAAAGTGTAATAAAGCTGCCTAGATTTTATCATAGACACAGACTTTTTGTTATTATATTGGATTAATGAATCATTAGGAACAGTTATCTAAACTTAATCAGATGATCTTCTTTTTACGAGCTCCTTATGAGCTTGCAGACTTCATATTAGTCAGAAATTAGCACATATTATGTATGCAAATTGCCTCTTCTGAGAAAAAGAGGACTTAAACTCTATAGTGCCACCTGTTGGAAGTAGCTATCCTACAAGTCACAATCAACCCTTTAACGAGTCATGCAATATGACTTAGGATAAAAGCCAAATCAGTATCTCAATTCGCAGACACGGTGTTTCAGGCTGTTGGCCCTCGTCAGTGCGAAGCATGAGAACTGATTTGGCTAGGTGAGAGGCTCCGGACTGGGGTCTAAGGGGTAACGCTTCTTCTTATGGACCCCAACATAACAAATGAGATGAAATTATAGTCATGGACAAAACATACTGTAATGCAGAAATTAGGCAACAGGTTTCACATTATCAATTATTTATTATTTGCCGATTCCTTTTCTGAATAAATTTGTCCTGGTTGTAGAAAAATATCTTGGACTTCATATGATAGATAAACAAGACCAGTTAATGCTTACTGTATTTTTTTATATACTCAATAAGATTACTACAAACTTAGGAAGACCATTAAGACTACAGATCTGCTTAAACTTTACTGTATGGAGTCATTGCTATCTCACTTTGAATTTTACATTGAAAATATTATTTCACCCATGATTAAGACAACATACATTTTTATGTTAGACTTCCTGGTTGTTTTCAATCTTATTACAATACCTAAAATATTGACCTAAACTTTTTACTGATCATGATTTTTAATTTTTTTTCAATTTTTAGGGATATAGCTACACTCGGTGTGGTCTGCTTTGTGGACAAATCTCCACATACAACACAGCATGTGGATACATTACATAGATTATTTGTATTAATGTTAACATAGTAACTAGCTCATTGACAAGTTCTATTGAGAACTTAACCCCAAAAGCCCCAAGGGTGGTTTGCAGGTTAATGACCAGGCCAATTTTTACAATTCTGACCACTGCCCCTTTATGAGGTTATAACTCTGGAACTCTTCAATGGATCCTGATGATTCTGACATTGTTTTCTCGTGACATCTTGTACTTCATGATAGTGGTAAAATTTCTTTGACATTACCTGCATTTATTTATGAAAAAAATGGAAATTTGGCGAAAATTTTGAAAATTTTGCAATTTTCCAAATTTGAATTTTTATGCCGTTAAATTACAGAGATATGTTACACAAAATGCTTAATAAGTAACATTTCCCACATATTTACTTTACATCAGCACAGTTTTGGAACAAAATTTTTTTTTTCGTTAGGGAGTTATAAGGGTTAAAATTTGACCAGCAATTTCTCATTTTTACACCATTTTTTAGAGACCACATCGCATTTGAAGTCATTTTGAGGGGTCTATATGATAGAAAACAACCAAGTGTGACACCATTCTAAAAACTGCACCCCTCAAGGTGCTCAAAACCACATTCATGAAGTTTATTAACCCTTCAGGTGTTTCACATGAATTTTTAGAATGTTTAAAAAAAATGAACATTTAACTTTTTTTCACAAAAAATTTAATTCAGCTCCAGTTTGTTTTATTTTACCAAGGGTAACAGGAGAAAATGGACCCCAAAAGTTGTTGTGCAATTTGTCCTGAGTACACCGATACCCCATATGTGGGGGTAAATGACTGTTTGGGCGCATGGCTGAGCTCGGAATGGAAGGAGCGCCGTTTGACTTTTCAATGCAAAATTGACTGGAATTGAGATGGGATGCCATGTTGCGTTTGGAGAGCCCCTAATGTGCCTAAACAGTAGAAACCCCCCACATGTGACCTCATATTGGAAACTAGACCCCCCAAGGAACCTATCTAGATGTGTTGTGAGAACTTAGAATTCCCAAGTGTTTCACTACAGTTTATAGCGCAGGGCCGTGAAAATAAAAAATCATTTTTTTCTCACAAAATGTTTTTTTATCCCCCAAAATTTTTATTTTCCCAAGCATAGCAAGAGAAATTGGACCCCAAACTTTGTTGTCCAATTTGTCCTGAGTATGCTGATACCCCACATATTGGGGTAAACCCCTGTTTGGGCGCATGGGAGAGCTTGGAAAGGAAGGAGCACTGTTTTACTTTTTCAATGCAGAATTGGCTGGAATTGAGATTTGACGCCATGTCGTGTTTGGAGAGCCCTTGATGTGCCACCAATTCTAACTAAAACCCTAACCCAAGCACACCCCTAACCCTAATCCCAACTCTAACCATAACCCTAACCACACCCCTAGCCCGAACATACCCCTAACCCTAATCCCAACCACAACCCTAATCCTAACCACACCCCTAACCCCAACACACCCCTATCCCCAACATACCACTAACCCTAATCCCAACCTAAACCACACCCCTAACTACAACAAACCCCAAACCCTAATTTCAATCATAACCCTAACCACACCCCTAACCCTGACACACCCCTAACCCTAATCCCAACCGTAAATGTAATCCAAACCCTAACCCTAACTTTAGCCCCAACCCTAACCCTAACTTTACCCCCAACCCTAACCCTAACTTTAGCACCAACCTTAACTGTAGCCCTAACCCCAACCCTAACCCTAGCCCCAACTCTAACCCTAGCCCCAACCATAACTCTAACCCTAACCCTAGCCCCAACCTTAGCCCTAACTCTAACCCTAGCCCCACCTTAACCCTAGCCCCACCTTAACCCTAGCCCCAACCCTAACCCTAGACCCAACCCTAACCCTAGCCCTAACCCTAACCCTAATGGGAAAATGGAAATAAATACTTTTTTAATTTTATTATTTTTCCCTAACTAAGGAGGTGATGAAGGAGGGTTTGATTTACTTTTATAGCGGGATTTTTAGCGGATTTTTATGATTGGCAGCTGTCACACACTAAAAGACGCATTTTATTGCGAAAAATAGTTTTTGTGTCTCCATATTTTGAGAGCTATAATTTTTCTATATTTTGGTCCACAGAGTCATGTGAGGTCTTGTTTTTTGCGGGACGAGTTGACGTTTTTAATGGTATCATTTTTGGGCAAGTGACATTTTTTTGATCACTTTTTATTCCGATTTTTGTGAGGCAGATTGACCAAAATCCAGCTTATTCATGAATTTCTCTTGGGGGGGCGTTTATACCGTTCCACGTTTGGTAAAATTGATAAAGCAGTTTTATTGTTCTGTTCAGAATGATTACAGTGATAAGTCATGTATATCATTTTTTATGTTTTGGTGCTTTTATACGATAAAAACTATTTTATAGAAAAAATAATTATTTTTACATCGCTTTATTTTTTTTTTTTTTCATTGATGATGCTGTTTGGTGGCTCGTTTTTTTGCGGGACAAGATGACGTTTTCAGCGGTACCATGGTTATTTATATCCGTATTTTTGATCGCGTGTTATTGCACTTTTTGATCGGCGGTATAATAAAGAGTGTTTTTTTGCCTCATTTTTTTTTACGGTGTTCGCTAAAAGGGTTAACTAGTGGGACAGTTTTATAGGTCAGGTCGTTACGGACGCGGCAATATGAAATATGTGTACTTTTATTTATTTTTTTTAAATAAATGTATTTATGGGAGCAATATTTTTTTTTTTATTTAGGATTTTTTTTTTTTTTACATATGTGAATATTTTTTTTAACTTTACAACATTGCCCTGAATTCTCTGAAAAATAGACAAGAAAGCACAAATTCTGCTGGGGTATGTAAACTTTTGAACACAACTGTATGTTGACTGGTCAGGCGTACAAAAATCTAATTGATGTTTCAATAAAAAGAAGAGGATGTTCAATTATGAAACCCTTGAGGGGATTTCTGAAATAAACTTGAATAATTTTGAATACTTTTTTTAGTAGTGTTTTGAGGTTCCTAGATTATTTTATTTTTTTTATTATGGATCATTTATGATTTTCGAGATAATGTTTTTATAAAAGGTCATGAGTACATGGCAGAGCAACCTCACCAACTTGTTTAAGGGTGTAAGTGTCCTAGAGTGAGTTTTTGTCAAGTAAGGCAAAAATAAGAAACATTTGTAAACCAAAAAATGCCATCTAGCAGACACCATCAAAGAATCAGCATTATAGGGGATTGAGTGACTTTATTAATGAAATCCAAATAATTCAACATCGTTATTTAGACCATTTAATCCATCTATCTCCTTGTGAAACATTTTCTTGATATAGTCTCCACCCTACTAATCCCTCTTTACTATATGTATACCCCATATTTGTGTCCCAACCAAATTGCTTTCCTCATACAGCAACAGGATCTGGTAAAGCCTCTGCACAATATTTGTATTTATCTGCATGTAGGGATTGCACCGCAGTCTATCTCTGTATTCCATTTTGTTCCACTGCTCCATACAGATCACCAACTTCTATTGTAGGCATTGATACGTGCATATCACTACTGTATTATATCACAATATGAAATCTAGCACAGATTTATATATTCCTTGGTCCTGAGCCCCTTTTGGACAAACGTTTTAAATCTATTTTATAAAAAAAATAATTATTTTTGCATAATTTTATTCTGAGAGCTATAACTTTTTTACATTTCAGCTGATGGAGCTGTATGGCAGCTTAATTTTTGCGCAACAAGATGACATTTTCAGCGGTACCATTTTTATTTACATTCATCTTTTTGATCGTGTTTTATTCCACTTTTTGTTTGGTGGTATGATGATAAAGCATGTTTTTCGCCTGGTGGGTCATTCTGGATACAGAGATACCAAATATGTGTACTTTCATTGTTTATTTTTTTAAAAAATCATAATAATATTTATTTATGGGTACAATTAAGTTTTTAAAAAATATTTTTACAACTTTTTTTCACTTTTTTTAAACTTTTTTCTAAATTATTTCTACTATGGGACTTTCACTTTCTGCAGAATGATCGCAGTTATAAGGTATAGTAATAAAGAAGCATTGCTATACTTTAATGCAGATGCAAGTAAGTTAGATAATGTACCGCATATGATCTAACTAACTTGCTAGTGCCTAGTTACCCGGATGTTGTCATGATGACATTGGGTCAGCATGGCAATACTCGGACCCTGCGATGACGTTATGGGGTCTCCAATCCAAGGGCAGAGGGTCTTTCTTCCCGCTGCCTGCTCTCTAAATGATGCAATCACAGCATTTAGGGGAGTAAAGAGCCGGAAGCAGTGCAGGCACTGCTCCTGACAAAAAGAGCCGCGCGTCAGCTGTCAGAATCAGCTGGCACCTGGTGGAGATCGACCACACACAGTCCCCTATGTAAGCATGATAGCCATGACGTACTTGTCAGAATGCCCTATATATTACTTTTTTTGCATGCAATATATACAAAACCCTTGATAAAACAAATGAGCAAATGCCTTGTAGTAAGTAAATAGTAACAATACATGTAAATAACATTGGGCACTTAGTAGACACTATTTTAATCAAAGAAGAATAAAAGCCATCCCACCCTGACAATGTGCACCAAATCAGGATGGTCCTATCTCTAATTTTTCACCTCTATATGTGCCAGCAGGCTTCAAAAGACAGGGACAGAACAGAACCCAGGACTGACTGTTTAAACACCTGCTCTTGGAAAGTTATATAGAATAAATGTATAGCCCAAAAACAAGGGAGCCATGCTTTTGTATGTACAAATAGCAAAACATTAAAGCAAAAGTAATGAGCTAAAACACAAGAATAATGTGCATGTGTACATTCACACTGTGGCCATTTAGTAGTCAAAATATAGGATAAAAACTGTAGCAAATACCCTTCAGGAAGTAAATAGTAGATGTGTAAATAATAGTAACATAGGGTACTTAGACCAGTTGGCAAATAGATAAGGTAAATGCTGAATATAGAACCTCTGCCCCTACATCATACTGCTTGGTTCACAATTGGCTAACAAATGTTAGTGTGCCATGATTCTACCCTCAATCTAAAATTGCAGACCTAGCATCATATTAGAAATATAGAAAACTCCAGCTGTTGCCTTTTTGGGCACTCCTAACACTGACAGTGGTCCATTATAGACCAATAGGACAGAATAGTGAAAAATACAATGGCAACAACTTAAAGGAAAGGTGCCGCATTTTATTTTTTGTATTAAAAATGATTGTTTATATAAACAATTATTTTTAATACAAATTTAAATTTTTTAACTTTAACATTTTTTTTATTATTAATTTTTTTTTCAGCCACTGGGCGCCGCCATTTTGCTTTGCAGGAGTGTAAGTGTAGCTGCACGGCACTTTCACTCTGCATTTACGGCAGCCCAGGGCATAGAGATCTGCGGTCGGGAGGCGACTCTATACCTACCATTATAAGCTGCTTTCTGCTGTGTCTGGCCACGCCCCCTGAGCCGTCCACAGCACGGCAGAGGCAGGAGACCAGCGCCATCTTCCTGGAGCTCACACTGCAGCTGTGAGCTCCAGGCCAGCTTACCAGGATAATCACAGGAGCCCTGCAGTCATAGGAGGAGGAGGAGACCATGGACGGGAGGGAGAAGGACTCAGCAGGCAGCCGTGAGTATCAGTGGGGAGGGGGAGAGGGAATCTAATCCTCTCCTTTGTGGTGCTGACTCTGAGCAGTTATCTCCTCCCATGTATGTTACTGAGCTGTGTATCTACTCCTCTCCTGTGTGATACTGTCTGCTTAGCCATGCATCTAATCATCTCCTGTGTGATACTAACTGAGCTGTGTACCTAATCCTCTACTGTGTGCTGAGCCATGCTGTTGTGAATTTGCTTTTTGCTCCCTCTAGTGGTTACTAGTTTTTTGACTCTGGTTTTTCTGTCATTCCTTTTATCCGCACCTGGGTCGTTAGTTAGGGGTGTTGCTATATAAGCTCCCTGGACCTTCAGTTCAATGCCTGGCAACGTAGTTTTCAGAGCTAGTCTGCTGTGCTGTCTACTGATCCTGGTTCCAGTTATATCAGCTAGTCTGCCTTTTGCTTTTTGCTATTTGTTTTGGTTTTGTATTTTTGTCCAGCTTGTTCCAAATCTATATCCTGACCTTTGCTGGAAGCTCTAGGGGGCTGGTGTTCTCCCCCCGGACCGTTAGACGGTTCGGGGGTTCTTGAATTTCCAGTGTGGATTTTGATAGGGTTTTTGTTGACCATATAAGTTACCTTTCTTTATTCTGCTATGAGTAAGCGGGCCTCTCTGTGCTAAACCTGATTCATTTCTGTGTTTGTCATTTCCTCTTACCTCACCGTCATTATTTGTGGGGGGCTTCTATCCAGCTTTGGGGTCCCCTTCTCTGGAGGCAAGAAAGGTCTTTGTTTTCCTCTACTAGGGGTAGCTAGATTCTCCGGCTGGCGCGTGTCATCTAGAATCAACGTAGGAATGATCCCCGGCTACTTCTAGTGTTGGCGTTAGGAGTAGATATATGGTCAACCCAGTTACCACTGCCCTATGAGCTGGATTTTTGTATTCTGCAGACTTCCACGTTCCTCTGAGACCCTCGCCATTGGGGTCAAAACAGTTTGCCAGGCCAGTATTAAATGTTTAATGCATTGCAGAAGAGGGATTATAAGAAAGAAGATTCTGAGTTTTTTTTTTTTTCTTCTTCCCCTTTACCTCAGAGTGGCTATGCTTGCTGCAGACATGAATGTCCAGACCTTGATTACAAGTGTGGACCAGCTGGCTACTCGTGTGCAGGGCATACAAGACTATGTTATCAGAAATCCTAGGTCAGAACCTAAAATACCGATTCCTGAACTGTTTTCCAGAGACAGGTTTAAGTTTAGGAATTTCGTGAATAATTGTAAATTGTTTTTGTCCCTGAGACCCTGTTCATCTGGAGATTCTGCTCAGCAAGTAAAAATTGTTATTTCGTTCTTACGGGGCGACCCTCAGGATTGGGCTTTTTCGCTGGCGCCAGGAGATCCGGCATTGGCTGATCTTGATGCGTTTTTTCTGGCGCTCGGTTTACTTTATGAGGAACCCAATCTTGAGATTCAGGCAGAAAAGGCCTTGCTGGCTATGTCTCAGGGGCAGGACGAGGCTGAAGTGTATTGCCAAAAATTTCGGAAATGGTCCGTGCTGACACATTGGAACGAGTGTGCACTGGCCGCTAATTTTAGAAATGGCCTTTCTGAAGCCATTAAGAATGTTATGGTGGGTTTTCCCATTCCCACAGGTCTGAATGATACTATGGCACTGGCTATTCAAATTGACCGGCGGTTGCGGGAGCGCAAAACCGCAAATTCCCTCATGGTGTTGTCTGAACAGACACCTAATTCGGTGCAATGTGATAGAAAAACCGCAAATTCCCTCATGGTGTTGTCTGAACAGACACCTGATTTAATGCAATGTGATAGAATCCTGACTAGAAATGAGCGGAAAATTCATAGACGCCGGAATGGCTTGTGCTACTACTGTGGTGATTCTACACATGTTATCTCAGCATGCTCTAAACGTATAGCTAAGGTTGTTAGTCCTGTCACCGTTGGTAATTTGCAACCTAAATTTATTCTGTCTGTAACTTTGATTTGCTCACTGTCATCGTATCCTGTCATGGCGTTTGTAGATTCAGGTGCTGCCCTGAGTCTCATGGATCTCTCATTTGCTAAGCGCTGTGGTTTTACTCTTGAACCATTAGAAAATCCTATTCCTCTTAGGGGTATTGATGCTACACCATTGGCAGCAAATAAACCGCAGTATTGGACACAGGTTACCATGTGCATGACTCCTGAACACCGCGAGGTGATACGTTTCCTGGTTTTACATAAAATGCATGATTTGGTTGTTTTAGGGCTGCCATGGTTACAGACCCATAATCCAGTCCTGGACTGGAAGGCTATGTCAGTCTCAAGTTGGGGCTGTCGTGGTATTCATGGGGATTCCCTGCCTGTGTCTATTGCTTCTTCTACGCCTTCGGAAGTTCCGGAGTATTTGTCTGATTATCAGGATGTCTTCAGTGAGTCTGAGTCCAGTGCACTGCCTCCTCATAAGGACTGTGACTGTGCTATAGATTTGATCCCAGGCAGTAAGTTTCCTAAGGGAAGACTGTTTAATCTGTTGGTACCTGAACATACCGCTATGCGTTCATATATCAAGGAGTCTCTGAAGAAAGGACATATTCGTCCGTCTTCTTCCCCTCTTGGTGCGGGATTCTTTTTTGTGGCAAAAAAGGACGGATCTTTGAGACCTTGTATTGATTATCGGCTTTTAAATAAGATCACTGTCAAATTTCAGTATCCTTTACCGCTGTTGTCTGACTTGTTTGCCCGGATTAAGGGTGCCAAGTGGTTCACCAAGATAGACCTTCGTGGTGCGTACAACCTTGTGCGCATTAAGCAAGGTGATGAATGGAAAACCGCATTCAATACGCCCGAAGGTCATTTTGAGTACTTGGTGATGCCTTTTGGGCTCTCCAATGCGCCTTCAGTTTTTCAGTCCTTTATGCATGACATTTTCCGGAAGTATCTGGATAAATTTTTGATTGTTTATCTGGATGATATTTTGGTTTTTTCTGATAATTGGGATTCGCATGTGGAGCAGGTCAGGTTGGTCTTTAAAATTTTGCGTGAAAATTCTTTGTTTGTCAAGGGCTCAAAGTGTCTCTTTGGTGTACAGAAGGTTCCCTTTTTGGGGTTCATTTTTTCCCCTTCTGCTGTGGAGATGGACCCAGTCAAGGTCCGAGCTATTCTTGATTGGACTCAGCCCTCGTCAGTTAAGAGTCTTCAGAAGTTCTTGGGCTTCGCTAACTTCTACCGTCGTTTTATTGCTAATTTTTCTAGCATTGTGAAACCTTTGACGGATATGACCAAGAAGGGCTCCGATGTAGCTAACTGGGCTCCTGCTGCCGTGGAGGCTTTCCAGGAGTTGAAACGCCGGTTTACTTCGGCGCCTGTTTTGTGCCAGCCTGACGTCTCACTTCCCTTTCAGGTTGAGGTGGATGCTTCGGAGATTGGGGCAGGGGCCGTTTTGTCGCAGAGAGGCCCTGGTTGCTCTGTTATGAAACCTTGTGCCTTTTTCTCTAGGAAGTTTTCGCCTGCCGAGCGAAATTATGATGTGGGCAATCGGGAGTTGTTGGCCATGAAATGGGCATTTGAGGAGTGGCGTCATTGGCTCGAGGGTGCTAAGCATCGTGTGGTGGTCTTGACTGATCACAAAAATCTGATGTATCTCGAGTCTGCTAAACGCCTTAATCCGAGACAGGCCCGCTGGTCATTGTTTTTCTCCCGCTTTGATTTTGTTGTCTCGTATTTACCAGGTTCAAAGAATGTGAAGGCCGATGCTCTTTCTAGGAGCTTTGTGCCTGATGCTCCTGGAGTCGCTGATCCTGTTGGTATTCTTAAAGATGGAGTTATCTTGTCAGCTATTTCTCCGGATCTGCGACGTGTGTTGCAGAGATTTCAGGCTGATAGGCCTGAGTCTTGTCCATCTGACAGACTGTTTGTCCCGGATAAGTGGACCAGCAGAGTCATTTCCGAGGTTCATTCCTCGGTGTTGGCAGGTCACCCAGGAATTTTTGGCACCAGAGATCTGGTGGCCAGGTCCTTTTGGTGGCCTTCCTTGTCAAGGGATGTGCGGTCATTTGTGCAGTCCTGTGGGACTTGTGCTCGAGCTAAGCCTTGCTGTTCTCGTGCCAGCGGTTTGCTCTTGCCCTTGCCTGTCCCGAAGAGACCTTGGACACATATCTCCATGGATTTCATTTCTGATCTTCCGCTATCTCAGGGCATGTCCGTTATCTGGGTGATATGTGATCGCTTCTCCAAGATGGTCCATTTGGTTCCTTTGCCTAAGCTGCCTTCCTCTTCCGATCTGGTTCCTGTGTTTTTCCAGAACGTGGTTCGTTTGCACGGCATCCCTGAGAATATTGTGTCAGACAGAGGATCCCAGTTCGTTTCCAGGTTCTGGCGATCCTTTTGTAGTAGGATGGGCATTGATTTGTCGTTTTCGTCTGCTTTCCATCCTCAGACTAATGGACAGACGGAGCGAACCAATCAGACTTTGGAGGCTTATTTGAGGTGTTTTGTCTCTGCTGATCAGGACGATTGGGTGACATTCTTGCCGTTGGCTGAGTTTGCCCTTAATAATCGGGCTAGTTCCGCCACCTTGGTTTTCGCCTTTTTTCTGCAACTCTGGTTTCCATCCTCGCTTTTCTTCGGGTCATGTGGAGCCTTCTGACTGTCCTGGGGTGGATTCTGTGGTGGATAGGTTGCAGCACATCTGGAATCATGTGGTGGACAACTTGAAGTTGTCACAGGAGAAGGCTCAGCGCTTTGCCAACCGCCGCCGCGGTGTGGGTCCCCGACTACGCGTTGGGGATTTGGTATGGCTTTCTTCCCGCTTTGTTCCTATGAAGGTCTCCTCTCCCAAATTTAAACCTCGTTTTATTGGGCCTTACAAGATATTGGAAATCCTTAATCCTGTGTCTTTTCGTCTGGATCTTCCTGTGTCGTTTGCTATTCACAATGTATTTCATAGGTCCTTGTTGCGGCGGTACATTGTGCCGGTGGTTCCTTCTGCTGAGCCTCCTGCTCCGGTGTTGGTTGAGGGCGAGTTGGAGTACGTGGTGGAGAAGATCTTGGATTCTCGCCTCTCCAGGCGGAGGCTTCAGTACCTGGTCAAGTGGAAGGGCTATGGTCAGGAGGATAATTCCTGGGTGGTCGCCTCTGATGTTCATGCGGCCGATTTAGTTCGTGCCTTTCATGCCGCTCATCCTGATCGCCCTGGTGGTCGTGGTGAGGGTTCGGTGACCCCTCACT
Source organism: Ranitomeya variabilis (assembly GCF_051348905.1). NCBI lineage: Eukaryota > Metazoa > Chordata > Amphibia > Anura > Dendrobatidae > Ranitomeya > Ranitomeya variabilis. Next base: position 666,525,938 of record NC_135233.1, on the reverse strand, counting down.
AAGGGGGGGGTACTGTTGTGAATTTGCTTTTTGCTCCCTCTAGTGGTTACTAGTTTTTTGACTCTGGTTTTTCTGTCATTCCTTTTATCCGCACCTGGGTCGTTAGTTAGGGGTGTTGCTATATAAGCTCCCTGGACCTTCAGTTCAATGCCTGGCAACGTAGTTTTCAGAGCTAGTCTGCTGTGCTCTTGTCTACTGATCCTGGTTCCAGTTATATCAGCTAGTCTGCCTTTTGCTTTTTGCTATTTGTTTTGGTTTTGTATTTTTGTCCAGCTTGTTCCAAATCTATATCCTGACCTTTGCTGGAAGCTCTAGGGGGCTGGTGTTCTCCCCCCGGACCGTTAGACGGTTCGGGGGTTCTTGAATTTCCAGTGTGGATTTTGATAGGGTTTTTGTTGACCATATAAGTTACCTTTCTTTATTCTGCTATCAGTAAGCGGGCCTCTCTGTGCTAAACCTGATTCATTTCTGTGTTTGTCATTTCCTCTTACCTCACCGTCATTATTTGTGGGGGGCTTCTATCCAGCTTTGGGGTCCCCTTCTCTGGAGGCAAGAAAGGTCTTTGTTTTCCTCTACTAGGGGTAGCTAGATTCTCCGGCTCGCGCGTGTCATCTAGAATCAACGTAGGAATGATCCCCGGCTACTTCTAGTGTTGGCGTTAGGAGTAGATATATGGTCAACCCAGTTACCACTGCCCTAAGAGCTGGATTTTTGTATTCTGCAGACTTCCACGTTCCTCTGAGACCCTCGCCATTGGGGTCATAACACCATGCATCTAATCCTATACTGTATGATACTATGCTGAGCCATGCATCTAATCCTATACTGTGTGATACTTTGCTGAGCTGTGTACCTAATCCTATCCTGTGTGATACTGTGTGTTGAGCCATGCATCTAATCCTATACTGTGTGATACTGTATGCTGACCTGTGTATCTAATCCTATCCTGTGTGATACTATGTTGAGCTGTATATCTAATCCTATACTGTGTGATACTGTCTGCTGAGCCGTGTATCTAATCCTATCCTGTGTGATACTGTCTGCTGCGCCATGTATCCAATCCTGTGTGATACTGTGTTGAGCCATGCATCTAATCCTATACTCTGTGATACTATGCTGAGCCGTGTATCTAATCCTATCCTGTGTGATACTATGTTGAGCCATGTATCTAATCCTCTCCTGTGTCATACTGTCTGCTGAGCCGTGTATCTAATCCTGTCCTGTGTGATACTGACTGCTGAGCTGTGTATCTAATCCTCTCCTGTGTGATACTGTGCTGAGCCGTGTATCTAATCCTATACTGTGTGATACTGTATGCTGACCTGTGTATCTAATCCTATACTGTGCTGACCTGTGTATCTAATCCTCCTGTGGAATACTGACTGCTGAGCCGTGTATCTAATAATCCTCTCCTCTGTGATACTGACTGCTGAGCTGTGTATCCAATCCTCTCCTGTGTGATACTCTCTGCTGAGCCGTGTATCTTATCCTATCCTGTGTGATACTATTAGAGAGCCGTGTATCTAATCCTATCCTGTATGATACTGGCTGCTGAGCCGTATATCTAATCCTATCCTGTGTGATACTGTCTGGTGAACAGTGTATCTAATCCTCTCCTATGCATTCCTTTCCCCCCTGCATGTCTTTCCCCATTGCACACACAACTCTATGCGTGCGATAACAGGAGCTGCAGGGGTCATGCTGTATTATGGCATTATGTGAGATCTATATGACGGTATTATGTGATCTGTATGGTGGTATTATGCTTGATCAGAATTGTGAGAATTATATGGTGGTATTGTGTGTGATCTATATGGCGGTATTATGTGAGATCTATATGGCGGCATTGTGAGAAGTATGTGGCGGTATTGTGTGATCTATATGGCGGTATGCGAGAACACTGGCGGTATGTGTGATCTATATGGTGGTATTATGTGAACTGTATGACAGTATTGTGTGATCTATTTGATAGTATTATGTGTGATCTATATGGCGGTATTATGTGTGATCTATATGGCGGTATTATGTGAGAACACTATGGCAGTATTATCTTCAGAAAGCGGACCCATTCTATGGTGGTTCTGGCTGAGCACCTGCACGCGGGTCTGGGGTAATAGAGGGGGCAGCATGACCTCCAGTTAGGTGCAGTCAGGGCTGGTGAGGCAGCTGAAGAGAGGGGTCTCATTTTTATCGTTACTATATGGCTACATTTCCCCCCAGCGTCACCCCAGACTGCGCCTGTCGTCTCACTTTCACACATCGCCAAGACAGGATCTGAGGAGCCCGACGTACCGACGCATGCTGTGAAAGAAATGCCCGACGTGGGCAGCGGAAGCAGTCTTACAACGCTTCCGCTGCCCCATTGTAAGGTCTGGGTAGGAGGGGACGGAGTTTCGGCCGTGCATGCGAGGTCGAAAATGGTGGGACTCGACAAACAAAAAAAGTTACATGTAACTTTTTTTGTGGCGGCGGTCGCACGATGGTTGCGACGTGTGGCAATACATCGCAATGCGTCGGTAATGTTAGTCTATGGGGAAAAAACGCATCCTGCAGACAACTTTGCAGGATGCGGTTTTTCTCCTAAACGACGCATTACGACGTATTGCAAACAACGCTTGTGTGAAAGTAGCCTAAGGCTGCGGTCACACTATCAGTGTTTGGTCAGTATTTTACCTCAGTATTTGTAAGCCAAAACCAGGAGTGGGTGATAAATGCAGAAGTGGAGCATATGTTTCTATTATACTTCTCTAAGTGTTCCATTCCTGGTTTTGGCTTACAAATACTGAGGTAAAATACTGACCAAATACTGATAGTGTGACGGCAGCCTTACTCTGCAGTCACCAACAAAATGGCTGCTCACTGGGTTCCTGAATATCATCCTCTCATCCCTTAGCAGACACCCAGAAGGGAAGGAGAGGAGACATCACACACACATCAGCAGACACCGCCCATAATTACTGCAGTGCTGTAATGTGAGCTAGTTGTACACTAGGTTTTTCTAAAATTTCAGCAGCTGCTCCCCCTAGTGTTTAAAAGTGGAAATTCCAAAACTTTTCAAATTATTTTTCATATTTTACTAAATTATAAACAAATTATAATATTTTTTAAGAAAATGTAAACATTAATTCTTTACATTTTTACAATTGCTGTAAAAAAATTTTTTTTGATGGCACCTTCCCTTTAAATAGAAAAGTTAACTTTTTTTGATAAGTCACCATATGGAAATTGAAAGGATATCCAATGTTTCGGTTTGTCCCAGACCTTGATCATGACCTTAAATAAAACAATATTATGTGATCAATACATGTACAGGTGATGTTGAGGAGCAGAGGGGCCGAAGTGAAGAGTTGGAAGATGAGCATAAGCAGTTATATTAACCTTTTAATCACTTTTTTACAAGAAGAAAAATGACAGTCGCCACCGCCGTTTTTTGCTTGATCAGTGCAAAAGCGTATGACAAAAAAATTAGTATTTTGGTCAATGTGAATATTTGCATCGTTAAGAGCAGAATTATATTCCACTCATGTATAGTTACTCATCTCTGCTTGTCACACTATGATATTTTAGGCTTGGTGAGTTTTATTGGTTACTACACTCTTTGAAAACTTTATGATCGAATTACGAAGTTTGCATTTTCTGTTAACTAAGTTTCATTTAAACAAAACTTATTTTTTTTAAAATTTGCTTTTAATAAGTATCATAGTTTAAGTTAATGGTTTCAGTTTTTCAATTATTATTAGCGAAAATCTAAAACAATAAAGTTCAACTTTAATGTTTCACAATATGCGAAATTCGGGTTAAGCAAGCTGCTACAAAATATTCAGTAATTAACAGTTAGTAGGAACCTAAATTAAAAAAAAATAACTATAGTAAAAGACAGGTTGCATCTGTTAGCAAATACTATTTCATTTATAGTAAATGTAGCTTTAGTTTTGAGAACTCTATTTCATAATAACTCTGGCTTAATGAAAAAAAATCCATGGATTGTGTTTCTGACAAATGGTGCAGTACATTTTGTTCCAACACTTCAAGACTTTAAAGTGTGCATTACACAGCAACAGAATACAATATTAGCATTCACATTCTTGGAAGGTGGATACTAATGAATCAACATGCAAATTTCCCAGAAGAGCTCAATTACTAAACTGTGAAATTTAATGTTTTTTAATTAATGATAAGATTTTATTTAGCGTGTAACTGTGTTTTTTTTGCATATAATGCTGTTTTCATTTTGAAATGCATTATTGTCACAAAAACATATTAACTTCATAAGGAAAGGATAATGGACATAAAAATACAGAACAAAATGTTTAGCTTTAGTCTTTAAATGAAGGACAAACAGATAACATTAATTGAAAAAATTAATAAAACATTACTAATTAAGGCAAAGCTGTTAATGATGTTTTCACTCAATATTACTCAGTTTCACAAGTACATTAATTTTGCCAATAAATCCACAGGAGTTTAAAGTCAGACCATCTATACTGGCTCTCTTTTTCTAATTACTGCTTTTTCACATTTACCAATTACTGTTTACTTTTATTTGCTGCATTTACTGCTTATAATATTTAAAGTATAAACTGGTATTTATGTAAAAGTTAAAATATGTGATGATTAGGTTGTATCAAGGAGCTTTTTATCAAGAAATGTGCTGCCAAATTCCCTGTTTTCATTTTAATTTACAGAGCATCATACCTGGCAGATGCTGGCTGTTACACAAATGGCATCTACGTATAACAGTATATGTATAATTTTACCAATAGAAATTATTGCTTGTCATGGAAAAAAGCCCTCACACAGCTCATTCAACAAAAATATAAAAAATTACAGGTCTCGTGACACAAATTTCAATTTTTTTTTCCACTAAGTTAAATCTGATTATAAAGTTTGGCATTACCTAAATTATGCTAATATAAATAATTACATTGACTCATCATTTTTACGATGTAACGGTTGCAGTTAAACTAAAAGCCAAACAACAATGGCAGAATTGTGGGTTTTTTTCTCCAATTCATTGCAACTGATATTTTTTTTCTGTTTTCCAGTACATTATAGTATAAAATCGATGGTGTCATTCTAATTTACTATTCTTCCTGTAAAAAATTAAGCCCTCATACGGCTATGTCAACTATAAAATATAAAAGTTGTTCCTTTTAAGGTACAATAAGGTAAGGAAAAAGCAAAGAAAAATAAAAAAATATCAAAATTAAAAATATCTACATTTATGATGGGACATAAAAATAGATGTGTATATATACAGGGTGGGCCATTTTTATGGATACACCTAAATAAAATGGGAATGGTTGGTGATATCAACTTCCTGTTTATGGCACAATAGTATATGGGAGGGGGAAAACTTTTCGAAATGGGTGGTGACCATGGCGGCCATTTTGAAGTTGGCCATTTTGGATCCAACTTTTATTTTTACAATGGGAAGAGGGTCATGTGACAAATCAATCATATTGAGAATTTCACAAGAAAAACAGTGGTGTGCTTGGTTTTAACGTAAGTTTATTCTTTCAAGGTCTCTGCTCCTACATTATAATACTTTCAGATTACATATGTTAGTGAATTAGAGTATGTGTGCTCCATAGTTGTCGCGTGCACAATGCAATCTTCGGTTGCGCACACGCAGTATGCTTTGCCCAACTGCGGGCAAAGCCAAAAAGCATTACTGCGCATGCGCCCACACACTACGTCCCGGAAGTATTTCGCTGTGTTGCAGGACATAGTGTGCGGGTGCGACAACTATGGAGCACACGTACTTTAATTCACTAACATTTTGTGGATAACAGGGATGGACGGGGTGGAGAAATGAAGAAGAAACGCCGCTAATCGGACTGGTAAAAAGTAATTTAAATATCCCACCAATTTGTGGTGACAGGTTCCCTTTAAGTCTCATTATTTAATCTTCTATTCTATTTCTTAATATAAAGTCATGCCCATCTCATTACACAAGCTATACAAAACCTATTTCTATTATGTAAACTGAGAAAGGAAGTTACAAAAAATACGCAATACAGAAAAGCCTTTAAAATTCTGAGTTCAATCTCTTCCTATATGTATTTTACAAAGCTAAACACAATGCCTTTCTAGCTATATCAAGAAGGCTGCTGAGTTATTTATCTTCCTTTAGTATATGTTTCGGATTCATCCTCTATCCGCACAGCTATTTTTATCATCACACAGCTAAGCACTATCGTAAGGCAATGATTCTGGCTCCCAACCCCCCTGACATTCACAAAGACCACAACTGTCAGTGAAAATGGTCTCTATTAAGAACTGTAATGCATACAATTAAGAATTATATATTTAATAACATTCACAGATAAATAGCTATTATTAGGAAAACGTTTATTGTTCAGTAAACATTTTGTTTTCAAGCATAATTGTAAATATTTAATGGAAACTTGTTCAAAAACAGTTGTAAATTAAATGATAATATAGAAATTATACTGAGATGTTTTTAGAGACTAATGTATTGTTCACAGTTCCATAGTGGTGCCCATTTACTGCATATTATTTTACAAGCTTTTTGGTTATATATTTGTACTCTATTTTCTTTTTGTGGTGTACAGTAATCAAATCATATAAGAAAAACCTGAATAAAAATAGACATCAGAAAAAATATGTTGAAAAAGCAACTGACCCTTAAAATATAATAAGTGCAAACCCAAACTGTTCATAGACTGGTTCATATTACACTATAGACTTTGATGCAAAATGTAGCCAAAGAAAAAACACTCAAAATAAATGTACTTACAACAATAAAAAACAATGAAAGAAAAAAGTTTGTGAAAACAGCCTTAGCCTTCTTTTTTCACATAGCATGCTTTTGTGTTTATTAAAAAACACCATAACGTTCATGTTTTTTCCAAGTTACGAATATGGGAGTTATAGGGAGTTTCTACTCCACCTTCTGTCCTTTGCACTTATCTTCACATCTCAATCACAAACAAATGAGTTAAGAATAAGGCCATGTGCACACGTTCAGGATTTTTCGCGTTTTTTCGCTATAAAAACGTGATAAAAATGCTAAAAAAACGCTAACATATGCCTCCTATTATTTACAGGGTATTCCGCATTTTTTGTGCAAATGTTGCATTTTTTTCCGCGAAAAAATCGCATAGTGGAAAAAAAAGCAACATGTTCATTAAAATTGCGGAATTGCGGGGATTTCGCACACCTAGGAGTGCATTGATCTGCTTACTTCCCGCACGGGGCTGTGCACACCATGCGGGAAGTAAGCAGATTATGTGCGGTTGGTACCCAGGGTGGAGGAGAAGAGACTCTCCTCCACAGACTGGGCACCATATAATTGGTAAAAAAAAGAATTAAAATAAAAAATAGTCATATACTCACCCTCTGATGGCCCCAGGAGTGTTCCCGCCTCTCCGGTACATGCTGCCGCTTCGGTTCCTATAGCTGGTGTGCGGTGAAGGACCTGCGATGACGTCGCGGTCTTGTGATTGGTCATGTGACCGCTCATGTGACTGCTCATGCGACCAATCACAAGCCGCGACGTCATTGAAGGTCGTTCACACACAAACCATCTATAGGAACGGACGCCGCCGAGGAGATTGTCTGTCTGCAGGTGAGTATAACCTTTTTTTTAATTTTTTTAATTATTTTTAAACATTCTATCTTTTACTATTGATGCTGCATAGGCAGCATCTATAGTAAAAAGTTGGTCACACTTGTCAAACACTATGTTTGACAAGTGTGACCAACCTGTCAATCAGTTTTCCAAGCGATGCTACAGATCGCTTGGAAAACTTTAGCATTCTGCAAGCTAATTCCGCTTGCAGAATGCTAAAAAAACGCGAAAAAAACGAAAAAAAAAAACGAAAAAAAATGCGGATTTCTTGCAGAAAATTTCCGGTTTTCTTCAGGAAATTTCTGCAAGAAATCCGGACGTGTGCACATACCCTCAAGGTACCTTCACACTGAGCGACTTTACAACGAGAACGACAGCGATCCCTGATGTTGCAGCATCCTGGATAGCGATCTCGTTGTGTTTGACACGCAGCAGCGATCTGGATCCTGCTGTGATATCGCTGGTCGGAGCTAGAAGTCCAGAACTTTATTTGGTCATCAGATCGGTGTGTATCATTGTGTTTGACAGCAAAAGCAACGATGCCTGCAATGTTTTACAATGGTAACCAGGCATCGGGTTACTAAGTGCAGGGCCGCGCTTAGTTACCCGATATTTACCCTGGTTACCATTGTAAAAGTAAAAAAAAAACAGTACATACTCACCTTCTGATGTCTGTCACGTCCCCCAGCGTCCACAGGGTTAAACTGCTTTTGGCAGGAGCGCTGCTAAATGCACGCACTGCTGCCGAGAGCTTCCCTGCACTGACTGTCAGTGCCGGCCGTAAAGCAGAGCACAGCGGTGACGTCACCGCTGTTACTGCCCGGTGCCGGCGCTGATACATTCAGTGCTGGGAAGCTCTCGGCAGCAGCGCGTGCATTTAGCAGCGCTCCTGCCAAAGGCAGTTTAACCCTGTGGACGCCGGGGGATGTGACAGACATCAGAAGGTGAGTATGTACTGTTTTTTTTTTTACTTTTACAATTGTAACCAGGGTAAATATCGGGTTACTAAGCGCGGCCCTGCGCTTAGTAACCCGATGTTTACCCTGGTTACCCGGGTGCTGCAGGGGGACTTCGGCATCGTTGATGCCGAAGTCGTTCCCCTGATCGTTGGTCGCTGGAGAGAGCTGTCTGTGTGACTGCTCCCCAGCGACCTAAACAGCGGCGCTGCAGCGATCGGCTCGTTGTCTATATCGCTGCAGCGTCACTGAGTGTGACGGTACCTTAATTCTTAATACTAAACACAATTAAAACCAAAAATAATAAAAAATAAAAATATTTTACAGGCCAAAAGTTTACTGATACTCTAAAAATATTAGGGTACGTCAAGTACACCAAGATGCACATGAATTCCCTTTACCCCCCAAAAAAACACATGAATAAACAATACCACTACCACTACAAGACCACTATGTAGTTGTTACTTGGTACATTGCTGCAAAATGGAATATTGAAATAGTTAATAGGTAGGCAAAAAGTACAAAAAAACACAAGTGTTTTTTTTTTCTCCCACCCTTAACAAACAATCCTTAATCCTAAAAAAAAAGTACAATACACAGGTACAAACACATAGAGTAATTTGCAGTAACAGTTAGTATTATTTTGGGGGGGTTATAATTATTAAATGTGATTAGTCAAACACCTGGAAAACCTAAAACGTTTTTTATTTTTTTTCCTTTTAAATTTTTACAATACTCTTTCTTCAAGAAAAATGAAATGTAATATAAGGAAACTTAAAATTCTACATGTAAGGTCACAATCGGAAACGAACATGTGACAATAGCGGGCAATGTTGTCATGGGGTGCACAGTTTGTAAAATAGAAAAATAAAACAGGTATTAACCCCTTTACCCCCAAGGGTGGTTTGCACGTTATGGACCGGGCCAATTTTTACAATTCTGACCACTGTCCCTTTATGAGGTTATAACTCTGGAACGCTTCAACGGATCCCAGTGATTCTGACACTGTTTTCTCGGGACATATTGTGCTTCATGATACTGGTAAAATTTGTTTGATACTACCTGCGTTTATTTGTGAAAAAAATGGAAATTTGGCAAAAATTTTGAAAATTTCGCAATTTTCCAACTTTGAATTTTTATGCAATTAAATCACAGAGATATGTCACACAAAATACTTAATAAGTAACATTTGCCACATGTCTACTTTACATCAGCACAATTTTGGAACCAAAATTTTTTTTTGTTATGGAGTTATAAGGGTTAAAATTTGACCAGCAATTTCTCATTTTTACAACACCATTTTTTTTAGGGACCACATCTCATTTGAAGTCATTTTGAGGGGTCTATATGATAGAACATACCCAAGTATGACACCATTCTAACAACTGCACCCTTAAAGGTGCTCAAAACCACATTCAAGAAGTTTATTAACCCTTCAGGTGTTTCACAGGAATTTTTGGAATGTTTAAATAAAAATGAACATTTAACTTTTTTTCACAAAAAAATTTACTTCAGCTCCAATTTGTTTTATTTTACCAAGGGTAACAGGAGAAAATGGACCGCAAACTTTGTTGTACAATTTGTCCTGAGTACGCCGATACCCCACATGTGGGGGTAAACTACTGTTTGGGCGCATGGCAGAGCTCGGAAGGGAAGGAGCGCCGTTTGACTTTTCAATGCAAAATTGACAGGAATTGAGATGGGATGCCATGTTGCGTTTGGAGAGCCACTGATGTGCCTAAACATTGAAACCCCCCACAAGTGACACTATTTTGGAAAGTAGACCCCCTAAGGAACTTATCTAGATGTGTGGTGAGCACTTTGACCCACCAAGGGCTTCACAGAAGTTTAGAATGCAGAACCGTAAAAATAAAAAATCATTTTTTTTCACAAAAATTATATTTTCACCCCCAATTTTTTATTTTCCCAAGGGTAAGAGAAGAAATTGGACCCCAAAAGTTGTTGTACAATTTGTCCTGAGTATGCTGATACCCCAAATGTGGGGGTAAACCACTGTTTGGGCGCATGGGAGATCTCGGAAGGGAAGGAGCGCCGTTTGACTTTTCAATGCAAAACTGACAGGAATTGAGTTGGGACGCCATGTTGCGTTTGGAGAGCCACTGATGTGCCTAAACATTGAAACCCCCCACAAGTGACACCATTTTGGAAAGTAGACCCCCTAAGGAACTTATCTAGATCTGTGGTGAGCACTTTGACCCACCAAGGACTTCACAGAAGTTTATAATGCAGAGCCGTGAAAATAAAAAATCTTGTTTTTTCCCACAAAAATTATTTTTTAGCCCCCAGTTTTGTATTTTCCCAAGGGTAACAGGAGAACTTGGACCCCAAAAGTTGTTGTCCAATTTGTCCTGAGTACGTTGATACCCCATATGTTGGGGTAAACCCCTATGTGGGCACACGGGAGAGCTCGAAAGGGAAGGAGCACTGTTTTACTTTTTCAACGCAGAATTGGCTGGAATTGAGATCGGACGCCATGTCGCGTTTGGAGAGTCCCTGATGTGCCTAAACAGTGGAAACCCCCCAATTATAACTGAAACCCTAATGCAAACACACCCCTAACCCTAATCCCAACGGTAACCCTAACCACACCTCTAACCCAGACACACCCCTAACCCTAATCCCAACCCTATTCCCAACCGTAAATGTAATCCAAACCCTAACCCTAACTTTAGCCCCAAACCTAACTTTAACCCCAACCCTAACTGTAGCCTTAACCCTAGCCCCAACTCTAACCCTAGCCCTAGCCCTAACCCTAACCTTAGCCCTAACCCTAGCCCTAACCTTAACCCTAGCCCTAACCCTAATGGGAAAATGGAAATAAATACGTTTTTTTAATTTTTTAATTTTTCCCTAACTAAGGGGTTGATGAAGGGGGGTTTAATTTACTTTTATAGCGGGTTTTTTAGCTGATTTTTATGATTGGCAGCCGTCACACACTGAAAGACTCTTTTTATTGCAAAAAATATTTTTTGCATTACCACATTTTGAGAGCTATAATTTTTCCATATTTGAGATCACAGAGTCATGTGAGGTCTTGTTTTTTGCGGGACGAGTTGACGTTTTTATTGGTAACATTTTCGGGCACGTGACATTTTTTGATCACTTTTTATTCCGATTTTTGTGAGGCAGAATGACCAAAAACCAGCTATTCATGAATTTTTGGGGAGACGTTTATGCCGTTCTGCGTTTGGTAAAGTTGATAAAGCAGTTTTATTCTTTGGGTCAGTATGATTACAGCGATATCTCATTTATATCATTTTTTTATGTTTTGTTATGCTTTTATACGATAAAAACTATTTTATAGAAAAAATAATTATTTTGGCATCGCTTTATTCTGAGGACTATAACTTTTTTATTTTTTTGCTGATAATGCTGTTTGGCAGCTCTTTTTTTGTGGGACAAAATGATGCTTTCAGCAGTACCATGGTTATTTATATCTGTCTTTTTGATCGCGTTTTATTCCACTTTTTATTTGGCAGTATGATAATAAAGCGTTGTTTTTTGCCTCGTTTTTTTTTTTTTCTTACGGTGTTTACTGAAAGGGTTAACTAGTGGGACAGTTTTATAGGTTGGGTCATTACGGACGTGGAGATACTAAATACGTGTACTTTTATTGTTTGATTTTTTTATTTAGATAAAGAAATGTATTTATGGGAATAATATATATATTTTTTCTTTATTTAGGAATTTTTTTTAAAATTTTTTTTATACATGTGGAAATTTTTTTAAAAACTTTTTTAGTTTGTCCCAGGGGGGGACATCACAGATCGGTGATCTGACAGTTTGCACAGCACTCTGTCAGATCACCGATCTGACTTAGAGCACTGCAGGCTTACCAAGCGCCTGCTCTGAGCAGGCACTCGGTGAGCCACCTCGCTCCCTGCAGGACCCGGATGCCGCGGCCATCTTGGATCCAGGACCTGCAGCGAGGAAGGAGGTAGGAGACCCTCGGAGCAACGCGATCACATCGCATTGCTGCGGGGGTCTCAGGGAAGCCCGCAGGGAGCCCCCTCCCTGCGCGATGCTTCCCTATACCGCCAGCACACCGCAATCATGTTTGATCGTGCTGTGCCAGGGGTTAATGTGCCGGGGGCGGTCCGTGATCGCTCCTGGCACATAGCGCCGGATGTCAGCTGTGATAGGCAGCTGACGCCCGGCTGCGATTGGCCTCGCTCCCCCCGTGAGCGCCTCCGATCGTGCTGGACGTAGTATTCCATCCTTGGGAAGTAGGGCCCACCCCACATGGACGGAATAGTACGTCCAATGACAGAAAGGGGTTAAAAACCTGTTATAGTAAAAGTGAAAAAAATGGCCACATGCCCTTTACAAAATAGGATGGCACTGGAAAATGTAGATAAAACACCTGCAAGTGGTTGCTGTATTCACGTTGTATTAGACCGAACAAGCTAAAAAAGTTATTTTAACCAACTCGCACACTTTGAAAGCTACACAGTTGTGATTTGTCCCTTAACGACCACCGATACGCCTTTTAACGGTGGCAGTTAAGGGTACTGATGCCTCAGTGGCCCTTCTTAATGGTGCATGAGAACATCATTCAGATCAGTTTTTACCGACCCCAGTTTTGTGATCACCGTTATTCACGGAATAACGGCAACTGCAAAAAAGTCAGATTTCCTATTTAATTCTCTCTCCTCTAATATGAGCTAGCACATCAGAGTAGAGGGAAATGAGGTTCTCCGAGTGCCTTTGGTACCTGCAATGTACCCCTGTCCCTCTGGCTGTGTCCCCCGGCCCTTGGCATCTTCTTCCAGAAAGAAAATGGTGGATGCATGCGAAGTGTACCCGCCGAGATCTGCCGGCCGGCACCTGGCAACAATAGATTTCTCCTATTGGTTCATTTTGACCACTGTGATAAGACCCTATCACAGCAATCAAACTAAATAAAATTAGTAAATCAAACCCCCCTTTATCACCCACTTAGTTAGGTAAAAATGATTAATAAATGTATTTATTTCCATTTGAGTTAAGGTTGGGGCTAAAATTTGGGTTAGAGCAAGGGTTAGATTTGGGGCTAGGGTAAGGGTGAGGGTTGGGGTTAGAGCTAGGATTAGGGTTGAGCTAGGGTTAGGGCTCGGGCTAGGGTTAGAGCTAGGGATAGGGTTGGGCTATGGTTAGCATTGGTCTAGGGTTATTGTTGGGCTAGGGTTATGGTTGGGGCTAGAGTTTGGGTTCGGATTAATGTTACGGTTGGAGTTAGAGCCAGGGTTAGGGTTGGGCTAGGGTTAGGGCTGAGGTTAGGGTTTAGGTTGGGGCTAGAGTTAGGGTTAGGGTTGTGTTGGGTTTAGGGTTGTCGTGTTGGGATAGGGTTGTGATTAGGGTTATGGTTAGGGTTGTGATTAGGGTTAAGGGTGTGATGGAGTTAGGGTTGGGAGTAGGGTTGTGTTAGGGTTGGAGTTAGAATAGGGGGTATCCACACTTTAGGTACATCAGGGGGGTTTCCAAATGCAACATGGCACCCATCATTAATTCCAGCCAATTTTGCGTTCAAAAAGTCAAATGGTCCTGCCTCCCTTCTGAGCCCTGCCATGAGCCCAAACAGTGGCTGTGCCCTACATATGGGGTTTCAACATATTGAGGAGAAATTGCACAACAAATTTTGAGGTACACTTTATCCTGATACCCTTGCAAAAATAAAAAAATTGGTTCCAAATTAATTTTTTTTAAAAAAAATAGCTAAAATGTTAATTTGTTCCTTCCACATTGCTTTAGTTCTTGTGAAGCACCTGAAGGGTTAATAAACTTCTTGAATGTGGTTTTGCACACATTAAGCAGTGCAGTTTTTAGAATGGTGTCACTTTGGGGTATTTTTTGATATATTGACCCCCCAAACTCACTTCAAATGTGATGTGGTCCCTAAAAAAATGGTTTTGTAAATTTTGTTGGAAAAATTAGAAATTACTGGTTAACTTTTATCCCTTATAATGTTCTAACAAAAAAAAAATTATGTTTCCAAAATTGTGCTGATGTAAAGTAGACATGTGGTAAATGTTATTTATTAACTATTTTGTGCAATATGACTATGATTTAAGAGCACAAAAATTAAAACTTTTCAAATTGCCAAATTTTCAAAATTTTTGCCAAATCTCCCTTTTTTTCATAAATAATTACAACTCAAATTTTTTCCACTTACTTACTTACTGAAGTAAAATATGTCACAAAAAACACCTCAGAATCAGTGGGATCCACTGAAGTGTTCCAGAGCTATAACCTCAAAAAGTGAGAGTGGTCAGAATTGAAAAAATTTACTTGGTCATTAAGTACAAAATTGACTGTCACTAAGTAGTTAAGGTTCAGGATTTTGGAAAGTTTGATTTGTGTTTCTCAAAATACAGGAATAATACGTTCAGTGACACACAAGTTTTGAATTCGCAATGCACATTTTACAATAAGGGGTTTTATACAGTACCTCCTTGCTTGTATTGAGTGAAAAAGATAAAAAATGCAGTTTATTACTGAAATAAATAACAGATAAATCAATTCAGTCACATTATACAGCTTAAGCAGTTCCCTACATAGTGACATGTAAAGGTTTGGGCACCCCTGGTCAAAATTAAATAGTTAAGTAAGTTGAAGATGAACTGATCTCTAAAAAGCCTAAAGTTAAAGATCTTACAGCGGTGGACGCCGCGATGTCAGGCAGCATATAGGCTTAATATCCTCTCTTCATAGTGCATTTTGCACCACTCATCCTTCTGACAGGTTATAGAGACACTAGCTCTTCCAACAATATCCCAAAACTTACGTTACTGATGAAGGTCCCGTTGTGAGACCGAAACGTTTTTTTTGTTGGATTTGGGATACAATAAATCTGTTACTTCTTCTCACCAATAAGTTGAGTGCCGGGTTTTTGCATCATTAAAGTTAAAGATGACACATTTCCATTGTATTTTAGGCAAGAAAAAATCTAGTAGCACCCCCTTTTTAAAGTATAACAGCTTGTAAATGCTTTTTGTATTTAGTGTCTTCCAAGTCTTGTTAGAGGGATTTTCATCCATTCTACATTGGAAAACTCTTTTGTTCTGTGAGATTCCTCGGTCGTCTTGCATGCACTGCTATTTTGAGGTCTAGCCAAAGATTTTCATTGATGTTTAGATCAAGGGACTATGAGGGCCATTGTAAAACCTTCTGATTGCACTTTTTGAGGTAATTTATTGTGGATTTCAATGTGTGCAAGGATCATTACCCATTTGAAAAAGCTATCCTCTTTTCAATTTCAGCTTTTTTAGAGATGGTATTATGCTTGCATCAAGAATTTCTTTAAATTTCATTTAATCCATTCTTCCCTCTACCCATATATGTTCCTCGTGCCATTTGATGCAACGCAACCCCAAAGCATGATTGATCCACCCCCATGCTTAATGGTTAGTGAGATGTCCTTTTCCTCAAATTCTGTGCCCTTTTTTTCTTAACACATACCTTTGATCATTGTAGCTAAATAATTCTATTTTAACCTCATTGGTCCACTGGACTTGTTTCCTAAATGCATCAGACTTGTTTAGATGTTCTTTTGAATATAAGCAATGAATTTTATAGTGAGGATGCACGAGAAGTTTCCTTCTAATGACTCTTCCATGAAAGCCATATTTGCTCAGGTGTCTCTGAACAGTAAAACAATGTACCACAACTACAGAGTCTCATAAATCTTTCTGAAGGACTTTTGCAGTCAAGCGGGGGGTTCTGATTTGTCTCTCTAGCAGTACTACAAGCAGCTCTCACTGAAATTTGCTTGGTCTTTCAGATCTTACTTTGACCTCCCCTGTTCCTCCTAACTGCCATTTCTAAACCCCTTCATGACCTTTGGGTTTTCCATTTTTGCATTTCCATTTTTTGCTCACTGTCTTCCCAGAGCAAAAACGTTTATATTTTCCTGTCAATATGGCTAGGTGAGGGTTACCTTTTTTGTGTGACCAGTTGTACTTTTGAATGACACTATTGGTTTTACCATATTGTCTTTTGGAAAACGTGAAAAAAATCAAAGTTTGTTAAAATTGCAAAAGTACAATTCCACAATTTTTTTTTTACCATGTTCACTAAATGGTAAAACTGACCTGCCATTATGATTAATCAGATAATTACTGAGTTCCTTGATAGCAAATATGCATAGGTTCTTTTTTATTTACGTGGCAAAAAAAATAAAAATTAAAAATATTGCCATTTTTCGAGAGCTATAGTTTCTTAATTTTTCAGGATCTGGAGCTGAATGAGGGCTTACATTGTTATTGATACCACTATGGTGTAGATACGATCTTTTGTTCGCCTGTTACTGCAATGTAACGGCAAGCAAAGTACCTTAATACTGACGTTTTGATTTTCTTTCTCATTATGGCGTTTACCGATCAGATTAATGCTTTTTATATATTGATTGATTGAACGTTTCTGAACACGGCAAATACAAATATGTGTATTTTTTATTTATTTTTATTGTTTCATTTTGAATGGGTTGAAAGAGGGTGATTTGAATTTTTTAATTTTTTTATGTTTTTGTTATATTTTTAAAAACTTTTTTTACTTTTCACATGCTTTAATAGTCTCCATGGGAGATTAGAACCTGCAGTCATCCAATCGCAAGTGTTGCACACATCAGGGCTTCGGCCATGCTATGTGTAGCAAAAATGCTCACCTGCTATGAGTGATGGCCACAGGGTGGCGCTCATAGCATTCCGGCAATGTCAACCACAGGGGTCTTCTGCAGATCTCAGGTTGTCATGTCATTGCATCAGTGACCAGTGGTCATGTGATACAGGCACCCATGGGCGGAATTGGTGACAAGCCATGTAAATGCCACTGTCAGAGATTGACAGTGGCATTTAAGATGTTAACAGCCATGGGTGGATCACAATTCAGCCCATGGCTGTTAAAGGCACATGACAGCTGATCAGATGTATACAGTGGTTGGACACGACCTATGACATGCCTATGCATCATAGGTCGTGGAGGGGTTAATTACATTTCAAACTAAGAAAAGGGCATCATGAAAACACTTTGCTATCTTCTTGTAGCCTTCTCCTGCTTTTAAGGCTTCCACTATTTTCATTTTTAGAGTGCTAGGCAGCTGCTTACAAGATTCCATGGCTGTTGTTTTTTGGCACAAAGATAGTGGAGGTGGGGTTTTTATAAAGCTGGGGAAATTTGTATCACCTGGCATTTCCTAACAATGATAGGAAACAAGCCATAACCCTGACAGGCTAATCAAGGTCTGAAACCTTGGTAAAAAAAATATCTGAACACATAAATCTCCAAGGGTGCCCAAAATTAGCACATCTTCCTTTTTGTAATTTTTTTAATCTAAAAGATGTAAATGTATATTTTTTTTCTTGCCTAAAATACAAAGAAAATATGTCATCTTTAACTTTAGGCCTTTTAGAGATCATTTTATCTTCAACTAAGTTAACTGTTCAGCAGTCATTTTGACCAGGGGTGCCCAAACATTTATATGCCACTGTACGTATATCATGTGTCTTTGGATTCATGTTTATAGACTGAGATTATCAATATTGAATTGTAGTTCTAATGATGACTTATTTAGGGAAAAGAGACTTCCTGTTTCTTGAGCTTAGAAGAATTCAGCTAGTCTGTTTTTAATCACTTGATGTCATGGACCTAATAGAAAAGAAAATACGGTAATTAAAAGGGTTGAAGGACAAAATGAGTAATTTTAAGTACACAGTGCTATATAATATGATGAATGCACTCTATTAAGACGATACAAGCTTTGATGGCAGTGTTTCTTTAAGTGGCACTTGTTTCTGTGTTTCTTAATGTGTTAGCTTATACATAATTTAAAATATGAATTATTTACTGAGCATTGTGCTGGATTATTGAAAGCCCTTTCCATAAAAGTCATTTACCCCTTCCCGACATATGAGATGCATATCCCTTTGAATGCAGCAGGCTCAAGAGTGTATCATACCCAACAGATGCCAGCTGTGACATAAAACTGATATCTTTTAGCAGCATCAATGTCTAAAAAGTGCTCTGATTGCTGCTGTGTAACCATTTAAATGTCTATGTTAATAACTGATATTTTAAAAGTGAGACCCCCCATGACAAGTTCTCAGGAATCTGATTGTTTGCCTTTGCAACCCATGTCTACTGAAGGCATGGCTGCAATCTTTATGCTCTGATAAAGCCCAACTTGTGTATGAACCTCACAGGAGAATACTATTTTGTCTCTTAACCCCTTCACCCCATGCGCCGCACTAGTACTATACATGTCGTGTCTCCCCCTTTGACTGTGAGCCCACATCTTTCCCAACATGTTAGCTGTTTTGAACAGCTGACATGTGCCTTGAACGGCCGCAGGTGGAATCATGATCCACCCATGGCTATTAACTCGCTAATTGCTGCTGTCAAACTCTGACAGCGGCATTTAACACGTCCTTCCAGCCATCCCGTTGGAAATTCGTCCATCGGTGACCACCGTCACATGATTGCAGGTCACCGATGGGTTGGCATGACAACCAGAGGTCTCCTGCAGACCTCTATGATTGTGAATGCCAGATTGCTATGACCTCCGCCCGGTGGTCAGCGCTCATAACATGTCATCAATTCTGCTATGTACAGGTGATCTGATCATCACTGTATGTAGCAGAGCTGATCCTGTTATGGCAGCTTCTAGTCTCCCATGGAGACTACTGAAGCATGCCAAAAGTTAAAAAAAAGTTTTAAAAAATATAAAATAAAATAAAAGTGCAAATCATCCCCTTCCGTCCCATTCAAAATAAAACGATAAAAAACCCATACACATATTTGGTATTGCTGTGTTCAGAATCGCCCAATCTATCATTATAAAAAAATTAACCTGAATAATTAAAAATGCTAGAATTATGTCTTTTTGGTGGCTGCAACATTGCATTAAAATACAATAACAGGCAATCAAAAGATCGTATCTGCACCAAAATGATATCAATATCATCATTTTATCAGCAATCAAAAAATAAGCCTTCACCCAACCCGAGATCACAAAAAATGGAGATGCTATGGGTCTCAGAAAATGATGCAATTTTTTACAATTTTTTTTAACAAACTTTGGATTTTTTTTACCACTAAAATAAAAAAAGAACCTATACATGTTTGGTGTCTCGTAATGACCTGGAGAATCATAATGGCAGGTCAGTTTTAGCATTTGGTGAACATGGTAAAAAAAATCCAAAAAACAGTTGTGGAATTGCACTTTTTTTGCAATTTCACCGCACTTGGATTTTTTTTCCCGCTTTTGAGTACACAATATGGTAAAACCAATGATAATGTTCAAAAGTACAACTTGTCCAGCAAAATACAAGCCATCACATGGCCATATTGATAGAAAAATTAAAAGTTATGGCTCTGGGAAGAAGGGGGTGAAAAACAGAAACATGAAAATGAAAACAGGGTTCCGCCTTGAAGGGCTTAATGTAACTATCAATTTGAATCAACGCCATTGTTCCTTTTTTAACAAACATAGAAAAAAAAATTAAACAAACATATTTGATATAGCGATGTCTCTTTAAGTCTGATCTATAAAACTATAAGATTAATTAATATATACAGTAAACAAGCTAAAGAGAAAAAAACCCAAAATGATGAAGTTGACGTTTTTTTCATTTTCGCAACTATATAAAAATATGCAATTAAAAGGTTTTTTTTACAACTTTATGGAATTTAAATTGTTTTCCCACTTTCCATTACATTTTATGTTAAAATGAATTGTGATTTTGAAAACTACAAGTTGTAGTGAAAAAAGAGCTTATAGAGTCTTGGATTCTCCTTTATAAAAATGTATACATTCTTTATTAACACTTCATTAAAATTTCATATAAGCATCAGGCATTTCAACAGCATTCTAGTCTTAGGCTACTTTCATGCTTCCATCGGTACGGGGCCGTCGCAAACCGTCGGCCCGATGTACCGACAAACGTTGTGCTAAATTTAGCACAACGTGGGCAGCAGATGCAGTTTTACAACACATCCGCTGCCCATTGTGATGAGCGGGGAGGAGGGGGCGGAGTTCCGGCCGAGCATGCACGGTCGGAAAAAGCGGAACCAACGGACAAAAAAACGTTACATTGAACGTTTTTTTTTGCATTGCGGCCGCCAAAACACGATGCATCCATCGCACGACGGATGCGACGTGTGGCCATACATCGCAATGCGTCGCTAATGCAACCCTATGGAGAAAAAACGCATCCTGCGGGCAACTTTGCAGGATGCGTTTTTTTCTCCAAAATGACGCATTGTGACTAGGGTTGAGCGAAACGGATCGTTCATTTTCAAAAGTCGCCGACTTTTGGCAAAGTCGGGTTTCGCGAAACCCGACCCGACTCCAGCGTGGGATCGGCCACGTGGTCGGCGATCTTGGTGCCAAAGTCGCGTTTTATATGACGCCTTCCCCGCCATTTTTTCAGCCAATTAAGGAGTGTGGGCAGCGTGATGACATAGGTTCCGGCCTGGTTTCTGCGGCGTCATAGAGCCATATTACCGTTTGGGCTGCAGTGATTTCCGCAGTCAAACAGTCAAACACAACATATGCTTTGCACGGAGGAGAGAGAGAGAGAGAGAGAGAGAGAGAGAGAGAGATTAAGTAGATGTGAAAAATAATCCACATTGACTTGCATTGGGTTTCGTGTTCCGGTCCGGAACCCGACTTTACAGTAGAATCGGCCTATTTCACGCGATCCGACTTTCGAGAAGGTCGGGTTTCACAAAACCCAACTCAATCCTAAAAAAGCAAAAGTCGCTCAACCCTAATTGTGACGTGCGCCATAAGACGGAAGTGTGAAAGTCGCCTTAGTCGTAACATGTAATACTCACATAGGCCTCAATTTAATAGCATTCTTTCCATTTGATGATGAAACATTGAAAATCAAAAAGAAAGTGATAGAGGAAAATTAAGATAAACTAAGATAACTTGATTGTATATATGTATAGTAAGTCATTTCAAAAATTCATGCCATTAGGAAAAAGAGTATTTACTTGTAGAATCCAAAATATTTCTTTATTCAGTACATTTTTGCCAATTACCAACTTGTCTAGGTTTATTCAACCTCTCGATCCCGAAAAAATAAAAAAAAATTATAAATTGTTATTGAGTTTTCCTAAAAATGTTTAGCAACACCTGAGATGTTCACCAAATTTGGATTCGTTTTTCCATTTTGTAGTGTCTGTGATGTCATACTTGGCCATAATCATACTTGTTTTCTTCCTTGCATGTATGCATATATTGCACTTACTGCCACCTCACTTGAAGAAACCCTTCAAGGCCACTCATGTGTTACCTGTAGTGTTGAGCATTCCGATACTGCAAGTATCGGGTATCGGCCGATACTTGCTGTATCGGAATTCCGATACCGAGATCCGATATTTTTGTGATATCGGGTATCGGTATCGAAACAACATTAATGTAAAAATGTGTAAAAGAGAGAATTAAAATAAAAAATATTGCTATACTCACCTCTCCGACGCAGCCTGCACCTTACCGAGGGAAGCGGCAGCGTTCTTTGCTTAAAATTCGCGCTTTTCTTTCCTTTACGTGAGTCCCGGCTTGTGATTGGTTGCGTGCCGCCCATGTGACCGGGACGCAGCCAATCACAGCAAGCCGTGACGTAATTTCAGGTCCTTAAGGATTTTAAAATTACGTCCCGGCTTTGTGATTGGTTGCGTCGCAGTCACATGGGAGACGCAACCAATCACAAGCCGTGACGTCACGGGAGGCTGGACACGCGCGCATTTTAAAATGGGCGCGTGTCCAGCCTCCCGTGACGTCCCGGCTTGTGATTGGTTAATGGCGGCCATGTTGCCGGGACGCGGACCAATCACAGCAAGCCGTGACGTAATTTCGTCACGGCTTGCTGTGATTGGTCCGCGTCCCGGCAACATGGCGCCGTGACCAATCATAAGCTGGGACGTCACGGGAGGCTGGACACGCGCGCTTTTTAAAATGGGCGCGTGTCCAGCCTCCCGTGACTTCCCGGCTTGTGATTGGTTAATGGCGGACATGTTGCCGGGACGCGGACCAATCACAGCAAGCCGTGACGTAATTTCGTCACGGCTTGCTGTGATTGGTCCGCGTCCCGGCAACATGGCCGCCCTGACCAATCACAAGCCGGGACTTCACGTAACCAAGTAAAAGCGCGAATTTTAAACAAACAACGCTGCCGGTTCCCTCGCTGAGGTCCAGGCTGCGTCGGAGGGTGAGTATAGCGATATTTTTTATTTTAATTCTTTCTTTTACACATTTATATGGATCCCAGGGCCTGAAGGAGAGTTTCCTCTCCTTCAGACCCTGGGAACCATCAGGAATACCGTCCGATACTTGAGTCCCATTGACTTGTATTGGTATCGGGTATCGGTATCGGATTGGATCCGATACTTTGCCGGTATCGGCCGATACTTTCCGATACCGATACTTTCAAGTATCGGACGGTATCGCTCAACACTAGTTACCTGGAATAGTAGAACTGGAGCTAAAATAACTAACGTTTGGAACAATGCCAAGTTAACTAGCTTGTTTAGAATCTCGCATGGCTCTATGTAAAAGATTTTTTTCAATCACAATTTTCTGGTTCAGGATGGGAAGATATTTGAAAACAATTATTTTAATTTTATAGTAAGTACAAAAACCTAATAAATTTGTTGTGATTTTTCGATCTTGATGATTTCACATTGTTCATCAAAATGTGTGCCATATAAATGGATATGTGTTTGGCTTTAGCCATTTTGCCTATATGGAATAAAATTAATAATGTGTTTTGGATGACAACTGTTAGTCTCTAAAATTGTGCTAACTATTGGGTTTACGAAAAATAGTGGTAATTATCACAGTAAATATTAATACTGTATATCCCTTTTGCAATAAATCCATAACAGAAATAAGTCATCATGAGGCCAGATTTGGAAAATATCAGATAAACTGATTAATATAAATATAAACCAGGATTACATAGTCAATTAAAGAGTCATACCAACCAATATAAGCAGAGAAAGGATTACTTTGCAAGATGATGGGGGAAACAAGAGTATAGATTAATTTTTTATTGCTAACATCCAGAAAAAATCATCAAAAGACTATATGGCGTCAGAACCATCCTTTAGAAAACCCTTTGTAATATGAATCAGAGTTTGAAATAGTTTATCATCCCAGGCTCATTTAGGGCTCTATTGCCTGAAATGATAGGCCTAAGGGGAGGGGGAAAATATCTTTGCGTTTTTTGTAATCCATGAAACATAGCTGTAACCGGATTTTGAGTAAGTAAAAAATAAAAATGTTACTTAAAAATGGCCCCCAATTTGAGGTCTCCCTAACATAATGTTTCCAATCAGAATTATTTTTCTATTTGTACACACATTAAACACATTGATTTGTCACTACACTGTCAACGGCTAGCTGAATTTAATCTGTGTACTTTCCTATTAAATAATGGAATATTTTCATTTGTAATTTCTAGTGATGAGCAAATAGGGAAATATTCGGATTCGGGAAAATCAGCACAAATAATTTCTACTATCCGTGTATTCGTACCGAATAACGAATCCAATGCAAGTCAATGGGAAAGCCGAATATTTTTCTGCTGGACCCAACAAACAGGGCTGGGGCGATGAGAAAAAAGCTGAAATGGATGGTAAAGAGCTAAAACTATATGGGAACAGCATGGAGAAGATGCCTGCATGCCTTTCTGACTCACATATGGCATCTGTGAATAATGTTGTCAGACTATTGCACCGGTTTTACCGACTTTTAAAAAGACCTATCAAACCAAACCAAAATTTTTCAAGGGAAAAGTAATAAGAAACATTTTTTCCTTCATAATTACATTTATATAATGCAAAATAAAAAAAAAAAAATAAATAACATACGCCCCTTTGGAATATGTTCACATCGAGCGTTTTGGCTTTAAGTTTTTCATTTAAAATTTGTAAGAGCTTTCAATCCTACATTTGGGAGGTCCCACCCTCATGCCAAATAGTTAGCAAGATAGTGGAATATATATGCGCCATCACTTTACAATGCTATTTCAAACATGCCCATTTGAATTTTGGGCTTTGCCTGCCACCACCACCATGTCCACTGCCATGTCATTATGCAGCCCTTGCTTATAATTTGCAGAGTGCCAACAGGTGTTGTGAAACCTGAGTTTGTGAAGGGCCCTTAGGGGGCCCTGTATCATACATTTAGGAGAGCTCTCACTCATATTTGGGAGGTCTCTCCCTCATGCCAAATAGTTAGCAAGAGAGTAGAATACATATTCCCCATCCCTTTACGCCATTTCAAACATGCCCATTTGAAATTAGGGCTTCGCCCACCACCACCATCACCGCGTCCACTGCCATATCATTTTGCAGCCCGCCCTTCACATTTTTAGGTCAGCAGGTGCTATGAAACCTGTGTTTTGTAAGTTAAACAGTTCAATTTTACCACTGGATCCCAATGGAACAAATGTCATAGCGGGTGAAGCCGCTGTAAGGTGAATATAATACCGGAGTTAGAGGAGCTGTGATGTCTGAAAATTGGATTCCACCAGAAACCAAAAGCATTAAAGTTAAATATTGAATAGAGTGTATGCAAGCTAGGCCCTGTATTGTTGTTAGTCTGTCATGCCTGAAAACCATGTCAGGGACATGCACAAGCATCACTTTACTTGGAAGTAGCCCCCTCAAATGAAAGAGATAGGACCAATCTGCACAAGCCTACGCAGTCCTTCTGGAAACTACACAACAGTCCAAAATGTATCTTTTGCATGGTTTTAAGCAACAATGAAGTAATTACAGGTTTTGTCCCAGAGAATGTTGAGGTCTGTCGAGTGTATTACTCAGGTGACAGGCAGTGCTGCAGAACTCAAGCAAAGGCCTTAGCGTGGAAATTACCAGGTTCCAGTATGTGTAATGCTGAGGCCTGAATAGGTCTGTGGAGTGTATTAACCCAGTCTCTTAGATGTGATTGAAATGTACATAAACTGGACAATACCGCACCACCTTTTTTTGCACTGACCCAAATGTAGAAAATGAAAGGGAAGCTACAGTTTAATTAAGAGATGGAAGTCTCATTTAGGAGCCTGGAAAAGGTCTTTGTCCAGCACTGTTCAATGTTAAGTGCTAAGGAATATGTATGCCCTATCTAACTAACAATTTCTGAACAGTCATATATGCTGACAAGGGGCAACTGAACACTGCACTGGGACAACAAACTGGATGTGGTTGCTGACTGTTATGTCTATGGACCTGCATGTTGTGGGAAGGAGGCATCAGTGCCTGCTTCCTAGACAGAAGATTAGTGACACAGGGGAAAGGCCAGTGATTTCACCCTCAGGCACAAATTTTGTACTCAGACATTCCGCCCACCTACTGGGGTGCTGCATATATGAGCAGTATATGGTGTATGCTAACAGAGGTATTATGTTGAATTTTCCTTTATAAAGGGATGTGTGGGTAAGATTTTCAAACTAGCAGCATATACAAAGCATGTTTCATTACTCATATTATTTTTCTGTGTTAGGCTGAAATCTGAAGAATTGTGTGGAGTATGTTAATGCATTCATGTACCAAAATGTTCAAGTGAAGAACCACAAATCAACATCAGGCAAAACAATAAAAAAAATTATAGTAATAGAATATATAGAGATTGAGAGTAGAAATTTGATCTTTGCACAATGAACAAAGGTTTCCAAAAAAATGATCAATGAGTCTGTATCATACACACTGAAAGACCCCATGATGGGGACATCACAATACATTTGCAGTTATTACAAGAGTTATTTTAAAAAAATTACAATTTTCTATTGGTTTAATAAATAGCATATTTTAATGTAGCAGTTGTGAGACTGGCGCAAAGCCTGCAGAAATACGCAAATGTCACTATTTACCTCTAAGTTTCCTGAGTCTGCTGTTGCCATGTGTAATAAAGCTCATATATTTAAAAAAATGCCACACATTGTTAGATATAGTGAATTTGCACCTAATACCTCTGTGAGGGTACTTGTCAAAAATAAAGCCAGGAAATTATTTTTTCATAAGCATAAAGCATTCAATATGAGAAAGGGTGATTTTAAGGGACATGGATGTGGTGGTGCCCTCCAAGGCAGTGCTACAGATCAGAACGTGCCTGGATCTTGTTCTAGCTTCCTGTCAAAATGTGGTCAGCATGCTACACCTCTGATGAACCCAGACAAGTTTGAGGATGTTGCGGATTGGATGGCAGACAAAGGCTCCTGTGTGTTGACAAGCAGCACCGTGAAGTTTTCCACATGGTCCAATGTCAGTAGCCAAGAGGCTGGGCCTCTGAATCCTCAACCTGGTTCCAGGAGACATATGACCCCAATGCTGACTACTCTGAGGAACTGTTTATTTTCCCTTGCAATTTGTCAGGCCTCTCAATGTGCACCATTTAAGAAGGTCATGAGGAGGTGGAGTGCAGTGATGCCCAAACATTTGAGCACCCACAGCTAGGAGAAGGCCACGTTGGGGAAGGTCAATTAATGTCTCAAGAGCTGGAGGATAATCATAATGCACAGTTGCCATCAGGTCAGCCTGATGAGGCCACTGATCTAACATGGCATGGTGGCACGCCTAGTAAGCACAACAGTGCAGACAGGGATGGATTTGTAACATGAAAACAGGCAAGAAGAGATAGTAGTTTGACCAGAGGGAGAATTTGGTAAACTATTCCACAGAGTCCCCCACACTCTGCTAGATAACAGGTCAAGGGTGTGTTGTTCCCCTATATGGCATTTTTTTTCTGAAATTCCTTCAGACAAAACAACTGTAATTTGCAGCATCTGCCAAACCAAGCAAAGAGGAGGCAAGAACAATGCCAATCTGAGAACCACCAGCATGCAAAAGTACCTAGCAGCCAAGCACCCCAGAAGGTGGGCGGAACGCCTGGGTACAAAATCTGTGTCTGATGTGAGATCACTTCCCTGTCCTGTGTTACAGCCTTCCCAATCTGTTGTCCATGAACATGTTGCACAGACACAACAGTCAGCAACCACATTCAGTTTGCTGACCTAGCGCAGAGTTCACTTGTCCCTGCCTCAGACATTTAACAGAAAACAAAAATATCCAACACAGGCCAAAACGCTAATCACCCACATTGCAAGATTGATAGCCCTGGATATGCTGCCGTTTCGACATATGGGAACTGAGTTTTTCTGCAACTTCTTGGTGGTGGAAGCCCCATGGTCCTCGATTCCCATTCAACGCTATTTTTCGGGTGTGCATACAGTTACATACAGTTTACATACAGTAAGCACGTGTTAAACAATATCAGCCGTGCTCTGGCAAACGCAGTCACAGGGAAGATCCACCTTACCACAGACACGTGGATGAGTTCTTGTGGACAGGGAGGCTAATTTCACTTATGGCACACTGGGTGAACCTGGTGGAGTCTGGGACAGAGTCAGGGGCTGGGTCATCACACATCTTACCCACACCAAGAATAGCAGTCCCCACTTCTATCAGGCTTTCAGTCTCCTTGTATTAAGGCCCCGTCTCACATAGCGAGATCGCTAGCGAGATCGCTGCTGAGTCACAAGTTTTGTGACGCAACAGCGACCTCCATAGCGATCTCGCTATGTGTGACACGTACCAGCGATCAGGCCCCTGCTGCGAGATCGCTGGTCGTGTCGGAATGGCCTGGACCTTTTTTTGGTCGTTGAGGCCCCGCTGACATTGCTGAATCGGTGTGTGTGACACCGATCCAGCGATGTCTTCACTGGTAACCAGGGTAAACATCGGGTTACTAAGCGCAGGGCCGCGCTTAGTAACCCGATGTTTACCCTGGTTACCAGCGTAAATGTAAAAAAAAACAAACAATACATACTCGCCTTCTGATGTCCGTCAGGTCCCTTGCCGTCTGCTTCCTGCTCTCACTGACTCCCGGCCGTACAGTGAGAAGTGAGAGCACAGCAGTGACGTCACCGCTGCGCTCTGCTCTCAGTGTACGGCGGCTCAGTCAGTCAGAGCAGGAAGCAGACGGCAAGGGACCTGGACACCGAAAGGCGAGTATGTACTGTTTGTTTTTTTTGGTAACCAGGGTAAACATCGGGTTACTAAGCGCGGCCCTGCGCTTAGTAACCCGATGTTTACCCTGGTTACCCGGGTGCTGCAGGGGGATTTCGGCATCGTTGAAGACAGTTTCAACGATGCCGAACTCGTTCCCCTGATCGTTGGTCGCTGGGGAGAGCGGTCTGTGTGACAGCTCCCCAGCGACCACACAGCGACTTACCAACGATCACGGCCAGGTCATATCGCTGGTCGTGATCGTTGGTAAATCGCTAAGTGAGACGGGGCCTTTACAGTTCCTGTCTCTTCACCTTTTCCTCAGTGGAACTAGCCTCCCCATCACTCCCCAGCTGGGAGGTCTGCAACACTGCCTTGGAGAAGCAGAAGCACGCTTTGCTGAAGCTCATCTGTTTAGGTGATAAAGTTCACAACACAGCCGAGCTGTTGAAAAGGATAAAAAAAGTACAATCAGTAGCTCTCCCCACTGAACCTCCAACCAGGTCTGGTTGTAAAGCTCGACAAGCTGGCAAACATGTTTCATGCATGGCCCACATGCTGAACTTGGTTGTAGAGCTTGCCAGTCCTATTTGGCAAGGTATGGCATGTCAGCGCACATTTCCAAAAGTCATCTCAGGCTTTCATCGGACTAGCTTTGCTGCAGCAGCACTTTAATTTGCCTCATCAATGACTGATTTGTGACCATCTCACACGTTGTAATTTGACCTTTCATAAAAATAAATATTTTTTTTTTTATATAGCAGCACTTTACATTTTCTAGGGGACTTGTACAGACTATAAAAGACATTACAGAATAGCAATAATCACATCAACAACAGATACCAAGAGGAATGAGGGCCCTACTCACAAGCTTACAATCTATCAGGAAATAGGGGAGACACAAAAGGTGGATGGTAACAATTTTTCATTGTTCTGACCAGCCATAATGTAACTAATCGAGTGTTCATGTAATGCTGCATGAACTGGTTACCATCAAAGGGTTACTAAATGCATAAAGTGTGTGAGAACATGAAACAAGGATACTGGTTATGAAGAAAATTTTGAAAGGGCAACACAGGGATAGTTAGATAAATGCGTTGAGGCGGTAAGTGGTTCATATGTTGGCAAGGCTTAGTGAGTAGCAGAGAGCAGTGTCTGAATTCCAGCTTCTCAATACCCATCAGAGAAACACTCAGCCCCCACACATAACAACTGCCAAGTGGTTGTGGATCACTGACATATGTGAGATTCTTCAAAACTTTGAGTACTGTGTTATGATCCGGTGGTAGGATCTCAAAACTGACCTGACACATATAACCAGAATGATAGGAATCTGTGCGGTCAGTACAAAAACTATCAAAAATAAACCACGCAGAGAATACAAGAACCCCCACACCGACTCACGATGTGAGGGGTGCCCTCTGCACCCCAGAACTAACCAGCAAGCAAAAAATCACATAAAAGCGAGCTGGACTAAACTCATCATATACTGAGAAACGTTTTCAAGGAAATAATGAGCAAAATGAACAAGCAAACTTAGCTTCTCCAGCAGGAGACTGGTCACAAGGAATATTCAGGAGAGCTCAGAATCAGGACTGAATACACCAACAGCAGGCAACAAATGAAGGTCCAGGTGAGTTAAATAGGCCCAGCATAGAAGGAAATGAAGCAGCTGAGCCCAGCCATATCGCTAAAGGCCACCAGAGGGAGCCCAAGAACAAACTCACACAGTACCACTCATGACCACAGGAGGGAGCCCGAGAACGGAATTCACAACAGTACCCCCCCTTGAGGAGGGGTCACCGAACCCTCACCAGAGCTCCCAGGCCGATCAGGACGAGCCAAATGAAAGGCACGAACCAAATCGGCCGCATGGACATCGGAGGCGACAACCCAGGAATTATCCTCCTGACCATAGCCCTTCCATTTAACTAAGTACTGAAGCTTCCATCTCGAAATACGAGAATCCAAGATCTTCTTCACCACATACTCCAACTCCCCCTCGACCAAGACAGGAGCAGGAGGATCAACAGAAGGGACCACAGGCACCACATATCTCCGCAACAATGACCTATGGAACACATTATGAATGGCAAACGATGTTGGGAGGTCCAAACGAAATGACACAGGGTTGAGGATTTCCAAAATCTTATAAGGACCGATGAAACGAGGCTTGAACTTAGGAGAGGAAACCTTCATCGGGACATAACGAGAAGACAACCACACCAAATCCCCCACACGAAGTCGGGGACGCACACAGCGACGGCGGTTAGCAAAGCGCTGAGCCTTCTCTTGGGACAACGTCAAATTGTCCACCACATGGTTCCAAATCTGCTGCAACCTATCCACCACAGAATCCACCCCAGGACAGTCAGAGGGTTCAACCTGACCCGAGGAAAAACGAGGATGAAAACCAGAATTGCAAAAGAAAGGTGAAACCAAAGTAGCAGAACTAGCCCGATTATTGAGGGCGAACTCAGCCAATGGCAAAAAAGTCACCCAATCATCCTGATCAGCAGAAACAAAACATCTCAAATAAGTTTCCAAGGTCTGATTAGTTCGTTCGGTTTGGCCATTCGTCTGAGGATGGAAGGCCGACGAAAAAGACAATTCAATGCCCATCTTAGCACAAAAGGACCGCCAAAATCTGGACACAAACTGGGATCCTCTGTCAGACACAATGTTCTCCGGAATACCATGCAAACGAACCACATTCTGAAAAAACAGTGGCACCAAATCGGAGGAGGAAGGCAGCTTAGGCAAAGGTACCAAATGGACCATTTTAGAAAAACGATCACAAACCACCCAGATGACAGACATCCTCTGAGAGACAGGAAGATCCGAAATAAAATCCATGGAAATATGCATCCAAGGCCTCTTCGGGACAGGCAAAGGCAAAAGCAATCCACTGGCACGAGAACAGCAAGGCTTGGCCCGAGCACAAATCCCACAGGACTGCACAAAGGAACGCACATCCCGCGACAAGGAAGGCCACCAAAAGGACCTCGCCACCAAATCCCTGGTACCAAAAATCCCAGGATGACCTGCCAACACCGAAGAATGAACCTCGGAAATAACTCTACTGGTCCATCTGTCCGGGACAAACAGTCTCTCCGGTGGACAACGGTCAGGTCTATTGGCCTGAAACTCCTGCAACACCCGTCGCAGATCAGGAGAGATGGCAGACAAAATCACCCCCTCTTTGAGGACACCAGTCGGTTCAGAAACTTCCGGGGAGTCAGGTACAAAACTCCTAGAAAGGGCATCAGCCTTCACGTTTTTCGAACCCGGAAGGTATGAAACCACGAAATTGAAACGAGAGAAAAACAGCGACCATCGAGCCTGTCTCGGATTCAACCGTTTGGCAGACTCGAGATAGGTCAAATTCTTGTGATCCGTCAAGACCACCACACGATGCTTGGCTCCCTCAAGCCAATGTCGCCACTCCTCAAATGCCCACTTCATTGCCAACAACTCACGATTACCAACATCATAATTCCGCTCGGCAGGCGAAAACTTTCTTGAAAAGAAAGCACATGGTCTCATCACAGAGCCATCAGAGCTTCTCTGCGACAAGACAGCCCCTGCTCCAATCTCAGAAGCATCAACCTCGACCTGAAAGGGAAGAGAGACATCGGGCTGGCGCAAGACAGGAGCCGAAGAAAATCGACGTTTCAGCTCCTGAAAGGCCTCCACGGCCGCAGGAGACCAATTCATCACATCAGAACCCTTCTTGGTCAAATCCGTCAAAGGCTTAACCACACTAGAAAAATTAGTGATGAAGCGACGGTAAAAATTAGCAAAACCCAAGAACTTCTGAAGACTCTTCACAGATGTAGGTTGAGTCCAGTCATAAATAGCCTGGACCTTGACTGGATCCATCTCAATAGTAGAAGGAGAAAAAATAAAGCCCAAAAAGGAAACCTTCTGGACTCCGAAGAGACATTTAGAGCCCTTCACAAACAGGGCATTGGCACGCAGGACCTGAAATACCATCCTGACCTACTTCACATGAGACTCCCAATCATCAGAAAAGACCAAAATATCATCCAGGTACACAATCATAAATCTATCCAGATATTATCGGAAGATGTCATGCATGAAGGACTGAAACACAGAGGGGGCATTAGAAAGCCCAAAAGGCATCACCAAGTACTCAAAATGGCCTTCGGGCGTATTAAATGCTGTTTTCCATTCATCGCCCTGCTTTATGCGCACAAGATTATACGCTCCTCGAAGATCTATCTTGGTGAACCAACTGGCTCCCTAATCCGGGCAAACAGATCGGACAACAGTGGCAAGGGGTACTGAAATTTGACCATGATGTTATTTAGAAGGCGATAATCTATACAGGGTCTCAGAGAACCATCCTTCTTGGCCACAAAAAAGAACCCCGCACCTCAAGGGGACGAGGACGGGCGAATATGCCCCTTCTCCAAGGACTCCTTTATATAACTCCGCATAGCGACATGTTCTGGTACAGATAAATTAAAAAGTCGTCCCTTAGGGAACTTATTACCAGGAATCAGATTTATAGCACGATCACAATCCCTATGAGGAGGTAGAGCACTAGATTTGGGCTCATCAAATACATCCTGGTAGTCCGACAAAAATTCAGGGACTTCAGAAGGAGTAGAAGAAGCAATTGACACCAAAGGAGCATCGCCATGAATTCCCTGGCAACCCCAACTTGACACAGACATTGCTTTCCAATCCAGGACTGGATTATGAGCCTGCAGCCATGGCAGACCCAACACGACAACATCATGCAAATTATGTAGCACAAGAAAGCGAATCACCTCCTAATGTGCAGGAGCCATGCACATGGTCACTTGGGTCCAGTACTGAGATTTATTCTTGGTCAATGGCGTAGCATCAATTCTCTTTAGTGGGATAGGGAACTGTAAAGGCTCCAAGATAAAACCACAGCGCCTGGCAAATGACAAATCCATCAAATTCAGGGCGGCACCTGAATCCACAAAAGCCATAACTGAGTAGGATGACAGAGAGCAAATCAAAGTAACAGACAAAATGAATTTAGGTTGTACAGTACCAATGGTGACAGACTTGGCGAACCTTTTTGTGCGCTTAGAACACTCTGAGATAACATGAGTAGAATCACCACAGTAAAAGCACAACCCATTCTGACGTCTGTGGTTTTGCCGTTCAACTCTGGTCAGAATCCTGTCGCATTGCATAGGCTCAGGTTTCTGCTCAGAAAATACCGCCAGATGGTGCACAGGTTTGCGCTCCCGCAGACACCGATCTATCTGAATGGCCAAAGACATAGACTCATTCAGACCCACAGGCGTGGGGAACCCCACCATAACATCTTTAAGGGCTTCAGAAAGACCCTTTCTGAAAATCGCCGCCAGGGCGCACTCATTCCATTGAGTGAGCACAGACCACTTCCTAAACTTCTGACAGTAAACCTCAGCTTCATCTTGACCCTGAGAGAGAGCCAGCAAAACCTTCTCTGCTTGGTCTACCAGATTAGGTTCCTCAAAAAGCACTCCAAGCACCAGAAAAAATGCATCCACATTTAGCAATGCAGGATCTCCTGGCGCCAGAGAGAATGCCCAATCTTGAGGGTCACCACGCAACAAAGAAATAACAATTTTAACTTGCTGAACAGAATCACCAGAGGAGCGAGGTCTCAGAGAAAGGAATAACTTACAATTATTCTTAAAGTTCAAAAACCTAGATCTATTTCTGGAGAACAGCTCAGGAATTGGTATTTTAGGCTCTGACATAGGACTGCGGACTACATAATCCTGAATGCCCTGTACCCTTGCAGTGAGATGATCCACACTAGAAGACAGACTCTGAATGTCCATATCTGCAGCTGAGTTCAGAACCACCCAGAGATTAAGGGGAGGAGAGAGACTAAACACAGTGCAGAGAAAAAAAAAATGACTTCAGGATTTCTCTTCTCCCTCTTCTGCTGCATTAACACTTTGCGGCCTGCTGTACTGTTATGATCCGGTGGTAGGATCTCAAAACTGACCTGACACATATAACCAGAATGATAGGAATCTGTGCGGTCAGTACAAAAACTATCAAAAATAAACCACGCAGAGAATACAAGAACCCCCACACCGACTCACGATGTGAGGGGTGCCCTCTGCACCCCAGAACTAACCAGCAAGCAAAAAATCACATAAAAGCGAGCTGGACTAAACTCATCATATACTGAGAAACGTTTTCAAGGAAATAATGAGCAAAATGAACAAGCAAACTTAGCTTCTCCAGCAGGAGACTGGTCACAAGGAATATTCAGGAGAGCTCAGAATCAGGACTGAATACACCGACAGCAGGCAACAAATGAAGGTCCAGGTGAGTTAAATAGGCCCAGCATAGAAGGAAATGAAGCAGCTGTGCCAAGCCATATCGCTAAAGGCCACCAGAGGGAGCCCAAGAACAAACTCACACAGTACCACTCATGACCACAGGAGGGAGCCCGAGAACGGAATTCACAACAGTACTGCACCAAAATGGTGAGCACTGATGATGCTATTATCAGCTTAACCATCCCGCAGCTCTTTCTATTAAAACATTCACTGCAGAATCTCAAAGAGGAAGCTTTGAATGCCGAGCACTTGTCTATCGAGCAAGAACTTACAGTGGCTGTTACCACACAACCCAGCCTTACACAATATTCTCAAGCCACACTGGGAGATGATGAGGAACAGGAGGAGGAGGAGGAGGAGGAGGAGAAACAGGAGATTTTGGTCTGCACTACACAGGGGACTCTCAATCTCAGCTTCATGCCTGTCCAGCATGGATGGCCAGAAGAGGAGTAGGAGGAAGAGAAGGCCATATGTTGTGAGGAGAAGAGGATGCTTAGTGTTCTTCATGCGCACCAGGTGCAACTCAAGGGTGGACTGTCCACCAACTGGACCATTTTCATGAAACCATCACATCAGCAAGAGCTATATGTGAGTGTAACTATGATGAGGAGGGAGAAGTTGAACAAGTGAAGGACTATTTAACTGACCATACCAGCATCCTTCCTGGTCCTTTTGTGCCCTTAACTATTGGTTGTCCAAACTACACATTTGGCCCGTCCTCTCCTTGCTTGCCATGGAGGCATGTGTGCTGTCTGAGCAGGGATTTAGTTCAGCTGTTGCAATCATAATGGATAGGTACAAACCGTTGTCAATGGAAAATGCAGACAGGCTGACTCTTCTAAAATTGAACAAGGGCTGGATTTCCTCTGACTTTGTAGGCCCTACAGATAAGAGCAACCTCATGTAAATGCAGGCCTAATGGTTTTTTTGCAAATTGTCTTAACATCCATTGATTAACCATCCAAACCCATTTTGTTCAGGCAATCTCCTCCTCCTGCTTCTGCAACAAGTACGTAGTGGTCTTGTATGCAAACCCCTTGTGGCTAATGTTTTGTACTTTGTGAAAATATGGCACATTGTGCAATGGTGAAACTTGTACTCCCTATCTATTCTTCTTGTAATAACAGGAAAGTGTATTGTGATTTCCCCATCAAGGCGTCTTTCAGCTGGTCTGATACAGACCACTTGTGTAACTTTTGGAAGACTTTGCTGCTAAATTGAGCGTTTGATTATCTCTGCCGGATTGCACCAGTCGCACAACTGCTATTTTTTAAACCAATAGAAAATTAAGATTTTTTTACGATCACCTTTCTGACACACTCCAAATGTGGAGTAATGAAGATTATTGCCACTGCTAAATTGTCACGTAACGTTACCTGTACCCAGATAGCACCAATTGCACAACTGCTAGATAAAGTTACACTATTTATTAAACCAATAGAAAATTATGGTTATTTATTAGATCGCCTTGTTGATAAACTCAAACAGTGGAGTAATGAAAATGATTGCCACTGCTAAATTGTCAAGTAAGAATATCTCTACCTGGATTGTGCCACAAGAATAACTGCTAGATAAAGATACATTATTTTTTACAACCAATAGAAGCTTAAGATTTTTTTTAAGATCGCCTTGCTGACATACTCCAAATGCAGACTAATAAAATTATTTCCACTGCTAAATTGTGACGTTTGATTATCTCTGCACAGATTATAGCAGTTGCACAACTGATAGATAAAAATATGCCACGATCAGTGTTTGCACCATATAAATCTGTTTTACCCCTTAGATGCTGCTGTCAATAGTGACTACATCATGTAAATAGTTAATGGAGATTGGGAACTTCCTCTTTATCCCCATCAGCACCCTGGGATCTTGATTGTGTGGTCCTGATGTTTGACATATCAATTTCTGGTCAAATAGAGGCCTTGGAGTCTGCCAGCTGTAGTTATCTGTTCAGAAATTAGAGACATTTAGGTGGTAAAAATACACTTCTTCATTCCTGTCATGTCACACTGCACTAATTCCTGAAAATCGCCTGAAGGGTAAATAAACTACTTGACAGCAGTTTTCAATATGTCAGGGGGTACTGCTTTTAAAATGGCAGCACTTTTTGGGGTTTTTCAATATGTAGGACCCCTAAAGTCACATCATACATGGATAGGTCCCTAAAAAAATACATTTTGAGAATTTCCTTGAAATAATGAGAAATTACTGCTCCATTGTTGAACCTCCTAAAATGCTAACAAAATAAAAGAACATTTTGCAAATTGTGCTTAATTAAAGCAGACATGAGGGAAATGTTATTTATTAATGTTTTTTGGGGTATGACTATCTACAGTGTGGGCTATTTATATGGATACGCCTAAATAAAATGTAAATGGTTGGTGATTAGTTTTGAGTGAATGTGCTCGCCACTGCTCATTACTCGCCGGAACATAGGGGTACTCGGGGTACTCGCCAAGCAGCGAGCATTTCTGGGATTATTTGGCGGTAACTGTTGTCTCCACGCAGAGTTTTTGGCGGACTATATAGACACAATCATGGTGCAGGGATTGTCTGCCAGGCCATAAAATGCCGCAGCCATCTTTGTTGTGGTCGTGCAGTGATTGGCTTGGCCGCACAGCATCATCCCGAGTATAAGAGACCTGGCGCCGCCCTGCTCGCCGCATTCTGTTCCTATTTCAGCGAGAGTAGGGAGAGCTGCTGCCGAGATAGGGTCAGAATCGTGGTTTTTAGAGTTAGTGCAGGTCTGCAACTCTTACATCCACAACTCCTCAGAAACCAAAAGTCCTTTTTAGGTCTAATTCGTGGGTCCCGATATTGCAGCGCTAGGAAGGCACGGCACGGCACGGCATATCCACATCAGTGCAAGGCCCGCAGGCACTGTATGTGCATCCATTGCTCCCACTGCATCCCTCCCAAAGCTCCATAACTGCCTGCTGCTGCAGCGTATATTTACTATATACCTATTTTTTTTTCAAAATAAATTCACCCCCCCCACAAAAGAATATACAGTCTGTTCTGTCAGACTGAGGGGGCTGTTGAAAAATCATAGTTTGTCAGGCATACGTAGCATAGTTGTGTGTGCTACCCTTGTGCCACTTTTTTTTTTTTGGTGTTTTAAATTCACCGAAAAAGGCCTCATATCTCTCTGTGCTCCAAGTTTTTGCATTGTAGGCCGGTGTACTTATTTTTGGGCTGTCTGATACTCAAATTCTATACAGCACTATTTAACATAAAAAAAATTCTAAGGCCACAGATTTGCTAGTGTGCTATTTCCATGACAGCCGTCATATATCTGCGTGCTCCAAGTTTGGTCATTGTAGGCGGGAGGACCACTTTTTTTGCTGTGTGTTACTGAAATTATATACAGCATTATTTAGCATACAATAATATAAACAGGCCACATATTTGCCAGTGTGGTATTTCCGTGAGAGTCCTGATATATCTGTGTGCTTTAAGTTTGGTCATTGTAGGCTGGAGGACCCCTTTTTTTGCTGTTTGTTACTGAAATTATATACAGCACTATTTTGCCTAAAAAAATATTACAAGGCCACATATTTGCCAGTGTGGTATTTCCGTAACAGCCTTCATATATCTGCGTGCTCCAAGTTTGGTCATTGTAGGCCGGAGGACCACTTTTTTTGCTGTGTGTTACTGAAATAATATACAGCACTATTTAGCATACATTAATATAAACAGGCCACAGATTTGCCAGTGTGGTATTTCTGTGAGAGCCCTCATATATCTCTGCTCCAAGTTTGGGCATTGTAGGCCGGTGTACTTATGTATTGGCTGTCTTATACTCAAATTATATATAGCACTATTTTGCATAAATTAACTTAAAAAAGGGCCCCAAAAATTGAATACAGTCTGTTAGGTCAGGCTGAGGCCTGCCTGGTGTTTGGGTTTGAAAAATCATAGATTTGCAGGCATACTGATCAGATATTATTTCACTACTAATAAAGACATTTGTGTTAAGCATTTGAAATAGTGCAGTAGTCCATTTAAAATGGATAAGGCAAGGGGCAAGGGACGGGGAAGTGGACGTGATGCTGATGGTGCATCCAGAGGACAAGGCCGTGGCCAAGGTGAAAGTGGGCAACAACAAAGGCCCCCACATGTTCTCGCTCGACCTTCCTGTCCCAGTTTCTAGGGGACCACAGCACACCACTATTGAAGCCAGAGCAGTGTGAAATGGTTGTTGGTTGGATAGCAGATAATGCTTTCAGTCACTTAGCCATCACCACAACCTTGTCTTCCACATGGTCAAGTCTGAGTAGCCGTGAGTGTGGCCAGGATATTCCTCACCCTGATCCTCCTTTCTCCCACCATGCCGAGTGCCCTGAGACAAATGATCCCACACTTGAACTTGAAGTGGGGAAAGATGAGATTGCATGTAGAGCTGCCCAAAGCTTTGACCAGCCCCGGTCACACGAAGGCGATGGTGGGAAAGTTTCACAAGAGGTGGACGATGATGAGATGCAATTGCCAGAAAGTCAGGAGGAAGAGCAGGGTGCAGATGTCGAAGCTGAGGTGGCGGATGACATAGTGACTGACCCAACCTGGCAGGAGGACATACATAGCGAGGACAGCAGCACAAATGGGGAAAAAGGCATATCACCCCAACAGGCAGGAAGCAGTGTGGTGGCCACAAACAGAAGGCATGCATCAGTTCCCAGTAACACCAATATGAGGGAAGTTTCCATTCCAACTGTTAGATCTTACCGAGTCTGGTTATTTTTTTAAAGACTCTGCCGATATCCCCAAACAGGCCATTTGCAGCACCTGCCATGTCTGCATCAGCAGGGGTAGCAAAACAACCAGCCTGACCACCACCAGCATGATCAGGCACATGCAAGCAAAGTAACCGCCTTGGTGGGCCGAACCCCAGGCTCCAGGACCACTGCCTGCTGGTCACACCACTGGTTCTTCCACTGTTTTGCATAGAAGTCAATCCCCAGTACACTGTGCATGTGAAGATGTCTCTAGCCCTGCACCTGTTGTGGCCCACAGTCAAGAAGCACCATCAGCAAGCACGTCTACATCCTTGTCCCAGCACAGCATTCAGTTGTCTATAACCCAGTCTGGAACGCAAGCGGAAATACCTCACCAATGCCCCACAGGCCACAGTCCTCAATTCTAATATTTCTCTTCTGCTTGCACTAGAAATGCTGCTTTTTAGGCTTGTTGAGACAGAAGCTTTCTGCAACCTGATGGCGGCGCCCGTCCCAAGGTACTCGGTCCCCAGTCACCACTATTTCTCCCAGAGTGCCGTACCGGCATTACACCAGCATGTGTCCCACAACACTACCCGTGCCCTCAACAATGCTGTTACAGGGAAAGTCCACCTAACCACGGACACGTGGACAAGTGCTTGTGGGCAGAGATTGTACATCTCAATGACGGCACACTGGGTTAACATAGTGGAAGCCGGGACCCAGTCGGACCTTGGGATGGAACACATCCTCCCCATGCCGAGGATTGCTGGCTGTACGTCATTCAGGGTTGCCCCAACAGTCTACAGCTCCTGCACCTCCTCCTCCTCTTCATCCTCCATCTCTGAAATCAACACATCAGTCAGAAGCTGGAAGCACTGCAGCACTGCCTGAGCCAAGTGGCAACAGGCTGTGCTGAAGCTAATCTGCCTAGGTGACAAACCACACAATGCAGAAGAGTTGTGGACAGCACTGAAACAGCAGTCAGATGTTTGGATGACACCGCTAAACCTACAGCCAGGCATGGTCATGTGTGACAATGGTCGTAACCTGGTGGCGACTCTGAGGCAAGGTGAGCTCACACATGTACCTTGCTTGGCCCATGTGCTTAACCTCGTGGTTCAACGTTTTCTGAAAAGCTACCCGGAGCTGCTGGATCTGCTAGTGAAAGTACGCCGTCTGTCTGCCCATTTTAGAAAGTCAGCTACAGCTTCAGCTGCCCTTGCCATGCTTCAGCAGCATTTCCAGCTCCCATCTCACCGACTGTTGTGTGATGTCCCCACGCTCTGGAACTCTACGCTGCATATGTTGGAAAGGATTTGTGAGCAGAAGAGGGCCGTTGTTGACTACCAACATCAACGAGGCCATCGAATTTCAGGTCAGACTCCACACATAAGACCTCAGGAGTGGACATGGATGTCAGACATATGTAACATCCTCCAAAATTTTGAGGACTTCACCAAGATGGTGAGCGGCGATGACGCCATAATTAGCATCACAATCCCGCTTCTCAGCATTCTGAAAATCTCTCTGCTCACAATCAAAGAGGATGCATTGCAGGCAGAGCATGAGGACATGGAGCAAGGAAACATACAGGGGAATTATACTCAGCCCAGCCTCATGTCTTCTCAACGTGGATTGGTAGGCAAAGAGGAGGAGGAAGAACAGGAGCTACTTTCATGCTCTATAGATGGTACTACAAACACATCTGTATTAGCTTCTGTTCACCGGGGGTGGCCTGAGGAAAGGGAGGAGGAGGAGGAGCAGGAGGACAGCATGGTCGGTCATCCTGTTGGTGAGGACATGGAAGTCTTTCCTGTTAGCAGTCTGGCACGCATGGCTGACTTTATGTTGTGCTGCATTTCACGTGACCCTCGGATTATCAAAATTTTGGGTGACACTCATTACTGGTTGGTGACACTTCTAGACCCACGCTACAAGGAGAACTTTCAATCTCTTCTGCCTGAGGCAGAGAGGTGTACTAAAATGTTGCAGTACCAGAGTGCCCTTGTAGCAGAATTATTTAGAAAATTCCTATGTGACAACGCTGGCAGCAGACAACAGAGTTTGTTGTACAACCAAGGAGACCAAGCGAGAGAGACAGAAGTACAATTCAGCTGCGGCAGGGAAACAATGGCCCAGTTCTGGGACAGTTTTCTCAGACCCTCCCATTGTGGCGGCACAGAGGCAAGGGGTGCTGGCACAGAGGCAAGGGGTGCTGTCACAAGAAGTGCAATGTTTGTGAAGATGGTGAGGGAGTACCTTGCAGATCGTACAAACATCCTCCATGATTCCTCTGTGCCTTTTAATTATTGGGTATCCAAGCTGGACACATGGCATGAACTGGCTCTCTACGCCTTGGAGGTCCTGGCCTGCCCTGCTGCTAGCTTTCTGTCAGAGCGGGTTTTTAGTGCCGCTGGTGGTATTATCACAGATAAACGCATCTGCCTGTCAACTGGAAATGCTGACAGGCTGACTCTTATAAAAATGAACAAGGCCTGGATTGGGAAAGACTTCTGTACACCACCAAGTGAAACCAGCGAAACATAACCTGAAATACAATCTCTCTTTTGGGGAGTTGTATTCTCATGCACATCTTCACAACCACACATGGGTATACGTTTCCACATTTGGTCTGTTTGTTGTTCTTCTGCTACATATCCTCATCATCCAGAACCACAAGATGACCAGGGTGAACGTGCTCTGTACTGTTATAGGCTGGTGATTTTTGGGCACGGGGGCTGTGAAGGCACTATTTTATTTTGTAAAAACAGGAC
The DNA here is from genome assembly GCF_051348905.1 of Ranitomeya variabilis. NCBI lineage: Eukaryota > Metazoa > Chordata > Amphibia > Anura > Dendrobatidae > Ranitomeya > Ranitomeya variabilis. Next base: position 666,483,530 of record NC_135233.1, on the reverse strand, counting down.
CCCACATTGGGGAATTGAGCATTACATTACATTGGGCCTACTTCTTAAGTCTGTCTCCTGCAATGTGTCCTTTAACTGCCACTAGATGACCAGGGTGCATGTGCTCAGTACTGTTATAGGCCGGTGAATTTTGGGCAAGTGGGCTGTGATGGCAATATATTTTTAAGTCCATAAAGGACAACACATTGGGGAATTGGGCATGACATTTCTTTGGGCCTACTTCTTAACTCGGTATCCTGCAATCTGTCCTGTACCTGCCACTAGATCACCAGTGTCAATGTACTCTGTACGGTGCATTTTGGCCAAGGGGGCTGTGATGGCACTATTTTAATCAGTCCAAAAAGGACACCACATTGGGGAATTGGGCATGGCATTCCATTCGCCCTATTTCTTAACTCAGTCTCCTGCAATCTGTCTTGTACCTGCCACTAGATCACCAGGGTGAACGTACTCTATATGGTGCATTTTGGCCAAGGGGGCTGTCATGCCACTCTTTTATTTAAAAAAAAAAGGATTTTACATTGGGGAATTGGGCATGACATTACTTTGGGCCTACTTCTTAACTCGGTCTCCTGCAAACTGTCCTGTTCCTGCCAGTAGATCACCAGGGTGAACGTGGTCTGTACGGGGCATTTTGGGCTAGGGGGCTGTGATGGCACTATTTTAATCAGTCCAAAAAGAACCTCACATTGGGGAATTGGGCATGGCATTCCATTGGGCCTACTTCTTAACCTTGTCTTTTGAAATGTCTCTTGTTTAACTGCCACTAGATCACCAGGGTGAACGTGCTTTGTACTGTTATAGGCCGGTGAAGTTTGGTCAAGGGGGGCTGTGATGGCACTAGTCTGTAGTGCTGTACCCCACATTGGTGAAACCAAATCCTTGTTGGCAAACACTTCATAACATTTGTGTACCTTAAAGAGCTCATTTGAAAAGCTCCTTTTTGTGTTGCCTGGTTGCTAACATTGGACACAATACACTTCATATAAATTTCATAAAGCAATGATGTTACTTTACCTCAGTAGTTCATTAAAAATATAGCTTTGTTCACTATATTAGTTTCTCTCCTTAACTTTGTCTGCCTCAAATTTACAAAATGGAGAATATACAAATGTCAATTTGTAAAAAAAGATTGAAATACTGTATACGAATGAATTCAGACAATTACATAGATGCATTTCTTGTAAAACATTTAAAAATGTGACAGACAATGCTCATAGTGACACAATCTTGATAAATGTTTGCTTATTCACTTCACAAAAAGTTATAAGCCTCTATATGTTTGCTTAGCAAATAGATAATGGCTGCACTCAATTTTATTGTGCTAAGGTAAGGAAATGTGCAATATATGAAATGTGAACAGCATAATGGCTTGTGAAATTTATGAAAAAACACATGAGATTTTTAGCACAAGATTTGGCCAAAAGTTGTGAGCCCATCCACCAAACGTCAAGGTAATCTCAAAACGGATGGGTAACTAACCTGTCTGCCTAGTGTGAACACTTACCTATGGCTAATAACACGGTAAAGCCTGCATTTATAGGGGAGGTTAGAACCAACTGTGTTTGGATGTAATTAAAATCACAGCATGGTGAAGGGCGGGGCGTTCAAGTCAGAAAAAGCAATACATAGTAAATATGGAAAAACTGACTGAACAGCCATCTAGTCTGAACTGGTGCATAACCAAAAAGTCTTACATAGCAAATAGATAATGGCTGCACTCAATTTTATTGTGCTAAGGCAAGGAAATGTGCAATATATGAAATGTGAACAGCATAATGGCTTGTGAAATTTATGAAAAAACACATGAGATTTTTAGCACAAGATTTTGCCAAAAGTTGTGAGCCCATCCACCAAACGTCAAGGTAATCTCAAAACGGATGGGTAACTAACCTGTCTGCCTAGTGTGAACACTTACCTATGGCTAATAACACGGTAAAGCCTGCATTTATAGGGGAGGTTAGAACCAACTGTGTTTGGATGTAATTAAAATCACAGCATGGTGAAGGGCGGGGCGTTCAAGTCAGAAAAAGCAATACATAGTAAATATGGAAAAACTGACTGAACAGCCATCTAGTCTGAACTGGTGCATAACCAAAAAGTCTTACATAGCAAATAGATAATGGCTGCACTCAATTTTATTGTGCTAAGGCAAGGAAATGTGCAATATATGAAATGTGAACAGCATAATGGCTTGTGAAATTTATGAAAAAACACATGAGATTTTTAGCACAAGATTTGGCCAAAAGTTGTGAGCCCATCCACCAAACGTCAAGGTAATCTCAAAACGGATGGGTAACTAACCTGTCTGCCTAGTGTGAACACTTATCTATGGCTAATAACACGGTAAAGCCTGCATTTATAGGGGAGGTTAGAACCAACTGTGTTTGGATGTAATTAAAATCACAGCATGGTAAAGGGCGGGGCGTTCAAGTCAGAAAAAGCAATACATAGTAAATATGGAAAAACTGACTGAACAGCCATCTAGTCTGAACTGGTGCATAACCAAAAAGTCTTACATAGCAAATAGATAATGGCTGCACTCAATTTTATTGTGCTAAGGCAAGGAAAGGTGCAATATATGAAATGTGAACAGCATAATGGCTTGTGAAATTTATGAAAAAAACACATGAGATTTTTAGCACAAGATTTGGCCAAAAGTTGTGAGCCCATCCACCAAACGTTAAGGTAATCTCAAAACGGATGGGTAACTGTTGTGAATTAGACTTTTTGGCTCCCTCTTGTGGTTACTAGTGATATGACTCTGGGATTGTCTTTCCTCAGTTTGGCACCCACCTGGGTCGTTAGTCCAGGGGAGTTGCTATATAAGCTTCCTGGATCCTTAGTCCAGTGCCTGGCATCGTTGTAATCAGATCCTTTCTGTTTGCTCATGTCTGCTGGTCCGGGTTCGTGCAAAATTAAGCTAAGTCCTGCTTCTTTGTTTTTTGGTTATTTGCTTGCTCTCATTTTTGTCCAGCTTGTACTATGTGATTCCTGACCTTGCTGGAAGCTCTAGGGGGCTGGTGTTCGCCCCCCTGGGCCGTTAGACGGTTCGGGGGTTCTTGAATATCCAGCGTGGATATTTTGATAGGGTTTTTGCTGACCATATAAGTCATCTTACTATATTCTGCTATTAGCTAGTGGGCCTCTCTTTGCTAAATACCTAGCTCATTCTTACGTTTGTCTTTTCCTCTTACCTCACCGTTATTATTTGTTGGGGGCTTGTATCCAACTTTTGGGGTCTTTTCTCTGGAGGCAAGAAAGGTCTTTCTTTTCCCTTCTAGGGGTAGTTAGTTCTCCGGCTGGCGCGAGACGTCTAGAACCAACGTAGGCACGTTCCCCGGCTGCTGCTATTTGTGGTGCTAGGATTAGTTATATGGTCAGCTCAGTTACCACTTCCCTATGAGCTGGTTTTTTGTGTTTGCAGACTTAGTAATTATTTCTGAGACCCTCTGCCATTGGGGTCATAACAGTATGCCAGGCCAACATTGAATGTTTAATGCATTGCCGAAGTGGGATTATAAGAAAGGAAATTCTGAGTTTTTTTTTTTTTTCCTCTCTTCCTCCCCTTTACCTCTGAGTGGCTTGTGCTTGCTGCAGACATGAATGTCCAGACCTTGATTACAAGTGTAGACCAGCTTGCTGCTCGTGTGCAGGGCATACAAGATTTTGTTACCAGTAGTCCAATGTCTGTACCTAAAATACCTATTCCTGAACTGTTTTCTGGAGACCGATTTAAGTTTAGGAATTTCAGGAATAATTGTAAATTGTTTCTATCTCTGAGACCCCGTTCATCTGGAGATTCAGCTCAGCAAGTTAAAATTGTTATCTCTTTTTTACGGGGCGACCCTCAGGATTGGGCTTTCTCGCTAGCGCCAGGAGATCCGGCATTGGCAAATATTGATGCGTTTTTTCTGGCGTTCGGATTGCTTTACGAGGAACCCAATCTTGAAGTTCAGGCAGAAAAAGCCTTGCTGGCTATGTCTCAGGGCCAGGATGAAGCTGAAGTGTATTGCCAAAAATTTCGGAAATGGTCCGTGCTTACTCAGTGGAATGAGTGTGCTCTGGCCGCAAATTTCAGAAATGGCCTTTCTGAAGCCATTAAGAATGTGATGGTGGGTTTCCCCATTCCTATAAGTCTGAATGATTCCATGGCGCTGGCTATTCAAATTGACCGGCGTTTGCGGGAGCGCAAAACCGCTAATCCTCTGGTGGTGTTGTCTGAACAAACACCTGATTTAATGCAATGTGATAGAATTCAGAATAGAAATGAGCGGAAAAATCATAGACGTCAGAATGGGTTGTGTTTTTACTGTGGTGATTCTACACATGTTATATCAGCATGCTCTAAACGCCTTACAAGGGTTGTTAGTCCTGTCGCCATTGGTAATTTGCAACCTAAATTTATTTTGTCTGTGACTTTAATTTGCTCATTGTCTTCTTACCCTGTTATGGCGTTTGTGGATTCAGGTGCTGCCCTGAGTCTTATGGATCTGTCATTTGCCAAGCGCTGTGGTTTTGTTCTTGAACCGTTGGTAAATCCTATTCCTCTTAGAGGTATTGATGCTACGCCATTGGCGGAAAATAAACCGCAGTTTTGGACGCAGGTAACCATGTGCATGACTCCTGAACATCGGGAGGTGATTCGTTTTCTTGTTCTGCATAAAATGCATGATTTGGTCGTTTTGGGTCTGCCATGGTTACAGACCCACAATCCAGTCTTGGATTGGAAGGCAATGTCTGTGTCAAGTTGGGGCTGTCAGGGAATTCATGCTGATTCCCCGCCGGTGTCTATTGCTTCCTCTACTCCTTCGGAAGTTCCTGAGTATTTGTCTGATTATCAGGATGTATTCAGCGAGTCCAGGTCCAGTGCTCTGCCTCCTCATAGGGACTGTGACTGCGCCATAAATTTGATTCCAGGTAGTAAATTTCCTAAGGGAAGACTATTTAATCTGTCTGTACCTGAGCATGTCGCAATGCGTTCGTATATCAAGGAGTCTCTGGAGAAGGGGCATATCCGTCCATCCTCTTCCCCTCTTGGTGCGGGATTCTTTTTTGTGGCCAAGAAGGATGGATCTTTGAGACCTTGTATTGACTATCGGCTTCTGAATAAAATCACTGTTAAATTTCAGTATCCTTTGCCTCTGTTGTCGGACTTGTTTGCCCGGATTAAAGGTGCCAAGTGGTTCACCAAGATAGATCTTCGTGGTGCGTACAACCTTGTGCGCATTAAGCAAGGAGATGAATGGAAGACAGCATTTAATACGCCCGAAGGTCATTTTGAGTACTTGGTGATGCCTTTTGGGCTCTCTAATGCTCCCTCAGTGTTTCAGTCCTTTATGCATGATGTTTTCCGGAAGTATCTGGATAAATTTATGATTGTTTATCTGGATGATATTCTGGTTTTCTCTGAAGATTGGGACTCACATGTGGAGCAGGTCAGGATGGTGTTTTAGGTTTTGCGTGAGAATGCTTTGTTTGTTAAGGGCTCAAAGTGTCTCTTTGGAGTACAGAAGGTTCCCTTTTTGGGGTTTATTTTTTCCCCTTCTGCTGTGGAGATGGACCCAGTCAAGGTCCGAGCTATTCATGATTGGACTCAACCCACGTCAGTTAAGAGTCTTCAGAAGTTCTTGGGTTTTGCTAACTTCTACCGTCGTTTTATCGCTAATTTTTCTAGCGTTGTTAAACCTTTGACGGATATGACCAAGAAAGGTTCTGATGTGGCTAACTGGGCTCCTGCAGCCGTGGAGGCGTTCCAAGAGTTGAAGCGCCAGTTTACTTTGGCGCCTGTTTTGTGCCAGCCTGATGTCTCACTTCCCTTTCAGGTCGAAGTGGATGCTTCTGAGATTGGGGCAGGGGCCGTTTTGTCGCAGAGAGGCCCTGGTTGCTCGGTAATGAGACCATGTGCTTTCTTCTCTAGGAAGTTTTCACCTGCTGAGCGGAATTATGATGTTGGCAATCGGGAGTTGCTGGCCATGAAGTGGGCATTTGAGGAGTGGCGTCATTGGCTCGAGGGTGCTAAGCATCGTGTCGTGGTCTTGACTGATCACAAAAATTTGATGTATCTCGAGTCTGCTAAACGCCTGAATCCTAGACAGGCCCGCTGGTCATTGTTTTTCTCCCGTTTTGACTTTGTGGTCTCGTATTTACCAGGTTCAAAGAATGTGAAGGCTGATGCTCTTTCAAGGAGCTTTGTGCCTGACTCTCCTGGAGTCGCAGAACCAGTTGGTATTCTTAAAGAGGGAGTTATCTTGTCGGCCATTTCTCCTGATTTGCGACGTGTGTTGCAGAGATTTCAGGCTGGTAGACCTGACTCTTGTCCACCTGACAGACTGTTTGTTCCTGATAAGTGGACCAGCAGAGTCATTTCCGAGGTTCATTCCTCGGTGTTGGCAGGGCTTCCGGGAATTTTTGGCACCAGAGATCTGGTGGCTAGGTCCTTTTGGTGGCCTTCCTTGTCACGGGATGTGCGGTCATTTGTGCAGTCCTGTGGGACTTGTGCTCGAGCTAAGTCTTGCTGTTCTCGTGCCAGGGGGTTGCTCTTGCCCTTGCCTGTCCCGAAGAGGCCTTGGACACACATTTCCATGGATTTCATTTCAGATCTCCCGGTGTCTCAGGGCATGTCTGTCATCTGGGTGGTGTGTGATCGCTTTTCTAAAATGGTCCATTTGGTGCCTTTGCCTAAGCTGCCTTCCTCTTCCGATCTGGTTCCTGTGTTCTTTCAGAATGTGGTTCGTTTACATGGCATTCCTGAGAATATTGTGTCTGACAGAGGATCCCAGTTTGTTTCCAGGTTCTGGCGATCCTTTTGTGCTAGGATGGGCATTGATTTGTCGTTTTCGTCTGCCTTTCATCCTCAGACTAATGGACAAACGGAGCGAACTAATCAGACTCTGGAGGCTTATTTGAGGTGTTTTGTTTCGGCAGATCAGGATGATTGGGTGAACTTCTTGCCGTTGGCTGAGTTTGCCCTTAATAATCGGGCTAGTTCCGCTACTTTGGTTTCGCCATTTTTCTACAACTCTGGTTTCCACCCTCGTTTTTCCTCGGGACATGTGGAGCCTTCTGACTGTCCTGGGGTAGATTCTGTGGTGGATAGGTTGCAGCAGATCTGGAATCATGTGGTGGACAACTTAAAGTTGTCACAGGAGAAGGCTCAGCGTTTTGCCAACCGCCGCCGCGGTATGGGTCCCCGACTTCGTGTTGGGGATTTGGTATGGCTGTCTTCTCGATTTGTTCCGATGAAGGTCTCCTCTCCTAAATTTAAGCCTCGCTTCATCGGTCCTTACAAGATATTGGAAATCCTTAATCCTGTGTCCTTTCGCTTGGATCTTCCGGTGTCGTTTGCCATTCACAATGTGTTCCATAGGTCTTTGTTGCGGCGGTACGTTGTACCTGTGGTTCCTTCTGTTGAGCCTCCTGCTCCGGTGTTGGTTGAGGGCGAGTTGGAGTACGTGGTGGAGAAGATCTTGGATTCTCGTCTCTCCAGACGGAGGCTTCAGTATCTGGTCAAGTGGAAGGGCTATGGTCAGGAGGATAATTCCTGGGTGGTTGCCTCTGATGTGCATGCGGCCGATTTAGTTTGTGCCTTTCACGCAGCTCATCCTGATCGCCCTGGTGGTCTTGGTGAGGGTTCGGTGACCCCTCCTTAAGGGGGGGGGGTACTGTTGTGAATTAGACTTTTTGGCTCCCTCTTGTGGTTACTAGTGATATGACTCTGGGATTGTCTTTCCTCAGTTTGGCACCCACCTGGGTCGTTAGTCCAGGGGAGTTGCTATATAAGCTTCCTGGATCCTTAGTCCAGTGCCTGGCATCGTTGTAATCAGATCCTTTCTGTTTGCTCCTGTCTGCTGGTCCGGGTTCGTGCAAAATTAAGCTAAGTCCTGCTTCTTTGTTTTTTGGTTATTTGCTTGCTCTCATTTTTGTCCAGCTTGTACTATGTGATTCCTGACCTTGCTGGAAGCTCTAGGGGGCTGGTGTTCTCCCCCCCGGGCCGTTAGATGGTTCGGGGGTTCTTGAATATCCAGCGTGGATATCTTGATAGGGTTTTTGATGACCATATAAGTCATCTTACTATATTCTGCTATTAGCTAGAGGGCCTCTCTTTGCTAAATACCTAGCTCATTCTTACGTTTGTCTTTTCCTCTTACCTCACTGTTATTATTTGTTGGGGGCTTGTATCCAACTTTTGGGGTCTTTTCTCTGGAGGCAAGAAAGGTCTTTCTTTTCCCTTCTAGGGGTAGTTAGTTCTCCGGCTGGCGCAAGACGTCTAGAACCAACGTAGGCACGTTCCCCGGCTGCTGCTATTTGTGGTGCTAGGATTAGATATATGGTCAGCTCAGTTACCACTGCCCTATGAGCTGGTTTTTTGTGTTTGCAGACTTAGTAATTATTTCTGAGACCCTCTGCCATTGGGGTCATAACAGGTAACTAACCTGTCTGCCTAGTGTGAACACTTACCTATGGCTAATAACACGGTAAAGCCTGCATTTATAGGGGAGGTTAGAACCAACTGTGTTTGGATGTAATTAAAATCACAGCATGGTGAAGGGCGGGGCGTTCAAGTCAGAAAAAGCAATACATAGTAAATATGGAAAAACTGACTGAACAGCCATCTAGTCTGAGCTGGTGCATAACCAAAAAGTCTAACATAGCAAATAGATAATGGCTGCACTCAATTTTATTGTGCTAAGGCAAGGAAATGTGCAATATATGAAATGTGAACAGCAGAATGGCTTGTGAAATTTATGAAAAAACACATGAGATTTTTAGCACAAGATTTGGCCAAAAGTTGTCAGCCCATCCACCAAACGTCAAGGTAATCTCAAAACGGATGGGTAACTAACCTGTCTGCCTAGTGTGAACACTTACCTATGGCTAATAACACGGTAAAGCCTGCATTTATAGGGGAGGTTAGAACCAACTGTGTTTGGATGTAATTAAAATCACAGCATGGTGAAGGGTGGGGCGTTCAAGTCAGAAAAAGCAATACATAGTAAATATGGAAAAACTGACTGAACAGCCATCTAGTCTGAACTGGTGCATAACCAAAAAGTCTTACATAGCAAATAGATAATGGCTGCACTCAATTTTATTGTGCTAAGGCAAGGAAAGGTGCAATATATGAAATGTGAACAGCATAATGGCTTGTGAAATTTATGAAAAAACACATGAGATTTTTAGCACAAGATTTGGCCAAAAGTTGTGAGCCCATCCACCAAACGTCAAGGTAATCTCAAAACGGATGGGTAACTAACCTGTCTGCCTAGTGTGAACACTTACCTATGGCTAATAACACGGTAAAGCCTGCATTTATAGGGGAGGTTAGAACCAACTGTGTTTGGATGTAATTAAAATCACAGCATGGTGAAGGGCGGGGCGTTCAAGTCAGAAAAAGCAATACATAGTAAATATGGAAAAACTGACTGAACAGCCATCTAGTCTGAACTGGTGCATAACCAAAAAGTCTTACATAGCAAATAGATAATGGCTGCACTCAATTTTATTGTGCTACGGCAAGGAAATGTGCAATATATGAAATGTGAACAGCATAATGGCTTGTGAAATTTATGAAAAAACACATGAGAAAGTTAGCACAAGATTTGGCCAAAAGTTGTGAGCCCATCCAACAAACGTCAAGGTAATCTCAAAACGGATGGGTAACTAACCTGTCTGCCTAGTGTGAACACTTACCTATGTGTCATGTTCTCAATGGCAAGAGAACATAGCATCAGCATACATAGGAACTAGCTCTTGGAAGATGGGAACTGAGCTGACCATGAACTAAACCTAACACACAACTAGCAGTGGCCGGGTAGCATGCCTACGTTGATTCTAGATGCCCAGCACCAGCCGGAGGACTAAATAATGCTAGCAGAGGAAAATATTAGTCCTAGCTCACCTCTAGAGAAATACCCCGAAAGGAGACAGAGGCCCCCCACATGTATTGGCGGTGAATTAAGATGAAATAACAAACGTAGTATGAAAATAGGTTTAGCAAATTTGAGGTCCACTTACTACATAGCAGAAGACAGAAAGGACACTTTCATGGTCAGCTGAAAACCCTATCAAAACACCATCCAGAGATTACTTTAAAACTCTGGCATTAACTCATAACACCAGAGTGGCAATTCCTGTTCACAAGAGCTTTCCAGACACAGTAACGAAACTACAGCTGTGAACTGGAACAAAAATGCAAAAACAAACATGGACAAGAGTCCAACTTATCTAGTAGTTGTCTAGGAGCAGGAACAAGCACAGAGAGGCTTCTGATAACATTGTTGACCAGCAAGCAACTAACAGAGCAGCAAGGTTATATAGCGACTCCCACATCTTGATGGGAACAGGTGAACAGAGAAGATGAAGACACAGTTCAATTCCACCAGTAGCCACCGGGGGAGCCCAGAATCCAAATTCACAACAGTACCCCCCCCTCAAGGAGGGGGCACCGAACCCTCACCAGAACCACCAGGGCGATCAGGATGGGCCCTATGAAAGGCACGAACCAAATCAGAGGCATGAACATCAGATGCATTCACCCAAGAATTATCCTCCTGGCCGTATCCCTTCCACTTGACCAGATACTGGAGTCTCCGTCTGGAAACACGAGAGTCTAAGATTTTCTCCACAACGTACTCCAACTCACCCTCAACCAACACCGGAGCAGGAGGCTCAACGGAAGGCACAACCGGTACCTCATACCTGCGCAATAATGACCGATGAAAAACGTTATGAATAGAAAAGGATGCAGGGAGGTCCAAACGGAAGGAAACAGGGTTAAGAATTTCCAATATCTTATACGGGCCGATGAACCGAGGCTTAAACTTAGGAGAAGAGACCCTCATAGGGACAAAACGAGAAGACAACCACACCAAGTCCCCAACACAAAGCCGAGGACCAACACGACGGTGGCGGTTGGCAAAAAGCTGAGTCTTCTCCTGGGACAACCTCAAATTGTCCACCACCTGCTCCCATATCTGATGCAATCTCTCCACCACAGCATCCACTCCAGGACAATCCGAAGATTCCACCTGACCAGAGGAAAATCGAGGATGAAACCCCGAATTACAGAAAAACGGGGACACCAAAGTGGCAGAGCTGGCCCGATTATTGAGAGCGAACTCTGCCAATGGCAAAAAAGCAACCCAATCATCCTGGTCAGCAGACACAAAACACCTCAGATATGTCTCCAGGGTCTGATTAGTCCGCTCGGTCTGGCCATTCGTCTGAGGATGGAAAGCGGACGAAAAAGATAAATCTATGCCCATCCTAGCACAGAATGCCCTCCAAAATCTAGACACGAATTGGGTCCCTCTGTCAGAAATGATATTCTCAGGAATACCATGCAAACGAACAACATTTTGAAAAAACAGAGGAACCAACTCGGAAGAAGAAGGCAACTTGGGCAGAGGAACCAAATGGACCATCTTAGAGAAACGGTCACACACCACCCAGATAACAGACATCTTCTGAGAAACAGGCAGATCTGAAATAAAATCCATCGAGATGTGCGTCCAAGGCCTCTTAGGAATAGGCAAGGGCAACAATAATCCACTAGCCCGAGAACAACAAGGCTTGGCCCGAGCACAAACGTCACAAGACTGCACAAAGCCTCGCACATCTCGTGACAGGGAAGGCCACCAGAAGGACCTTGCCACCAAATCCCTGGTACCAAAAATGCCAGGATGACCTGCCAACGCAGAAGAATGAACCTCAGAGATGACTCTACTGGTCCAATCATCAGGAACAAACAGTTTATCAGGTGGGCAACGATCCGGTCTATCCGCCTGAAACTCCTGCAAGGCCCGCCGCAGGTCTGGAGAAACGGCTGACAATACCACTCCATCCTTAAGGATACCTGTGTGCTCAGAGTTACCAGGCGAGTCAGGCTCAAAACTCCTAGAAAGGGCATCCGCCTTAACATTCTTAGAACCCGGTAGGTATGACACCACAAAATTAAACCGAGAGAAAAATAATGACCAGCGCGCCTGTCTAGGATTCAGGCGCCTGGCAGTCTCAAGATAAATCAAATTTTTGTGGTCAGTCAATACCACCACCTGATGTCTGGCCCCCTCAAGCCAATGGCGCCACTCCTCAAAAGCCCACTTCATGGCCAAAAGCTCTCGATTCCCAACATCAAAATTCCGCTCAGCGGGCGAAAATTTACGGGAAAAGAAGGCACAAGGCCTCATCACGGAGCAGTCAGAACTTTTCTGCGACAACACTGCCCCAGCTCCGATCTCCGAAGCGTCGACCTCAACCTGAAAAGGTAGAGCAACATCAGGCTGACGCAACACAGGGGCAGAGGAAAAACGGCGCTTAAGCTCCCGAAAGGCCTCCACAGCGTCAGGGGACCAATCAGCAACATCAGCACCCTTCTTAGTCAAATCGGTCAATGGCTTAGCACTATCCGAAAAACCAGCAATAAATCGACGATAAAAGTTAGCAAAGCCCAAAAATTTCTGAAGACTCTTAAGAGAAGAGGGCTGCGTCCAATCACAAATAGCTTGAACTTTGACAGGATCCATTTCAATGGAAGAGGGAGAAAAAATATATCCCAAAAAGGAAATCCTCTGTACCCCAAAAACACACTTAGAACCCTTCACACACAAAGAATTAGACCGCAAAAGCTGGAAAACCCTCCTGACTTGCTGGACATGAGAGTCCCAGTCATCCGAAAAAATCAAAATATCATCCAGATACACAATCATAAATTTATCCAAATAATCGCGAAAAATATCATGCATAAAGGACTGGAAAACTGACGGAGCATTTGAAAGACCAAAAGGCATCACTAAATACTCAAAGTGGCCCTCGGGCGTATTAAATGCGGTCTTCCACTCATCCCCCTGCCTGATTCGCACCAAATTATACGCCCCACGAAGGTCAATCTTAGAGAACCACTTGGCCCCCTTTATGCGAGCAAACAAATCAGTCAGCAACGGCAATGGGTATTGATATTTAACAGTGATTTTGTTCAAAAGCCGATAATCGATACATGGTCTCAAAGAGCCGTCTTTTTTTGACACAAAGAAAAAACCGGCTCCTAAGGGAGATGACGATGGACGAATATGTCCCTTTTCCAAGGACTCCTTTATATATTCTCGCATAGCAGCATGTTCAGGCACAGACAGATTAAACAAACGACCCTTTGGGTATTTACTACCCGGGATTAAATCTATGGCACAATCGCACTCTCGGTGCGGAGGTAACGAACCAAGCTTGGATTCTTCAAAGACGTCACGATAGTCAGACAGGAACTCAGGAATTTCAGAGGGAATAGATGATGAAATGGAAACCACAGGTACATCCCCATGAGCCCCCTTACATCCCCCGCTCAACACAGACATAGCTCTCCAGTCGAGGACTGGGTTGTGAGATTGCAGCCAAGGCAATCCTAGCACCAAATCATCATGTAGATTATACAGCACCAGAAAGCGAATAATCTCCTGGTGATCCGGATTAATACGCATAGTTACTTGTGTCCAGTATTGTGGTTTATTATTAGCCAATGGGGTGGAGTCAATCCCCTTCAGAGGAATAGGAGTCTCCAAAGGCTCTAAATCATACCCACAGCGTTTGGCAAAGGACCAATCCATAAGACTCAAAGCGGCGCCAGAGTCGACATAGGCGTCCGTGGTAATAGATGACAAAGAGCAAATCAGGGTCACAGATAGAATAAACTTAGACGGTAAGGTGCAAATGGAAACAGATTTATCAAGCTTTTTAGTGCGCTTAGAGCATGCTGATATAACATGAGTAGAATCACCACAATAGAAACACAACCCATTTTTCCGTCTAAAATTCTGCCGCTCGCTTCGGGACAGAATTCTATCACACTGCATACTCTCTGGCGACTTCTCAGTGGACACCGCCAGATGGTGCACTGGTTTGCGCTCCCGCAAACGCCTATCGATCTGAATAGCCATTGTCATGGACTCATTCAGACCCGCAGGCACAGGGAACCCCACCATAACATCCTTAATGGCATCAGAGAGACCCTCTCTGAAAGTCGCCGCCAGGGCGCACTAATTCCACTGAGTAAGCACTGACCATTTACGGAATCTTTGGCAGTAAATTTCCGCTTCATCTTGCCCCTGAGATAGGGACATCAAAGTTTTTTCTGCCTGAAGCTCCAAATGAGGTTCGTCATAAAGCAACCCCAAGGCCAGAAAAAACGCATCCACATTGAGCAACGCAGGATCCCCTGGTGTCAATGAGAAAGCCCAGTCTTGAGGGTCGCCCCGGAGCAAGGAAATCACAATCCTGACCTGCTGTGCAGGATCTCCGGCAGAGCGAAATTTCAGGGACAAAAATAATTTGCAATTATTTCGAAAATTCTGAAACCCAGATCTATTCCCCGAGAAAAATTCCGGCAAAGGAATTCTCGGCTCAGATACAGGTGCATGACAAACAAAGTCTTGCAAATTTTGTACCTTCGTGGCGAGATTATTCAAACCTGCAGTTACACTCTGAAGATCCATTACAAACAGGTGGACACAGAGCCATTCAAAGATTAGAAGGAGAAAAAAAAAAAAAAAAAAAAATCTCAGCAGACTTCTTATTTCTCTCCTTTCTCAGCCAAGGATTTTAACCCTTTAGTGGCCGGTCAAACTGTCATGTTCTCAATGGCAAGAGAACATAGCATCAGCATATATAGGAACTAGCTCTTGGAAGATGGGAACTGAGCTGACCATGAACTAAACCTAACACACAACTAGCAGTGGCCGGGTAGCATGCCTACGTTGATTCTAGATGCCCAGCACCAGCCGGAGGACTAAATAATGCTAGCAGAGGAAAATATTAGTCCTAGCTCACCTCTAGAGAAATACCCCGAAAGGAGACAGAGGCCCCCCACATGTATTGGCGGTGAATTAAGATGAAATAACAAACGTAGTATGAAAATAGGTTTAGCAAATTTGAGGTCCACTTACTACATAGCAGAAGACAGAAAGGACACTTTCATGGTCAGCTGAAAACCCTATCAAAACACCATCCAGAGATTACTTTAAAACTCTGGCATTAACTCATAACACCAGAGTGGCAATTCCTGTTCACAAGAGCTTTCCAGACACAGTAACGAAACTACAGCTGTGAACTGGAACAAAAATGCAAAAACAAACATGGACAAGAGTCCAACTTATCTAGTAGTTGTCTAGGAGCAGGAACAAGCACAGAGAGGCTTCTGATAACATTGTTGACCGGCAAGCAACTAACAGAGCAGCAAGGTTATATAGCGACTCCCACATCTTGATGGGAACAGGTGAACAGAGAAGATGAAGACACAGTTCAATTCCACCAGTAGCCACCGGGGGAGCCCAGAATCCAAATTCACAACACCTATGGCTAATAAAACGGTAAAGCCTGCATTTATAGGTTTTGAGATTACCTTGACGTTTGGTGGATGGGCTCACAACTTTTGGCAAAATCTTGTGCTAAAAATCTCATGTGTTTTTTCATAAATTTCACAAGCCATTATGCTGTTCACATTTCATATATTGCACATTTCCTTGCCTTAGCACAATAAAATTGAGTGCAGCCATTATCTATTTGCTATAAAAGACTTTTTGGTTATGCACCAGTTCAGACTAGATGGCTGTTCAGTCAGTTTTTCCATATTTACTATGTATTGCTTTTTCTGACTTGAACGCCCCGCCCTTCACCATGCTGTGATTTTAATTACATCCAAACACAGTTGGTTCTAACCTCCCCTATAAATGCAGGCTTTACCGTGTTATTAGCCATAGGTAAGTGTTCACACTAGGCAGACGGGTTAGTTACCCATCCGTTTTGAGATTACCTTGACGTTTGGTGGATGGGCTCACAACTTTTGGCAAAATCTTGTGCTAAAAATCTCATGTGTTTTTTCATAAATTTCACAAGCCATTATGCTGTTCACATTTCATATATTGCACATTTCCTTGCCTTAGCACAATAAAATTGAGTGCAGCCATTATCTATTTGCTATGTAAGACTTTTTGGTTATGCACCAGTTCAGACTAGATGGCTGTTCAGTCAGTTTTTCCATATTTTCTATATGTTTGCTGTTTGTCTTTGTAAAACATTAAGGTTTACTGAAACTCTGCCTGTGGTAGTGTGATCTAAATCCCTGTGGCTTCATTTTTCTAGGGGTTTATGGCCCCTAGTCTGATGACTCCATAATATCTCAGTTTCATCCAACCTTGAAAAGTGGCCACTTGAAGGTGTGGGTGAAACTATAGTTACTACATAGTGTTATTCACTATATAAGACCAGAGAAACATGATTAAGACAGATGCCAAAATTGGGGTACGTGTACATGTAAAGTGTAGCTGATACCTGCATAATTGGGGATGTCCATGCAGTGTAGGTAATCTCCCAGGGGTTCTCTGTCTTGGGGTTGATTCTCTGAGATTCCAGACGGATGATGTTTAAAAGCCTCTTGGTGATGATTTAAGTATACTGTATGTGGTTAATCTTCATATATATGTAATCACTATATTTATTTAATTCTTATATGTACTTATTAACCTGTGTATAACTGTACGCACCCACACTATTCAATCATACTATTCCTTGAATTTTGTAGTTTGCAATAAAATTGCCTTGTATTGCAAGCATTAGCATTTTTTAAAGCCGTATCTGAACCTTAGTGTTAAAAACATGTCAAATAAAATTGCCAAATTCTCCTGCAAATAATTAGGCAAAGAGGGAACCATCATACCATTAAAAAATGCAAGTGAATTTTCCTGGACCCATCCAGTATGTGGGTTCCAAGGCCTAATGGGGTGCATATGACTGACTATGCAGCAGGGCTGGCCTTGGTGCCAATGTGTAAAACAAAGGTGTACAGGAGTACAAAATGCATATTGTGAAGTGGATTTTCCTGGGCCCATCTAGTATGTGGGTTCCAATTCTTAATGGGGTGCATTGTTGTGAATTCCATTCTCGGACTCCCTCCTGTGGTCATGAATGGTACTTTGGTTAGTTCTGCTCTTGGGCTCCCTCTGGTGGCTTCGAGCGGAACTGCTGGTCACTAGGTTGGCTTTATCAGCTGCTCTCGTTATGTTGCTATGCTGGCTTCCTTATTTAACTCCACTCAGATCGTTACCTGATGCCAGCTGTCAATGTATCAGAATTGGTTCAGATCTCTCTTGGACTTCTCTGAGGACCTGTCTACTCCAGCAGAAGCTAAGTCCTTGGTAGTTCATTTGTTGTTACTGCTGCCTGAATATATTTCTTAGCACTGCTAAATTCTAGTCCAGCTTGCTATCATGATGTTTCCTTGCTAGCTGGAAGCTCTGGGGTGCAGTGTTGCACCTCCACACCGTGAGTCGGTGCGGGGGTCTTTTTGCATACTCTGCGTGGTTTTGTAGTTTTTTTATGCTGACCGCATAGTATTCTTTTCTATCCTCTGACTACTTAGTAAGTCTGGCCTCCTATGCTAAAACCTGTTTCATTCCTGTGTTTGTGACTTTCCTCTTAACTCACAGTCAATATATGTGGGGGGCTGCCTTTACCTTTGGGGAATTTCTCTGAGGCAAGGTTAGGCTTCTATTTCTATCTTTAGGGGTAGTTAGCTCTTAGGCTGTGAAGAGGCGTCTAGGGAGAGTTAGGTACGCTCCACGGCTATTTCTAGTGTGTGCGATAGGAGTAGAGTTTGCGGTCAGCAGAGTTCCCACTTCCCCAGAGCTAGTTCCGTTTTTTTGAGTTTACTCATCAGGTCATTCCAGGTGCTCCTAACCACCAGGTCCATAACAGTACAGCTGGCCCATAAAGTGTTAATGCATCTCAAAAGAGGGATAAGAAAAGTTCAGAACCCATTTTTTTTCTTTGCAGTGTGTCTTGTCTCTCTTTTCCCCTTAACCCCTGGGTGGTTCAGGACACAGGTGTAGATATGGATATTCAAGGTCTGTCCTCTTGTGTGGATCATCTCACTGCAAGGGTACAAAGCATTCAAGATTATGTAGTTCAGAATCCGATGTTAGAGCCTAGAATTCCAATTCCTGATTTGTTTTCTGGGGATAGATCTAAGTTTCTGCATTTCAAAAATAATTGTAAACTGTTTCTTGCTTTGAAACCCCGCTCCTCTGGTGACCCCATTCAGCAAGTGAAAATTATTATTTCTTTGTTGCGTGGTGACCCTCAAGACTGGGCATTCTCCCTTGCGCCAGGAGATCCTGCATTGCTTAATGTAGATGCGTTTTTTCTGGCGCTTGGATTGCTTTATGACGAACCGAATTCAGTGGATCAGGCAGAGAAAATTTTGCTAGCTTTGTGTCAGGGTCAGGATGAAGCGGAGATATATTGTCAGAAGTTTAGAAAATGGTCTGTGCTTACTCAATGGAATGAGTGTGCCCTGGCAGCAATTTTTAGAAAGGGTCTTTCTGAAGCCCTTAAGGATGTTATGGTGGGATTCCCCACGCCTGCTGGTCTGAATGAGTCAATGTCCTTGGCCATCCAAATTGATCGGCGTTTGCGCGAGCGCAAAATTGTGCACAGTTTGGCGGTGTCCTCTGAGCAGAGGCCTGAGCTTATGCAATGTGATAGAACTTTGACCAGAACTGAACGGCAAGAACACAGACGTCAGAATAGGCTGTGTTTTTACTGTGGTGACCCCACTCATGCTATCTCCGATTGTCCTAAGCGCACTAAGCGGTTCGCTAGGTCTGTCACCATTGGTACTGTACAGCCTAAATTTCTTTTGTCTGTTACTCTGATTTGATCTTTGTCATCCTACTCGGTTATGGCATTTGTGGATTCAGGTGCTGCTCTGAATTTGATGGACATGGAGTTTGCCAGGCGCTGTGGTTTTTTCTTGGAGCCTTTGCAGTATCCTATTCCATTAAGGGGAATTGATGCCACGCCGTTGGCCAAGAATAAACCTCAGTACTGGACTCAGTTGACCAAGTGCATGGCTCCTGCACATCGGGAAGATGTTCGCTTTTTGGTGTTGCATAATTTGCATGATGTGGTCGTGTTGGGTTTGCCATGGCTACAGGTTCATAATCCAGTATTGGATTGGAAATCAATGTCTGTGTCTAGTTGGGGTTGTCAAGGGGTACATGGCGGTGTTCCATTGGTGTCAATTTCTGCTTCCACTCCTTCTGAAGTCCCTGAGTTTCTGTCGGATTACCAGGATGTATTTGATGAGCCCAAATCCAGTGTCCTGCCCCCTCATAGGGATTGTGATTGTGCAATTAATTTGATTCCTGGTAGTAAGTTTCCTAAGGGCCAACTTTTCAATTTATCCGTGCCAGAGCACGCCGCTATGCAGACTTATGTGAAGGAGTCCTTGGAGAAAGGGCATATTCGCCCGTCTTCATCACTGTTGGGAGCAGGGTTCTTTTTTGTGGCCAAGAAGGATGGTTCTCTGAGACCCTGTATAGATTACCGCCTTCTCAATAAAATCACGGTCAAATTTCAGTACCCTTTGCCTCTGCTGTCTGATTTGTTTGCTCGGATTAAGGGGGCTAGTTGGTTCACCAAGATAGATCTTCGAGGGGCGTACAACCTTGTGCGTATTAAACAGGGTGATGAATGGAAAACAGCATTTAATACGCCCGAGGGCCATTTTGAGTACCTGGTAATGCCATTCGGGCTTTCAAATGCTCCATCTGTGTTTCAGTCCTTTATGCATGACATCTTCTGAAAGTATCTGGATAGATTCATGATTGTATATTTGGATGATATTTTGGTCTTTTCGG
The DNA here is from genome assembly GCF_051348905.1 of Ranitomeya variabilis. Classification (NCBI taxonomy): domain Eukaryota; kingdom Metazoa; phylum Chordata; class Amphibia; order Anura; family Dendrobatidae; genus Ranitomeya; species Ranitomeya variabilis. Next base: position 666,463,845 of record NC_135233.1, on the reverse strand, counting down.
ATGATTGGGAGTCTCATGTGAAACAGGTCAGAATGGTATTCCAGGTCCTTCGTGCTAATTTCTTGTTTGTGAAGGGGTCTAAATGTCTCTTCGGAGTTCAGAAGGTTTCCTTTTTGGGCTTCATTTTTTCCCCTTCTACTATCGAGATGGATCCTGTTAAAGTTCAGGCCATTTATGATTGGACTCAACCTACATCTGTGAAGAGCCTCCAGAAATTCCTGGGCTTTGCTAATTTTTACCGTCGCTTCATCGCTAATTTTTCTAGTGTGGTTAAACCTTTGACTGATTTGACAAAGAAAGGTTCTGATGTGGTGAATTGGTCCTCTGCGGCCGTTGAGGCTTTTCAGGAGCTGAAATGTCATTTTTCTTCGGCCCCTGTGTTGCGTCAGCCAGATGTTTCGCTCCTTTTTCAGGTCGAGGTTGATGCTTCTGAGATTGGAGCAGGGGCTGTTTTGTCTCAAAGAAGTTCTGATGGCTCTGTGATGAAGCCATGTGCCTTCTTTTCTAGAAAGTTTTCGCCTGCTGAGTGTAATTATGATGTTGGCAATTGGGAGCTGCTGGCTATGAATTGGGCATTTGAGGAGTGGCGACATTGGCTTGAGGGAGCCAAGCACCACGTGGTGGTCTTGACGGATCACAAAAATCTGACTTATCTCGAGTCTGCCAAGCGTTTGAATCCTAGACAAGCTCGATGGTCGCTGTTTTTCTCCCGTTTCGATTTTGTGGTCTCATACCTTCCAGGTTCTAAGAATGTGAAGGCGGATGCCCTTTCTAGGAGTTTTGTGCCTGATTCTCCGGGAATTCCTGAGCCGGCTGGTATTCTCAAAAAGGGGGTAATTCTGTCTGCCATCTCCCCTGATTTGCGGCGGGTGCTGCAGGAGTTTCAGGCTGATAGACCTGACCGTTGTCCAGCGGAGAAATTGTTCGTCCCTGATAGATGGACTAGCAGAGTTATTTCTGAGGTTCATTGCTCAGTGTTGGCTGGTCATCCTGGGATTTTTGGTACCAGAGATTTGGTGGCTAGGTCTTTTTGGTGGCCGACCTTGTCACGGGATGTGCGTTCTTTTGTGCAGTCCTGTGGGACTTGTGCTCGGGCTAAGCCCTGCTGTTCTCGTGCCAGTGGGTTGCTTTTGCCCTTGCCAGTCCTGAAAAGGCCTTGGACGCATGTTTCAATGGATTTTGTTTCAGATCTTCCTATCTCTCAAAGGATGTCTGTCATCTGGGTGGTTTGTGATCACTTTTCTAAGATGGTCCATTTGGTACCTTTGCCTAAAATACCTTCTTCCTCTGATTTGGTGCCATTATTTTTTCAACATGTGGTTCGTTTGCATGGCGTTCCGGAGAACATTGTGTCGGACAGAGGTTCCCAGTTTGTCTCTAGGTTTTGGCGGTCCTTTTGTGCTAAGATGGGCATTGATTTGTCTTTTTCTTCGGCTTTCCATCCTCAAACAAATGGCCAAACCGAACGAACCAACCAGACTTTGGAAACCTATCTGAGATGCTTTGTTTCTGCTGATCAGGATGATTGGGTGACCTTCTTGCCATTGGCTGAGTTCGCCCTTAATAATTGGGCTAGTTCGGCTACTTTGGTTTCGCCTTTTTTTTGCAATTCCGGTTTTCATCCTCGTTTTTCTTCGGGGCAGGTTGAGCCTTCTGACTGTCCTGGTGTGGATTCTGTGGTGGACAGGTTGCAACAAATTTGGACTCACGTAGTGGACAATCTGACGTTGTCCCAGGAGAAGGCTCAACGTTTCGCTAACCGCCATCGTTGTGTTGGTCCCCGACTTCGTGTTGGGGATTTGGTTTGGTTGTCCTCTCATTATGTTCCTATGAAGGTCTCTTCTCCTGAGTTCAAGCCTCGTTTCATTGGTCCTTATAAGATTTCTGAAATTCTCAACCCTGTGTCATTTTGTTTGGTCCTTCCAGCTTCTTTTGCCATCCATAATGTGTTCCATAGGTCGTTGTTGCGGAGGTACGTGGCGCCTATGGTTCCCTCCGTTGATCCTCCTGCTCCGGTGTTGGTTGAGGGGGAGTTGGAGTATGTGGTGGAAAAGATTTTGGATTCTCGTATTTCGAGACGGAAGCTTCAGTACCTGGTTAAGTGGAAGGGCTATGGTCAGGAGGATAATTCCTGGGTTGTTGCCTCCGATGTCCATGCTGCCGATTTAGTTCGTGCCTTTCATTTGGCTCATCCTGATCAGCCTGGGGGCCCTGGTGAGGGTTCAGTGACCCCTCCTCAAGGGGGGGTACTGTTGTGAATTCCGTTCTCGGACTCCCTCCTGTGGTCATGAATGGTACTTTGGATAGTTCTGCTCTTGGGCTCCCTCTGGTGGCTTCGAGCGGAACTGCTGGTCACTAGGTTGGCTTTATCAGCTGCTCTCGTTATGTTGCTATGCTGGCTTCCTTATTTAATTCCACTCAGATCGTTACCTGATGCCAGCTGTCAATGTATCAGAATTGGTTCAGATCTCTCTTGGACTTCTCTGAGGACCTGTCTACTCCAGCAGAAGCTAAGTCCCTGCTAGTTCATTTGTTGTTACTGCTGTGTTGTGAATTTGCTTTTTGCTCCCTCTAGTGGTTACTAGTTTTTTGACTCTGGTTTTTCTGTCATTCCTTTTATCCGCACCTGGGTCGTTAGTTAGGGGTGTTGCTATATAAGCTCCCTAGACCTTCAGTTCAATGCCTGGCAACGTAGTTATCAGAGCTAGTCTGCTGTGCTCTTGTCTACTGATCCTGGTTCCAGTTATATCAGCTAAGTCTGCCTTTTGCTTTTTGCTATTTGTTTTGGTTTTGTATTTTTGTCCAGCTTGTTCCAAATCTATATCCTGACCTTTGCTGGAAGCTCTAGGGGGCTGGTGTTCTCCCCCCGGACCGTTAGACGGTTCGGGGGTTCTTGAATTTCCAGTGTGGATTTTGATAGGGTTTTTGTTGACCATATAAGTTACCTTTCTTTATTCTGCTATCAGTAAGCGGGCCTCTCTGTGCTAAACCTGGTTCATTTCTGTGTTTGTCATTTCCTCTTACCTCACCGTTATTATTTGTGGGGGGCTTCTATCCAGCTTTGGGGTCCCCTTCTCTGGAGGCAAGAAAGGTCTTTTGTTTTCCTCTACTAGGGGTAGCTAGATTCTCCGGCTGGAGCGTGTCATCTAGAATCAACGTAGGAATGATCCCCGGCTACTTCTAGTGTTGGCGTTAGGAGTAGATATATGGTCAACCCAGTTACCATTGCCCTATGAGCTGGATTTTTGTATTCTGCAGACTTCCACGTACCTCTGAGACCCTCGCCATTGGGGTCATAACAGTTTGCCAGGCCAGTATTAAATGTTTAATGCGTTGCAGAAGAGGGATTATAAGAAAGAAGATTCTGAGTTTTTTTTTTTTTTTTCTTTCTTCTTCCCCTTTACCTCAGAGTGGCTATGCTTGCTGCAGACATGAATGTCCAGACCTTGATTACAAGTGTGGACCAGCTGGCTACTCGTGTGCAGGGCATACAAGACTATGTTATCAGAAATCCTAGGTCAGAACCTAAAATACCGATTCCTGAACTGTTTTCCGGAGACAGGTTTAAGTTTAGGAATTTTGTGAATAATTGTAAATTGTTTTTGTCCCTGAGACCCTGTTCATCTGGAGACTCTGCTCAGCAAGTAAAAATAGTTATTTCGTTCTTACGGGGCGACCCTCAGGATTGGGCTTTTTCGCTGGCGCCAGGAGATCCGGCATTGGCTGATATTGATGCGTTTTTTCTGGCGCTCGGTTTACTTTATGAGGAACCCAATCTTGAGATTCAGGCAGAAAAGACCTTGCTGGCTATGTCTCAGGGGCAGGACGAGGCTGAAGTGTATTGCCAAAAATTTCGGAAATGGTCCGTGCTGACACATTGGAACGAGTGTGCACTGGCCGCTAATTTTAGAAATGGCCTATCTGAAGCCATTAAGAATGTTATGGTGGGTTTTCCCATTCCCACAGGTCTCAATGATACTATGGCACTGGCTATTCAAATTGACCGGCGGTTGCGGGAGCGCAAAACCGCAAATTCCCTCATGGTGTTGTCTGAACAGACACCTAATTCGGTGCAATGTGATAGAAAAACCGCAAATTCCCTCATGGTGTTGTCTGAACAGACACCTGATTTAATGCAATGTGATAGAATCCTGACTAGAAATGAGCGGAAAATTCATAGACGCCGGAATGGCTTGTGCTACTACTGTGGTGATTCTACACATGTTATCTCAGCATGCTCTAAACGTATAGCTAAGGTTGTTAGTCCTGTCACCGTTGGTAATTTGCAACCTAAATTTATTCTGTCTGTAACTTTGATTTGCTCACTGTCGTCTTATCCTGTCATGGCGTTTGTAGATTCAGGTGCTGCCCTGGGTCTTATGGATCTGTCATTTGCTAAGCACTGTGGTTTTACTCTTGAACCATTAGAAAATCCTATTCCTCTTAGGGGTATTGATGCTACGCCATTGGCAGCAAATAAACCGCAGTATTGGACACAGGTTATCATGTGCATGACTCCTGAACACCGCGAGGTGATACGTTTCCTGGTTTTACATAAAATGCATGATTTGGTTGTTTTAGGGCTGCCATGGTTACAGACCCATAATCCAGTCCTGGACTGGAAGGCTATGTCAGTCTCAAGTTGGGGCTGTCGTGGTATTCATGGGGATTCCCTGCCTGTGTCTATTGCTTCTTCTACGCCTTCGGAAGTTCCGGAGTATTTGTCTGATTATCAGGATGTCTTCAGTGAGTCTGAGTCCAGTGCACTGCCTCCTCATAGGGACTGTGACTGTGCTATAGATTTGATCCCAGGCAGTAAGTTTCCTAAGGGAAGACTGTTTAATCTGTCGGTACCTGAACATACCGCTATGCGTTCATATATCAGGGAGTCTCTGGAGAAAGGACATATTCGTCCGTCTTCTTCCCCCCTTGGTGCGGGATTCTTTTTTGTGGCAAAAAAGGACGGATCTTTGAGACCTTGTATTGATTATCGGCTTTTAAATAAGATCACTGTCAAATTTCAGTATCCTTTACCGCTGTTGTCTGACTTGTTTGCCCGGATTAAAGGTGCCAAGTGGTTCACCAAGATAGACCTTCGTGGTGCGTACAACCTTGTGCGCATTAAGCAAGGTGATGAATGGAAAACCGCATTCAATACGCCCGAAGGTCATTTTGAGTACTTGGTGATGCCTTTTGGGCTCTCCAATGCGCCTTCAGTTTTTCAGTCCTTTATGCATGACATTTTCCGGAAGTATCTGGATAAATTTTTGATTGTTTATCTGGATGATATTTTGTTTTTTTCTGATGATTGGGATTCGCATGTGGAGCAGGTCAGGTTGGTCTTTAAAATTTTGCGTGAAAATTCTTTGTTTGTCAAGGGCTCAAAGTGTCTCTTTGGTGTACAGAAGGTTCCCTTTTTGGGGTTCATTTTTTCCCCTTCTGCTGTGGAGATGGACCCAGTCAAGGTCCGAGCTATTCTTGATTGGACTCAGCCCTCGTCGGTTAAGAGTCTTCAGAAGTTCTTGGGTTTCGCTAACTTCTACCGTCGTTTTATCGCTAATTTTTCTAGCATTGTGAAACCGTTGACGGATATGACCAAGAAGGGCTCCGATGTAGCTAACTGGGCTCCTGCTGCCGTGGAGGCTTTCCAGGAGTTGAAGCGCCGGTTTACTTCGGCGCCTGTTTTGTGCCAGCCCGATGTCTCACTTCCCTTTCAGGTTGAGGTGGATGCTTCAGAGATTGGAGCAGGGGCCGTTTTGTCGCAGAGAGGCCCTGGTTGCTCTGTTATGAAACCTTGTGCCTTTTTCTCCAGGAAGTTTTCGCCTGCCGAGCGAAATTATGATGTGGGCAATCGGGAGTTGTTGGCCATGAAATGGGCATTTGAGGAGTGGCGTCATTGGCTCGAGGGTGCTAAGCATCGTGTGGTGGTCTTGACTGATCACAAAAATCTGATGTATCTCGAGTCTGCTAAACGCCTTAATCCGAGACAGGCCCGCTGGTCATTGTTTTTCTCCCGCTTTGATTTTGTTGTCTCGTATTTACCAGGTTCAAAGAATGTGAAGGCCGATGCTCTTTCTAGGAGCTTTGTGCCTGATGCTCCTGGAGTCGCTGATCCTGTTGGTATTCTTAAAGATGGAGTTATCTTGTCAGCTATTTCTCCGGATCTGCGACGTGTGTTGCAGAGATTTCAGGCTGATAGGCCTGAGTCTTGTCCACCTGACAGACTGTTTGTCCCGGATAAATGGACCAGCAGAGTCATTTCCGAGGTTCATTCCTCGGTGTTGGCAGGTCACCCGGGAATTTTTGGCACCAGAGATCTGGTGGCCAGGTCCTTTTGGTGGCCTTCCTTGTCAAGGGATGTGCGGTCATTTGTGCAGTCCTGTGGGACTTGTGCTCGAGCTAAGCCTTGCTGTTCTCGTGCCAGCGGTTTGCTCTTGCCCTTGCCTGTCCCGAAGAGACCTTGGACACATATCTCCATGGATTTCATTTCTGATCTTCCGCTATCTCAGGGCATGTCCGTTATCTGGGTGATATGTGATCGCTTCTCCAAGATGGTCCATTTGGTTCCTTTGCCTAAGCTGCCTTCCTCTTCCGATCTGGTTCCTGTGTTTTTCCAGAACGTGGTTCGTTTGCACGGCATCCCTGAGAATATTGTGTCAGACAGAGGATCCCAGTTCGTTTCTAGGTTCTGGAGATCCTTTTGTAGTAGGATGGGCATTGATTTGTCGTTTTCGTCTGCTTTCCATCCTCAGACTAATGGACAGACGGAGCGAACCAATCAGACTTTGGAGGCTTATTTGAGGTGTTTTGTCTCTGCTGATCAGGACGATTGGGTGACATTCTTGCCGTTGGCTGAGTTTGCCCTTAATAATCGGGCTAGTTCCGCCACCTTGGTTTCGCCTTTTTTCTGCAACTCTGGTTTCCATCCTCGCTTTTCTTCGGGTCATGTGGAGCCTTCTGACTGTCCTGGGGTGGATTCTGTGGTAGATAGGTTGCAGCGGATCTGGAATCATGTGGTGGACAACTTGAAGTTGTCACAGGAGAGGGCTCAGCGCTTTGCCAACCGCCGCCGCGGTGTGGGTCCCCGACTACGCGTTGGGGATTTGGTATGGCTTTCTTCCCGCTTTGTTCCTATGAAGGTCTCCTCTCCCAAATTTAAACCTCGTTTTATTGGGCCTTACAAGATATTGGAAATCCTTAATCCTGTATCTTTTCGTCTGGATCTTCCTGTGTCGTTTGCTATTCACAATGTATTTCATAGGTCCTTGTTGCGGCGGTACATTGTGCCTGTAGTTCCTTCTGCTGAGCCTCCTGCTCCGGTGTTGGTTGAGAGCGAGTTGGAGTACGTGGTGGAGAAGATCTTGGATTCTCGCCTCTCCAGGCGGAGGCTTCAGTACCTGGTCAAGTGGAAGGGCTATGGTCAGGAGGATAATTCCTGGGTGGTCGCCTCTGATGTTCATGCGGCCGATTTAGTTCGTGCCTTTCATGCCGCTCATCCTGATCGCCCTGGTGGTCGTGGTGAGGGTTCGGTGACCCCTCACTAAGGGGGGGGTACTGTTGTGAATTTGCTTTTTGCTCCCTCTAGTGGTTACTAGTTTTTTGACTCTGGTTTTTCTGTCATTCCTTTTATCCGCACCTGGGTCGTTAGTTAGGGGTGTTGCTATATAAGCTCCCTAGACCTTCAGTTCAATGCCTGGCAACGTAGTTATCAGAGCTAGTCTGCTGTGCTCTTGTCTACTGATCCTGGTTCCAGTTATATCAGCTAAGTCTGCCTTTTGCTTTTTGCTATTTGTTTTGGTTTTGTATTTTTGTCCAGCTTGTTCCAAATCTATATCCTGACCTTTGCTGGAAGCTCTAGGGGGCTGGTGTTCTCCCCCCGGACCGTTAGACGGTTCGGGGGTTCTTGAATTTCCAGTGTGGATTTTGATAGGGTTTTTGTTGACCATATAAGTTACCTTTCTTTATTCTGCTATCAGTAAGCGGGCCTCTCTGTGCTAAACCTGGTTCATTTCTGTGTTTGTCATTTCCTCTTACCTCACCGTTATTATTTGTGGGGGGCTTCTATCCAGCTTTGGGGTCCCCTTCTCTGGAGGCAAGAAAGGTCTTTTGTTTTCCTCTACTAGGGGTAGCTAGATTCTCCGGCTGGAGCGTGTCATCTAGAATCAACGTAGGAATGATCCCCGGCTACTTCTAGTGTTGGCATTAGGAGTAGATATATGGTCAACCCAGTTACCATTGCCCTATGAGCTGGATTTTTGTATTCTGCAGACTTCCACGTACCTCTGAGACCCTCGCCATTGGGGTCATAACACTGCTGCCTGAATATATTTCTTAGCACTGCTAAATTCTAGTCCAGCTTGCTATCATGATGTTTCCTTGCTAGCTGGAAGCTCTGGGGTGCAGTGTTGCACCTCCACACCGTGAGTCGGTGCGGGGGTCTTTTTGCATACTCTGCGTGGTTTTGTAGTTTTTTTATGCTGACCGCATAGTATTCTTTTCTATCCTCTGACTATTTAGTAAGTCTGGCCTCCTATGCTAAAACCTGTTTCATTCCTGTGTTTGTGACTTTCCTCTTAACTCACAGTCAATATATGTGGGGGGCTGCCTTTACCTTTGGGGAATTTCTCTGAGGCAAGGTTAGGCTTCTATTTCTATCTTTAGGGGTAGTTAGCTCTTAGGCTGTGAAGAGGCGTCTAGGCAGAGTTAGGTACGCTCCACGGCTATTTCTAGTGTGTGCGATAGGAGTAGAGTTTGCGGTCAGCAGAGTTCCCACTTCCCCAGAGCTAGTTCCGTTTTTTTGAGTTTACTCATCAGGTCATTCCAGGTGCTCCTAACCACCAGGTCCATAACAGTGCATATGACTGACTATGCAGCAGGGTTCGCCTTCCTGCCAATCTATAAAACAAAGGAGTATGGAGCACAAAATTCACATTGTGAAGTGGAATTTCATGGGCCCATCCAGTATGTGTCGGCTCCAAGGCCTATAGGGGTGCATATGACTATGAAGCAGGGCTCGCCTTCCTGCCAATGTATAAAACAAAGGAGTGTGGAGCACAAAATGCATATTGTGAAGTAGATTTTCCTGGGCCCATCCAGTATGTGGGTTCCAAGGCTTAATGGGGTGAATATGACTGACTATGCAGCAGGGCTTGCCTTCCTGCCAATGTATAAAACAAAGAAGTATGGAGCACAAAATGCATATTGTAAAGTGGATTATCCTGGGCCCATCCAGTATGTGGGTTCCAATGCCTAATGGAGTACATATGACTATGCAGCAGGGCTCGCCTTCCTGGCAATGTATAAAACAAAGGAGTATGGAGCACAAAATGCATACTGTGAAGTGGATTTTCATGGGCCCATCCAGTAAGTGGTTTCTAAGGCCTAATGGGGTGCATATGACTATGCAGCAGGACTCGCCTTCCTGCCAATGTACAAAACATAGGAGTATGGAGCACAAAATGCATATTGTGAAGTGGATTTTCATGGGCCCATGCAGTATGTGGGTTCCAAGGCGTAAGGGGGGGCAAAGGAATCTGTAGAATGGCAGGCCTTGCATTCAATGCAACATTTTTTCAGGAGGCCCTCCTGGACATCTTATGAAAAGGGTATTGTGTTGCGTCATAATTCTTGGCAGCCCATCCACTCACAGCATAGGCTACAACAGCTTAGGAGACCCACTGTTTCATAATGGCCCTTTAAGAAGATTAGTGCCTCCTGATGCACCAGTAAAGATAAGCTCTGTTACTTTAAGAGTCCCTCCTTCGTAGATGAAGCAAGATGTGTCTGCTTATGTGTCACACACCACATGGCCAGCTAGGGGTGTTAAATGTTACAATGAAATTTCCCAGTGAATGCATTTGTAGTGGTTGAAAGCAATGTTAAAGTTGAAAAACACTTCAAATTCGCAGCGTCTGAACTAAGCCTAAGTGGGGAGGAAATTTTCGGTCCGGGATTAAATATTTGGCCTTACTGGCAAGTCATTAATTAACCTGCAAAGGATGTACCTTGACATATTTCCAAGCAAAACCCGTTTTGGTTTCGTTTTCTTGTGTTTTTTGTGGCACCGGGAAAAATGGCATGAATCTCTGGAAAAAATTATTAAACCTGTGAACTAGGAGTCAGGAATGCTTCTAGGGGCGATCCCCATGATGTCCCTGTGGGATTTGAGCAGTGTTTCCATCATTTTCAGATGTTTTTAGACCTTAAAAGGACCCCGGGGGGGGGGGTCGCGGTAAAAATACTCGGGTCACCCATAGACATTCTGGCAGAGTACCCGAATATTTCAATTTGCACGACCCGAGCAATGAGCACCTGAGCATTTTAGTGCTTGCCCATCACTATTGGTGATATCAACTTCCTGTTTGTGGCACATTAGTTTAGGGGGGAAACTTTTCAAGAAGGGTGGTGACCATGGTAGCCATTTTGAAGTCGGCCATTTTGTATCCTACTTTATTTTTTCCAAAGGGAAGAGGGTCATGTGACACATCAAACTTATGTGCTAGCATTTCTTCTGCAGTGTTGCTATCAGTGTGTCAAGAGTGGGAGAAGAGGGTTGCATTGACAATCCAACACAATGGGCAGCACTTTGAACACATTTTATAAGTGGCTATAAACTTGTAAATAACTTATGAAAGAATAAATTTACATTAAAACCAAGCACACCATTGGTTGTCTTGCGCAATTCTCAATAAGTTTGATGTGTCACATGACCCTCTTCTCATTGGAAAAAATAAAGTTGGATACAAAATGGCTGACTTCAAAATAGCCACCATGGTCACCACCCATCTTGAAAAGATTCCCCCTTCCCTATACTAATGTGCCAAAAACAGGAAGTTAATATCACCAACCATTCCCATTTTATTTAGGTGTATCCATATAAATGGCCCAACCTCTAGATGAAAAGGATAATCATTCAAAGCTTGAAAATAGCACATTTCTTAAATTTTTTTATCAAATTTCTGAAATTTTTTATAAATAAACACACAACATATTGACCTAAATTTACAATTATCATAAATTATAATGTGCCATGAAAAAACAGTCTCAAAATTAATGGGATTTGTTGAAGCATTCCAGAGTTATTATCACATAAAGTGACATTGGTCAGATTTTAAAATAGGATTTTTTTTAGATTGCCTTGCTGACACACTCCAACTATGGAGCAATGAAAATTTTTGACACTGCTAAATTGTCACGTAAGATTATCTCTACATGGATTGCGTCACTCGCACAACTGTTAGATAAAGATATACTATTTTTTAAATCAATTGAAAATAAGATTTTTTTAAAGATTACCTTGCTGACACACTCCAAATGTGGAGAAATGAAATTTTTTTCCACTGCTAAATTGTGTGGTTTTATCTCTGCACGGATTGCAGCAGTCGCCCAACTGCTAGATAAAGATTCTCTATTTTTTTAACAAATATAATTTTTGGGGGACTTTTTATATCCCTTTATGAGACACACCAACAGCAAACACAGGGACATTAACTCCTTTCCACTATTTGGTGCCGGCTCCGGCGTAAGCCAGCATCTTTCCGGGCACATGACAGCTGATGTAAACAGCTAACACGTGCCTGCAATAGACGTGGGTGGAATCATGATCCACCTGCAGCTGTTAACTAGTTAAATTCTGCTGTCAATGTCTGACAGCAGCATCTAACTCATGCTTACCAGAAGCGCGTCACTACACCCACCCATCAGTGACCCCGTCACATGATCGTGGGTCACTGATTGGTTGGCATGACAACCAGATGTCTCCAGCAGACCTCTATGGTTGCCATAGCAAGATTGCTATGAACGCTGCCCAGTGGTCGGCACTCATAGCAGAGGAGCATTTCTGCTACATACAGGTGATCTGATCATCGCCTGTATGTAGCAGAGCCGATCAGACAACTGCAGCTTCTAGTCTCCCATGAAGACTAATGAAGCATGCAAAAAGTAAAAAAAAAAAGTTTTTGGAAATATTAAAAAAATAAAAAATATAAAAGTTCAAATCACCCCCTTTTCATCCCATTCAAAATAAAACAATAAAAAATCAAATATACAAATATTTAGTATCATCGCATTCAGAATTGCCTGATATACTAATATAGAAAAATAATTAACCCAATCATTAAATGGCGTAACGAGAAAAAAAAGCAAAATGCCAGAATTGCTTATTTTTAGTCGCCGCAACATTGAATTAAAATGCAATAACGAGAGATCAAAAGATCATATCTGCACCAAAATGGTATCATCAAAAATGTCAGCTCGGCACGCAAAAAACAAACCCTCGCCCAACCCTAGCTCTGGAAAAATAGAGACAATGTGGGTGTTGGAAAGTGGCACAATTTATTTTTATTTTTTCACCATTTAAATAAAATGAATCTATACATGTTTGGTGTATATGAACTCGTAATGACCTGGAGAATCAAATTGGAAGGTCGATATTAGCATTTAGTGAACATCATTAAAAAAACCACTGTGGGATTGTACTTTTTTTGCAATTTCACTGCACATAGAATTTTTTCTCATTTTACAGTGCATGATATGTTAAAACCAATGGTGTCATTCAAAAGTACAACTCGTCCCGCAAAACAATCCCTCACATGCCCATCTTTACCAAAAAATAAAAAAGTTATGGCTCTGAGTAGAAGGAGATCAAAAAGTAAAAATGCAAAAACAAAAATACCTCTGGTCGTTAAGGGGTTAATGGTAAATAGCAATGTTTCCGTAGTTCAAGAGGTTTTGTGTCAGTCATACAGCTGCTAGACAAATATTAGGTCTTTAAGCAATAGATGAGGAATATTATTTAGCAATTAGATTTTAAAATGGATGTTACTATTAACTGGCACTGAGGAAAATTATTTTGCAGCAAAAAAATGTATAGGCTGCTCCTAGAGATGAGCGAATTTGATCAGAAAATGATCGCCAAACATAAATTCAGCACGAATATGACACATTAGGATTTGTGATCGGAAACCTGAGCAAAATTTAATAAAATCGGTAAAAATTAGTAACATTGTGCGGGAAAATAATTGTGTTGCCACAAAAATGTTTTCAGCACTTTAGCACCGATAATGTTGTTGTATCATGATCGTATGGCACGTGTTTGATGAGCTCAGAGGCACGGTGTAATGGAAATATATATCATATAGATCTCACTTACATATATACTTATATTACTCACAGCTAATATATACACTATAATCAATTGCTTAAAATGGCTGACATAAACTGATATGCCAGACACACTGTTTTGGGCATTCCAAGCAAAAAGCAGAACAACACCAGTTGTACTACGTAAGTGATGAATAGACGTCTCAAGTTTGTCCTAGTTGCAGAAAAGGCGACAGTTACACTTTAGTTGCTTAATCAGCATTCATATGTGCATTAATCACAATATTCCATATATATTTAGATAACCAATAACAGAGGAGCTTGACAATATGGTAACTAACTAACCACCCCTAACCACCCTCTTTCTATATGCAATTATAAAACCATGTATGCACAATAAACCATCAGTACTGGTGGAATGTTATTCTGTCACCACGGTGTACTATATTTAATAGTACCACCAATCAAATCAATAGTAAAGTGTAGTAAGGTAGCGCTGTAGTTAGTTAAAAATAACTTTTAATATAATCCTTAAAAAAGGCCTCAAGCCTCAAAATTACCAAGAAAGAAAAGACAAAAAACCACACACAATACACGTATACTGCCAGACGCTCCTGCCGAGCGCTGCAATTCCTTTAACATGGTGAACTAAAAGGAAAAACACCTTTTCTTTAAAACATTACACCATCACAGAATATACCCCTAAACATCTTTATCAATTGCCTTGTGCTCTGCATGCAGTATTTCAGATTTGCGCACAGCAAGTGAAAACAGAATGTTTTTTCAATGTTAGGTATATACAGGAAAGGTCTCACCAAACTCTAGACTCCTTCCTTCACAGCGTTAATTCAATCCGTCCGATGTATTAGTTCTGCGGGAAGATTCTCTGCAAATCCTTCTTATAGCCCCTTTTCTCTAAAATACACATGAACCCCATTCGAATCCTCCTTTATAAACCAATCTCCCGACACATTTCTTTAGGCTCTGTCATCAGGGGAGAAGCCAAATATATCAAAGATTTCGTGTGTGCTATCCATCGCACATCACACTGGAGGAAAGGACTCACCATGCACGACTGCTTCATTTTAAATAGAGCGCCGCATTTAAGCTAATACTTCCTGTGCCGCCCACCGCACTCGCAGTCAAGCACGGTTTCCGGGTTTGCAGGGCATCACGTGACCCTTAAGAGCCATGCCCCAAGGATGCTAGCGTGGACCGCATACTGACACGCAAAACGTCACTTCCGGTCGGCACAGAGGCAGCCCCTCCGCCTCCCGGAGGCGTATACAAGAAAGTGATGATTGATGCCTGACGATTCTGTACATTCAGAGCGACGTCCAACTATAAAGTCAGATAAATGTTTGAATTTTAACCCCCGGGGTGACCTGGTAAAGTATTTTAAACCCTTGTAAGGGGGGAATCAAAATGAATCCTGCTACTTCCAAGATAGGAAGGAGGAAAATAAGTAAAGGGGCCTTAGCAGTCCCCAAACAGGGGCACAATACGAACAATCATTATCAAATATCAAATGCAGACCTACCCATATACGCCAAATCAATATTCAGTAAATTATCCTGACAGATTCTGGGTATAAATGGTCCTCTTGATTATGGTAAATTTTAATAGTTACACATAAAGACAAACTGTCTCTCTAATATGCTCAAGACCACTGCAGAATGTAAAATCTGCAAGTTGTTGCTTTCCACACCATACCATAAAAAGCATGCTCAGATAACACCTCATTAACCAAAACTCACAATTTACCCTATAATAATTTTGATTGTACATCCTGGGACATAGGTCATGTTACACTTGGGATATAGATAAATGGAGAGCTAGTGGGATACGGGCATACATTGATTCTCCCTAGGTAACCCTAGATTAAGATCCTACCTGGTCTGTGGGGGTTGGCACCCTAGAAAGAGATGAGAAATTGGCGCCTTCACTCCACGGCGTCTGTCCCTATGGGCCCTAGTTCACCTTACCATTAAATCCTCTGTAATTGCGGGAAAAGGAACTACATGGAATATAGTAAAGAGTACATGCAGAGGGGAGTTTCTTGAGGACAGGAGGAGATAGATACAATGCTCAACGGGAGGGGAAAAGGAAGATCAGAATTAATGTCCAAAAGGAAATCCTCAACATCCTATAGAACGAAGGGTATATACTTTGTTTAAAGGAAACAGCCAAAGGTCAGGGTCTCATTTTGGCCCAGAGGTTGTTGTGTTTTAAGACGAAAAATCCATTTCGTCTCGCATTGCAATATCCTCTTGTCCCAAATACCACCCTTTTTAGGTGCCTCTTTCTTGTCAATCCCCATGAATTTTAAGCCTGTTATATCCCCATCATGCGTAGTGGCCATATGTCTTGCCAGTGGTGTGTCCCTTTTAAGAGCAATATCCCTCAGGTGTTCCCCCACCGGTCTCCTGAGCTCCCGTCTAGTTTTTCCTACATACTCCATATCCCAAGAGCAAGTTGCTTTATAAATGACCCCCTTTGACATGGTGTACAGTGTCATTCTTGATGAACACTCAAAATACTCAGTCTCATTGGGAACGGCTACAGCACAACCAGGGATAGATTTATCCAAACCAAATTTCCATAACATTATAGCATTCTTGAAAGCACATCAGTAATTTTTTTTTCCTAAGTTTGTGTGCACATTGCGGTTAGCCAATCAGTGTGCAGGAAACACCCACAATGTCCTGACACCACGGTTTGTGTCACTGGCTGCTGAAATCACATGTCCTTCTCCATGTAAATAGCTGACATGTTGTTGTAATGCCTATTTTGACACTATAACAGTGCAGAGAGGCTGCTTCTGATGCTGCCACTGATACCAGCAAGATTTCAGCTATTTAGTTAGGTTGTTGTATATCCGTCACATAGTGTTGCTACATAGTGTCCCTTGTGGCTGTAAATTTTTTTTTTCTTTTATGGCATTACTGAGGTTCTCAGACAAAGCCGGCAGGACACATGTCCTACAAGTGTGTTGTTCACTGCTTATATAGTGCTTCATGCACTAGTATAGCATTCTAAATTATATTATTTCAGTAGGTAAATGTGAAAAAGCCTGCTGTATCCCACATTTTAGCTAGTCAGATAGTCAGGTTTAGCTAGTCAGGTTGTATATCAGTCAGATACTGAAGGTAGCTAGTGTCCAGTGTGGCTGTTAAATTTACATTCCAGAACATTTATTTCTTTCTTGGCCATACTGAGGTGCACAAACAAATCCAACAGGGCATGTGTTGATCACTGCTTCTATTGTGATCAATGCACGAATATAGCATTCTAATTCACATGTAGCTAGTGAAAAATTTTAAACAGCCTGCTGTATCCCACCTTGCAATTTAGTGCTGTGGTGAAATAAAACTGTCTGCAGACCTAAGGCGCATAGAAAAAGTTATAATTTTTTCTGCTACTAAATGTGAAACAGCCTGCTGTATCCCACGTAGTCGTTTTGTGGCAGTGATACTAAACTGTCTGCAGACCTAAGGAACATTAAAAAAATTATAATTTTTCAATTGCAAAAAGTTAGACAACTCGCTGTATCACACTTTTTCATTAGTTTGGGTTGAAATTAAGCTGTAGAGACCTGATCCAGAGGTCACAAACAAACTCTTCTGTTATTAATTTAATACAGTAAGGGACCTGACTAGAAAAATAGTTTGCAGCACCTAGTGTGTTATAGAGGCCTGATACATAGACCACAAATTCTTCTGTTATTAACATCATACAGTAAGCGACCTGACTTGAAAAATAGTTTGTAGCATCTTGTGTGTTATAGAGGCCTGATCCTTGGTAAAAGAAAAAAATCTGTGACTAACACGATACAGTACGCCATATTTCAACTTTTAATTCACTGTCGCTGAAAATCAGCTGTTTGCAGAGGTGGTGCAGAGTTTGAAATCTAATTTTTGTCTGTTAATGCTGTGCTCCTACCACACTATCTGAGCAACATGACTGGGAAAAAGCGAGGCTGTGGTGGAAGGGGAATTAGGCTTGGTGTGCAAAGGTGTGCAAAGGTGTACTTGGGATAGGTGGTAATGTTTGTGAAAGCAGTAGTGAAGCAATGTCACATACTATGCAAAGACAACTGGCAACTTATGTTACTGAACAGGCTACATCACTACCTTTCTTTGGCAGGCGCACAGCGGTACGTATTGTCGATGATGTGCAGAAAGTGCATGCATGTACTTGAGTGAATGACAAGTGCAGATTCAAGTGGCCTCTCGTCCTCTTCCTCCACCTCAACACCACACCCAGTACAGTCCACAGAAGTGGCACCCAAATTCTCCTTCTTCTCCCTACATCCCAACTATCCAAACATTCAAATGACTGTACAGAACCACAGATGGGTGAGTCTGAAGAGCTGTTCACACCTTCTATGCCTTGTTCATCAGAAGTTTACGCAAAAGTTTTGCAGAGTCAAGAAAAGGAAATCAGCACCATTGTCCAAATTTTTTTAGCTTGAAACTGGGGCAGGAAGAAGTATGGTCCAAACAGCATTCTGACCCTCATCATCAGACGTTATCCCCTGCGATGAGGTGATCCTGATGCGTCTCAGATATCTGAGGCTCACATAGACTATACTGTTCTGTCAGGGCAAGAAGAGGAGGAGGGTCTCTCCAATGGTGAGGAATGTGATAACACTGAGGATGCTGATGATGAGGTGTTAGATCCCATTTGGCGTGAACATAGAGGCACACAGCTGACTAGGTAATCTAAGGAGAAAGACGAGGATGTTACATTGTGCCGTTCCATTGCAGACTCGTAGTGATGCAGCCACGATGAGCAATGCATCCTCAGCCATAACTGTGCCTCTGACCAGCAGCGTCTGCAGATCTGCAGCTTGCATGGTTGACAATGGTTGCCTAGCCTGGACTTTTTTTGACACTGCAAAGGATGAGCTAACTTACTTAATCTGCCAACTTTGCAAAACAAAAACTGAGTCGAGGTAAAGACTACCATAATTTGACTACTACATGTATGAACCTTCACATGCGCACTCCACATGCT
The DNA here is from genome assembly GCF_051348905.1 of Ranitomeya variabilis. Classification (NCBI taxonomy): domain Eukaryota; kingdom Metazoa; phylum Chordata; class Amphibia; order Anura; family Dendrobatidae; genus Ranitomeya; species Ranitomeya variabilis. The sequence goes on along the minus strand of NC_135233.1, from coordinate 666,445,725 downwards.
TTAGTGTTGGAATCCCACTGCACAAAAATGCGGACCAGCGGACATCAACCATCATCAGCCACCCCATCAATCACATCTGCTGCTTCTTCCTCCTCCTCTGTTACCGTGCCAACTATTGAGACGCAGCTTTCTTTATCCGATTGTGTCATGCTGACTGAGAGTAAAAATAGATCAACTGACCGAACAATATATATATAATTTATACTAGTGCATAGCCAAAAAAAGTCAAATACAAAATAGATCAATGGCCGCACTCATCTGTGCTAAAAATAAGGAAATGTGAAATACGTGGAATGTGAATAGCATAATGGCTTATGAACTTTATGAAAAAACACATGAGATTTTTCGCACAAGACATACGTGTTCACATTAGGCAGTCAGCTCAGATACCATAGGTAAGTGTTCACACCAGGCAGTCAGTGTAGTTACCCATTCGATCTGAGATTACCTTGACGTTTTGGTGAATGGGCTCACAATATTTGGCCAAATCTTGTGCTAAAAATCTCATGTGTTTTTTCATAAAGTTCATAAGCCATTATGCTATTCACATTCCACGTATTTCACATTTCCTTATTTTTAGCACAGATGAGTGTGGCCATTGATCTATTTTGTATTTGACTTTTTTTGGCTATGCACTAGTATAAATTATATATATATTGTTCGGTCAGTTGATCTATTTTTACTATATACTATTTTCTGACTTGAACCCTTCTCCATGCTGTGATTTTAATTACATCTCAACACAGTTGGTTCTGAGCCTCCTATATAAGTAGGCTTTATCCTGTTATTAGCCATAGGTAAGTGTTCACATTAGGCAGTCAGCTCAGATACCATAGGTAAGTGTTCACACCAGGCAGTCAGTGTAGTTACCCATTCGATCTGAGATTACCTTGACGTTTTGGTGAATGGGCTCACAATATTTGGCCAAATCTTGTGCTAAAAATCTCATGTGTTTTTTCATAAAGTTCATAAGCCATTATGCTATTCACATTCCACGTATTTCACATTTCCTTATTTTTAGCACAGATGAGTGCGGCCATTGATCTATTTTGTATGCTGACTGAGAGGTCGCCTTCAGTTATAATGGAAGTGGACATGCCTGCTGTTTTTGACCGATCTCAGAGAATGATCACACCACAAGTTTCTCAATCCACAGTAATATCTCCATCTGCACCTCTCTCACTGTCCAGCAGTTTGCCCTGTTCACCATACTCAGCCCTTTCACACCACAGCAGCCAGCCCACGGTTCTGCAGTTGTGGTCACAGAAAAGATTGTTTTCTACTATTCATGACAAAGCTAAGAGGTTGAAATCCACCATCTCCAATTTTTTGGCCATGGAAATGCTGCCTTTCTGCCTGGTGGACATCGATGATATCCAAAATCTGAAGGCCATTGCAGTCCCCCTGTACCCCCTGTACAATTACACAGTCGCCATTATTTTTCTAAGAAAGCTGTGCAGGCGCAACACCAGCATGTAGCAGACAACATCACCCATTCCTTGACAAAATCTCTGTTTGCCATAGTGCATTTCACTACAGACACTTGGACAAGTAAGCATAGCCAAGGGCATTACATCTCACTGACTGGACACTGGGTGACTCTGGTGGCTGTGGGGACAGGTGCTGCTCCACAAGTATTGGAATCCCTAAGGCTTACAAGCCAAACATCTACATTTAACACTTCCTCTACTGCTTCTGCCTCCTCTATCTCCTTTAGGGCCTCCACCTGTGCCCCCAACCACTGCCTTAATGAACACACAATCCAACAGTGCATAGAGGGCCCCCACCACCTCTGTACTGTGCAGGGCTCACCGCAATCAGCTACTCATAAAACTGATCTCCAGGCTGAATTTGATCATTGGCTGTCTCAGCTGAACCTTCAACCAGGGAAGGCTATGTCCGATAATGATGCGAGCTTGGTGGCCGCCCTACCAATTGCCTGGCATGGCTCATGTCCTCAACCAGGTGGTACAGCATTTTCTCAGCCACTATCCTGGCCTGGGTGACCTGCCCCAAAAAGAACACAAGCTGTGTGCTCATTTCCGCTGTTCGCACCCCTCTGGTCATCGATTTGCATCTATACAGAGGTCTTTGTCCGTGCCAGTTAACAGGTTGATATGCGATGTGCACTATCCTACATCAACTCCCTCATCTCAATCTACCACCCTACCCGTGCCCTCCATTCTGCTAATAACCTGAGCTTAGCATCCTCAGTTAGAACCTCCTAATCCCGTCTCCAAGACTTTTCACGTCCTGCGCCAATTCATTGGAATGCACTACCTAAGTTAATACAATACTAATTAATCCCCTCAGTTTTAATCATGCCCTAAAATTGCATTTGTTCAAACTGGCCTGTTGTGAACTCCGTTTTCAGGCTCCCTCTTGTGGTCACGTGTCCAGTACTGAGGTTTTTTGTGGTTTTGTCGTGGAGGCCTTTCGGGAGCTGAAGCGCTGGTTTTCTTCGGCTCCGGTCTTATGTCAGCCAGACGTGACCATGTACACAACAAAATCCTGACCTGCTTAACATGGGACCCCTCCTCAAGGGGGGGGGGGGTACTGTTGTGAACTCCGTTTTCAGGCTCCCTCTTGTGGTCACTTGTGTCCAGTACTGAGGTTTTTTTTCTGGCCCTTGGCTTGCCCCTGAGAGAGGGCCAACAACGCTTTTTCAGCCTGGTTCTCAAGATTAGGTTCTTCATAGAGCAATCCAAGAGCAGAACTAGCCCGATTATTAAGGGCAAACTCGGCCAATGGGCGGAATAGGTATTCTAGGCTCTGACATAGGACTGTGCACAGAGTAGCCAAGGGCCAGAAAAAAAATCTCAGTACTGGACACAAGTGACCACAAGAGGGAGCCTGAAAACGGAGTTCACAACACTGGCCTACCATCTCAATGCATTATCCAACTATCCCTGTGTTGCCCTTTCAAAATTTTTACCATAGCCAAGTTCCTCCCATCATGTTCTCACATGCATTATGCATTTAATAGCCCTCTGTGTCTGTACTGTTACATACTTAGGCTGATAACCAGTTCATGCAGCATTACAAGAACACCCAATTCTTACACTTTGGCTGGTCCAAAAAACGAAAGCAGGGCCCTCATTCCTATTGCTGTTTGTTTTGATCTATGTGTTTATTGTTATGCTGTAAGGTCTATTGAATGCACAAGTCCGTCTAAAATATAAAGTGCTGCGGAATATCTTGGCGCAAAAGAAATAACATTATTATTATTATTATGTGCCAACATGGTGTAATTCCACTCTGGACATGTTTCAGTGTCTGTGGCATCAGCAACAAGCCCTGACGCAGTATGTCATTTCATATTGCCTGAGCCAACAAAGTATGGAGGTGGCGCATATCACGTTTGCAGAGTGGGCACAGATAAAGGACCTCTTCACCCTTCTGCACAGTTTTTAAATGGCTACTAAGCTGGTTAGTGCTGACAACATCATCAGCATCTTTATTCCGGTCATTTATATGCTGGAGCAGACTTTGAATAGCCTGCGGGAGGAGATGGTGGTCCCAGAAGAAGAGGAGGAAGCAGAGAAGGATGCAGAACTGATAACATTGTCGTGAAGTTCAAGACTGTCATCACACAGGCGGGTGCCAAGGGAGGGTGGATTACAGGCTGGTGATGATAGCAGACAAACTGTTATCGAAGGTGCAAGATGTGAGGAACAAATGACACACATGTGGCCAGGCAATTCTCCTGGCAGAATTCGCTCCACTGAATTATGTCTTGAGTTTTCCAGTCAATTACCGGGTTGTGCATAGACAACCATGGAAAACCCAAAACCACCTGAGCAGGAAGATTCCTGAGTACCTTACATGTAACCTGCTTGGAATGTAGAACCCCAATGTGGAGTTTCACCTCAGCCACAAATTCAGTAATCTCCCCCTGTGAGAGAGGAGCAGCATTGATGGTGACAACACGGATAGGATGAGGCAGTTTTTCAATCCTAAAACCTGCTGTGTGCGCAAACTCCTCATCAATGAGATTTGTGGCTGAACCACTATCCACAAACACAGTAATTGGCAGCTCACTGCCAGCGATTATAACCTTAGCAGGGAGCATGCATTGAGAAACCACCATGGAGGATAGGATAAACATAAGCTCAGATTGGTCTCCTCCATACCCTCTGAGCTTAGAAGTTTTCCGCCTTTGCGTCTTTCTTAGACAGTAGAGGACAGATGTTAACCCCTTCCCGACATGAGACGGAATAGTACGTCACATGTCGGGACCCCCGCTTTGATGTGCGCTCCGGCGGTGAGCGCACATCAAAGTCGCGACTAGGGTTGAGCGAAACGGGTCGATCATTTTCAAAAGTCGCCGACTTTTGGCTAAGTCGGCGTCTCATGAAACCCGATCCGACCCCTGTGCTTGTCGGCCATGCGGTACGCGACTTTCGCGCCAAAGTCGCGTTTCAATGACGCGAAAAGCACCATTTCTCAGCCAATGAAGGTGAACGCAGAGTGTGGGCAGCGTGATGACATAGATCCTGGTCCCCACCATCTTAGAGAAGGGCATTGCAGTGATTGGCTTGCTGTCTGCGGCGTCACAGGGGCTATAAAGGGCCGTTCCCGCCGACCGCCATCTTACTGCTGCTGATCTGAGCTTAGGGACAGGTTGCTGCCGCTTCGTCAGAAGCAGGGAGAGCGTTAGGCAGGGTCCACTAACCACCAAACCGCTTGTGCTGCAGCGATTTCCACTGTCCAACACCACCTTCGGTGTGCAGGGACTGTGGAAGCTATTTTTTTTTTTTTTTCCCCTCAGCGCTGTAGCTCATTGGGCTGCCCTAGAAGGCTCCGTGATAGCTGTATTGCTGTGTGTACGCCACTGTGGAAACCAACTGCTTTTTTCAAAGCACATATCCTCTTGTTCCTTCCTTTCTGCACAGCTATCTTTTTTGTATGTCCACACTTTTTATTTAATTTGTGCATCAGTCCACTCCTATTGCTGCCTGCCATACCTGGCTTACATTACTGCAGGGAGATAGTAATTGTAGGACAGTTTTTTTTTTTTTGTTTGTTTTTTTTTGTGGGAGATTAAGATTGGCATTTCTGCTACAGTGCCATCCCTGTGTGTGCCATCTCTCACTGAGTGGGCCATAGAAAGCCTATTTATTTTTTCCGTGATTTGTGTTCTAAAATCTACCTCAACACAAAAACACTACATCAATCAGTGGGAGAAAAATATTGGCCTCAGTCAGGGCTTGTGTGCCACTGCTGTGTGTGCTATCTCTCATTCAGTGGGCTATAGCAAGCCTATTTTTTTTTTTTTTTTTTTAATATTATTTGGTCTCTAAAGTCTCCCTGGAAAAAAAAAAAAAAACTAAAAAAACAGTGGGAGAGTAATATTGCCCTTTCAGCTTGTGTGCCAGTCTTGACTCCTGGGTGTGCCACCTCTCTCCCTCTCATTCAGTGGGCCATAGAAAGCCTATTTTTTTTTTTTTTTTAAATATTATTGGGTTTCTAAAGTCTCCCTTAAAAAACAAAAAATACATAAAAAAACAGTGGGAGAGTAATATTGCCCTTTCAGCTTGTGTGCCAGTCTTGACTCCTGGGTGTGCCACCTCTCTCCCTTTCATTCAGTGGGCCATAGAAAGCCTACTTATTTTTTCCATGATTTGTGTTCTAAATTCTACCTCAACACAAAAACACTACATCAATCAGTGGGAGAAAAATATTGGCCTCAGTCAGGGCTTGTGTGCCACTGCTGTGTGTGCTATCTCTCATTCAGTGGGCTATAGCAAGCCTATTTTTTTTTTTTTTTTTTTTAATATTATTTGGTTTCTAAAGTCTCCCTGAAAAAAAAAAAAAACCTAAAAAAACAGTGGGAGAGTAATATTGCCCTTTCAGCTTGTGTGCCAGTCTTGACTCCTGGGTGTGCCACCTCTCTCCCTCTCATTCAGTGGGCCATAGAAATCCTATTTATTTTTTTTTTTAAATATTATTGGGTTTCTAAAGTCTCCCTGAAAAAACAAAAAATACATAAAAAAACAGTGGGAGAGTAATATTGCCCTTTCAGCTTGTGTGCCAGTCTTGACTCCTGGGTGTGCCACCTCTCTCCCTTTCATTCAGTGGGCCATAGAAAGCCTATTTATTTTTTCCGTGATTTGTGTTCTAAATTCTACCTCAACACAAAAACACTACATCAATCAGTGGGAGAAAAATATTGGCCTCAGTCAGGGCTTGTGTGCCACTGCTGTGTGTGCTATCTCTCATTCAGTGGGCTATAGCAAGCCTATTTTTTTATATTTTTTTTTAATATTATTTGGTTTCTAAAGTCTCCCTGAAAAAAAAAAAAAAACCTAAAAAAACAGTGGGAGAGTAATATTGCCCTTTCAGCTTGTGTGCCAGTCTTGACTCCTGGGTGTGCCACCTCTCTCCCTCTCATTCAGTGGGCCATAGAAAGCCTATTTATTTATTTTTTTAAATATTATTGGGTTTCTAAAGTCTCCCTTAAAAAACAAAAAATACATAAAAAAACAGTGGGAGAGTAATATTGCCCTTTCAGCTTGTGTGCCAGTCTTGACTCCTGGGTGTGCCACCTCTCTCCCTTTCATTCAGTGGGCCATAGAAAGCCTATTTATTTTTTCCGTGATTTGTGTTCTAAATTCAACCTCAACACAAAAACACTACATCAATCAGTGGGAGAAAAATATTGGCCTCAGTCAGGGCTTGTGTGCCACTGCTGTGTGTGCTATCTCTCATTCAGTGGGCTATAGCAAGCCTATTTTTTTTTTTTTTTTTTTTAATATTATTTGGTTTCTAAAGTCTCCCTGAAAAAAAAAAAAAACCTAAAAAAACAGTGGGAGAGTAATATTGCCCTTTCAGCTTGTGTGCCAGTCTTGACTCCTGGGTGTGCCACCTCTCTCCCTCTCATTCAGTGGGCCATAGAAAGCCTATTTATTTTTTTTTTAAAATATTATTGGGTTTCTAAAGTCTCCCTGAAAAAACAAAAAATACATAAAAAAACAGTGGGAGAGTAATATTGCCCTTTCAGCTTGTGTGCCAGTCTTGACTCCTGGGTGTGCCACCTCTCTCCCTTTCATTCAGTGGGCCATAGAAAGCCTATTTATTTTTTCCGTGATTTGTGTTCTAAATTCTACCTCAACACAAAAACACTACATCAATCAGTGGGAGAAAAATATTGGCCTCAGTCAGGGCTTGTGTGCCACTGCTGTGTGTGCTATCTCTCATTCAGTGGGCTATAGCAAGCCTATTTTTTTTTTTTTTTTTTAATATTATTTGGTTTCTAAAGTCTCCCTGAAAAAAAAAAAAAAACCTAAAAAAACAGTGGGAGAGTAATATTGCCCTTTCAGCTTGTGTGCCAGTCTTGACTCCTGGGTGTGCCACCTCTCTCCCTCTCATTCAGTGGGCCATAGAAAGCCTATTTATTTTTTTTTTTTAAATATTATTGGGTTTCTAAAGTCTCCCTTAAAAAACAAAAAATACATAAAAAAACAGTGGGAGAGTAATATTGCCCTTTCAGCTTGTGTGCCAGTCTTGACTCCTGGGTGTGCCACCTCTCTCCCTTTCATTCAGTGGGCCATAGAAAGCCTATTTATTTTTTCCGTGATTTGTGTTCTAAATTCTACCTCAACACAAAAACACTACATCAATCAGTGGGAGAAAAATATTGGCCTCAGTCAGGGCTTGTGTGCCACTGCTGTGTGTGCTATCTCTCATTCAGTGGGCTATAGCAAGCCTATTTTTTTTTTTTTTTTTTTTAATATTATTTGGTTTCTAAAGTCTCCCTGAAAAAAAAAAAAAACCTAAAAAAACAGTGGGAGAGTAATATTGCCCTTTCAGCTTGTGTGCCAGTCTTGACTCCTGGGTGTGCCACCTCTCTCCCTCTCATTCAGTGGGCCATAGAAAGCCTATTTATTTTTTTTTTAAATATTATTGGGTTTCTAAAGTCTCCCTGAAAAAACAAAAAATACATAAAAAAACAGTGGGAGAGTAATATTGCCCTTTCAGCTTGTGTGCCAGTCTTGACTCCTGGGTGTGCCACCTCTCTCCCTTTCATTCAGTGGGCCATAGAAAGCCTATTTATTTTTTCCGTGATTTGTGTTCTAAATTCTACCTCAACACAAAAACACTACATCAATCAGTGGGAGAAAAATATTGGCCTCAGTCAGGGCTTGTGTGCCACTGCTGTGTGTGCTATCTCTCATTCAGTGGGCTATAGCAAGCCTATTTTTTTATTTTTTTTTTAATATTATTTGGTTTCTAAAGTCTCCCTGAAAAAAAAAAAAAAAAACTAAAAAAACAGTGGGAGAGTAATATTGCCCTTTCAGCTTGTGTGCCAGTCTTGACTCCTGGGTGTGCCACCTCTCTCCCTCTCATTCAGTGGGCCATAGAAAGCCTATTTATTTTTTTTTTTAAATATTATTGGGTTTCTAAAGTCTCCCTGAAAAAACAAAAAATACATAAAAAAACAGTGGGAGAGTAATATTGCCCTTTCAGCTTGTGTGCCAGTCTTGACTCCTGGGTGTGCCACCTCTCTCCCTTTCATTCAGTGGGCCATAGAAAGCCTATTTATTTTTTCCGTGATTTGTGTTCTAAATTCTACCTCAACACAAAAACACTACATCAATCAGTGGGAGAAAAATATTGGCCTCAGTCAGGGCTTGTGTGCCACTGCTGTGTGTGCTATCTCTCATTCAGTGGGCTATAGCAAGCCTATTTTTTTTTTTTTTTTTTTAATATTATTTGGTTTCTAAAGTCTCCCTGAAAAAAAAAAAAAACCTAAAAAAACAGTGGGAGAGTAATATTGCCCTTTCAGCTTGTGTGCCAGTCTTGACTCCTGGGTGTGCCACCTCTCTCCCTCTCATTCAGTGGGCCATAGAAAGCCTATTTATTTTTTTTTTTAAATATTATTGGGTTTCTAAAGTCTCCCTGAAAAAAAAAAACATAAATTAGGTGGGAGATTAATATTGACATTAGTGCTTGAGTGACAGTCCTGCGTGTGTGTCATCTCTGTGATTTTGTGCCACAGAAAACAGAGTGTGTAACATTGTGCCTGATTTTCCTTGTGGTCTCACCAACCTGTTAAGGGATATTGAAATCATACTGAAGTTATAGCTCACCGTGTAAGTTGTTTGACAGCAACAAATAAAGTTACTTTGGTTAAGATTTTAAAACAATGAGGAAGTCTGGTGCAAGAGGTCGTCGTGGGCGTTCATTGTCAGCTGGTAATGATGGTAGTGGTAGTGGAGCATCAGGTGGTCGTGGGGATAAAAATATTCCACCTAAGTCTGGAGCTGTGGAGCCAGTTTCGTCGTCAGGCTACACAAGGCCTCGAACGCTCTCTTTTCTGGGAGTAGGAAAACCGCTTTTAAAGGCGGAGCAGCAACAGCAAGTTTTGGCTTACATTGCAGACTCAGCCTCTAGCTCTTTTGCCTCCTCTTCCGAAACTGGTAAATGTAAAAGCAGCGCGTCGCTTGTGGATGTTCACGGTCAGGGACAAGTCGCTTCCTTGTCCTCCTCAGCAAAAACTACAACAAGAGAGAAGGATGCAGCAGGCGACACAACGGGTCACTCCATGGAGCTCTTTACACATACCGTCCCTGGCTTAGAAAGTGAAACATTTAACAGGCCATGCCCATTACAAGTATATTCTGACATGGAGTGCACTGATGCACAGCCACAGCCAGAGTACTATGCTGCTCCTTTGACTCAGACCACCACATTGCCCTCTCAGGGTACAGATCCACAATCAGACCCTGATGAGACTATGTTGCCCCGCCACGAACGCTATACCACCGACCGACACAGTGACACAGACGAAGTTGCACACGAGCTCGAAGAGGAGGTAATAGATGACCCAGTTATTGACCCCGATTGGCAGCCATTGGGGGAACAGGGTGCAGGCGGCAGTAGTTCAGAAGCGGAGGTGGAGGAGGGGCCGCAGCAGGCATCAACATCGCAACAGGTTCCATCTGCCGGGCCCGTATCTGGCCCAAAACGCGTGTCAAAGCCAAAACCTGTTGGAGCACAGCGTTGCCATCCGGTTAAAGCTCAGTCTGCAATCCCTGAAAAGGGATCCGAGTCTAGGAAGAGTGCAGTCTGGCATTTTTTTAAACAACATCCAACTGATCAGCGCAAAGTCATCTGTCAAAAATGTTCAACTAGCTTAAGCAGAGGTCAGAATCTGAAAAGTCTAAATACTAGTTGCATGCATAGACACTTAACCACCATGCATTTTCAAGCCTGGACTAACTACCAAACGTCCCTCAAGGTTGTAGCACCCTCGGCCAATGAAGCTAGTCAGCAACGCAACATCCCTTCCGTCACTGTAAGGCCACCATTTTCCGCACCACCGGCAGTATCTGTGCAGGTTTCTTTGCCAGCCAAAAGCAGTCAGGGTCAGGGAATCACCAGTTTTGTAGGAGGAAATATTGCATCTAGGGCACCGGCGGAAACAATACCGTCTCCAACCGTCTCTCAGTCTGCCATGTACACCGGCACACCCGAAAGTTCCACGATCTCCAGCTCTCCAGTCCAGCTCACCCTACATGAGACTCTGGTTAGAAAAAGGAAGTACTTATCCTCGCATCCGCGTACACAGGGTTTTAACGCCCACATAGCTAGACTAATCTCGTTAGAGATGATGCCCTACCGGTTAGTTGAAAGCGAAGCTTTCAAAGCCCTGATGGAGTACGCTGAACCACGATACGAGCTACCCAGTCGACACTTTTTTTCCAGAAAAGCCATCCCAGCCCTGCACCAGCATGTTAAACAGCGCATCGTCCATGCACTCAGGCAATCTGTGAGTACAAAGGTGCACCTGACTACAGATGCATGGACCAGTAGGCATGGCCAGGGACGTTATGTGTCCATCACGGCACACTGGGTGAATGTGGTGGATGCAGGGTCCACAGGCGACATCAATTTAGGGACAGTTGTGCCTAGCCCACGGTCTAGGAAACAGTTGGCTGTAGGCGTTCGCACCCCCTCCTCCTCCTCCTCCTCGTCCTCCTGCAGAAGCTACAGCTCTTCCACAGAACGCAGTCTGCCAACCACTCCATCGGCAGATGACACTGTTGCACACCAGTTGTCCCATTATGGGCCAGCTACTGCCAAGCGTCAGCAGGCTGTATTGGCTATGAAGTGCTTGGGCGACAACAGACACACCGCGGAAGTTCTGTCCGAGTTCTTGCAACAAGAAACGCAGTCGTGGCTGGGCACAGTAGATCTTGAGGCAGGCAAGGTAGTGAGTGATAACGGAAGGAATTTCATGGCTGCCATCTCCCTTTCCCAACTGAAACACATTCCTTGCCTGGCTCACACCTTAAACCTGGTGGTGCAGTGCTTATTGAAAACTTATCCTGGGTTCTCCGACCTGCTCCTCAAAGTGCGTGCACTTTGCTCACATATCCGACGTTCGCCTGTACACGCCAGCCGTATGCAGACCTATCAGCGGTCTTTGAACCTTCCCCAGCATCGCCTAATCATAGACGTTGCAACAAGGTGGAACTCAACACTGCACATGCTTCAGAGACTGTGCGAACAGAGGCGTGCTGTTATTTATTTGTGGGAGGATACACGGGCAGGCAGTAGGATGGCAGACATGGAGTTGTCAGGTGTGCAGTGGTCTAAGATACAAGACATGTGTCAAGTCCTTCAGTGTTTTGAGGAATGCACACGGCTGGTTAGTGCAGACAACGCCGTAATAAGCATGAGCATCCCCCTAATGCGTCTGCTGATGCAAAGTTTGACGCACATAAAGGAGCAGGCGTCTGCACCAGAGGAAGAGGAAAGCCTTGATGACAGTCAGCCATTGTCTGGTCAGGGCAGTGTACAGGACGAGGTAGCGGGCGAAGAGGAGGTGGAGGATGAGGAGGATGATGGGGATGAGTATATTTTTAATGCCGAACCTTTCCCGGGGGCACAGGAATTTGGTTGCGTGTCACGGCCGGGTTCTGGTTTTTTGAGGGACACAAGTGACGTAGATTTGCCTGCAACTGCCCCTCAACCAATCACAACCGGAGATTTGACAACTGGAACTTTGGCCCACATGGCGGATTATGCCTTACGTATCCTAAAAAGGGACACACGCATTACGAAAATGATGAACGATGACGATTACTGGTTGGCCTGCCTCCTTGATCCACGCTATAAAGGCAAATTGCAAAATATTATGCCACATGAGAACTTGGAACTAATATTAGCAACCAAACAATCAACTCTTGTTGACCGTTTGCTTCAGGCATTCCCAGCACACAGCGCACGTGATCGTTCTCACACGAGCTCCAGGGGGCAGCAGACTAGGAGTGTTAGGGGTGCACACATCAGAAGTGGCGTTGGACAGAGGGGTTTTCTGACCAGGTTGTGGAGTGATTTTGCTATGACCGCAGACAGGACAGGTACTGCTGCATCAATTGAAAGTGACAGGAGACAACATTTGTCCAGTATGGTTACTAACTATTTTTCATCCCTTATCGATGTTCTCCCTCAACCGTCATTCCCATTTGATTACTGGGCCTCCAAATTAGACACCTGGCCAGAATTGGCAGAATATGCATTGCAGGAGCTTGCTTGCCCGGCAGCAAGTGTCCTATCAGAAAGAGTATTCAGTGCTGCAGGTTCAATATTAACCGAAAAAAGGACTCGTCTGGCTACCCAAAATGTTGACGATCTAACATTCATTAAAATGAACCACAACTGGATTTCGAAATCTTTTGCCCCACCTTGCCCGGCCGACACCTAGCTTTCCTATGAAAAGCTCTTGCCTGTGAATTACTTTTCTAATGTCTAATTTGCTGCAGCTGATTGTACAGCATACGACATGTTTACACCTCCCTAAATGGCAAAACTCCCCACACGGGGCCGTGGTATCGCGACTTGGCGCAAGCACCCGTGAGACTGCTGTTTGTCTGAAGAGGTGGGTGTGCTCGCTTTTGGTTGACGGCATTGCTACTGGGTCCCTCATAGTACAATGTAGTGTCTCTGGCGGTGGTGGTGCGCACCCAACGTCAGACACACCGTTGTAACATGAGGGGCCCTGGGGCGGTCCCGCCGGCCTCAAGAGAGTTCCCCCCTACCCCAGCTCAAAATGTGCTCTACCACGTGCAAAATTATGTCGCACAGCTCCACCAATCTTTAGTCTATTCGCTGACATCATTCAATGTCTGGCACTGACAATACAAATTTGTAGACATCTATGATGCAACTTAAAGTAGTCTGTGTCTGTGTCCTATATTGGCACCATTAAATAGTTACTGCCAAATTACTATGTCAGAAACTCAGTAGATGAGCCCACCCCTGTACCTAAGTATGCCACCTTTTTTTTTGTTTTGGTTGTTTTGCGAGACATTAACATCTATTTATATTTTGGGAGTACTGGGACAGACACTCCTTGCACTACTCCTCCACTCACCACCAAGCTGCCTGTGTATCCATGTAACCGCTGTAAAGCTGCCATGAGCCTATTGTTTGTTATTTTAGGCCTTTGATAGCCTGTCTGCGGTCCCTACTTTAAATACTCCTCCACTCACCACCAAGCTGCCTGTGTATCCATGTAACCGCTGTAAAGCTGCCATGAGCCTATTGTTTGTTATTTTAGGCCTTTGATAGCCTGTCTGCGGTCCCTACTTTAAATACTCCTCCACTCACCACCAAGCTGCCTGTGTATCCATGTAACCGCTGTAAAGCTGCCATGAGCCTATTGTTTGTTATTTTAGGCCTTTGATAGCCTGTCTGCGGTCCCTACTTTAAATACTCCTCCACTCACCACCAAGCTGCCTGTGTATCCATGTAACCGCTGTAAAGCTGCCATGAGCCTATTGTTTGTTATTTTAGGCCTTTGATAGCCTGTCTGCGGTCCCTACTTTAAATACTCCTCCACTGACCAGACCACTGCTGCCCGTGTACCCCTGGAACCAATTATAAAGTGCCTACAGCCAGCCCATTTTCTTATGTTAGGCCTTTGAAGCCTGTCTGCGGTCCCTACTTTAAATACTCCTCCACTCACCACCACCAAGCTGCCTGCCCGTGTATCCATGTAACCGCTGTAAAACTGCCATAAGCCTATTGTTTGTTATTTTAGGCCTTTGATAGCCTGTCTGCGGTCCCTACTTTAAATACTCCTCCACTCACCACCACCAAGCTGCCTGCCCGTGTATCCATGTAACCGCTGTAAAACTGCCATAAGCCTATTGTTTGTTATTTTAGGCCTTTGATAGCCTGTCTGCAGCCCCTACTTGCAATACTCCTCCACTGACCACACCAATGCTGCCCGTGTACCCCTGGAACCTATTTAAAAGTTCATAGAGCCTAGTTATATATTTTATTTACTATTAATAAGGCCATGATGGACTACGCTGTACCACGCTACAAGCTAACCAGTCGACACTTCTTTTGCGAGAAAAGCCATCCCAACCCTCCACCAGCATGTAGAAGACCGCATTGTCCATGCACTCTGGCAATCTGTGAGTACAAAGGTGCACCTGACAACAGACGCATGGACCTGTAGGCATGGCCACGGAAGATTACGTGTCCATTACGGCGCAATGGGTTAATGTGGTGGATGCATGGTCCACAGGGGACAGCCTACTAAGTCTGTCTGCAGTCCCTAATTCAAATTGTCCTCCACTGTCTAAATCGGAACTTCCACCTTCTGGCTTTCGGCCTATAGTATCAGAAATTAAACTGCATTTGGCCTTCAACTTTGGTTAGGGCCTACTAACGGCTTCTGCCCCTCCCTGGTGTTGCCCTCAACTAAATAAAGCTGAGCTTCAACCTTCTGCTCCAAATTACCATTTTGAAAAATGCAATAGGCTTTTCCGGCCTACTAAAGGTGTCTGTCTGTGTGCCCCTGCCTGGTGTTGTCCTCAACTAAATAAAGCTGAGCTTCAACCTTCCGGCTCTCATTAAGTGGTTTTAAAAAAAAAAAATGGTGGTTAGGGCCTACTAACGGCTTCTGCCCCTCCCTGGTGTTGCCCTCAACTAAATAAAGCTGAGCTTCAACCTTCTGCTCCAAATTACCATTTTGAAAAATGCAATAGGCTTTTCCGGCCTACTAAAGGTGTCTGTCTGTGTGCCCCTCCCTGGTGTTGTCCTCAACTAAATAAAGCTGAGCTTCAAACTTCCGGCTCTCATTATGTGGTTTTAAAAAAAAAAATGGTGGTTAGGGCCTACTAACGGCTTCTGCCCCTCCCTGGTGTTTTCCTCAACTAAATAAAGCTGAGCTTCAACCTTCCGGCTCTCATTAAGTGGTTTTAAAAAAAAAAAATGGTGGTTAGGGCCTACTAACGGCTTCTGCCCCTCCCTGGTGTTGCCCTCAACTAAATAAAGCTGAGCTTCAACCTTCTGCTCCAAATTACCATTTTGAAAAATGCAATAGGCTTTTCCGGCCTACTAAAGGTGTCTGTCTGTGTGCCCCTCCCTGGTGTTGTCCTCAACTAAATAAAGCTGAGCTTCAACCTTCCGGCTCTCATTATGTGGTTTTAAAAAAAAAAATGGTGGTTAGGGCCTACTAACGGCTTCTGCCCCTCCCTGGTGTTGTCCTCAACTAAATAAAGCTGAGCTTCAACCTTCCGGCTCTCATTAAGTGGTTTTTTAAAAAAAAAAAATGGTGGTTAGGGCCTACTAACGGCTTCTGCCCCTCCCTGGTGTTGTCCTCAACTAAATAAAGCTGAGCTTCAACCTTCCGGCTCTCATTATGTGGTTTTAAAAAAAAAAATGGTGGTTAGGGCCTACTAACGGCTTCTGCCCCTCCCTGGTGTTGTCCTCAACTAAATAAAGCTGAGCTTCAACCTTCCGGCTCTCATTAAGTGGTTTTAAAAAAAAAAATGGTGGTTAGGGCCTACTAACGGCTTCTGCCCCTCCCTGGTGTTGCCCTCAACTAAATAAAGCTGAGCTTCAACCTTCTGCTCCAAATTACCATTTTGAAAAATGCAATAGGCTTTTCAGGCCTACTAAAGGTGTCTGTCTGTGTGCCCCTGCCTGGTGTTGTCCTCAACTAAATAAAGCTGAGCTTCAACCTTCCGGCTCTCATTAAGTGGTTTAAAAAAAAAAAAATGGTGGTTAGGGCCTACTAACGGCTTCTGCCCCTTCCTGGTGTTGCCCTCAACTAAATAAAGCTGAGCTTCAACCTTCTGCTCCAAATTACCATTTTGAAAAATGCAATAGGCTTTTCAGGCCTACTAAAGGTGTCTGTCTGTGTGCCCCTGCCTGGTGTTGTCCTCAACTAAATAAAGCTGAGCTTCAACCTTCCGGCTCTCATTAAGTGGTTTTAAAAAAAAAAAATGGTGGTTAGGGCCTACTAACGGCTTCTGCCCCTCCCTGGTGTTGCCCTCAACTAAATAAAGCTGAGCTTCAACCTTCTGCTCCAAATTACCATTTTGAAAAATGCAATAGGCTTTTCAGGCCTACTAAAGGTGTCTGTCTGTGTGCCCCTGCCTGGTGTTGTCCTCAACTAAATAAAGCTGAGCTTCAACCTTCCGGCTCTCATTAAGTGGTTTTAAAAAAAAAAAATGGTGGTTAGGGCCTACTAACGGCTTCTGCCCCTCCCTGGTGTTGCCCTCAACTAAATAAAGCTGAGCTTCAACCTTCTGCTCCAAATTACCATTTTGAAAAATGCAATAGGCTTTTCAGGCCTACTAAAGGTGTCTGTCTGTGTGCCCCTGCCTGGTGTTGTCCTCAACTAAATAAAGCTGAGCTTCAACCTTCCGGCTCTCATTATGTGGTTTTAAAAAAAAAAAATGGTGGTTAGGGCCTACTAACGGCTTCTGCCCCTCCCTGGTGTTGCCCTCAACTAAATAAAGCTGAGCTTCAACCTTCTGCTCCAAATTACCATTTTGAAAAATGCAATAGGCTTTTCAGGCCTACTAAAGGTGTCTGTCTGTGTGCCCCTGCCTGGTGTTGTCCTCAACTAAATAAAGCTGAGCTTCAACCTTCCGGCTCTCATTAAGTGGTTTTAAAAAAAAAAAATGGTGGTTAGGGCCTACTAACGGCTTCTGCCCCTCCCTGGTGTTGCCCTCAACTAAATAAAGCTGAGCTTCAACCTTCTGCTCCAAATTACCATTTTGAAAAATGCAATAGGCTTTTCAGGCCTACTAAAGGTGTCTGTCTGTGTGCCCCTGCCTGGTGTTGTCCTCAACTAAATAAAGCTGAGCTTCAACCTTCCGGCTCTCATTATGTGGTTTTAAAAAAAAAAAATGGTGGTTAGGGCCTACTAACGGCTTCTGCCCCTCCCTGGTGTTGCCCTCAACTAAATAAAGCTGAGCTTCAACCTTCTGCTCCAAATTACCATTTTGAAAAATGCAATAGGCTTTTCCGGCCTACTAAAGGTGTCTGTCTGTGTGCCCCTCCCTGGTGTTGTCCTCAACTAAATAAAGCTGAGCTTCAACCTTCCGGCTCTCATTATGTGGTTTTAAAAAAAAAAATGGTGGTTAGGGCCTACTAACGGCTTCTGCCCCTCCCTGGTGTTGTCCTCAACTAAATAAAGCTGAGCTTCAACCTTCCGGCTCTCATTAAGTGGTTATAAAAAAAAAAATGGTGGTTAGGGCCTACTAACGGCTTCTGCCCCTCCCTGGTGTTGTCCTCAACTAAATAAAGCTGAGCTTCAACCTTCCGGCTCTCATTATGTGGTTTTAAAAAAAAAAATGGTGGTTAGGGCCTACTAACGGCTTCTGCCCCTCCCTGGTGTTGCCCTCAACTAAATAAAGCTGAGCTTCAACCTTCTGCTCCAAATTACCATTTTGAAAAATGCAATAGGCTTTTCAGGCCTACTAAAGGTGTCTGTCTGTGTGCCTCTGCCTGGTGTTGTCCTCAACTAAATAAAGCTGAGCTTCAACCTTCCGGCTCTCATTAAGTGGTTTTAAAAAAAAAAAATGGTGGTTAGGGCCTACTAACGGCTTCTGCCCCTCCCTGGTGTTGCCCTCAACTAAATAAAGCTGAGCTTCAACCTTCTGCTCCAAATTACCATTTTGAAAAATGCAATAGGCTTTTCCGGCCTACTAAAGGTGTCTGTCTGTGTGCCCCTCCCTGGTGTTGTCCTCAACTAAATAAAGCTGAGCTTCAACCTTCCGGCTCTCATTAAGTGGTTTTAAAAAAAAAAATGGGGGTTAGGGCCTACTAACGGCTTCTGCCCCTCCCTGGTGTTGTCCTCAACTAAATAAAGCTGAGCTTCAACCTTCCGGCTCTCATTAAGTGGTTTTAAAAAAAAAAATGGTGGTTAGGGCCTACTAACGGCTTCTGCCCCTCCCTGGTGTTGTCCTCAACTAAATAAAGCTGAGCTTCAACCTTCCGGCTCTCATTAAGTGGTTTTAAAAAAAAAAAGGGTGGTTAGGGCCTACTAACGGCTTCTGCCCCTCCCTGGTGTTGCCCTCAACTAAATAAAGCTGAGCTTCAACCTTCTGCTCCAAATTGCCATTTTGAAAAATGCAATAGGCTTTTCCGGCCTACTAAAGGTGTCTGTCTGTGTGCCCCTGCCTGGTGTTGCCCTCAACTAAATAAAGCTGAGCTTCAACCTTCTGCTCCAAATTACCATTTTAAAAAATGCAATAGGCTTTTCCGGCCTACTAAAGGTGTCTGCCCCTCCCTGGTGTTGTCCTCAACTGAACAAAGCTGAGCTTCCACATTCTGGCTTTCGCCCTATACTATCAGATATTAAACTGCATTTGGCCTACTAGTGTGGTTAGGCCCTTGAAACAGTGTCTGCTGCTCTTGGGTTTGCTACTCCACTGAACAAAGCAATGCCGCCTGTTTAGTCCTGTTACCAATTTTGAACTGCATGTAGCCTACTTTATTCTTTGGCCCTATATCTGTTTCCTCCTCATCCTGCCCATTGCCCAGCCACTGCTAAATGAGTCTGCTGGTACATTGACCTAGACCACTACATTCCCCTTGTACTCTACACAGCCAGAATCTGTCCCTGCTGAAAGTAAGGTTCCCCTTCCCGCATGTTATACCACCTTACACAGGGACAAAGAGGAAGGTGCAGATGAAAGTGCAGGTTCCTTCATCAGGTGGGGGGGCATACTCGTTGGCGACGTCACTGGCACAGGGCCCCTCAGAGTACGCAAAAGTGTCGCTGCTGGTGGGAGGCGCCCCCGCCATGCAAACACACCGCCGTACTTTGAGGGGCCCTGTGCCAGTGGCAATGCGAACGAGTGGGCCCCCCCCCTGCTTGCTCAGGATCACAGCACTTGCAACTTTTAAATACTTACCTTTCCCTGCAACACCGCCGTGACGTAGTCCGCATTTCCTGGGCCCACGAAAAACTTGAGCCAGCCCTACTCCCCCCACAACTTTCCCCCAATTCCCTATGCCCAACTATTATTATACAGTTAATTAAGATTGGCAAGCTTCAGAAACAAGAATGGATGTTTTTGGCATTAAAATGGGCACTGTAGGTGTTTTCCTGGCCTCCACTCACTGCCGACTATGCTTCCCCATTGACTTGCATTGGGTTTCGTGTTTCGGTCGATCCCCGACTTTTAGCGATAATCGGCCGACTGCACTCGACTCGACTCTGGACAAAATCGGGTTTCCCAAAACCCTACTCGATCTTAAAAAAATGAAAGTCGCTCAACCCTAGTCGCGACATGTCAGCTGTTTTTTACAGCTGACATGTGCGCGCAATAGCGGCGGCTGAAATCGCGATCACCCGCCGCTATTAACTAGTTAAATGCCGCTGTCAAACGCAGACAGCGGCATTTAACTACCGCATCCGGCCGTGCGGCCGGATATGAGCGCATCGCCGACTCCCGTCACATGATTGGGGGTCGGCGATGCTCCTCCATTGTAACCATAGAGGTCCTTGAGACCTCTATGGTTACTGATTGCCGGTGGCTGTGAGCGCCCCCCTGTGGTCGGCGCTCACAGCACACCTGCATTTTAGCTACATAACAGCGATCTGATGATCGCTGTTATGTAGCAGAGCCGATCGGGCTGTGCCTGCTTCTAGCCTCCCATGGAGGCTATAGAAGCATGGCAAAAGTAAAAAAAAAAAGTTTTTAAAAATGTGAAAAAAATAAAAAAAATATAAAAGTTTAAATCACCCCCATTTCGCCCCAATCAAAATAAATCAATAAAAAAAAACCCCAACCTACACATATTTGGTATCGCCGCGTTCAGAATCGCCCAATCTATCAATAAAAAAAAGCATTAACCTGATCGCTAAATGGCGTAATGAGAAAAAAATTCGAAACGCCAGATTTACGTTTTTTTGGTCGCCACGACATTGCATTAAAATGCAATAACGGGCGATCAAAAGAACGTATCTACACCAAAATGCTATCATTAAAAACGCCAGCTCGGCACGCAAAAAATAAGCCCTCACCTGACCCCAGATCACGAAAAATGGAGACGCTACGAGTATCGGAAAATGGCGCAATTTTGTTTTGTTTTGTTTTTTGCAAAG
The DNA here is from genome assembly GCF_051348905.1 of Ranitomeya variabilis. Taxonomy (NCBI): domain Eukaryota; kingdom Metazoa; phylum Chordata; class Amphibia; order Anura; family Dendrobatidae; genus Ranitomeya; species Ranitomeya variabilis. The sequence goes on along the minus strand of NC_135233.1, from coordinate 666,425,351 downwards.
TTTGGAATTTTTTTTCACCACTTAGGTGAAAAATAACCTAGTCATGTTAGGTGTCTATGAACTCGTAGTGACCTGGAGAATCATAATGGCAGGTCAGTTTTAGCATTTAGTGAACCTAGCAAAATAGGCAAGCAAAAAACAAGTGTGGGATTGCACTTTTTTTGCAATTTCACTGCACTTGGAATTTTTTTCCCGTTTTCTAGTACACGACATGCTAAAACCAATGATGACGTTCAAAAGTACAACTCGTCCCGCAAAAAATAAGCCCTCACATGGCCAAATTGACGGAAAAATAAAAAAGTTATGGCTCTGGGAAGAAGGGGAGCGAAAAACGAAAACGGAAAAACGGAAAAAGCTCCGGGGGTGAAGGGGTTAATAAAATGACCAGTCTTACCGCAGTAAAAACAGGCTCCCTGCTTCCTGAGCTCAGGGGCTCGACGCTTCACATGTGACACCCCTGCGATTTGCATAGGCTCCGTGGGCTCACCTGCAGCAACCACACGTGAACCTAAACCCTCTCCCATAGGCGGTGTCTCATGCTCCCCCTGACGCAAACAGCGATCAATGCGGACAACCAGACTCATAGCGGAATCTAGAGAAGTAGGAGTCTCGTACATCAGAAGGGCTTTTTTAACCCTTCCAGAAACCCCATGAATAAGCTGACTCCGCAGCGCTGGATCATTCCACTGGGTATCGATCGCCCAGCGACGAAATTCAGAACAGTAATCCTCTGCAACTCGCTCCCCCTGGCGAATAGTGCGTATCTTAGATTCTGCTAGAGCCATTCTGTCTGGCTCATCGTAAATATTTCCAAGAAAGGAAAAAAAACTCTCCACAGAGTCAAATGCAGCAGAATCAGATGGCAAAGAAAACGCCCATGCTTGGGGATCCCCGCTTAACAATGACAACACCAGGCCCACACGCTGAGCCTCATTACCTGAGGAGATCGGGCGCATACGGAAATATAGTTTGCAAGCTTCTCGAAAAGAAACAAATTTACTGCGCTCCCCAGCAAATATTTCAGGCAAAGGAAACTTAGGCTCAGCAACTCTACCTGTCGCTCCAGCTTGCACATTAGATACTGCTAGTCCCTGTTGCTGCACTGCCCCCCTCAACTCAGTGACCTGTAGGGACAGCGCCTCCAACTGGCGGGTTATGGAAGTCATGGGATCCATGACAAAACAAAAAAAAGGAAACCCTTTTTTTTTTTTTGTTTTAAAGGCCGATTATAATGTCATGGGGAGACTAGGTGGGCAAGAGCTAATAACCCGGGCCCCTGCAATTTCCCTCAGACTAGGGAAATCCTGATTGACCCTCTACCTAGAGTTTACACTGATGGTGTGCATGTCTATGCCTCGACCCTCGCCCTGTCTCCTGTTTCAACCCTAGGCTGAAACCACCGCCCACCACCCAGTGAAAAGATCATACATCAATACCCACAGTTAGAACAGACAAGGATAACGGAAAATATACACAACGCCGCAGTCACTCAGGAATACACTATAAATGCGCAGGGAAAAATAAATACAAATATAGGAAGGAGTAAATAAGACAAAGGGAAATACACCACCAGCAACGATACTCCAACTTCTAGCTCACCACTCCAGACCGAGATAACAATGCACAAGACAGAAGCTATAATCGGCGACGCCCAATGTTTAGGAGAACTATTTAAAGGCAATGGGCATGGCCCAGCTTCCAATCCGAGCATCAGGTAAATTAACCCCGGACCAGCTAGATAAAATCTAGCCAACGCCAATGAGCACATAGTGGTCAAAAGCAGAATTACTGCTGTCTGTCGAACGACCTGGTCTGGACAGCGTCCGACATGACACTTTGTTTTTGCCTCCCATTGACGTGAATGGCGTTTGGTTATGTTCGGCGAATATTCGAATTAATCAACGAAATATTCGCTCATCTTTAGCTGCTACACAGGAATATTATGTAACTTCCAAAAATGGTTTTGTATATGCTGGTACTACCTAATATTATTTGCCTCTACAAATAGCTGATTTTTATATTTTGGTAGTGGCTGAAACCCACCCTTATCCCTCAGTCTGTTCTTAATACTAACTAATAAACAACTCTGTGGAAAATAGCAGAGATCAGCAGCATGTACTTGCACTCTCCTTCCTATTAAATCTCTCCCTACGCTATCCCCACCTAACAAACAACTGATCTTCACAATCTTCGGCTCTTAAAAGTGCTTTTGGAATGAATAACGCTCACTATAAGCTCCTATCACTCTACCTATGCTCAAACTATGCTATCCCTATGCTGTTTCCGGCTGCAGTGTGCGCAAGATGGCGCTGACAGCCTTTAGATCACATTAATGCCACACCAAAGAAGGTGCCGGCATTGCTGTGATTGGCAAGCCAGGCCAGCATGTTCATTGGCTGCAAATAAAGTGCCAAACAAGCTGGGTGGGTCACTCAAATATACTGAGGCGAATACCAAATTACTCATCGAGTAACAAATAGCCCGAACACCCTATTATTTGTGTGAGTAACGAATATTACCAAATGTATTCGCTCATCACTAGTAATTTCCAGTTAATTTATTTACAGTTAGTTTTGGCTTGTGCAATTTTTTTTCATTTTCTCATTTTGTTTTCAAGTGTTAACTTTATTTTAAAATCAAATGTGTGTGAATGATAACATAATATTAACGCTATATGTAGCTTCAACAATTTTAAATATTTTTGTTTTTTTACTACTGTGCTTTAATTTTTAAATGATGTGCGAAAGTAGGAAATATAGAACTTTATATTACATTACAAGTCATGTATTTCATATGGGAAATCTAAGGAGAGAAATAGTAATCTGAATTGCTGATACATTAAAAAAATGACTGAATGCTCTAGAGCTACAGAAAACAGCCTGTCTTGAATGTTTACAAGAATGCTGATGTATGTGAATCATCAAGCTGCTTTTCTCAATGACAGCTTGTCCTTAGATATGAAAAAGATCACAAGTATCTAAATATAAAATTAACCTAAACTTGTGTTTTACTTGTTAACATATACATTAATTGATTTTAATAAGTACATTTTTACAATATAATACAGGATGTTGCTTGAGAATAAAACTGAACTTTTATCACCACTTTACTTCTTTTCATACTTATTAGTGATGGGCGAGCACTAAAATGCTCGGGTGCTCGTTGCTCAGGTCGAGCAAATTGGAATATGCGGGTACTCGGCCAGAACAACGAGCTCAATGCAAGTCTATGGGAAACCCGAGTATTTTTACCGCGATCACCCCGGGGGTCCTTTTAAGGTCTAAAAATGTCTGAAAATGATGGAAACACTGCTCAAATGACACAGGGACATCATGGGGATCGCCCATGGAAACATTCCTGACTCCTAGATTCACAGCTTTAATCAAGGCTTAGTTCAGACGCTGCGTATTTGAAGCATTTTTCAACTTTAACATTGCTATCAACCACTACAAATGCATTCACTGGGCAATGTCATTGTAACATTTAACAACCCTAGCTGGCCATGTGGGGTGTGACACATAAGCAGACCCATCTTGTTTCATTTATGAAGAAGGGACTCTTAAAGTTACAGAGCCTATTTTTACTGGTGCGTCAGGCAGCATTAATCTTCTTAAAGGGCCATCATAGGATGTCCAGGGGGACTCCTGAAAAAGTATTGCATTGAATTCAAGGCTAGCCCTGCTACCAATCCATATGCACCCCAATAAGCCTTTGAACCCAAATACTGGATGGGCCCAGGAAAATCCAGTACACAATATGCATTTTGCACTCTGTACTCTTTTGTATTACACATTAGCAGCAAAGCCAGCCCTGCTGCATAGTCACATGCACCCCAATAAGCCTTTGAACCCACATACTGGATGGGCCCATGAAAATCCACTTCACAACATGCATTTTGTACTCCGTGCTCCTTTATTTTACACATTGGCAGCAAGGCCAGCCCTGCTGCATAGTCATATGCACCCCATTACACCTTGGAACCCACATACTGGATGGGCCAATGAAAATCCACTTCACAATATGCATTTTGTACTCTGTACTCCTTTGTTTTACACATTGGCAGCAAGGCCAGCCCTGCTGCATAGTCATACGCACCCCAATAAGCCTTGGAACCCACATACTGGATGGGCCCATGAAAATCCCCTTCACAATATGCATTTTGTACTCTGTACTCTTTTGTTTTACACATTGGCTGCAAGGCCAGCCCTGCTGCATAGTCACATGCACCCCAATAAGCCTTGGAACCCACATACTTGATGGGCCCATGAAAATCCACTTCACAATATGCATTTTGTACTCCATACTCCTTTGTTTTACACATGGGCAGCAAGGCCAGCCCTGCTGCATAGTTATATGCACCCAATAAGCCTTAGAACCCACATACTGGATGGGCCCATGAAAATCCACTCGTACTTTTAATAGTATGATGGTTCCCTCTTTGCAGAATTATTTACAGGAGAATTTGGAAATTATGTTTGTCATGTTTTAACACTAAGGTTCAGATACGGCTTTTAAAAAGGCTAATCCTCGCAATACAAAGCAATTTCATTGCAAACTACAAAATTCAAGGAATGTTAAGATTGAATAGTGTGAGTGCGTACACTTTTGTATATGTTAACAATAACATACAAAGGTTGATAAATACATATAAGGATTACATAAATATACTGATTACGTATATATGAAGATTAACTACATACAGTCTACTTAGATCATCACCAAGAGGCTTTTAAACATCAACTGTCTGGAATATCAGAGAAGCACACCAAGACAGATTACGTACACTGCATTTACGTCCCCAATTATGGAGGTATCAGCACACTGTACACGTACATGTACCACATTTTTGGCATCTGCCTTAGTCATGTTTTGATGGTCTTATATAGTGATTTACTCTATGTAGTAACTCTAGCTTCACCTAGACCTTCAATTGGCCACTTTTCAACGTTGGATGAAACTGAGATATCATGGACTCATCAGACGAGGGGTCATAAACCCCTAGAAAATAAAAGCCACAAGGATTTAGATCAAACCACCACAGGCATAGTTTCAGTAAACATTAATGTTTTACAATGACAAACAGCAAACATATAGAGGCTTCGAACTGTTTGTGAAGTGAGAAAACAAACAATTATCAAGATGTTGTCACTATGAGCATTGTATGTCTCATCTGGAAATGTTTTACAAGAAATGCAGCTATGTGATTGTGTGAATGCATTCGGTGTACAGTATTTCAATCTTGTTTACAAATTGCCTTTTGTATATTCACCATTTATACATTTGAGGCAGCCAAAGTTATGGCTCTCAAGGAGAGAAACTAATATAGTGGACAAAGCTATATTTTTAATGAACAACTGAGCCAAACTAACAGCATTGCTTTATCAAATTTATATGAAGTATATTGTGTCCAATTTGAGCAACCAGGCAACACAAAAAGGAGCTTTTCAAGTGAGCTCTTTAAGGTACACAAATGTGAAGTGTTTGACATCAAGTATGTGGTTTCACCAATGTGGGGTACCTTTTTTAAAAATATACTAATGCCATCACAGCCTCCCCTTGCTCAAACTTCACCAGCCTATAACAGTACTGAGCACGTTCACACTGGTGATCGAGTGGCAGTTAAACAAGAGACAATGCAGGAGACAGAGTTAAGAATTAGGGCCAATGTAGTGGTGTGTGTCTCTGAGACTTGTAAAGCAGTACATGATCTGCCAAACAATTACCCAATGTGGGGTACCTTTTTTAAAAATAGACTAGTGCCATTGCAGGCCCCTAGCCCAAACTTCAATGGCCTATAACAGTACAGAGCACGTTCACCCTGGTGATCTAGTGGCAGGTACATTTTAGATTGCAGGAGACCGAGTTAAGAAGTTTGCCCAATGGAATGTCATGCCCAATTCCCCAATGTGGGGTCATTTTTTAAAAAAAATAAAAGAGTGCCATCACAGCCCCCTTGCCCGAAATACACCTTACAGAGCACTTTAACCCTGGTGATATAATGGCAGTTAAAGGACACATTGCAGGAGACAGAATGAAAGAAGCAGGCCCAATGTAATGTCATGCCCAATTCCCCAATGTGGGGTCCTTTTTAAAAAAAATAAGAGTGCCATCACAGCCCTCTTGCCCAAAATGCACTGTAGAGAGCACGTTAACCCTGGTCATCTAGTGGCAGGAAAAGGACACATTGCAGGAGACAGAGTTAAGAAATAGGCCCAATGTAGGGGTGTGGGCCTCTTAGACATGTAATGGAGTGCCTGACCTGACAAGCATTTGCTTATAGGTGGTTAATTTGTAAAAAATTGTTCATGTGGATCCTAGACACCCTTTCCCCAAAATTTACTTTCCAGGTCACCACCTGACAGCACCATGGAGGATGTCCTTCTTATCCATAGTGGGACAGGAAACCACGAGAGTTTAAAAGGACCCTCCCCTTTCCACCCTTCAGTGTTTTTCCTGTCCCACTGTGGATAGGAACGACGAGAGTCGTCCGTCTGTTCCGGGCAAAGAGTGTGGATCGGGGGGGAATTGGCTTCTTCCTTCCCACTAGAAGAATCTGCCGAGCTGACACCCGTGCTATACAGTCCCTCAGCTTTAACCGGTGTAGCGCTGCTCCTGGTTTAATGGTCACTTCCCCCTGGGGGGGCTCTCGACCCTGGACGTAAGACCCCCAATGTACCTGCTAGTATGGTGCCTCTGCTGGGTAGAATCCTTGGCAAGCGGTTTCGGGGGGTGATGCCACAGGTCATCCTGGAGGGGGAATCGGCGTGGCTGCGGTCTGGGAGCGCGGCGCTTCCGGATCGCGCTCCTGCGCGAGTCACTTCCGGTTCGCGGCTGCCGCGCTCGTCACTTCCGGGTCGCGGCCGGCAGCATGGGGTTGGCGTCTTCATCTCCTTCTACTCCCAGAGCAAGGGAGGTCCAGAACATGGCGGCATCTATATATAAAAGGTATGTGTGGGCTGGGGGCACTTTCTAGCAGCATGGAGGATAATCCTAAGCCTGAAGCACTGCAGGAGCCCCAGACACATGTGAGTCCCAGGCAGAGACCTGCTCCCTCACAGGATTTATTGAGGATAGGCCATGCGAATCTTACCTCTATATGCATATTATATATTATAGGCGTCTGCGGATAAGAAATCCGGGAAGCGCAGGAAGTGTCCCATTTCTGCCATAAAACTGAAAGACTCCTGGCAGAAGTCCCTATGCGAGTCATGCACCAGTCGTATCGTGGGTGAAGAGCAGGCCTCTCTGATGACAAGTATGAGAACCATTATCAGAGAGGAGGTGCAGGCCTCAATATCTGGCCTAACATTTCCCCAGTCCATACAGTCTGACCCCCAGGATCCGCAGAGATCCAAGAAAAGGTAGAGAGAATCGGATCTGTCGTCCGAGGACAGCTTTTTTGAATCAGATCTGGAAGAGGAGGAGTTAAGCAGAGATCCCCCAGAGAGGGGGAAGAAATATCTATTTTCATCTAATGATATAGAGGAACTCTTGAGTGCAGTTAGACAGACTATGCAGATTGAAGAACCCGCATCTACTCCGTCAGTTCAAGATGAGATGTTTGGGGGGCTGCGTTCCCACACCTCAAAGGTCTTTCCTGTTAATGCCCACATTCGCTCTATGATTCTAGAGGAATGGGAGGAAGCGGAAAGGAAGTTGTCAATTCCTAAAGACTTTAGACTCCGCCTCCCTTTTGATCATGAAGAAGTCAAGAACTGGGAGGATATCCCAAAAATTGACATTCCTCTTGCGAAGGTTTCTAAGAGAACCGCCATTCTATTTGAGGACTCTAACTTAAAGGAGCCAATGGATTGCAAGGCAGATGGACTCTTAAAAAGAGCCTGGGAGAGCTCGGCAGCGGTAATCCACACAAATATAGCTGCAACGTCCGTGGCGCGGGCTATGCATTTGTGGGTAGATGACTTAAAAGATCAATTGTCAGCTAGAACTCCTAGAGAAACCATTATTAAGGCAATTCCTCTATTAAAGCTAGCAACCAGTTTTCTAGCAGATGCTACTGCAGAGTCGGTTAGATTTCCAGCTAGAGGCCAGTCTTTATCAAATGCAGCCAGGCGAGCCATTTGGTTGAAAAATTGGTCAGGTGATGTCCATTCTAAGAATAAGGCTACTTTCACACTAGCGTCGGGAACAACCCGTCGCTGTGCGTCGGGCCGAGGTTCCCGACGCTAGCGTGGTCTCCGCCGCACAACGGGGGCAGCGGATGCATTTTTCCCACGCATCCGCTGCCCCATTGTGAGGTGCGGGGAAGTGCGGGGAGGTGGGGGCGGAGTTCCGGCCGCGCATGCGCGGTCGGAAAAAGCGGACAGTCGGGAGCAAAAAACGTTACATGTAACGTTTTTTTCTCCCGACGGTCCGCTACCACACGCCCAAGCGTCGCAAAACGGACGCGACGTTTTGCAATGCGTCGCAAATGCGTCGCTAATGTTAGTCTATGACGAAAAAACGTATCCAGCAAGAACTTTTGCTGGATGCGTATTTTCGGCAAAACGACGCATTTGCGACGTATTGCAGTTAACGCTAGTGTGAAAGTAGCCTCAGCTGTGCTCCATCCCTTTCTTAGGAGGTAGGGTGTAAGGACTGAGACTGCATACCTGTTTTTGTCTGTTCTTGCCCTTAGTTCTGTTGGATTCTGCCCTTACCCAAGATGGAGTGGCTGGCTTCATGGGGGCCATCTTGTTTCCTGTCTGATACTCCTTGTTTCCTGTCTGCTGCATATATAAAGGAACTCTGCACACTAAACCTTGTTTGTGTATCTTGTATCTCACTTGCTGCCAAGCTCAAGGACTTGCAACCTGCTTGTTCTTCTACTCCTCGGGATACACCGCTTGTTTCTGGATCTACGTACCACCAGAAAAACTCTGTTACTCTTCACCTGCTCTGCACCCACCTCTGCTATGGTCTGCCCCTCTGCTAGGAGCCAGCCCAGGCTCTGACCTCTGGATACTGCATTGCTGGACTTGTACTTGCACCCTCGGTCTGTACTTCTAATATCTGCATATTCTTGAGACTGTTTACTTGCTTATCTGTAAAGCTGCAGTTTGCATCAGTTATCTGAAGTTCATCTTCCTACAATATATATATATATCTTGAACTGTGATATACCGTGTTTGTCGTCATTCTGACTCACATCATCAGTCTCCATAGAACATTAGCATAATCTTATCACAGAATACACAAGCCTCAAAGGAAATGGAGATCACTGGGTCAGATTCTATGGAGGCGCGGGTGAAAAAGCTGTGCTCATTTGTCACAGGACTGCATGCAGAGCTTCAGGCAATTAAAGGTACCTTCACACTAAACAACTTTCCAACGAGAACGACAACGATCTGTGATGTTGCAGCGTCCTGGATAGAGATCTCGTTGAGTTTGACATGCAGCAGCGATCTGGATCCCGCTGTTATATCGCTGGTCGGATCTAGAAGTCTGGAACTTTATTTGGTCGCTAGATCGGCGTGTATCGTCATGTTTGACAGCAAAAGCAACGATGTCAGCAATGTTTTTACATGGAGCGTAAACGATAAGTGAGTCGCCGTTACGTCACTGGATCGCTCCTGCATCGTTCTGGAGCTGCTGTGTTTGACGTCTCTACAGCGACCTAACAGCGACGCTCCAGCGATCTAGTTTAGGTCAGATCGTTGTCTATATCGCTGGAGCGTCGCTTAGTGTAACGGTACCTTAAGACAAAGCTGGGGGCATTGGAGTCTCAAACTAATCATAATGCAAATGTGGCTGATACATCTATCCAGTCTCTAGCCACTCGCCTCTCAAATGTGGAGACTACATCTGTAGCTGCGATTCCAGCCCCAGTTCCAAGTCCAGCTCCGGGTCCGTTTTTTCCCAAACTCCCACCATTCAGGTTTGGTGGAGAAAGAGAGAAATTTCGTGGGTTTCTGAATCAGTGTCAGTTATATTTTTCAGCACGTGCAGCTCAGTTCTCAACTGAATGGGACAAGGTGTTAACCATGATAATGTTGCTGACAAACAAAGCCTTAGCCTGGGCTAATCCTCTGATTGAAACTAATGATGCAAGTCTAAATTCTCTGAATGACTTTATTACTGCAATGTGTCAGATATTCGACGATCCCAACCGAAACCTCACTGCAGAGGCTCTTAAAGAGTATATTGATGAGAACTTAGCGAAGGGATTTATAAGACCATCTTCCTCCCCAGCAGGTGCCCCAATCTTCTTTGTCAAAAAGAAGGATGGCTCTCTCCGCCCTTGTATTGACTACCGTGAACTTAACAAGGTTACTATTAGAAACTCTTATCCACTTCCACTAATTCCCGAATTACTCGAGAGGGTACGACACTCCAAGATCTTCCCAAAATTAGATCTCGGTGGTGCCTACAATTTAGTACGGATTTGCCCCAGGGACGAGTGGAAAACAGCTTTCCGGTCACGTTATGGACATTTTGAGTATCTCGTATGTCTTTTGGTCTGCGCAATGCACCGGCTACATTCCAACATTTGGCAAATTATATTTTTAGGGACATACTCGATATTTTTGTTGTGATTTATTTGGATGACATTTTAATTTTTTCCAGCAATATCGAGGATCACCAGCGGCATGTGAGAATGGTTCTGGATCGTTTATGGCAAAACCATTTATACATAAAACTGGAGAAATGTGAGTTTCACAAAACGGAAATACAATTTCTGGGCTATGTTATTTCTCCCCAGGGCCTCAGCATGGATGCGAGCAAGACACAAGCTATTCAAGAGCGGCCAATTCCCAGGTCTGTGAAGGAGGTCCAACGATTCATTGGATTCACCAATTTTTACAGGTGGTTCATTAAAAACTTTTCGGAGATTGTCGCACCCATCACTCAATTGACTAGGAAGAAGACACCGTTTGTTTGGTCACCACAGGCACAACTAGCATTTTCTAAATTGAAGGCTAAATTTACTTTGGCCCCTATTCTCGTGCATCCAGACCCAGATCGGGCCTTCAAAGTGGAAGTCGACGCCTCGGACTGTGATATAGGGGCCATACTCTCGCAGAGAACAGGTGAGAAAGATCTTCTACACCCTTGTGCTTTTCTCTCCCAAATGTTGTCACCTGCAGAAAAGAATTACGACGTTGGGAATAAAGAGTTGTTGGCGATTATAGCCACATTCAAAGAATGGAGGCATCTTCTACAGGGAGCATCCCAACAGACTGTTGTGCTCACGGATCACCGAAATCTTGAATTCATGAGGTCGGCAAGGTGTCTAAAACCCAGACAAGCTCGGTAAAATCTGTTTCTTAACCAATTTGATTTCATTATTTCCTATAGACCAGGCTCTCGCAATGGGAAGGCCGGCGCTCTATCCAGGATTCATTCGGATGATGTAACCTCAGCTTTGCCTTCAAGGACCATACTATCAGAACGAAACTTTGTACGTGTGCTGCATAATCAAGATCTATTAAAGGATATTAAGGAGGCCTACGCCACAGATTCACTCCTAATTCAACTACCTAATCAGTTAAATTTAACCTTGAAAAACAGCCTTTGGTTTCAGAGACGTCTGTATGTCCCGGAAACAATGAAATTAAGAGTACTGAAACTGATGCATGACTCTAAGATTGCCGGTCATAGAGGAGTTCAAAAAACTCAAGAATTTGTGTCTCGTTTCTTTTGGTGGCCAACTTTCCAAACAGACGTGCGACTGTACGTGTCATCATGTGAGGTATGTGCCAGATCAAAAGTTCCTCGCTCCTCGCCTACTGGACTATTGCAACCTCTTCCTATCCCATCTCATCCCTGGGGGTCTATATCAATGGACTTTATCGTAGAGTTGCCTATATCCCAAGGGAAGAGCACGATTCTAGTAGTAGTTGACAGATTAACCAAAGCTGCTCATTTCATTCCTTGTACCGGGTTACCGACGGCCAAACAGACTGCAGATCTTATCGTACAAAATATTTTTCGATTACATGGAGTCCCGGATGAAGTAATATCTGATCGAGGGTTCCAATTTACTTCAAAATTTTGGCAAAGTTTTTGTGCTGCTCTGGACATCAAGGTAAATTTGTCTTCTGCTTTCCATCCGCAGTCTAATGGCCAAACTGAACGGACCAATCAAACTTTGGAGCAATATCTGCGTTGCTATGTGTGTCACTTACAGGATGATTGGGTGAGTCTGCTTCCGCTGGCTGAATTCACATACAATAACTCACAGAGTGCATCCACCAAAATGTCTCCATTTTTTGCTAATAAGGGATATCATCCCAGCATTCTTCCTCGACTTCCGATAGACATGTCTGTACCTGCGGTATCCGACCGCATTTCATCTCTGCAGCGGTATCTGGAAGTTCTGAAGCAGACGCTGGCCACAGCACAAGAAAGATACAAGAAAGCAGCAGACAGATTCCGTAAACCAGTACCCACATACAAGGTAGGAGACATGGTCTGGCTCTCAACAAAGAACTTGAAACTCAGAGTTCCAACATCTAAATTGGGGCAAAAATATGTTGGTCCATACAAGATCAGTAGCATAGTGAGTTCTGCAGCCTGCCGACTCAAGTTGCCTAATTCTTTAAAAATACATCCTGTTTTTCATGTTTCCCTGCTTAAACCGGTAGTGGCAAATCCTTTCTCTGGGCGCACATCTGCTCCTCCTGATCCAATTCTCATAGATGGGCAGGAGGAATTCATCGTGGAGAAGGTCATCGATTCTCGGATTCATAGGAGACGACTTCAGTATCTGGTAAAGTGGCAAGGATATTCGTCTGAGGAGAATTCCCGGGAACCTCTAGAAAATATTCACGCTCCTCGTCTGATCAGACAGTTCCACAGCAGATACCCCAATAAACCAGACATAAGAACATCCAGAGGACATCTTTAAAGAGGAGAGTAATGTAAGGACTGAGACTGCATACCTGATTTTGTCTGTTCTTGCCCTTAGTGCTGTTGGATTCTGCCCTTACCCAAGATGGAGTGGCTGGCTTCATGGGGGCCATCTTGTTTCCTGTCTGATACTCCTTGTTTCCTGTCTGCTGCATATATAAAGGAACTCTGCACATTATACCTTGCTTGTGTATGTTGTATCTCACTTGCTGCCAAGCTCAAGGACTTGCAACCTGCTTGTTCTTCTACTCCTTGGGATACCCCGCTTGCTTCTGGATCTACGTACCACCGGAAAGACTCTGTTACTCTTCACCTGCTCTGCACCCACCTCTGCTATGGTCTGCCCCTCCGCTAGGAGCCAGCCCAGGCTCTGACCTCTGGATACTGCATTGCTGGACTTGTACTTGCACCCTCGGTTTGTACTTCTAATATCTGCATATTCTTGAGACTGTTTACTTGCTTATCTGTAAAGCTGCAGTTTGCATCAGTTATCTGAAGATCATCTTCCTACTATATATATATATCTTGAACTGTGATATACCGTGTTGTCGTCATTCTGACTCATGTCATCGGTCTCCATAGAACATTAGCATAATCTTATTACATAGGGTCTTTGGATCTATTCTTGATGATATCCTGGAAAAAGCTTCTGATGAAAAGAAAGGGTTTCCAGAAGAAAAATGTGGGAAGTACCAGCCCTTTCGCAGGCCCTATTACAGTCAAAGATCAGACTACAGGGGTAAGGGAAAGCAAGGGAGCTGGAGCTATCAAAAAGGGGGAGAAAATAGGAACAAAAATAGGAATTCGGGTCCCTCAACCTCCAGAACAGAATTCCGAAAGAAATGATGCCATCAGAATGGGGGGGCGACTATTGAACTTTCGGGTACAATGGGGGAAGATTACCAGAAGTCCTTGGGTCCTCCAGGTCATATCTCAAGGGTACAAAATAGAGTTCAGCTCTCTTCCCCCAGAAAAATTTTTTGTGTCCAACATCCATCGACTATCAGTTGGTGATTTCCACTCTGCAGAAATTAGGTTGGGTGGTGAATTGGTCAAAGTCTCACCTGACACCCAAACCAAGAATAAAATTTCCAGGAGTTATCCTAGACTCAAATGCCAGAAAATCTTTTCTAACAGACGAAAAGCGGACCGATATAATAAGAAGAATCCACCATTTTTCAAGAAGCCGAGTGTCCATCAGAGATGCAATGAAGATTCTGGGGTTGATGACGGCCTGCATTCCTTGTGTCAACTGGAGCCAGTCTCATTCCCGTCAGCTACAGAGAGCAGTCCTCGCTTCCTGGGACAGAAGACAAACATCTCTGGACAGGGAGTTCCGTCTATCCCATCAGGTCAGACGGTCCCTGCGCTGGTGGACTGTCTCCAAGAACCTACAGGTCAGAGTTCCGTGGATCCACACTCCAGCTGTCACGGTGACCACAGACACAAGCCAACAAGGATGGGGTGGTCAAGTCCTAGGAAGATACTATCAGGGACAGTGGAATTCAGAGGAAAGCATGAATTCCTCGAATCACAGAGAGTTACACGCGGTCTGGAAGGTCCTCTATTCAGCTCAAGATCTGTTAAAAAACAAACACCTGAAGATTTTCTCAGACAACACAACGACGGTAGCCTTCCTGCAGGGGGGTCCAAGGCATCTAAGATTACAGCACCTAGCGGATCAAATCTTCAGTTGGGCGGAGAGATCGGTTCTCTCAATTTCAGCGGTACATCTGGAAGGATCGAAGAACCAGGTGGCTGATTTTCTGAGCAGGAAAAAGCTGTCAGCTACAGAGTGGGAGCTAAACAGTGAAGTTTTCAGCGAGCTGTGTCAGCGCTGGGGAACTCCAGAAGTGGACCTATTCACCGCCAGAGGGAATGCGAAGGTCAGAACCTTTTATTCACTGAACCCTTGGGAAAGACCGGCGGGAGTAGACGCACTTTCCCAATCATGGAGCATGGGTCTCTTATATGCTTTCCCCCCTCTTGCACTAATCCCAAGAATCCTCAGGAAGATATACGAGGACAGGGCTCAGATCATCCTAGTGGTTCCGTTCTGGCCCAAGAGGAACTGGTTCCCCTTACTAAAGAAATTGGTGGTGGAGGAACCTATTTTTCTTCCGAAAAGAAGAGATCTACTCCTCCAGGGCCCGATTCTTCATCGGGACCCAGACAGCCTCCAGTTAGCGGCTTGGATCCTGAGCGCCAGATCTTGAAAGCGAAAGGTCTATCAGAAGAGGTCATATGCATTCTCCAAGCAAGTAGGAAGCCAGTAACTTCTGCAATTTATTTAAAAATTTGGAAGAGATTCTGCAGTTTTTGTGGAGACACGATAGTTGATCTTGATCACCATAACATTCCCAAGATCCTTGATTTTTTGCAGCAGGGATTTGAGAAAGGTCTTAAACCGAGTACTCTGAGGGTTCAAGTGGCAGCCCTCAGTGTATTTTATGACTCTTCCCTAGCCTCCCACCCCTGAATTGCTCATTTTTCCAGGGCAGTTTTAAGGCTAAGGCCCTTGATCACGAAATCCATCCCACCTTGGGATCTTAACCTGGTCCTTAATAAATTGTGCAAAAATCCTTTTGACTTAGCTGAGGATATAAACATCTCTAATCTCTCTCTCAAAATGGCATTTCTAGTGGCCATCACTTCAGCCAAGAGACTAGGAGAACTCCAGGCCCTGTCTATTCAGAACCCCTATCTGCAAATATTTGATGATAGGCTAGTATTAAGACTTGACCCAGGCTTCCTTCAGAAGGTGGTCTCAGACTCCAATATAAATCAGGAGGTAGTGCTTCCATCGTTTTGTCAGTTTCCCAAAAACAAAAAAGAAACATTTTATCATAACTTGGATGTTAGGGAGACTGTATTTAAGTACTTGGAGGCAACTAGGGCCTGGAGACAGGATACTAATCTGTTTGTTCTCTTTAGGGGCCCTAATAAGGAGAAAAAGCTTCAAAGTCTACCATTGCGAAATGGATTGGGTCCACTATTTGCCTAGCATACGTGGCACAGGGAAAGAGTCCCCCATGCAACTTAAAAGCTCATTCATCCAGGGTGGTAGCCGTCTCATGGGCAGAGAAAGGGGGTGCTTCGGCAGATCAGATCTGCAGGGCTGCATCCTGGTCTAGTCTCAGTACCTTTTCTAAGCATTACAAACTAGACGTAATGTCGTCTCAGCTAGCCTTTGGCAGGAAGGTGCTTCATGCAGTAGTCCCACCCTAGGACCAAAAAAGTCTCCTTTGGTACTTCTCCATAGTGCTGTCAGGTGGTGACCTGGAAAACGGTAATTAAACCTACCTGTAATTGTATTTCCAGGAATCCATCCTGACAGCACTGTTAGTTCCCTCCCTATGTCAAATTTAATGCATACTTATGTGAAGTAACATTTGTATAATGATTGTTATGTTCAAATAAAATTATTTTTTGCATCTATCCAGAGGTGTTACTTTGGAAAATCACTGAAGGGTGGAAAGTGGAGGGTCCTTTTAAACTCTCATGGTTTCCTGTCCCACTATGGATAAGAAGGACGTCCTCCATGGTGCTGTCAGGATGGATTCCTGGAAATACAATTACCGGTAGGTTTAATTACCGTTTTCTGTAGCAGCAGGGAAAACGTGAACCCTGGTGTTCTAGTGGTGGAATATGAGGAGACATTGCTGAAGGCCTCATTAAAACCTAGGCCCAATATAAAGGATTATGTCTCCTACACTTGTAATGCCCATACACTAAGTGCATGGACTGACAAACATTTCCCCATGGGGGTGGCAATTTTTCAAAAAAAATTGTTCACGGGTATCATAAACTCCTTGTAAAACTGTAAAGTGGTTTCCAACACAGTTGCTGCTGGAAAGGTGCAGGCTTGTAGTAAAAATATGGCGGACGAATTGTTGGATGAAGTGATCAGGAAAAGGGGCATGGTGATGACAGGAATGGGAACGTACATGATTAATAACAGCGGTGGCTATGGGAGGTATGAGATCCAAGAAACAGCCTACAATGATTAGTCGTTTAACCACCACCAATTACCAGAATGTGTCTCATGCTCGTCAGAAGATCGGTGTAACAGATGAGCGTGTTTGACTCGGCCTAAAAAATGCTGGTCAAAAATATGTTGGCAAACCAAATACGCACGTGTCTGTCTAATGGGCAAAGTGCAACATGTTCGTGAGATGCTGAATTGTAGAAAGCAGATCAGTGTTGGAGGAAATCCAAACAAACTGATGGATGCTTGTGAAAAACTAAGTTTAAAGAGGAGTGCACGAGGAGGGGGACAAGGCGGGTCATCTCCTTTCTAGAATACTGGCAGCACAAAGAGATTCCACACATATAGTTGCTTTGAAGGGAAAGGATGGGTCAGAGCATTCTGGTTGCGGGGCAATTCTGGAGGTGATGACGGCGTTTTATTCCGATCTTTCTAAATCGCGGGTACAACCAACGATAGAGGAGGTGGATGGTTTTCTGGCAGAGGTTAAGCTTCCTAGACTTTGTACGGTTGATCAGTGACTTCTTGAAGAGCCGTTTAATTTGGAGGAGCTTGACGCCGCACTGGCCTCTGTGCCTAATGATAAAGCCCCAGGGGTGGATGGTATCCTAGGAGAGGTGTAAATAAAATGTAAAGACTAGGTATTGCTTCCCGCTTTGTTGGAGGTGTATGCTGCTGGTGTGGTGGAGGTTGAGTTGTCGTGGTCCATGCCTGAGGCAATAATTGAAGTGTTGCTAAAACAGGGTAAGGATCCGATGGATCCAGCTTCTTATCGCCCAATCTCATTATTAACCTTAGATATCAAAATCTTGGCCAAAATGTTGGCTAATCATCTTAATGAGGTGATAACGACACTAATAAACTGGGAACAGTCTGGTTTTATGCCCAATATTTCCACAGCATGTAATCTTAGACAATTGTTTCTCAATTTGTAGGTAAAGTCAGACAATATGGGTAAGAGGATTGTGGTGTCTTTAGACGCCGCTAAGGCTCTTGATAGTGTGGAATGGCGTTATTTGTGGGCGATTATGAAGGCTATGGGTTTTGGCGAGAGATTTATAATTTGGGTGCAATTGTTATATGCCTCTCCAAGAGCCAGGATACGGGTAAATGGGCTCTTGTTGGTGGATTTCCCTTTGTATAAGAGAACGCGGCAGGGGTGCCCCTTGCCTCCTCTCTTGTTTGCAATTGCTGTTGAGCCCTTGGCAGCTGCGTTACGGAGGTATAGGGACATAAACAGATTTAAATATGGAAACTATGAAGGGATAGCCCTGTACGCGGACGATGTGTTACTGTTGTTGGAAGATGCGCAGTAGTCTTTGGGGGCTGTTATGAACAGCATTAAAAAATTTGGATCTATTTCCGGATTATCTATTAATTGGGATAAGTCTGTGTTGTTGCCCATGGATGTGGCGGCTCCTCTGACGCTATACCCTAGGGTTCCCTTAGGGTGGTACATGAGTTTAATTATCTTGGCATCGTGGTTTCGGGCTAAATAGAGGACTATGTGAGGCTCAACCTGACTCCTATGCGCGGCTCAACCTGACTCCTATGCTTGTGAAGTTCCAACAGAAGATTGGGGCCTGAAAGAAGCTATTTCTGTCAGTTGCAGGAAGAGTAAATTTGATCAAAATGATACTTATGCCTCAGCTCCTATACATATTGCATAATGCTCCAGTGCGGCTGCCTCAGAGTAAATTTTATAGGATCAAGACTCTATTTAGGGACTTAATTTGGAAGGGTGACCTGGCGTGCATCAAATTTGGAACATCTGCTAAGGGGAAGGATGAGGGTGGTCTGGCGGTCCCCAATCCATGGATTTACTATATAGCATCTCAATGCCAGCATATAGTAGGTTGGGGAGAACCGGAACAGAGAGCTTAAGCGGGGATAATCATTGAACACGCGGTAGGGAAAGGCCCATTGTTAGCCAGTCTGGAAGGAGGCAGGTTCAGAATTAACCCCAAACAATTCCCAACAATAGCTATGATGGGGAAAGTCTGGCAGGAAATTAAGTATCGGAGGGGAGTAATGGAATTTACGAGATATAAGCTGATTTGGTTTGATCCTAGGTTGGCAGAGCTCATGAGATTGCGGGGTTCGGTCAGTGGAGGCGCATAGGCATTTGGTTTGTGTCTCAGTTGCTTGATGGGGATGTTATTAAAACATTCGAGACACTTAGGACTGAATTTCCTTTGTCCCAGAAGATGTTCTTTCAATATTTGCAGTTGAGACACGCCCTTAATTGTCAAAAGGAGTGGTCACGCGTGATTCTGCAGTCCGATAGCTTGTTGAATCTTATTGGGCCTCAGAGGAGTACAAGGGGGTTCATTACCATGATGTACAGGGGTCTGATGGATACCTTTTTATTGAAACATCCGTTAAGGCTATATGAAAAATGGGTGGCGGACGTGGGTCCTTTGTCAGAGTCCCAGTGGGAATCTATACTTCAGTACATCCCCTGGGTGTCCTTGAGTGAGGCAAAGAGGGTGTCGGAGTTATACCTGGTGTATCGGGACCACGGCATGGATAGGAAGGCAGGATTGAGAGGTGACTCAAAATGCCCAAGGTGCCTTGAGGAGGATGCAGATTTGATACATATGATGTGGTCGTGCGCTCGCCTCCAACCCTTTTGGGTGAAGGTGCTTAACTTGATTTAAGAGGTGACAGGGGTGTGTAACCCGCTGACTTGCCATCTGCGTTGTATGGATGATATTGCTATGGATGAATGTGTAAGGTTGATTATTGCAAGATTAGTGTATGCTGCGAGAAAGCTTATTGTGACTTACTGGTTGGCTGAAAAACCACCAGAGAAAAAGGAATTTATTAATAATATTAATTTTATTTTCCTTATGGAAAGGAATATCTACATCAAGAGAGGTCAGAATACAAAATTTGAAAATGTGTGGGGCGGATGGATGGATTACCAGTTGTGCCATCTGCTCAGTTATTGCAGAGTAGAATGGGGTAGTTTAGTTGCTTCTGGAGGGACTTTTACTGTTGTACAATTTTTAAGAGGTGATGTTGTCAGTTGGCTGTATTGGATAATGGGTAAGGGACTGGGGTGAGGGAGGGTTGGTTATGGGGTAAGGGTCCTGTTTTCGTAAAATGAAAATGTATTAATCAGTTTTATATTAATGGTACTTGTCTGGAAAATGTGTCAGGCTGTGTTACTGCGTGTCATATGCTTTAATACAAAATTATTTGATTTAAAAAAAGAGGAGTGCACCGTCCATAACTATAAACACACACGTGGCACAAGCTTCTTCCTCT
This sequence comes from Ranitomeya variabilis, assembly GCF_051348905.1. Classification (NCBI taxonomy): domain Eukaryota; kingdom Metazoa; phylum Chordata; class Amphibia; order Anura; family Dendrobatidae; genus Ranitomeya; species Ranitomeya variabilis. The sequence goes on along the minus strand of NC_135233.1, from coordinate 666,405,238 downwards.
TCACACACATATTACCAATAATATCCAAATGTTACAGTCGAAAATTATTTGTTCTAGTGTAGCGAACACTGTTAAAGGAATAGCACTAAGTGTAGATAACCACGACCCTTGGAAACACCAGATTTCCTCTTTACAAGATATGGACGATGATGGTATTGATGACGACTTTGAAATTAATTTACCACATACACACCAAGAAGATGAAGATCACAGCTGAAAAAAATGCGCAAAAAAAGGCCGTGAATGTCTGGAAAATCATTTTCTCTTGGGCAAACTTTCCCTCTTACTAAAGTGGTACCGAATGATGCATATACAGCTCTCATGTCTATTTAGCCTCATATGGTTGAAATATGATGTATTCTGTTTTGTCCATGTCCGCTTTTTGAAAGCGAGCATGAAAGAAGGATAAAATAGCGGCAAGATGTGTGATTTGGGTCAGTAGTGGAAGGCAGTGAAGGGCCTGGCAGAGAGGAGAGGCTGGGGAATAACAGAGGGACAGTTGGTTTTCTCGGGCATCAGACTTTAGGATAGATTGGAGTGGTGCAAGAGTGCTAGAGGGAAGGCCAGAGAGTAGAAGGTTGCAATAGTGTAGGCGGGAGATCATGAGCGCGTGCACAAACATTTTTGCAGTTTCTTGGAATGTACGGATCCTGGAAATGTTTTTGTGTTGTAGTGGACAAGGGCTTGGATATGTATCTTAAAAGAGAGGGCATAGTCGAGGATCACCCCGACGCCCCAAACATGCGGGACTATTTGTACTGGTGTGACGTCCCGGCATTACACAGGCACGTGTCCCGCCAACATTACCCGTGCCCTCCACAATGCTGGGAAAGTCCACCTAACCACAGACACGTGGACAAGTGCTTGTGGTCAGGGACGGTACATCTCACTAACGGCACACTGGGTTAACATAGTGGAAGCCGGGACACAGTCTGACCTTGGGATGGTGCATATCCTCCCAGCCCCGAGTATTGTTGGCCCTACGTCAATCTGGGTAGCCACCATGGTCAACAGCTCCTGCACCTCCTCCTCCTTTGCATCCTCTTCGGCCTCCATCTCCAAAAGTAACACATCAGTCAAAAGCTGGAAGCACTGCAGCACTTCCTCAGGCAACCAGCAACAGGCTGTTGTGTTGTGAAGAGTTGTGGACAGTAGGGTTGAGCGAAACGGATCGGAACAAATTCAAAAATCGCCAACTTTCAGCAAAGTCAGGTTTCATGAAACCCGACCCGATCCTAGTGTGGGATCGGCCATGCGGTCGGCGATCATCGCGCCAAAGTCGCGTTTCATATGACGCGTTCAGTGCCATTTCTCAGCCAATGAAGGAGGACGCAGAGTATGGGCAGCCTGATGACATAGGACTCAGTCCCCACCATCTTAGAGAAGGGCATGACAGTGATTGGCTTGCTTTCTGCGGCATCATAGGGGCTATAAAGGGCCGTGCACGCCGACCGCCATCTTACTTCTGCCGATCGTAGCATAGGGAGAGGTTGCTGCTAGTGTTGAGCGATACCGTCCGATACTTGAACATATCGGTATCGGATAGTATCGGCCGATACCGGCAAAGTATCGGATCTCGCCGATTCCGATACCCGATACCCATGCAAGTCAATGGGACACTAAGTATCGGACGGTATCCTGATGGTTCCCAGGGTCTGAAGGAGAGGAAACTCTCCTTCAGGCCCTGGGATCCATATGAATGTGTAAAATAAAGAATTAAAATAAAAAATATTGATATACTCACCTGTCCGGAGGCCCCTGCACCTTACCGCTGTTAACCGGCAGCTTCCGTTGCTTAAAATGAGCGCGTTCAGCACCTTCCATGACGTCACGGTTTCTGATTGGTCGCGTGCCGCTCATGTGACCGCCACGCGACCAATCACAAGCCGTGACATCATTCTCAGGTCCTAAATTCCTAATTCTAGGAATTTAGGACCTGAGAATTACGTCACGGCTTGTGATTGGTCGCGTGGTGGTCACATGAGCGGCACGCGACCAATCAGAAGCCGTGACGTCTTGGAAGGTGCTGAACGCGCTCATTTTAAGCAAAGCAGGCTACCGGTTACTACCAGGGCGCGTCAGAGGGTGAGTATATCCCTATTTTTTATTTTAATTCTTTATTTTTTACATGAATATGGATCCCAGGGCCTGAAGGAGAGTTTCCTCTCCTTCAGACAATGGGAACCATACACTGAGAACTTCCGATTCCGATTCCCGATACCACAAAAGTATTGGATCTCGGTATCGGAATTCCGATACCGCAAGTATCGTCCGATACCCGATACTTGCGGTATCGGAATGCTTAACACTAGTTGCTGCAGCTTCATCAGAAGAAGGGATGTAGTTAGGGAGGGAAGATTAACCCCCAAACCGCTTGTGCTGTAGCGATTTCCACTGTCCAACACCACCTTTGTTTTGCAGGGACAGTGAAGGCTATATCTTTGTGCATCAGCTCTGTAGCTTATTAGGCTGCCTTATAAGGCTCCCTGATAGCTGCATTGCTGTTTGCACCGCTGCTGTGCAAACCAACTGCTTTTTTAAAAGCAAAAATCCTGTTGCTCATTTCTGCACAGTTATCTTGTTTATTTGTCCGCACTTTTTTGTGCAGCAGTCCTTTTTATTGCTGCCATACTTGTCCTGAGATCATTGTAGGGAGATTGAAATTGTACTACAATCCTTGTATTTTTTCATATATCTTCCAGCCACTTGCTGCCACTCACATTGCGTAGTTTTATACACTGTGCCTGACTTTGTGTTCAGTCTCCCCCCAAAAAAAGTGAGATTCAAATTCTCACAAAGTGGATATACCTCAGTCCTCTTAGTTTGTCTTGTATCAGCCAGACACTTGCTGCCACTCACATTGCGTTGTAAAATACACTGGGCCTGAGATTGGGTTCAGTCTCCCCCCAAAAAAGTGAGATTCAAATTCTCACAAAGTGGATATACCTCAGTCCTCTTAGTTTGTCATGTATCAGCCAGCCACTTGCTGCCACTCACATTGCGTTGTAAAATACACTGGGCCTCAGTTTGGGTTCAGTCTCCCCCCAAAAAAAGTGAGATTCAAATTCTCACAAAGTGGATATACCTCAGTCCTCTTTGTTTCTCGTGTATAAGCCAGCCACTTGCTGCCACTCACATTGCGTTATAAAATACACTGGGCCTGAGTTGTGTTTCAGTCTCCCTTCAAAAAAAAGTGAGATTCAAATTCTCACAAAGTGGATATACCTCAGTCCTCTTAGTTTCTCATGTATCAGCCAGCCACTTGCTGCCACTCACATTGCGTTGTGAAATACAATGGGCCTGAGTTTGGGTTCAGCCTCCCCAAAATAAAAAGGGAGATTTAAATTCTCAACAAGTTTATATACACCTTCTACCTTGTTTTACAGTACTATGTAATGGTTGTTATTTTGGATACATTTTCCCAAAAATGAGGAAGTCTGGTGGAAGAGGCCATGGGTGGTCGTTGCCAGCTGGTACTGATGGTTGTGGTGAAGCATCTGGTGGTAGTGGGAAAAGCAAAATAGCACCTAAGGCTGGAGGTGCTGAGCCAGTGTCATCGTCTGGCTAGACAAGGCCTCGAAGGCTCCCTTATCTGGGAGTAGGAAAACACCTTTTAAAGCCGGAGCAGCAGGAAAAATGTTGGCTTTTATTGCTGACTAAGCCTCTAGCTCTTTCGCCTCCTCTTCAGAAAGTTCCAAATATAAAAGCAGCAAGTCATCAGTGGATGCTCCCCATCAGAAACAAGTCGCTTCCTTGTGTCCTTCACCCAAACCAAAAGTGAAGGATGCGTCAGGCGACACTACAGGTTACTCCATGGAGCTCTTTACACATACCGTGCCTGGGTTAGAAAGGGAAATTTTTAAATGCCCATTACAAGATGAATCGGACACGGATTGCACTGATGCACAGCCACAGCTAGATTATTATGCTGTTCCATTGACTCAGATCACTACATTGCCCTTGCAGTGTACATAGCCAGAATCTGACCCTGATGAGACTATGGTGCCCTGTCCCGAACGCTATAGCACCTTACACGGTGACACAGAGGAAGATGCACATGACATTGAAGAGGAGGTGATAGATGACCCAGTTGTTGACCCAGATTGGCAGCCATTGGGGGAAGAGGGTGCCGCTGCCAGTAGCTCAGAAGCGGAGGAGGATGATCCGCAGAAGCCATCTACATCACAACAGCTGTCATCTGGCAGGCCCGTATCAGGCCAAAAACGTTTGTCACAACCAAAAACAGTTTTAGGACAGCGTGGCCATTTGGTGAAAGTAGCACAGCATACAATGCCTTAAAAGGTATTTGATAATAGGAAGAGTGCAGTGTGGCAATTTTTTAATTAAGATTCGAATGATCAGTGCAAAGTTATCTGTAAGAAATGCTCAAAGACCTTTAGCAGAGGGAAGAACCTTAAAAATTTAAACACAACGTGCATGCGTAGACATTTAACCAGCATGCACTTGCAAGCCTGGACTAACTACCAAACGTCACGTACCGTTGGTGCACCTGCTCAGAATGAATGTAGTCAGCAATGCTACATTGCTTCCCTCACTGTAAGCCCACGAGTTAGGACACCACCAGCAGCTAATGTGGAGGTATCGTCGCAAGGCCAAAGCAGTCAGGGAATCACAAGGTTATTGGTAGGAAACACTGTATGTAGGCCAACATCAAGAATACCATCACTAACCCACTCTCAATCCGCCATGTCCACCTCCACCACCACCGCTAAGTTCCACCATATGCAGCTCTCCAGTCCAGCTCACCCTACAAGAGACTCTCGTTAGGAAAAAAAGTATTCATCCTCTCATCCGCGTACACAGGGTTTGAACGCCCACATTGTTAGACTAATCTCGTTAGAGATGATGCCCTACCGGTTGGTTAAAAGCTACGCTTTCTAAGACCTGATGGCCTATGCAGTACCACGCTATGACCTACCCAGTCGACACTTCTTTGCGAGAAAAGCCATCCCAGCCCTCCACCAGCATGTCAAAGACCGCATTGTCCATGCACTGAGGCAATCAGTCAGTGGAAAGGTGCACCTCACAACAGATGCATGGACCAGTAGGCATGGCCAGGGACATTACGTGTCCATCATGGCGCACTGGGTTAATGTGGTGTATGCAGGGTCCACTGGGGACAGCCATAGTGGCACAGTTCTGCCTAGCCCACGGTCTAGGAAACAATTGGCTGTAGGCATTCGCCACCCCTCCTCCTCCTCCATAAGCAAAAGGCCGTCCACAGAGCGCATTCGCACAACCACTCCATCCGCAGCTGCCAGTGTTGCACACGAGGTGTCCCATTATAGAACAGCTAGTGGTAAGCGTCAGCAGGCTGTGTTACATATGAAGTGTTTGGGCGAAAACAGACACACCCCGGAAGTACTGGCCGAGTACTTGCAGCAAGAAACTCAGTCATGGCTGGGCAGTGTACATCTTAAAGCAGGCAAGGTAGTCAGTGATAACGGAAGGAATTTTATGGCTGCCATAGCCCTTTCAGAACTGAAAAACATACCTTGCCTGGCCCACACCTTGAACCTGGTGATGCAGTGCTTCCTGAAAAATTATCCGGGGTTACCAGCCCTGCTTCTGAAGGTGCGAAGACTTTGCTCGCACATCCGCCAGTCGCCTGTACACTCCAGCTGTATGCTGAACCATCAGCGATCGCTGAATTTTCCCCAGCACCGCCTAATAATCGACGTTGCAAAAAGGTGGAACTCCACATTGCACATGCTTCAGAGGCTGTACGAACAGAGGCGTGCTGTAATTTATTTGTGGGAGGATACACATACACGGGCAGGCACTTGGATGGCAGGCATGGAGTTGACTGGTGTGCAGTGGTCGAAGCTACAAGACCTCTGTCAAGTCCTTCAGTGTTTTGAGGAATGCACATGGCTGGTAAGTGCAGACGACGCCATCATAAGCATGAGCATCCCACTAATGCATCTGCTGATGCAAAGTTTGATGCACATTAAGGAGCAGGCGTCTGCAGCCGAAGAGGAGGGAAGCCTTGATGACAGTAAGCCATTGTCAGCTCAGGGAACTCTCCTGGACGAGGTGGCGGATGAAGTGGAGGAGGAGGAGGAGGATGATGGGGATGAATATTTATGGCAGGAGGATGCTTCTCAGGAGGCAATAGAAACTGGTGGCATTGCAAGGTCAGGTACAGGGTTTTTGCGGGACACAATTGATGTTTATTTGCAAGAAAGTGCTCCTCAACCCAGCACAAGCAGTGAATTGACACCTGGAACATTGGCCCACATGGCTGAATATGCCTTGCGTATCCTAAAAAGGGACCCCCGCATTATCAAGATGATGACCGATGACGATTACTGGTTGGCCTGCCTCCTGGATCCACAATATAAAGGAAAATTACAAAATATCATGCCACATGAGAACCTTGAGCAAATATTGGCTACCAAACAAGCAACTCTCGTAGACCGTTTGGTTCAGGCATTCCCAGCACATAGCGGCGGTGATGGCTCTCACACGAACCATAGTGGGCAACATGGCAGAGGTGTTAGAGGTGCACAAATCCGAAGTGGCGTTGGACAGAGGAGTTTTATGACCAGGTTGTGGAGTGATTTCGCAACGACCGCTGACACGACAGGTACTGCTGCATCGATTCAAAGTGACAGGAGACAGCATTTTTCCAGTATGGTTACGAACTACTTTTCCGCCCTTATCGATGTTCTCCCTCACAGGTCATTCCCCTTTTATTATTGGGCATCTAAAATAGACACCTGGCCTGAACTGGCAGAATATGCATTACAGGAGCTTGCATGCCCTGCTGCTATTGTGCTATCAGAAAGAGTATTCAGTGCTGCTGGTTCAATACTGACCGAAAAAAGGACACGTCTGGCCACCCAAAATGTTGATGATCTAATCTTCATTAAAATGAACCAATCATGGATTTCAAATTATTTGGCCTCACCTTCCCCTACTGACACGTAGCTTGCCTGAAAAAATGTCTTGCTTTTGGCCTCCTCTTACTGACTTCTCCAATTCCTCCATTTGCAGCTGCTGAAAGTCCACCATAGACCATTTTTATACCTCCCTAAATGGGCTGACCCCCCCCCACAGGGTTGTGGTCACCACCTGGCGCAAGCACCCGTGCGAGTGCCGTTTGCCTGGACAGGTGGGTATGCCCAATCTTGGGCGACGGCACTGGCACAGGGTCCCTCATAGTACAATGAAGTGTCTCTGATGGTGGTGGTGCGCAACCAATGTCAGACACACCGTCGTAATATGAGGGGCCCTGTTCCAGTACCGCAACCCATGGGAAAGTGTTCCCCCCCAGCTCGAACAGTGCTCTACCACTTGCAATACTTATCTCTCCCTGCTCCACCACTGTGTAGACTGTGCTGTTAAATCCTTCAATCGCACTGCCAATACAAATTTGTTGCAATGAGAGATGATAGTTAAAATATACAGGGGCACTGGCCTCCATTTAGACCAGCTAATATGTTGCACCTACTACAACTGTCTGCTACTCAGCAGAGGAGCCCATCCCTGTACCTAGCTATGCCACCTGGTTATTTCAGAAAAAATTTTGGCAGACATTTAGCCTACTTTATTATTAGGGCCTACTCACTGTGTCAGCCACTCCTTACAATTGTCCTCCGCTGAAACAAGCAACGCCGCCTGGTTATTCCTGTTACCAATTTTGAACTGCATTTAGCCTACTTACTTATTTGGGCCTACTCACTGTGTCAGCCACTCCTTACAATTGTCATCCGCTGAACAAAGCAACACCGCCAGTTTAGTCCTGTTACCAATTTTGAACTGCATTTAGCCCACTTACTTATTTGGGCCTACTCACTGTGTCAGCCACTCCTTACAATTGTCATCCGCTGAACAAAGCAACACCGCCAGTTTAGTCCTGTTACCAATTTTGAACTGCATTTAGCCCACTTACTTATTTGGGCCTACTCACTGTGTCAGCCACTCCTTACAATTGTCCTCCGCTGAACCAAGCAATGCCGCCTGGTTATACCTGTTACAAATTTTGAACTGCATTTAGCCTACTTACTTATTTGGGCCTACTCACTGTGTCAGCCACTCCTTACAATTGTCATCCGCTGAACAAAGCAACACCGCCAGTTTAGTCCTGTTACCAATTTTGGACTGCATTTAGCCCACTTACTTATTTGGGCCTACTCAATGTGTCAGCCACTCCTTACAATTGTCATCCGCTGAACAAAGCAACACCGCCAGTTTAGTCCTGTTATCAATTTTGGACTGCATTTAGCCCACTTACTTATTTGGGCCTACTCACTGTGTCAGCCACTCCTTACAATTGTCCTCCGCTGAAACAAGCAACGCCGCCTGGTTATTCCTGTTACCAATTTTGAACTGCATTTAGCCTACTTACTTATTTGGGCCTACTCACTGTGTCAGCCACTCCTTACAATTGTCATCCGCTGAACAAAGCAACACCGCCAGTTTAGTCCTGTTACCAATTTTGAACTGCATTTAGCCCACTTACTTATTTGGGCCTACTCACTGTGTCAGCCACTCCTTACAATTGTCATCCGCTGAACAAAGCAACACCGCCAGTTTAGTCCTGTTACCAATTTTGAACTGCATTTAGCCCACTTACTTATTTGGGCCTACTCACTGTGTCATCCACTTCTTACAATTGTCATCCGCTGAACAAAGCAACACCGCCAGTTTAGTCCTGTTACCAATTTTGAACTGCATTTAGCCCACTTACTTATTTGGGCCTACTCACTGTGTCAGCCACTCCTTACAATTGTCCTCCGCTGAACCAAGCAATGCCGCCTGGTTATACCTGTTACAAATTTTGAACTGCATTTAGCCTACTTACTTATTTGGGCCTACTCACTGTGTCAGCCACTCCTTACAATTGTCATCCGCTGAACAAAGCAACACCGCCAGTTTAGTCCTGTTACCAATTTTGGACTGCATTTAGCCCACTTACTTATTTGGGCCTACTCAATGTGTCAGCCACTCCTTACAATTGTCATCCGCTGAACAAAGCAACACCGCCAGTTTAGTCCTGTTATCAATTTTGGACTGCATTTAGCCCACTTACTTATTTGGGCCTACTCACTGTGTCAGCCACTCCTTACAATTGTCATCCGCTGAACAAAGCAACACCGCCAGTTTAGTCCTGTTACCAATTTTGAACTGCATTTAGCCCACTTACTTATTTGGGCCTACTCACTGTGTCAGCCACTCCTTACAATTGTCATCCGCTGAACAAAGCAACACCGCCAGTTTAGTCCTGTTACCAATTTTGGACTGCATTTAGCCCACTTACTTATTTGGGTCTACTCACTGTGTCAGCCACTCCTTACAATTGTCCTCCGCTGAACCAAGCAATGCCACCTGGTTATACCTGTTACCAATTTTGAAATGTATTTAGCCTACTTACTTATTTGGGCCTACTCACTGTGTCAGCCACTTCTTACAATTGTCATCCGCTGAACAAAGCAACGCCGCCAGTTTAGTCCTGTTACCAATTTTGAACTGCATTTAGCCCACTTACTTCTTTGGGCCTACTCACTGTGTCAGCCACTCCTTACAATTGTCCTCCGCTGAACCAAGAAATGCCGCCTGGTTATTCCTGTTACCAATTTTGAACTGCATTTAGCCCACTTACTTATTTGGGCCTACTCACTGTGACAGCCACTCCCTACAATTGTCCTCCGCTTAACTAAGCAATGCCGCCAGTTTAGTCCTTTTACCAATTTTAAACTGCTTTTAGCCTTCTTACTTACTTGGGCCTACTCACTGTGTCAGCCACTCCTTACAATTGTCCTCCGCTGAACTAAGCAACGCCGCCAGTTTAGTCCTGTTACCAATTTTGAACTGTATTTAGCCTACTTACTTATTTAGGCCTACCCACTGTGTCAGCCACTCCTTACAATTGTCCTCCACTGAACAAAGCAACGCCGCCTGGTTATTCCTGTTACCAGTTTTGAAAAGCATTTAGCCCACTTACTTATTTGGGCCTACTCACTGTGTCAGCCACTCCCTACAATTGTCCTCTGCTTAACTAAGCAATGCCAATAGTTTAGTCCTGTTACCAATTTTGAACTGCTTTTAGCCTACTTACTTATTTGGGCCTACTCACTGTGTCAGCCACTCCTTACAATTGTCCTCCGCTGAGCCAAGCAACGCCGCCAGTTTAGTCCTGTTACCAATTTTGAACTGCATTTAGCCTACTTACTTATTTGGGCCTACTCACTGTGTCAGCCACTCCTTAGAATTGTTTTCCGCTGAATAAAGCAACACCGCCAGTTTAGTCCTGTTACTAATTTTGAACTGCATTTAGCCCAATTACTTATTTGGGCCTACTCACTGTGTCAGCCACTCCTTACAATTGTCATCCGCTGAACCAATCAATGCTGCCTGGTTATTCCTGTTACCAATTTTGAACTGCATTTAGCCCACTTACTTATTTGGGCCTACTTACTGTGTCAGCCACTCTTTACAATTGTCCTCCGCTGAACCACGCAATGCCGCCTGGTTATTTCTGTTACCAATTTTGAACTGCATTTAGCCCACTTACTTATTTGGGCCTACTCACTGTGTCAGCCACTCCTTACAGTTGTCCTCCACTGAACCAAGCAATGCCGCCTGGTTATTCCTGTTATCAATTTTGGACTGCATTTAGCCCACTTACTTATTTGGGCCTACTCACTGTGTCAGCCACTCCTTACAATTGTCATCCGCTGAACAAAGCAACACCGCCAGTTTAGTCCTGTTACCAATTTTGAACTGCATTTAGCCCACTTACTTATTTGGGCCTACTCACTGTGTCAGCCACTCCTTACAATTGTCATCCGCTGAACAAAGCAACAATGCCAGTTTAGTCCTGTTACCAATTTTGGACTGCATTTAGCCCACTTACTTATTTGGGTCTACTCACTGTGTCAGCCACTCCTTACAATTGTCCTCCGCTGAACCAAGCAATGCCACCTGGTTATACCTGTTACCAATTTTGAAATGTATTTAGCCTACTTACTTATTTGGGCCTACTCACTGTGTCAGCCACTTCTTACAATTGTCATCCGCTGAACAAAGCAACGCCGCCAGTTTAGTCCTGTTACCAATTTTGAACTGCATTTAGCCCACTTACTTCTTTGGGCCTACTCACTGTGTCAGCCACTCCTTACAATTGTCCTCCGCTGAACCAAGAAATGCCGCCTGGTTATTCCTGTTACCAATTTTGAACTGCATTTTGCCCACTTACTTATTTGGGCCTACTCACTGTGTCAGCCACTCCCTACAATTGTCCTCCGCTTAACTAAGCAATGCCGCCAGTTTAGTCCTTTTACCAATTTTAAACTGCTTTTAGCCTTCTTACTTACTTGGGCCTACTCACTGTGTCAGCCACTCCTTACAATTGTCCTCCGCTGAACTAAGCAACGCCGCCAGTTTAGTCCTGTTACCAATTTTGAACTGTATTTAGCCTACTTACTTATTTAGGCCTACCCACTGTGTCAGCCACTCCTTACAATTGTCCTCCACTGAACAAAGCAACGCCGCCTGGTTATTCCTGTTACCAGTTTTGAACTGCATTTAGCCCACTTACTTATTTGGGCCTACTCACTGTGTCAGCCACTCCCTACAATTGTCCTCCGCTTAACTAAGCAATGCCAATAGTTTAGTCCTGTTACCAATTTTGAACTGCTTTTAGCCTACTTACTTATTTGGGCCTACTCACTGTGTCAGCCACTCCTTACAATTGTCCTCCGCTGAGCCAAGCAACGCCGCCAGTTTAGTCCTGTTACCAATTTTGAACTGCATTTAGCCTACTTACTTATTTGGGCCTACTCACTGTGTCAGCCACTCCTTAGAATTGTTTTCCGCTGAATAAAGCAACACCGCCAGTTTAGTCCTGTTACTAATTTTGAACTGCATTTAGCCCAATTACTTATTTGGGCCTACTCACTGTGTCAGCCACTCCTTACAATTGTCATCCGCTGAACCAATCAATGCCGCCTGGTTATTCCTGTTACCAATTTTGAACTGCATTTAGCCCACTTACTTATTTGGGCCTACTTACTGTGTCAGCCACTCTTTACAATTGTCCTCCGCTGAACCAAGCAATGCCGCCTGGTTATTTCTGTTACCAATTTTGAACTGCATTTAGCCAACTTACTTATTTGGGCCTACTCACTGTGTCAGCCACTCCTTACAGTTGTCCTCCACTGAACCAAGCAATGCCGCCTGGTTATTCCTGTTACCAATTTTGAACTGCATTTAGCCCACTTACATATTTGGGCCTACTCACTGTGTCAGCCACTCCTTACAATTGTCCTCTGCTGAACCAAGCAATGCCGCCTGGTTATTCCGGTTACCAATTTTGAACTGCATTTAGCCCACTTACTTATTTGGGCCTACTCACTGTGTCAGCCACTCTTTACAATTGTCCTCCGCTGAACCAAGCAATGCCGCCTGGTTATTCCTGTTACCAATTTTGAACTGCATTTAGCCCACTTTATTATTTGGGCCTACTAACTGTGTCTGCCACTCATTACAGTTTTCCTCCACTGAACAAAGCAATGCCGCCTGTTTAGTCCTGTTACCAATTTGGAACTGCATTTAGCCTACTTTATTATTTGGGCCTACTAACTGTGTCTGCCACTCATTACAGTTTCCTCCACTAAACAAAGCAATGCCGCCTGTTTAGTCCTGTTACCAATTTTGAACTGCATTTAGCCTACTTTATTATTTGGGCCTTCTGTGTCTGCCACTCATTACAGTTTTCCTCCACTGAACAAAGCAATGCCACCTGTTTAGTCCTGTTACCACATTTGAACTGCATTTTGCCTACTTTATTATTTGGGCCTATATCTGTGTTTCCTCCTCATCCTGCCCATTGCCCAGCCACTGCTAGATGAGTCTGCTGGTACATTGACCCAGACCACTACATTCCCCTTGCACGCTACACAGCCAGAATCTGACCCTGCTGAAAGTCAGGATTCCCTTTCTGCATACTATACCACCTTACACGGGGACAAAGAGGAAGGTGCAGATGAAAGTGCAGGTTTCTTCATCAGGTGGGGGGCATACTCATTGGCGATGCCACTGGCACAGGGCCCCTCGTAGTACACAAAAGTGGCTCTGCCGGTGGGAGGCGCCACCCACCATCAAACACACCGCCGTACTATGAGGGGCCCTGTGCCAGTGCCAATGCCAACGAGTGGGCCCCCATTGCTTACTCAGGATCACAGCACTTCCAAAGTTGAAATACTTACCTCTCCCTTCTCCACCGCCGTGACATATTCAGCGTTTCCTGGGCCTACGAAAAACTTGAGCCAGCCCTACCCCCCTACAACTTTAGCCAAATAACCCCCAGTTTTTAATGCCTAACTATTATTATATAGTAAATTAAGATTGACAAGCTTCAGTAATAAGAATTGATGTTTTTGGCATTAAAATGGGCACTGTAGGTGTTTTCCTGTCCTCCACTCTCTGCCGACTTTGATTCCCCATTGATTGCATTGGGTTTCGTGTTTCAGTCGGCCCACGACTTTACGCAATAATCGGCCGATTTCACCCGACCCGACTTTTGACAAAGTCGGGTTTCGTGAAACCCAACTCGATCCTAAAAAAGTAAAAGTCGCTCATCTCTATTCTCCAGTACTCAGTGTGTAGAGCGAGGGCGGGGTGATGCAGAGCAGGCAGAGATCACCCTCAAGCAGGGCATAGCGTTTCTTGGCCAGTTGGCAGTCTGCAGCACATGGTTGATTTCATGCTGCAGTGCCTGAGAAACGACCGCCGCATCGCCCACATTCTCAACACGGCTGATTATTGGGTGTACACCCTCCTAGATCCTCGTTACTGGGACAACTTACAAAGCCTCATAACACCGTTGAACCGGGAGCGTGAAATGTGGGAGTACCAAGACACACTGGTGAATTCCATCATCTTCTCCAGTCCAACTGAGAGCAGTGCTGCTAGTGCTTTACAAAGCAGCTCAGTGTGTCGAGGAAGTGGAGGAAGCTCTGCACAAAGAGGGAGAAGTAGCAGTGCCTCAGCACAAGGCAACATGAGAATGGCCCAACTGTGGCACAGTTTTGTGTGCCCGCCACAAATGTCTACACCATCACAAATGGCTCCAGTCAGCAGGAGTCAACGTTTCCATCAGATGGTGACAGACTACATGTCTTGCCCTCTCAGTGTACTCCCAGACGGCTCTTCCCCCTTCAAGTTTTGGGTCACCAAGCTGGATACATGGCTAGAGCTTAGCCAGTATGCATTGGAGGTGCTGGCTTGCCCTGCTGCTAGTGTATTATCGGAACGCATCTTTAGTGCTGCAGGTGGTGTACTAATAGACCGTCGCATGCGACTATCCTCCGATAACGTTGACCAGCTTACTTTTCTGAAAATGAACAAGGCCTGGATCTCGCAGGAATTTGCCAGTCCTCTTCCAGATTAAATAATTTGTTGGTTACAGTATCCAGGTCTCCTGTTGTGTTCATGTTTCTTCACCTGAACTGCAATCCCTGGGCTCCAACACTGCCAGTTGCTGCTCAGAAGTGCCGTCTGCACAGAACACATGACCCAGTGATCTTGGGTTTCAGTAACATCAGCTGATCCCCAGCTATGTATCCGGCAATGTGTCCTGCTACCTCCACGCTGACACTACAACAGCAATTTAAGGGATCCTGTCCCCCCCAGGCGTTTGTTACTGAAAGAGCCACCTTGTGCAGCTGTAATGCTGCACAAGGAAAAGGTGGCTCTTTTAGTTATGCTCCTTGCACCCACTGAACTTAACACTTATAAAATGTGTCCCCTCATACCGTTAAACCGTCCTGGATGTGGGATTTTCCTTCGTAATGAGATGCTACACAGCCATCATTCCTACCCCCTTGGCGCCGTGTGCCACCTCCTCAGCGTTGTTTGAATCTGTCCCGTAGCCAGCGCTGTTATGTTAAACTTTGACCATGCGCAGTTAAGGATGCCCGTCTTCTGACATCATTTGTTGTCAGGCTGACTGCGCCTGTGGTTTTTACCACTGAGAAGGTCTCTGAAATCACAATGCAAATCGTGTCATCCCGATTTTATGACAACAAGGTGTGAACTGCCAATGATGCTGACTAGGCCCTGACATCAGCGGTCTACTTAGAGCTGTTATTCCAGGAGCAATGTGGAATTTGTTAGAACATTATATGTACACACCCATGATTCATCTCATAAAAAAAATGTTGACAATAGATTATGAGCACAGGGTTACAGTAATAATGTTTTAAACAGAGCTTAATCTATTGTATGTTCTATTTTGAAGTGTGTTCCCGCAATAGATGTAGTAGCTGTTTAAACATCTAAATGGTGTGATCAATAGCAATCACAGCATTTAAAAGGCTAGTAGAGGAAGGGTGCTCCCTAACCCTTCTGATCAGTACTCCTGCAACATAACTGTGACCTGCTGATGATAGTCATGACAACCGGAGGTCAAATGATGACCTCTGGGTCTGCTATGGTGACCCCTGCACTTATGGGAGGTCTGCTTTCCTAGCATTTCAAGGGCTCTGCAAATGTGACAATGCATCCTCAAACCATTCCAACAAAATCTGAACTCCAATATGGTGTTCCATCACTTTTTGAGCTTTTCACTGTGGAGAACTGTGTCAGTACCCCATATGTAGTTGGTAGAAAAGTAGGTTTTGACAACATATGGGGTACTGGCATACTCAGGAGAAATTGCGTATCAAATTGTACCATACGTTGTCTCCTATTATTCCTTTTGAAAACAAGAAACTTGGGGCCAAAGCAACATTTTAGAGGAAAAAATTGTAAATTTCCATTTACTCAGCCCAATGTCATAAAATAATGTGAATTGCCTGAGAGGTATAAAATGTTCACTACACCCCTGGATTAATTTTTCGTGAGGACTAGTTTACACAACGAGGTCACTTGAAGAGGCTTCTGCTGTTTTGACATGTCGGGGCTCTTCAAATGTGACATGGCATCCGCAGCCTAATTCAGCCAAAATTGTGCTCCAAAATTCCAATAGTTTTCCACCACATATGAGGTAGTGGTGTACTTAGGAGAAAATGCACAACAAATAGTACGTTACATTTTCTTCTGTTACCCTTGTGAACATGAAAAATTTTGGTTAAAAACATTATCTTTGTGGGAATTTTTATTTTTATTTTCACAGCTCAATGTTATAAAATTTGAAGCATGTGTAGGTTGAAGGTACTCAACACACTTATAAACAAATTCCTTGAGGGGTGGAGTCACTTATGAGGTTTCCACTGTTTAGGCACATCATGGGCTCTGCAAGCTCTATATGAAGTCCGCTATCAATTTCAGCAAATTTTTTCCTTATAAGCCCTGCCACACCCAAACACTAGTTTTCCACAACATATGAGTGTATTTAGGAGAAATTGCACAACAAATTGCTCTGCTCTTTTTCTTCTGTTACCTTTGTGAAAATTAAAAATGAAAAATTTGGAGCAAAAGCAACATTTTTGAGTGAAAAATGTGTTTGTTTATTTTCACAGCTCAATGTTGTAAAATTCTGGGAAACACCTGTGGATTCAAAATGCTCACCACTAGTGTTGAGCATTCCGATACCGCAAGTATCGGGTATCAGCCGATACTTGCGGGTATCGGAATTCCGATACCAAGATCCGATACTTTTGTGGTATCGGGTATCGGTATCGAAACAACATTAATGTGTAAAATAAAAAATTAAAATAAAAAATATTGCTATACTCACCTCTCCGACGCAGCCTGGACCTCACCGAGGGAACCGGCAGCTTTCTTTGCTTAAAATGCGCGCTTTTCCTTCCTTCCGTGACGTCACGGCTTCTGATTGGTCGCGTGCCGCCCATGTGGCCACGACGCGACCAATCACAGCAAGCCGTGACGTAATTTTCAGGACCTTCTAGGCATTCAGTATTTTAAAATTACGTTCCGGCTTTGTGATTGGTCGCGTCGCGGTCACATGGGCGACGCGACCAATCACAAGCCGTGACGTCACGGGAGGCAGGAAACGCGCGCATTTTTAAAATTACGTCACGGCTTGTGATTGGTTGCGTGCCGCCCATGTGACCGCGACGCGACCAATCACAGCAAGCCGTGACGTAATTTCAAGTCCTGAATGCAGAAATAGGCATCACAAAGCCGGAACGTAATTTTAAAATACGCGACCAATCAGAAGCCGTGACGTCACGGAAGGAAGGGAAAGAGCGCATTTTAAGCAAAGAACGCTGCCGGTTCCCTCGGTGAGGTCCAGGCTGCGTCGGAGAGGTGAGTATAGCAATATTTTTTATTTTAACTCTTTATTTTACACATTAATATGGTTCCCAGGGCCTGAAGGAGAGTTTCCTCTCCTTCAGACCCTGGGAACCATCAGGGATACCGTCCGATACTTGAGTCCCATTGACTTGTATTGGTATCGGGTATCGGTATCGGATTAGATCCGATACTTTGCCGGTATCGGCCGATACTTTCCGATACCGATACTTTCAAGTATCGGACGGTATCGCTCAACACTACTCACCACTAGTGTTGAGCGATACCGTCCGATACTTGAAAGTATCGGTATCGGAAAGTATCGGCCGATACCGGCAAAATATCGGATCCAATCCGATACCGATACCCGATACCAATACAAGTCAATGGGACTCAGGTATCGGACGGTATTCCTGATGGTTCCCAGGGTCTGAAGGAGAGGAAACTCTCCTTCAGGCCCTGGGAACCATATAAATGTGTAAAATAAAGAATTAAAATAAAAAATATCGCTATACTCACCTGTCCGACGCAGCCGGGACCTCGGTGATTGTAAGCGGCAGCGTTGTTTCTTTAAAATTCGCGCTTTTACTTGCTTACGTGAATTCCCGGCTTCTGATTGGTCAGGGCGGCCATGTTGCCGGGACTCGGACCAATCACAGCAAGCCGTGACGAAATTACGTCACGGCTTGCTGTGATTGGTCCGCGTCCCGGCAATATGGCGCCGTGACCAATCACAAGCCGTGACGTCACGGGAGGCTGGACACGCGCGCTTTTCAAAATAAGCGCGTGTCCAGCCTCCCGTGACGTCACGGCTTGTGATTGGTTAATGGCGGCCATGTTCCTGGGACGCGGACCAATCACAGCAAGCCGTGACGTAATTTCGTCACGGCTTGCTGTGATTGGTCCGCATCCCGGCAATATGGCGCCGTGACCAATCACAAGCCGTGACGTCACGGGAGGCTGGACACGCGCGCTTTTCAAAATAAGCGCGTGTCCAGCCTCCCGTGACGTCACGGCTTGTGATTGGTTAATGGCGGCCATGTTGCCGGGACGCGGACCAATCACAGCAAGCCGTGACGTAATTTCGTCACGGCTTGCTGTGATTGGTCCGCGTCCCGGCAACATGGCCGCCCTGACCAATCAGAAGCCGGGAATTCACGTAAGCAAGTAAAAGCGCGAATTTTAAACAAACAACGCTGCCGGTTCCTTCGCTGAGGTCCCGGCTGCGTCGGAGAGGTGAGTATAGCGATTTTTTTTATTTTAATTCTTTCTTTTACACCTTTTTACATTAATGTTGTTTCGATACCGATATCCGATATTACAAAAATATCGGATCTCGGTATCGGAAATTCCGATACAGCAAGTATCGGCCGATACCCGATACTTGCAGCATCGGAATGCTCAACACTACTCACCACATCTCTAAATGAATACCTTGAGGGGAATAGTTTCCTAAAATTGGTCACTTGTGGGGGTTTCTAATGTTTAGGTATATTGGGGGCTCTGTAAACGTAATATGGTGCCTACTATCTATTCCAAGACAGCTGTCTTTAATGCAGGTAACGAGTTGATTAGGAGCATCTAACTGGTCGGTAGGAGCCAGAACTCTTAATGGTGGGTAGGGGATCAAATACTTATTTCTCACTGCAAAATGCAAATAAATTTATATAATTTCTGGATTTTATTTTTGATATTCTATCTCTCAATGTTAAAATTAACCTACATTTAAAATTATAGACTGTTCATGTCTTTCTCAGTGGGCAAACTTACAAAATCAGCAAGGGATCAAATCTTTATTTCCCCCACTGTGTATTCCAGTCCTTGACTACATGCCTCTTAATGTATTCTCCAGTGCAATTTTCATTAAGAGGGGTGTACAAAATGTCAGTGTTTATGAATTAAGGGTAAAATCTATTTCATCAAACATTAAATAATTTTCAAGGAGTAAGCTTCTAATCTTTGCCATCTGAAAATGTTGGTGGTTGAAGCTTCATCAGCCATGACATTTTTCCCCCATATGCAAATTTCTCTGAACTTGCAGGCTGCAGCACTCCTGTGCAAAGTGGCATATATGACCGTCACGGCACCTTTGTAATGATCATATCATGCACATGCCATACATGATGACTGATTTGCTTTAGTTTTTCACATTTACATTTATCCCTGAAACTATTATTTTACTACATAGCCCAATTTATAAAAGAGCAGCTGCATGCCATCAGTATTATATTTTCTCTGTAATATTGTATGAAAAGGATTTCCAGAAGCATGAAAATATATTCCTGTAATAATGCCAGCAGCTTTTTTTTTTCTTCAGTCATTTATAATGTGTTTACCACCTAAGGTAAAGTCACAAATTAAGTGATATTTTTTATGCAATGAACACAGTAAAGGCCTGATGTGCTGTGTCAAAATTCCCTGCCTACAGGGTGCTCAGCCACCATAAACTCATCTATTATCTCATTCTTTACATGAATGAAATGTGAATATAGTTCTCTTCTCCTCAGAAAACTATTACACTGATTGGATTTTGTCTGGAAGCAATAGAATGAGTTTTCCCACACAATTATTTTAGAAGATTGAAAATGTATGGCTTTTCTCTCAGGTGGCGATGAAAAGTACTTACTTTTTTTTCAATATTGTAAAAAATATGTTGCTCAGATAACCTTTGCTAACCTTCATAATGAGAAAATGAACTTTTAGCTTATCAGGAAATAGTATTCATTTAGCTCAACTGTTCAATATTTTACATATACCCAGTAATGCGTTACCTAATTTTACCAAATAATAGTGAGGCTGGATTCAAAGATAGCATTTAGTTCAGATTTTGCAGCATTTACAATGTATTTCACTGTATTTTCCTTGCTAAAAAGTGAACACTTAAATGTTCTGCACAATACAGTCTTGATGATTCAGTCTACTGCAGTGTTTTTCCAAAGTATAACAAGATGAGGCGTAGTGTTCAAAAATATGTGAAAAAAAGCCCCAAAAAAAGGAATAATAGCTTTAAATAGCATGCTATAATTTAAAAGCTTAAATATTAATATTTGTGAGACGTATTTAAAGGTTGAATCAAATTGCTTATGTTTTTACAAAGTATGGAAATCCAAAATGTGAATGTGTGTTCAAAATGGAGGAAGAATTTATAAAGAGAAAATTACATAGAGGACATGCCTTGTGTCTTAAAAAATTAGTTTGTAATCTTGCCCACATTTTTTTTTCATTTTTTCTTTTTTCTTTTTAGTGCTCAGAATGCAAATTTTTAACTTGGTAAGTGGGCATGTCAGAAGAGTTTTCTTTGGTAGGGGTATTTTCCTCCACTGTCTAAGAATCACGTCCAATCTATGCTTAGCAATATCTGAAACTAGTTGAACAGCGCTATAAATGGGGAGGACTACATGCATATCCCCAGATTAATCTCGTTTGACACAACCTTTTACCATAAACTAGGAATTGGCTTACTTGGCACCAAAAGAAAAAATGGCATATTTCTGCAATGGCGGAAAAAAATAAAAATAGAAAATAATGGCTGAATCAGGGGAGCAGTGAGATTGAATCGATTCACAGGTCCTATTGAAATTACCAATTAACAATAAATGCCCAGAAAAATTTCACAGATTACTGAAGATTGTATTATACAGTGAGTTCAAATGATATTAGGCATGGCCTTGAGGGCTTCCACAAAATGTGCGAATACTTCATAACATGGTCTAGCACAGCCAATCAGCGTAGGACTATCACAGGCACTATGTCAAAATGTAGGCAGGGAAAGCATTTTACAGCCTAGAGATAGGCTGTCAGGGTGCATAGCTCATAACTAAAGATAAGGATAAAAAAAGCCTAGATCAGAGTGTGGTGTACTGCTGCAGTGCTTAATAACTTAGAAAATGAGTGTTATTATTATACTGCTATTACTATTAGTCATTATATTTAAGTGACATTGCGATGCTGGACCTGCAGCGTCTTTGAGAAATGATTGACCCATGATCTATTGTTGTACAGCACCTTAACAAGTAGGCAGCTCCCTCAGTCTTAATTTTTATACTGGAAATAAATAGTGAAACTTTTTGTATTAGCTGTTTTGTCTGTCACCTGTACACTTTCTAGCAATTCTGGTTGATATATTTTTCAGTGTTAGATAATTGTGGTTAACCGTTTTCGTAAAATGTGTATGTGGGTCCAAAATCTATGGTAAACAAAAAGTAGCACTAGCAATGGATGTGGTAGTGTGAGTGAAATAAGCCCATTGCCATGTCAAAAATGTGGGTCCCTCTAGCAGCAGCATCAATGACAATGCCAGTGGAGCACCCGCCAGGGCATAGGGGTACTCGGTACCGGACTGGTCATCATTAAAGGGGTAGTCACGGTGGCAGTGACCCGATCCGTGGCCCTGGGAGTCCAAATAAAAGGGAATGTCTTTAAACGGGTGATTAGAAATAGCTCCTAGAATTAGGAATGCTCATGACGCCACCTGTGGTATTTGGTCAGGGATGACTGATGCTGCTGAAAGGGGTCCTCTGGGGAGTGATGGCACTGCAGCGAAGATGGTATGGCTTCCCACAGGTGAAGTTAGGTGTTAGGTCCCCAGGGCTCCCGATGTATTTGGCAAAGATGGTGTGGTGCCAGAAATAAGCAGGACACAAGGTTACAGTCTCTTTACCTAGTTTACTGATAGTTTACGGCCACAGTCCAGGGTGCCAGCAACAGGTGACGGTGGAGTCCAGGCAGCCTGGAAACGAGTTGAATTCCCTTTGCCAGGTCAGATTTGAAGCCTTCCTCTACGTGCTGTATAATAGTCCCTTGCTACCTATGGCTTCCTTCAAGGTCATCTCTCACTCTCTTTCCTGAGACCATTCCTGCATGGTAGGCAACGTGAGCCATTTTACAGGGGGCTCTATTCGTGGTGACTCCGGACTCTGTATGTTGCTGTACCTCAGGGTGTAGATGTGGTCAAGTTACTTTCAATATCCTGCCCTCAGGTTTCTGCTGTGGGGCATACAGTCCCACATAGCCTCGGGCTCCCAGTGCCCAGTTACTGTGCTTCAGCATGGAGGGAGCCCTGTCGCAGCTTTTCTCCAGCTCCATATCTCTCCTCTGCTCCTTCCTCCTTCTCTGTCTCACACAAACTCCAGACTGAGCTAACAAACTCCTCCTCCAAGCCAGAATATATATATATATATATATATATATATATATATATATATATATATATATCTAGGGAAGCTCCCCTGAAACCACGTCTAGAGCTCCCCCTTCTGGCCTAGAGTCAAAACATGTTGCATGTACATGTTATCCATCAAAGGGATTCTTCTCATTTCCAGGAATGGCATCATCCTCCCCAAGAGGAAGGCAATACCACTGTGATACCTGAACTTCTGGGGCACCACGCCAGCACCAGCCATCTCTGCAGTAGTAGTATCAAACCTAGGTTGCAGTTGGCTTCTTCTGTCAAGAGTATTAGTGGGAAGGAAGCAGAGGTTGCAATAGAATAGACAGTACTGTGCAAAAGCTTTAGACAGCCATAGTAAAAATGTTTTAAAACATAGAACAGTTATTAGTTTACTTTATCAATTAACAAATGCAAAGTGAATGAGCATGCAAAGTGAATGAGCAAAATAAAAATGTAAATCAAATTGATATTTGTAGTACCCAGCCATAAAGCTGAATCAATTCTTCTAGGTAAACTTGCACATAGTTTTTGAAGGAGAAAGACAGGAATATTTTGTGCGGTCATATGGTCACGAACATGGATTTCCATGGGAAGCCCGTGTTACAGTTCGGGTCCAGTTTGAGCTGTAAAAAAGAAGCATAAAATTAATAATAAGCATTACAGGGTGGGCCATGTATATGGATACACCTGGTTGGGCCATGCATATGGATACACATAAATAAAATGGGAATGGTAGGTGATATCATCTTCCTGATTGTGGACATTAGTACATGGGGCGGGGAAAACTTTTCAAGATTGGTGGTGAACATGGCGGCCATTTTGTAGTTGGCCATTTTGGATCCAACTTTATAAATGGCCCACCCAGGTGTATCCATATAAATGGCCCACCCTGCATAATTATACTTACCTGTCCAGCGTAGCATCCTCCCATCCCACCGTCTCCTGACCACATCTGCTTCTGGGGCCACTCATTAACTTCAGCCGGTATTCACTGCACTCGACAGTCTTCGGCTTTTTCCGACAGTGATGTCACCGCACGAACACTGCCAGAAAAAGCCGAAGACTGCTGAGTGCAGTGAATACTGCCCACAGTTAATGAGCGGCCCCGGAAGCAGATGCAGCCAGGAAACAGCGGGACAGGAGGACGCGTCGCTGGACAGGTAAGTATATTTATAATGTTTATTATTAATTTTCTGGGTTTTTTTTACAGCTCCCCCGCCCCATCCCATATATTTGTAAAGTCCAATTTCAAGGTTCGGACGCAAGTTTGTGTCATCGCCGGCCCCGAACTCGAACTTTACAAAAAACTTGGACGAACCCGCCGATCCCAAACATTGGGGGGTTCGCCCATCACTACTTGTTCTATCAAAGTGGCCAAAACATGGAAACCTTACATTTGTCAAAAGGAATCATACTGAATCAGATTGATCACTAATGAATATCATTCATGTATGCATAATTACAATGATTAGATAAGAAATATCATCTGACTACTTGTCCCTTTTCTTCTACACTGTTCTGCTGCTATAATTACCAACAGCCCATTTACAGCCAGGAACTTTCTCGTTGTCCATCATGTCATCTATACTTTACTGCCTGCTCTTTCCTAATCTATGCTGTAGAACCTAGGAGCAAAAAAATCACAAATAGGGTCTTATCTGAGAATAACAATTATGAAAATAAAAGATATACTAACCTAATAAGGTTGTGTGCCTACGCATGAAAACAACTGCTGCAGATTGACGCGTCTTCCAACCAGGAAAGAGAAAAAAAAGGAGCCAAATGTGGTTTATCAGAGCTTTTAATTTTTCTAAGGGCTAATAGGACATTTTTTTCAACAAACTGAGGTCCATTTTTTCCTGTGTCCACCAAAACCTATATGTAATCGGGAAATATGTTTCAGGCACAGTGCAAAGCTCAGAAGGGAAGGAGCAATATACTATAGTGCAGATATAAGTGTTATGGTTTGTGGGTTCCATGACCAACTGGGAGAACCTCTGAGCTGCCAGAACAGCATAACCCCCCAAGTGACCTCAGTTTACAAACTTCACCTTTCAATTAATTCATTTAGGGGTCCAATGATCATATTGAGACCACTAGTGTGTCACATAATTTTATACCATTAGGCAATGAAGAAAAAACATTTTAATCATGAAAATTTTGTTTTAGCCCTAGATTTTACATTTTCACACAAGAAGTGGGTAAAAATGTCACCATCATTTGTCTCACAATTTCTACTGAATGTGGAAACTGACCATATGTGGCTGTACAGCACTGATTAGCCTAACAGAGAGACTTGGGAAGGAATGAGCGCTATTTGCCTCCTGAAGCACATCATTTCCTAGAATAGTTTGTGGACTCCATATACACAGCCCCTGAGTGCTAGTAGAGCAGAATCCCTCCCTGAAGTGAGCCCATTTTGGAAATTATACTCCTTTGGGAATTTATCTACAGGTGTAGTGATGATTTTGACTCCATGAGTGTTTCCCAGAAAGAAGAAGCAAGCAATGTTGCCAAGTGAAAATTGCAAACTGCCGTTGCAGTGGCCAGTATGCTGTAGTGACCAGTACATTGTAGTGACCAGTACATTGTAGTGACCAGTACATTATGCCCAGCTCATGTCTCTGGAGACATGCAACCATATGTTAAGCGGGTTCTCATCATTTCAGAAATGCCAAATATGTGGAAGCTATATGTGGTTTAGGTACACTGTGGGGCTCAGAAGGGAGGGGCCATTTAAATTTGGGAGCACAGAATTTGCTGAATTTCTTTTGAGGGGCGAGAAGTAATATTGCTTTCCCATAGCCTTTGTGCTACCACTAGTGTTGAGTGATACCTTCCGATATCGGGAAATATCGGCTCGGATTGGATTGGACCTATACCGATACCGATCGCCGATTCCGATACCAGAAACCAATGCAAGTCAATGGGACACAAATATCGGAATGAAAATAAACCCTTTCTTTCCTTGCACATCCAGTTCTGGAGGAGGGAAGAGTGTGGTCAGTGCATGGGCGGAGACTGCGTGTCTGTGTGGGACTGTGGGGGGTCTGTGCGGGCCTGCCGCGGGTCTGTACGAGCCTCTTGAGGTTCTGTGCGGGCTGCCGGGGGTCTGTGCGGGCCTGCCGGGGTCTGTATGGGCCTCTTGGGGGTCTGTGCAGGCTGCCGGGGGTCTGTGCGGGCCTGCCGGGGGTCTGTGCGGGCCTCTCGGGGGTCTGTGTGGGCCTCTCGGGGGTCTGTATGGGCCTTTCGGGGGTCTGTGCGGGCCTGCCGGGGGTCGGTGTGGGCCTCTCGGGGGTCTGTATGGGCCTCTTGGGGGTCTGTGCGGGCCTCTCCGGGGTCTGTGTGGGCCTCTCCGGGGTCTTTGTGTCTGTGTGCAGGCATCGTCCGATGGGACTACAAGTCCCATCGGGCTATGCCTGCTACAATGGCAGTGATTGACAAATTAGCCAATGATGGGACAATAGTAGTCCCGTCATCCGGCTAATGTGTTGAATGTAAAAAAAAACACAAACATACATACCACATACTACATACTGCATACATACCACATAAGTACAACATACTACATACATACTACATACATACAACATACTGTAACATTTCACCCACTACGTGTCTTGGGGATACACTCTCTTGGCTGCGGTGGTCAAGCACTCAGGCATGGCTTTCCATTTACAGCAGTCTGTTTGGTTTATTCTCTCCATAAACCATAGACAGATGAACAAACGATAAACAATCTTACATCAGACAGATGAATCCTCAATGTCCATAGTAGAGCTCCGCTCTCTCTCAGACCTGTAGGCACACAGGCTGTGCCATGTCCAGCACGCAGGCTCTCCAGCCTAAATATGGTCTCTGTGTGTTGATCAGGACGTCTGTCCCCACCTGGAACCGTCCAACACACAGGCCACTCTGCAGTGTCCAGTCAGGACACATGGAAGTCTGTCCACACTTGCAGACTCCCAAACACTCACACCATGTGCTACACACACCTCCTTTACATTGGTGTAACCACACCCAGGTACCTGTCACATGGCCAGTAAGGTGAGCGTGACATCACCACAGGTCCTTAAACACAAAACCTACTTAGGTGTTCAGATACACCTCTTTGGGTGGGTTTGTAGGTGACTGGACCCACCCATCTCTCCAATCACCAGGAAGCCTTCCCAATGTAAACAAATCCCTCAGCAGTAGATCTGCTTGAGCAAAACATACCCAGGCTTCCATCACAGGGCCACCCACCTCTGCGATACATACCGCCCATTAATCACATGACCAGTCACTATGCCACAATACATACATACATACAATATACTATATACTACATACATACATACATACAACATACATACAACATACTACATACATACTACATACATACTACATACATACATACAACATACATACAACATACTACATACATACTACATGCATACATACAACATACATGCAATATACCACACACATACTACATACATAAAACATACATAATACATACAACATACATACAACATACATACAGTACATACTACATACATACTACATACTATATACTACATACATACTACATACATACAACATACTACATACATACTACATACATGCATACAACATACTGCATACATACTACATAAATACTACATACTGCATACATACTACATATTGCATACATACTACATACATACAACATACATACTACATACAAACAACATACATACAACATACATACTACATACATACAACATACATGCTACATACATACTACATACATACTACATACATACAACATACTACACACATACAACTTACCATACATACTACATACATACAACATACTACATACATACTACATACAATACATTCATACATTCCATACAATATATATATATAGACATACAGTACAAATAACATAGAGTACATACTCACCATCACTTGTCACTTGAACTCCGAAGCCAGTGTCATCTGAAAAAATATTAAAATAACAAACAAACAATATACTCCCTGATCCACAGAAATCCATGAGTTTCCCAAGACGATCTCCCGTGGAGAACAGCAGCATCAGCTGATGCAACCGCTCTCTAGGGGCTCCAGGAATACAATGACGGGAGGAAGGTATCCTTCTGCACTGTATTCCTCCACCGCTGTAAAAAAAAAGTCCCTAATCTCACTTTTGGCATTGCTGTGTGAGAAAGTTCCCATGCAGCTTTTGCCATAAAGTGAGACCAGTGAACTACAGTAAAGTAACCTCTCAGTGATACACTGCAGGAGCCATTGTCTCCTGTCAGTGTGTCACTGAAGGTCCTATAGAGCAGTGACATCACCCGATGTCACTGTTCTATAGGGGAGATCGTCATGGGACACTCGTTATTAATTGGACTACGGCGGACAGGTAGTATACGGTTTATTCTTTTACATTTTTTGCAGGCGCTGAAGTATGGTAAGTATGGTTAAATTAAGAATATTAAAATACTTTTTTCTGGCTGTGTCTTTATTTATTTTTTTAACTCTTTCACTACTGTAGGATTAATAATGGATACGCGTCTTATTGACGCCTCTCCATTATTAACCCGGCTTAATGTCACCTTACAATAGCAAGATGACATAAACCCCTTATTACCCCATATCCCACCACTACACGGGAGTGGGAAGAAAGGGGCTAAGTGCCAGAATTGGTGCATCTTACAGATGCGCCATTTCTGGGGTGGCTGCGGACTGGTATTTGTAGCCGGGAGGGGGCAATATCCATGGCCCCTGTTGTGAATTCCGTTCTCGGACTCCCTCCTGTGGTCATGAATGATACTTTGGTTAGTTCTTGGACTCCCTGTGGTGGCTTTGAGCGGAACTGCTGGTCTCTGAGGTTTGCTTTCTCAGCTGACCTCGTTTACTGTTAGGCTGGCTTCCCTATTTAACTCTACTCAGATCGTTACTTCATGCCAGCTGTCAATGTATCAGTATTGGTTCAGATCTCTCTTGGACTTCTCTGAGGACCTGTCTACTCCAGCAGAAGCTAAGTCTTTGCTAGTTCATTTGTTGTTACTTCTTCCTGAATATATTTCTTAGTACTGCTAATTTCTAGTCCAGCTTGCTATCATGATATTCCCTTGCTAGCTGGAAGCTCTGGGGTGCAGAGTGGCACCTCCACACCGTGAGTCGGTGTGGGGAGTCTTTTTGCTTACTCTGCGTGGTTTTTTGTAGTCTTTTGTGCTGACCGCATAGTTCCCTTTTCTATCCTCTTACTATTTAGTGAAGTCTGGCCTCTTTTGCTAAAACCTGTTTCATTCCTGTGTTTGTGACTTTCCTTTTAACTCACAGTCAATATATGTGGGGGGCTGCCTTTACCTTTGGGGAATTTCTCTGAGGCAAGGTTAGGCTCTATTTCTATCTTTAGGGGTAGTTAGCTCTTAGGCTGTGAAGAGGCGTCTAGGGAGAGTTAGGTACGCTCCACGGCTATTTCTAGTGTTTGTGATAGGAGTAGAGTTTGCGGTCAGCAGAGTTCCCACTTTCCCAGAGCTTGTTCCGATTACTAGTTTACTCATCAGGTCATTCCGGGTGCTCCTAACCACCAGGTCCATAACAGGCCCCTCTTTAGGCTATGAATATCAGCCCGCAGCTCTCTGCATAGCCTTTCTGGCTATAAAATATAGGGGGACCCCACGTCATTTTTTTGGGGGGTCCCCCTATTTTAATAGCCAGTAAAGGCTACGCAGACAGCTGCGGGCTGATATTCATAGCCTGCAAGGGGCAATGGGTAATACCCCCTTCCCAGGCTACAAATATTAGCCCCCGGCTGTCGGCTTTCCCCCTCTGACGCAGAAAATTGCGCGGGAGCCCACTTCTTTTTTTTCCCGTTTTTTTCTTTATGTTCATTTATCAACATCGGCCTATCTATGGATATATCTATCTACAGATATATCTATAGATACATAGATGTTTCTATCCATATATCTATCTGGCTAATTTCACACATCAGGTTTTTGCCATCAGGCAAAATCTGTCGAGTTTTGAAAAAAAAAATCCATTTTTTTTCTGCTGGATCCGTTTTTTTTTCATAGAGTTGTATTAGCACTGGATTGCGCCTGATGACCACACGTTTCATCCGTTTTTTGCCGAATCCGTCAAAAAAGCGGTTTCCGGCGGACGGAAAACACATACAGAGGAACGTTTTTTCTGTCCGGCGAAAAAACGCACAGCGATGGATCCGGCGAAAAATGTATGAAACTGAGATGTGAAATGATGAATCCTGCCTCCAAATCTGTTTTTTCATGCATGTTTCCATTCAAATCATGGACATTTCCCGTTTATTTATTTATTTCCAAAAACTGCATCAAAACCGTGCAAAAACTGCACCAAAAACTGCATCAAAATTGCACCAAAAGTGTATAAAATACTGCATCATAACTGCACCAAAAACCGCACCAAAAACTGCATCAAAACTGCACCAGTTTTTGAAGCAGGTTTTGATGCATTTTTGGTGCAGTTTTGATGCAGTTTTTGGTGCAGTTTTGATGCAGTTTTTGGTGCGTTTTTTGCGCGGTTTTGATGCAGTTTTTGAATATAAATAAATAAATAAATAAATGGAAAATGTGCATGATTTGAGTGGAAACATGCATGAAAAAACAGATTCTGAGGCCAGATTCATCATTTCACATCTCAGTTTCATACGTTTTTTGCCGGATCTGTCGCTGTGCGGTTTTTCACCGGACAGAAAAAACGTTCCTCTGGATGTATTTTCCGTCCGGCGGAAAGTGCTTTTTTGATGGATCCAGCGAAAAACGGATGAAACGTGTGGCCATCAGGTTTAATCCGGCGCTAATACAACTCTATGAGAAAAAATGGATCCAGCAGAAAAAAAAGGATCGTTTTTTTTCAAAACTCGCCGGATTGCACCTGATGGCAAAAACATGATGTGTGAAATTAGCCAGATAGATATATGGATAGAAACATCTCTAGATAGATATATCCATAGATAGGCCGATGTTGATAAATGAGCATAAAAAAATCACAGGAAAAAAACGACGTGGGCTCCCGCGCAATTTTCTGCGCCAAAAGGGGAAAGCTGATGGCCGGGGGCCAATATTTGTAGCCTGGGAATGGGGTAATGCCCATGGCTTCTCCCAGGCTATGAATATCAGCCCGTAGCTGTCTGCGTAGCCTTTACTGGCTATTAAAATAGGACGTACCCCCCAAAAAATGACGTGGGGTCCCTTTTTATTTTATAGCCAGAAGGGCTACGCAGACAGCTGCGGGCTGATATTCATAGCCTAGAGAGAGGCCATGGATATTGGCCCCCCGGCTACAAATACCTGTCCACAGCCGCCCCAGAAATGGCGCATCTGTAAGATGTGCTAATTCCAGCACTTAGCCCCTCTCTTCCCACTCCCTGTAGTGGTGGGATATGGGGTAATAAGGGGTTAATGTCACCTTGCTATTGTAAGGTGAAATTAAGCCGGGTTAATAATGGAGAGGCGTCAATAAGACGCCTATCCATTATTAATCCTACAGTAGTGAAAGATTTAAAAAAATAAAGACACAGCCAGAAAAAAGTATTTTAATATTCTTAATTTAACCATACTTACCATACTTCAGCGCCTGCAAAAAATGTAAAAGAATAAACCGTATACTACCTGTCCGCCGTAGTCCAATTAATAACGAGTGTCCCACGACGATCTCCCCTATAGAACAGTGACATCGGGTGATGTCACTGCTCTATAGGACCTTCAGTGACACACTGACAGGAGACAATGGCTCCTGCAGTGTATCACTGAGAGGTTACTTTACTGTAGTTCACTGGTCTCACTTTATGGCAAAAGCTGCGTGGGAACTTTCTCACACAGCAATGCCAAAAGTGAGATTAGGGACTATTTTTTTACAGCGGTGGAGGAATACAGTGCAGAAGGATACCTTCCTCCCGTCATTGTATTCCTGGAGCCCCTAGAGAGCGGTCGCATCAGCTGATGCTGCTGTTCTCCACAGGAGATCGTCGTGGGACACTCGTGGATTTCTGCGGATCAGGGAGTATATTGTTTGCTTGTTATTTTAATATTTTTTTACAGATGACACTGGCTTTGGGGATCAAAGTGAAAAGTGATGGTGAGTATATACTGTGGCGGTATTCGATATTGCAAAAGTATCGGAACTCAGTATCGGAACTCTGATACAGCGAATATCAGCCGATACCTGATATTTGCAGTATCGGAATGCTCAACACTAGCTACCACTAATGTGGAAGCCCCTATATTTCTGTTAACAGATTACAGACCTGAGTTGGGACTTGCTTTTTTGTGTATTGAGTTGAACCTTTTGTTAGGAATATTTTACATAATTTTTGGGATCATATTTATCCAGCACTCTATACTGAACACTTACATCGGTATTTCCATCTAAATCTCTGAGTGATGTCATTCAGATGAAACTCCTGAGGAATCCATTCATTGTAATGAGGCAGCAAAGTTACTCTGGACTCCATCTGACCTTTGTTCAGCGATGTCCTTTTCAGAAGTGCACAAAACTGTGGCTGACCGCACTTTTAGGCAATCCTAGAAAGATGGACACCACTGCATCACCGGTTCTATTGCATCCACAGTTCCTTAATCTGCCTCTTTATAGGGAATCTTCTGATGGGGGTCCCATCTGAATCACATATTTCAGAGATTTACAGGGAAATCCTGGTGTAAACGTTCAGCACTGAGCACAGGAGGCAGAATAAACAAATCAACAGTAGGTGAAGAATTGTTTTTATGTTTTTTTTACGCTGTTCCTTGTGTGGTGTACGTGATTAGTTGACTTTATTTCTCGGGTTGGTGTGACTACAGCGGTACTAGATTTATATCTTCTTATGTTTGGCAGCTGTCACACACTAAAAAATGCTTTTTATTGCAAAAAAATTGCTTTTGCATCACCATATTTTGAGAGCTATAATTTTTCCATATTTCAGCCCACAGAGTTATGTGAGGGCTTGTTTTTTGCATGACAAGTTGACGTTTTTATTGGTACCATTTTCAGATAAATTACACTTTTTGATTGCTTGCTATTTCAATTTTTAGGAGGCAAAATAAACAAACACCAGCAATTCAGGAATTTCTTTGGGGTTATGTCATTCCGCGTGTGGTAAAATTAAAATGGCAGTTTTATTCCTTGGGTTAGTATGATTGCAGTGATACCCCAGTTTTATATTCTTTTGTGTTTTGGCGCTTTTACACAATAAAAAACAATTTTATTGAAAAAATAATGTTTGTATCGCTTTATTCTGAGAGCTATAACTTTTTCATTTTTTTTATTTTTCTGCTAATGAAGCTGTATGATGACTTCTTTTTTGCGGGACAAGATTACATTTTCAGTGGTACCATGTTTTTTATATTCGTCTTTTTGATCTCGTTTTATTACACTTTTTGTTCAGCAGTATGATGATAAAGAATAGTTTTTTGCCAAGTTTATGGTGTTCACTAAAGGGGTTAACTAGTGGACAGTTAAATAGGTCAGGTCATTCTGGATGTGACAATACCAAATATGTGCACTTTTATAGTTTTTTTTAATATTTATTCATGGCTGAATTATATTTTTATTTTTTTAATATTTCTACCATATCTTTCAAACTTTTTTTTTTACTTTTTCACTTTGTCCAACTGTGGAACATTTTTTGCAGGTTGATCGCTTGTATAGCGCAGAGATGCAGGAGCATCCCTATGCTTTCCAAACTGTTAGCACTGCACTGACAGACAAAGTTGCTTCATCATGCTCTTAGCATAATCAAGCAAACTTGCTAGCTCTGTTGACCTGGATGTTGTGATGATGGCATCTGTTTACTATGGCAACTATCGTGACCCTGTGGTGATGTTGCGAAGTCTCTGATACAAGGGAAGAGTGGAATTCTTCCCTCTGAATGTTCCCGAATTGATTCAATCAAGTTTGATTGCAGAATTTAATGGGTAAAGTGCCAGAAGTAGAGTGGAACCACTCCTGGCACTGAGTGCCAGGTATCAGTTGTCAGAATCAGCTAACACCCGGTGGCAATTGCGCGCACACAGCATCTGTGCATGGAAAATTCCTGTGACGTGTCCATCTTCTCCCAGGTCAAAAAGTATCAGTTCACAGGTTCGTATGGAAATGTCTTGGGTGGTAAAGGGATTAAAATTAATTTATTATTATCAAAAAACAGAGGAAAGGAGGGATGGAGGGATGGGGCAGTCTGATCATAATGGTGATGTTTGAATGATTTATATTGAGGACTTGCTAGTGCCATCCTGCAAATCTAAGCATGGCAACGCTAGTTGAAATAAACTCGTTATTGTCACTGTCAAAAAGGAAGACAATATAGACATCATGATTTAAAAATTGATCAATACTTATTATATTGTGATCTTCAGTATGTATCAATGATTGCAGAAATTCAATTCATTGCAACTGAAAAGCTTTAGAAATATTTGTCACATACAGCAAATTCGAAATACAAAAAATTTGATCATCTCTAGTAGTTACCCTAATTTTATTGCAAAATTGGTGAAATTTAGAAAAATTATAACATTTTGAAGTGAAGCAGATATGAAATAAACTCAATCTCTCATCTAAATGCTTTGGAATGTTTTAGTTAAGCACAAAGTCAGCAAATAACTCAATTATAGTCAAAGAATAATACACATCACACAGCACATTTACTACAGTATTTAGAATTCTCAATATCATTTTAGTCAAAAAATAATTGTGTAGAAATTACACATTATGGAATTGTCCTTGGCTAAAAACATCAAGATTCAGAAAAATTGAATATACAATGATTGAAATAAGTATTGAACACATCTATAATGTCTTATGTAAATGTATTTGAAAAGGTGCTATTGACATGAAATTCTCATCATACGTCAGTAACAACCCATCCAATCCACACAGGCAAAGAAATCAAACCATAGATGACCATAATTTAAGTTAGGTATAAAACTGAGAAATGACATAGTGAAAAAGTGTTGCATATGCTAACTGAAATGCATTTAATATTTCATACAAAAGCCTTTGTGGGTAATGACACCTTCAAGACGTCTCTTTAGAAACTGGTTGCATGCATTGCTCAGCTGTGATTTTGGCCCCTTCTTTCACACAAACACTCAAGTCCTGAAAATTGAATGGGCTTCTTATATAAGGTTTAGCTCCTTCCATAAATGTTCCGCGGAATTCAGGTTAGGCGATTGGTTTCAGAGAAACAAAATAAGACTGATAGAATGAGTCAGCCAATTAAGAGCTTTCTTGGATTTGTGTTTGAGATAAATGTCTTGCTGAAATGTCCACCTTCATTTCAACTTCATCATTCTGGTAGATGACAGCAGATTTTTATCAAGAATGTCTCGGTCCATTTTTCCATTCACCCTTTCTTCAATCATATGAAGTTTGCCAGTGCCTTATGCTGAAGAAAAACCCAACACAATAATATTCCATTTCCAATCTTCATGGTTGGTATTGTGTTTTTGTAGTGATATGCAGTGCCTTTTAGCTTCCAAACATACTGTAGTTTGTATCATGTCATCCAAAGAGTTCAATTTTGGCCTTGTCTAACTAAACTATATTCTACCAGTATTTCACAGACTTGTCTTAATGTTGTTGTGCAAACTTGCCTGCATGCATTTTATTCAGCAATGGAGTCTTGCATGGTGAACATGCATAAAAACCATGGAGGTTGAGTACATTACAGTTTTCTTTGAAAAAAATGGACCTGCCAATTCCATGTCTTTCCAGCTCTCTACAGGTGGCCCTTGGCTATTGGACAACTCTTCTGATAAATCTTTTCACTCCTCTGCCTGACATCTTGCAGGGAGCACAGGGTTGTGCCAGTTTATGATGAATTTATGTTCTATCCACAACCAGGCAATATGTTACATGATTGCAGTTTTTGTGCATTTTGCTAGAAATACTCCTCTCAAGAATAAGGACTGTCATAGAAAATATTAAAAATCCTTACGCCCTCATGTCCCGCCCCTTTCCTTCTTTTTGTTTCATGTATGATTTGTCATGAGGAGCTGTGAGCTGTATCACCCCTGTTTTTATGCAAAGTGGCAGAGTACAGAGCTGTGAAGCTGCTTAATTAAAATGCAAGGATCCCTCTGATGTCTAAGTGATTGACATCCCTCTGAAGTCTAAGGGTACCGTTACACAAAACGATTTACCAACGATCACGACCAGCGATACGACCTGGCCGTGATCATTGGTAAGTCGTTGTGTGGTCGCTGGGGAGCTGTCACACAGACAGCTCTCCAGCGACCAACGATGCCGAAGTCCCCGGGTAACCAGGGTAAACATCGGGTTACTAAGCGCAGGGCCGTGCTTAGTAACCCGATGTTTATCCTGGTTACCATCGTAAATGTAAAAAAAACCAAACAGTACATACTCACATTCCAGTGTCCGTCAGGTCCCTAGCCATCTGCTTCCCGCACTGACTGAGTGCCGGCCATAAAGTGAAAGCAGAGCACAGCGGTGACGTCACCACTGTGCTCTGCTTTTACTTTATGGCCGGCAGTCAGTCAGTGCGGGAAGCAGACGGCTAGGGACCTGACGGACACCGGAATGTGAGTATGTACTGTTTGGTTTTTTTTACATTTACGATGGTAACCAGGGTAAACATGGGGTTACTAAGCACGGCCCTGTGCTTAGTAACCCGATGTTTACCCTGGTTACAAACGAACGCATCGCTGGATCGGTGTCACACACACCGATCCAGCGATGACAGCGGGAGATCCAGCAACGAAATAAAGTTCCAAACGATCTGCTACGACGTACGATTCTCAGCAGGGTCCCTGATCACTGCTGCGTGTCAGACACAGCGATATCGTATGGATGTCGCTGGAACATCACGGATCGTACCGTCGTAGCGACAAAAGTGCCACTGTGAGACGGTATCCTAAGTGACTGACATCCCTCCCATGTCTAAGATGTGTATTGTCCCCAAAGAGAGAGACCGAAACAGGTAATTTGGATCTAAGTGGATTAAAAGAAGATCTCACAGTGAGACTGCAGACCGCTAGTCTCCGAGAGAAAATATGGAATTTCTATCCATCCGATATTAATGAGATGCATGTTGTCGACACTGGGATAACTAGGCGATCATACACATATTTCCTCACAATCACAGCCCCCACCAAAAGGCCCCAAATCCATAAGGGCCACATAATCACCAGCAGATAAGCCAATGTTTGGTGTCTAAGAATAGCTAAAATCCTAATAGAAAAAATGACATCGGTCTCAAACTTCTGGGATCATCTTATGAGGAGTTATTACACAAATTGGGATTGCCTAAAATTATGAAGGTCTGAGTCCGGACCACAACTGGGACCTTGTGAGGTCATCATAGAGGGATATGTGGGTGGGACTCAGAGTCTGATAAAAGATCAATCCCAATTATCATCAGTGTTCGTACACTAGAGTTACATTTTCATGTATGTAGGGAGCCCGTCCTGACAGCCAAATCAAAGCGCTCTCCTTTGGCTAAACTGAATCAACTTTGCGATCGGTATAGTAAGTTCTTCTGTTAATCCCTTTTATTTTATGTAACTGTTTATACTGTATTGTTTTGTCCCTTTTGTAAAATATTTTGTACATTTTTCACAGACACTGCCTCCCTTTGGATTAAATATAAAATGTAATAGTTTTCTTCCTTCTGTTCTGTAACTTATGCCAGGAAGCAATTAGCTACAATTTTTAAGGTGTCTATTCGACCGAAACAGATTAGTGGTGGCAGCGAATAGTTTGAAGTTGTCAGAGGTAGCCGTGTTCGGACTGGAGTGTGTATACATATTCCATGTGTTGGAATCCAAAGGTGTATATGCTGTACATTCACGGGTAATTTTCTGACAGCCGGCCTAGTGGTGCGAACAGGCTGTGACCTTCTCCGTTGATCGTCGGCCAATCGGGTAATTGTCCGGACAATAGGATGCAGCAGAGAGCTGTTCACTCCAAAGATCACAGTGAGTAGTACGCACGACCTTCCCGGCCTGTCATATCAGGGATATGTGGGATTAAGAAAGTCCTGACAAATATTTGGGATCCCTGACAGTGACCATTACTATATAGCAATGTCATGAAGGGGGAGGAATAAATATAGACTTCTCTATAAACTATTTATTAGTTTTGTGCAAATAGAACTATAAATCTAATTTAGGAACACGTCATCATTTTGTTTTATCATGACCTAGCTATTCAAATTCAATGCCTTTTTTGTGTTAAGAGTAAAAAGTTAAAGGG
Source organism: Ranitomeya variabilis (assembly GCF_051348905.1). Taxonomy (NCBI): domain Eukaryota; kingdom Metazoa; phylum Chordata; class Amphibia; order Anura; family Dendrobatidae; genus Ranitomeya; species Ranitomeya variabilis. Next base: position 666,367,620 of record NC_135233.1, on the reverse strand, counting down.
TATTTCCCATAAACAAAAGTTTTTTAATCGATAGATTTTAGAATAATAATAAGTTCCACAATTGGATGTATTTAAATAAAATGTTCCTGTGCTGAGATAATCTTATTAATGTGCCCCTGCTGTGTACTGTATACATAACAGTCAGGAGAACCAATGGAAGTTTTTATAAAAAAGTAAACAAACTTTATAAATACCAATACACAGTTAAAAAGACAAGCACATATCCAATTCCGACAGTGCAACAACAACGAAGTGCAAATACCAAAAGACACCAGATTTATAAGGTCTACCGCACAGTAAATAGTATATACATGCAATTACATTATACCTTGAGGTGCAGACAAAGCACTCCCAACAAAATGCCCAGGAGGTAATGGCCCTATTAGTAATAAGCCATAATGTTTGCTATAATCCCTATCTTGTGCCCTTCTGGGAGATTCCTATCAACCGGTACACCAGTAATAGTAAGGTTGCAGCCACAACAAGTGCCCCATACGGTGGCCCAAATGATAGAGATATTAGGAGGGCATGATCTCACCTCGTGCAGGTAGACCTCTGCACGCACCCTGTTGCGCGTTTCGCCGCTGTCAGCCTCGCTTTCTCAAGGGGAAGTTGTTGTGAAATTGGATTTTGGGCTCCCCCGGTGGCCACTGGTGGAATTGAACTGGTGTTCATCATCCCCTCTGTTCACCTGTTTCCATCAGGATGTGGGAGTCGCTATTTAACCTTGCTCCTCTGTCACTTCCATGCCGGTCAACATTGTAATCAGAAGCCTTTCTGTGCATGTTCCTGCTACTAGACAACTCCCAGCTAAGTTGGACTTTTGTCCTCGTTTGTTTTTGCATTTTGTTCCAGTTCACAGCTGTAGTTTCGTTTCTGTGTCTGGAAAGCTCTTGTGATCTGAAATTGCCACTCTGATGTTATGAGTAGTGTTGAGCATTCCGATGCTGCAAGTATCGGGTATCGGCCGATACTTGCTGTATCGGAATTCCGATACCGGGATTCCGATACTCTTGTGGTATCGGATATCGGGTATCGTAACAACATTAATGTTAAAATGTGTAAAAGAGAGAATTAAAATAAAAAATATCGCTATCCTCACCTCTCCGACGCAGCCGGGACTTCAGCGAGGGAACCGGCAGCGTTGTTTGTTTAAAATTCGCGCTATTACTTGGTTACGTGAATTCCCGGCTTGTGATTGGTCAGGTCGGCCATGTTGCCGGGACGCGGACCAATCACAGCAAGCCGTGACGAAATTACGTCACGGCTTGCTGTGATTGGTCCGCGTCCCGGCAATATGGCCGCCCTGACCAATCACAAGCCGTGACGTCACGGGAGGCTGGACACGCGCCCATTTTAAAATGAGCGCGTCCAGCCTCCCGGCTTGTGATTGGTTGACCGCGGCGCAACCAATCACAAGCCGTGACGTCACGGGAGGCTGGACACGCGCCCATTTTAAAATGAGCGCGTCCAGCCTCCCGGCTTGTGATTGGTTGACCGCGGCGCAACCAATCACAAGCCGTGACGTCACGGGAGGCTGGACACGCGCCCATTTTAAAATGAGCGCGTCCAGCCTCCCGGCTTGTGATTGGTTGACCGCGGCGCAACCAATCACAAGCCGTGACGTCACGGGAGGCTGGACACGCGCCCATTTTAAAATGAGCGCGTGTCCAGCCTCCCGTGACGTCACGGCTTGTGATTGGTCAGGGCGGCCATATTGCCGGGACGCGGACCAATCACAGCAAGCCGTGACGTAATTTCGTCACGGCTTGCTGTGATTGGTCCGCGTCCCGGCAACATGGCCGACCTGACCAATCACAAGCCGGGAATTCACGTAACCAAGTAATAGCGCGAATTTTAAACAAACAACGCTGCCGGTTCCCTCGCTGAAGTCCCGGCTGCGTCGGACAGGTGAGTATAGCGATATTTTTTATTTTAATTCTTTCTTTTACACATTTATATGGTTCCCAGGGCCTGAAGGAGAGTTTCCTCTCCTTCAGACCCTGAGAACCATCAGGAATACCATCCGATACTTGAGTCCCATTGACTTGTATTGGTATCGGGTATCGGTATCGGATTGGATCCGATACTTTGCCGGTATCGGCCGATACTTTCCGATACCGATACTTTCAAGTATCGGACGGTATCGCTCAACACTAGTTATGAGTTAATACTAGAGTCTTAAAGTAATTTCAGGATGGTATTTTGATAGGGTTTTCAGCTGACCATGAAAGTGCCCTTTCTGTCTTCCTGCTATCTAGTAAGCGGACCTCAATTTTGCTAAACCTATTTTCATACTATGTTTGTCATTTCATCTTAAATCACCGCCAATATATGTGGGGGCCTCTGTCAGCCTATCGGGGAAATTTCTCTAGAGGTGAGCCAGGACTATATTTTCCTCTGCCAGGATTAGTTAGTCCTCCGGCCGGCGCTGGGCGTCTAGGGATAAAAACGTAGGCTACGCTACCCGGCTACTGTTAGTTGTGCGGCAGGTTTAGTTCATGGTCAGTTTAGTTTCCATCCTTCCAAGAGCTAGTACTCATGTTTGCTGGGCTATGTTCTCTTGCCATTGAGAACCATAACAGTTTGACCGGCCGCAAAGGGTTAAATTAATTGACAGAGAAAGGAGAGAAAAGAGAAGTCTGCTGAAGATTTTTTTTTTTTTTTTTTTTCCCTTCCCTTCAGTTCTGAGTGTGCTTGTAATTGAATCTCTTGCAAGTCTGCCTATATTGCAGCCTTTCTCTCTCTCTCTCTCCTTCTAATCCTGGAATGGCTCTGTGTTCACCTGTTTAAAATGGATATTCAGAGTTTAGCGGCAGGTTTGAATAATCTCACCACGAAAGTTCAAAATTTACAAGATTTTGTTGTTCATGTTCCTATATCTGAACCTAGAATTCCTTTGCCTGAATTTTTCTCGGGGAATAGATCTTGCTTTCAAAATTTCAAAAATAATTGCAAGTTGTTTTTGTCCCTGAAATCTCGCTCTGCTGGAGATCCTGCTCAGCAGGTCAGGATTGTGATTTCCTTGCTCTGGGGCGACCCTCAGGATTGGGCTTTTGCATTGGCTCCAGGGGATCCTGCGTTGCTCAATGTGGATGCGTTTTTTCTGGCCTTGGGGTTGCTTTATGAGGAACCTCAGTTAGAGCTTCAGGCGGAAAAGGCCTTGATGTCCCTATCTCAGGGGCAAGACGAAGCTGAAATATACTGCCAGAAATTCCGTAAATGGGCTGTGCTTACTCAGTGGAATGAGTGCGCCCTGGTGGCGAATTTCAGAGAGGGTCTCTCTGATGCCATTAAGGATGTTATGGTGGGGTTCCCTGTGCCTGCGGGTCTGGATGAGTCCATGACAATGGCTATCCAGATCGATAGGCGTCTGCGGGAGCGCAAACCTGTGCACCATTTGGCGGTGTCTACTGAGAAGACGCCAGAGAATATGCAATGTGATAGAATTCTGTCCAGAAGTGAACGGCAGAATTTAAGACGAAAAAATGGGTTGTGCTTCTATTGCGGTGATTCAACTCATGTTATATCAGCATGCTCTAAGCGTACTAAGAAGCTTGATAAGTCTGTTTCAATTGGCACTTTACAGTCTAAGTTTATTCTATCTGTGACCCTGATTTGTTCTTTATCATCTATTACCGCGGATGCCTATGTCGACTCTGGCGCCGCTTTGAGTCTTATGGATTGGTCCTTTGCCAAACGCTGTGGGTATGATTTGGAGCCTCTTGAAACTCCTATACCCCTGAAGGGGATTGACTCCACCCCATTGGCTAGTAATAAACCACAATACTGGACACAAGTAACTATGCGGATTAATCCGGATCATCAGGAGATTATTCGCTTTCTTGTGCTGTATAACCTACATGATGTGTTGGTGCTTGGATTGCCATGGCTGCAATCTCATAACCCAGTCCTTGACTGGAAAGCTATGTCTGTGTTAAGCTGGGGATGTAAGGGGACGCATGGGGACGTACCTGTGGTTTCCATTTCATCATCTATTCCCTCTGAGATTCCTGAATTCTTGACTGAATATCGTGACGTTTTTGAAGAACCTAAGCTTGGTTCATTACCTCCGCACCGGGAGTGCGATTGTGCCATAGATTTGATTCCGGGTAGTAAATACCCTAAGGGTCGTTTATTTAATCTGTCTGTGCCTGAACATGCTGCTATGCGAGAATATATAAAGGAGTCCCTGGAAAAGGGACATATTCGTCCTTCGTCATCTCCCTTAGGAGCCGGTTTTTTCTTTGTGGCTAAGAAAGATGGCTCTTTGAGACCGTGTATTGATTATCGGCTTTTGAATAAAATCACGGTTAAATATCAATATCCGTTGCCACTGCTGACTGATTTGTTTGCTCGCATAAAGGGGGCCAAGTGGTTCTCTAAGATAGATCTCCGTGGGGCGTATAATTTGGTGCGAATTAAGCAGGGGGATGAGTGGAAGACCGCATTTAATACGCCCGAGGGCCACTTTGAGTATTTGGTGATGCCTTTTGGTCTTTCAAATGCCCCTTCAGTCTTTCAGTCCTTTATGCATGACATTTTCCGTGATTATTTGGATAAATTTATGATTGTGTATCTGGATGATATTTTGATTTTTTCGGATGACTGGGACTCTCATGTCCAGCAGGTCAGGAGGGTTTTTCAGGTTTTGCGGTCTAATTCCTTGTGTGTGAAGGGTTCTAAGTGCGTTTTTGGGGTTCAAAAGATTTCCTTTTTGGGATATATTTTTTCCCCCTCCTCCATCGAGATGGATCCTTTCAAGGTTCAAGCTATTTGTGATTGGACGCAACCCTCTTCTCTTAAGAGTCTTCAGAAATTTTTGGGCTTTGCTAACTTTTATCGTCGATTTATTGCTGGTTTTTCTGATGTTGTTAAACCATTGACTGATTTGACTAAGAAGGGTGCTGATGTTGCTGATTGGTCCCCTGCTGCTGTGGAGGCCTTTCGGGAGCTTAAGCGCCGCTTTTCTTCCGCCCCTGTGTTGCGTCAGCCTGATGTTGCTCTTCCTTTTCAGGTTGAGGTCGACGCTTCTGAAATCGGAGCTGGGGCAGTTTTGTCGCAGAGAAGTTCCGATTGTTCCGTGATGAGACCTTGTGCCTTTTTCTCGCGTAAATTTTCGCCCGCCGAGCGGAATTATGATGTTGGGAATCGGGAGCTTTTGGCCATGAAGTGGGCTTTTGAGGAGTGGCGTCATTGGCTTGAGGGGGCTAGACATCAGGTGGTGGTATTGACTGACCACAAAAATCTAATTTATCTTGAGTCCGCCAGACGCCTGAATCCTAGACAGGCGCGCTGGTCGTTGTTTTTCTCTCGGTTTAATTTTGTGGTGTCCTACCTGCCGGGTTCTAAGAATGTTAAGGCGGATGCCCTTTCTAGGAGTTTTGAGCCTGACTCCCCTGGTAACTCTGAACCTACAGGTATCCTTAAGGATGGAGTGATATTGTCTGCCGTTTCTCCAGACCTGCGGCGGGCCTTGCAGGAGTTTCAGGCGGATAGACCTGATCGTTGCCCACCTGGTAGACTGTTTGTTCCTGATGATTGGACCAGTAAAGTCATTTCTGAGGTTCATTCTTCTGCGTTGACAGGTCATCCTGGAATCTTTGGTACCAGGGATTTGGTGGCAAGGTCCTTCTGGTGGCCTTCCCTGTCTCGAGATGTGCGAGGCTTTGTGCAGTCTTGTGACGTTTGTGCTCGGGCCAAGCCTTGTTGTTCTCGGGCTAGTGGATTGTTGTTGCCCTTGCCTCTCCCGAAGAGGCCCTGGACGCACATCTCGATGGATTTTATTTCGGATCTTCCTGTTTCTCAGAAGATGTCTGTCATCTGGGTGGTGTGTGACCGTTTCTCTAAGATGGTCCATTTGGTTCCCCTGCCTAAGTTGCCTTCTTCTTCCGAGTTGGTTCCTCTGTTTTTTCAAAATGTGGTCCGTTTGCATGGTATTCCGGAGAATATCGTTTCTGACAGAGGAACCCAATTCGTGTCTAGATTTTGGCGAGCATTCTGTGCTAGGATGGGCATAGATTTGTCTTTCTCGTCTGCTTTCCATCCTCAGACAAATGGCCAGACCGAGCGGACGAATCAGACCTTGGAGACATATTTGAGGTGTTTTGTGTCTGCAGATCAGGATGATTGGGTTGCTTTTTTGCCTTTAGCGGAGTTTGCCCTCAATAATCGGGCCAGCTCTGCCACCTTGGTGTCTCCTTTTTTCTGTAATTCGGGGTTTCATCCTCGATTTTCTTCTGGTCAGGTGGAATCTTCGGATTGTCCTGGAGTGGATGCTGTGGTGGAGAGGTTGCATCAGATTTGGGGGCAGGTAGTGGACAATTTGAAGTTGTCCCAGGAGAAGACTCAGCTTTTTGCCAACCGCCGGCGTCGGGTTGGTCCTCGGCTTTGTGTTGGGGACTTGGTGTGGTTGTCTTCTCGTTTTGTCCCTATGAGGGTTTCTTCTCCTAAGTTTAAGCCTCGGTTCATCGGCCCGTACAAGATATTGGAGATTCTTAACCCTGTGTCCTTCCGTTTGGACCTCCCTGCATCTTTTTCTATTCATAATGTTTTTCATCGGTCATTGTTGCGCAGGTATGAGGTACCGGTTGTGCCTTCCGTTGAGCCTCCTGCTCCGGTGTTGGTTGAGGGCGAGTTGGAGTACGTTGTGGAAAAAATCTTGGACTCCCGTGTTTCCAGACGGAAACTCCAGTATCTGGTCAAATGGAAGGGATACGGTCAGGAGGATAATTCTTGGGTGACTGCCTCTGATGTTCATGCCTCCGATCTGGTCCGTGCCTTTCATAGGGCTCATCCTGATCGCCCTGGTGGTTCTGGTGAGGGTTCGGTGCCCCCTCCTTGAGGGGGGGGTACTGTTGTGAAATTGGATTTTGGGCTCCCCCGGTGGCCACTGGTGGAATTGAACTGGTGTTCATCATCCCCTCTGTTCACCTGTTTCCATCAGGATGTGGGAGTCGCTATTTAACCTTGCTCCTCTGTCACTTCCATGCCGGTCAACATTGTAATCAGAAGCCTTTCTGTGCATGTTCCTGCTACTAGACAACTCCCAGCTAAGTTGGACTTTTGTCCTCGTTTGTTTTTGCATTTTGTTCCAGTTCACAGCTGTAGTTTCGTTTCTGTGTCTGGAAAGCTCTTGTGATCTGAAATTGCCACTCTGATGTTATGAGTTAATACTAGAGTCTTAAAGTAATTTCAGGATGGTATTTTGATAGGGTTTTCAGCTGACCATGAAAGTGCCCTTTCTGTCTTCCTGCTATCTAGTAAGCGGACCTCAATTTTGCTAAACCTATTTTCATACTATGTTTGTCATTTCATCTTAAATCACCGCCAATATATGTGGGGGCCTCTGTCAGCCTATCGGGGAAATTTCTCTAGAGGTGAGCCAGGACTATATTTTCCTCTGCCAGGATTAGTTAGTCCTCCGGCCGGCGCTGGGCGTCTAGGGATAAAAACGTAGGCTACGCTACCCGGCTACTGTTAGTTGTGCGGCAGGTTTAGTTCATGGTCAGTTTAGTTTCCATCCTTCCAAGAGCTAGTACTCATGTTTGCTGGGCTATGTTCTCTTGCCATTGAGAACCATAACAGGAAGTGTGGTTTCAATTGCCTATAGGACCTTTAAGTAGCCATAGTAATGTGTCACGTGACTGTCACATGACAACGCTGGATAATAATCTGTGTGAATCTGGCGCATGCACGCGCTGCTGCACGGGCTGACCCGCCCCCGCCGGACGTGTCCAGCCATGAGCACAAGCAGGCACCAGCTGGTCCCAGTTGCGCCCACCGCAGGACATTGCTGGATGAGGAGGGGCGGCCCCAGGGGAGAAAGCGCGCGCACGCAAAGGTCAAATGAAGTCTGTGTCCACCCCACATATCAATTCAACCAATCGGTGAGTATGTAAACAAACAATGGGAACTGTTTCATCAGAAAGGTAGTCCATAATAGAAATTGAGTCCCATATTTCGTCCAACTGGTAGCGTGTTTTATTCCACTTCCAATGGTTACAATCTCTATATATATGTCTCCAAGGGGGAGGAAACACCAGACTCGGAACATGATCATAATGATGAAATGAGGAGAAAAAACCTATGTGAATATGACACCAAAACAAAAAAATAAGCATTAAAACCAAACATATGTACAATTAAAATACAGGGAGGGAGGGGGAGGGAGGAGAACTTTACAGTCACTATCAAAAGTACAGTGACTTTACAAATAAGGACCAAAATTAAGGGATTCATTTAAACCAGGGGGTTTTATCGTGCCAAGTGTCACTATCCACTTCAATTCCCACTGCGCCAACAATTTTTTTAATATTACCACCCCTAATGCCAACATGTACGACATCTATGCCTCTTACTTTGAACTCTTTTGAGTTACAATTATGCACCATTTGGAGGTGTCTGGGGATAGTTTTTAGGGTCAACACATCCTCTACTAAACCGGCAGCGCCAATATCCCTCACGTGTTTTCTTACAAGTACCCTCAACTCCCGTGATGTAAGTCCCACATATATGAGGGGGCAGCTGCATGTGGCATAATAAATTACGTTCTTGGTGTTACAAGAGATATATTCTCTAATTGCAAATTCTTTTTGATCCACTGAGCTAAATGTAGATGTTTGGTGGGTATTGGCGCATGCCAGACAGTGACCGCATTTATAAAAACCCTTTCTGGGTCGTGTCCTCCCAGAAAAGTTTGAACTAGGCGCTATATAGTGACTTTTGACCAACAAGTCACTTAAACTTTTAGATCTGCAGGGGGTTTTTATAAATGCGGTCACTGTCTGACATGCGCCAATACCCACCAAACATCTACATTTAGCTCATTGGATCTAAAAGAAATTGAGATTAGAGAATATATCTCTTGGAACACCAAGAGCGTAATTTATTATGCCACATGCAGCTGCCCCCTCATATATGTGGGACTTACATCACGGGAGTTGAGGGTACATGTAAGAGAACACGTGAGGGATATTGGTGCTGCCGGTTTAGTAGAGGATGTGTTGACCCTAAAAACTATCCCCAGACACTTCCGAATGGTGCATAATTGTAACCCAAAAGAGTTCAAAGTAAGAGGCATAGATGTCATACATGTTGGCATTAGGGGTGGTAATATAAAAAAAATTGTTGGCACAGCGGGAATTGAAGTGGATAGTGACACTTGGCACGATGAAACCCGCTGGTTTAAATGAATCCCTTAATTTTGGTCCTTATTTGTAAAGTCACTGTACTTTTGATAGTGACTGTAAAGTTCTCCTCCCTCTCGCTCCCTCCCTGTATTTTAATTGTACATATGTTTGGTTTTAATGCTTATTTTTTTTTGTTTTGGTGTCATATTCACATAGGTTTTTCTCCTCATTTCATCATTATGATCATGTTCGGAGTCTGGTGTTTCCTCCCCCTTGGAGACATATATATAGAGATTGTAACCATTGGAAGTAGAATGAAACACGCTACTGGTTGGACGAAATATGGGACTCAATTTCCATTATGGACTACCTTTCTGATGAAACAGTTCCCATTGTTTGTTTACATACTCACCAATTGGTTGAATTGATATGTGGGGCGGACACAGACATCATTTGACCTTTGCTGTGGTGCGCGTGCTTTGTCCCCCGGGGCCGCCCTTCCTCAGCTGGCAACGTCCTGTGGTGGGCGCAACTGGGACCAGCTGGTGCCCGCCTGTGCTCATGGCTGGACACGTCCGGGCGGGTCGGCCTGGGCAGCGGCGCGCGCATGCACCAGATTCACACAGCTTATTATCCAGCGTTGTCATGTGATGGTCATGTGACACGTTACTATGGCTACTTAAAGGTCCTATAGGCAATTGAAACCACACTTCCCCTTGAGAAAGCGAGGCTGACAGCGGCGAAACGCACGTCGGGATGCATGCAGAGGTCTACCTGCACGAGGTGAGACATGCCCTCCTAATATCTCTATCATCTGGGCCACCGTATGGGGCACTTGTTATGGCTGCAACCTTATTATTACTGGTGTACCGGTTGATGGGAATCTCCCAGAAGGGCACAAGTTAGGGATTATGGCAAAAATTATGGCTTATTACTAATAGGGCCATTACCTCCTGGGAATTTTGTTGGGAGTGCTTTGTCTGCACCTCAAGGTATACACTGTGTTCCAAATTATTATGCAAATAATATTTCCTCATATTTTCTCTAAATTACCTATCTGAATTGCAGTCATTGTTATTTTCCAGTCATCTACTATTCTAGTATAATTGCAATGTTTTGGAACATACTGCCTATGAAAACAGTATCTTTTTAAAAAAATAAACACTCAAAATGCATGTTCCAAATTATTATGCACAGCAGAGTTTTCAACCTTTTTTTTTATTTTGAACAAAAAAATGGCCAATTGTGAAGTTATAAGCATTATCAGCTTATTACAAAATGAAATCAAACAGTTTTCAAGTGAAAACTTTATTCTAGGCGATGTTACATTTGCGCATAGGACCCCTTGTTCGAAAGAAGCTTCTGAACTCTCCCGTCCATTGAATTTGTCAGTTTTTGGATGGTTTCTGCTTCAATTGCTTTGCATGTGGACAGAATACCCTCCCAGAGCTGTTGCTTAGATGTGAACTGCCTCCCGCCATCATAGACACTCCTTTTGATGATGCTCCAGAGGTTCTCAATGGGGTTGAGGTCAGGGGAAGATAGTGGCCACACCATAAGTTTGTCCTCTTTTATGCCAATAGCAGCCAGAGATGCAGATGTGTTTTTTGCAGCATGAGACGGTGCATTATCATTAGTGTTGAGCATTCCGATACCGCAAGTATCGGGTATCGGCCGATACTTGCGGGTATCGGAATTCCGATACCGAGATCCGATACTTTTGTGGTATCGGGTATCGGTATCGAAACAACATTAATGTGTAAAAGAAAGAATTAAAATAAAAAATATTGCTATACTCACCTCTCCGACGCAGCCTGCACCTTACCGAGGGAACCGGCAGCGTTCTTTGCTTAAAATGCGCGCTTTTCCTTCCTTCCGTGACGTCACGGCTTCTGATTGGTCCTGTGCCGCCCATGTGTCCGTGACGCAACCAATCACAGCAAGCCGTGACGTAATTTTAGGTCCTTCAGTATTTTAAAATTACGTTCCGGCGTTGTGATTGGTCGCGTCGCGGTCACATGGGCGACGCGACCAATCACAAGCCGTGACGTCACGGGAGGCAGGAGACGCGCGCATTTTAAAAGAGAGTTTTGAATTACAATTAGTTGTAAACAATTATTTTTTTCCCTTTCTTTATTAACAATTCTGTCCTTTATTTTCAGAATGTAAATGATGTTACTTAGTACAATATAAAAAAACATTGCAGGAAAAAATAACCACTTAATGAGTCTTTTGCTATTTTTTCTTCAACTAAATTATGTCAGGGTCTTTGGCCATCTTAAGGGTCATCATGCTGTCATCTGCAGATATTAATTCAGCAGCACAAACACAATTAGCATGGTAATTTATATCCATGATCTTAATTTTCTTTTGTATATTTATGCTTTACAGGCATTACCAATGTAGTTTAAATTGTAAAATAGCAAGATAATTAAAGTTTGCATTTAGCATAGTTGTCTTTTAAGTAACCTCATTCAAAAAAGATCAACAATGAGCAATCTTAATTTTGCTATAATTATGTATATCAGTACTTGACCTACATTGGTGAATTATTTAACTGTGACTGTGAGCATGAAAAATCAACAAAATTATTATGTCGTTCATGCAGAAGGAATAATTTGAAATGAAAAAAATATATAACTATTTGCTACAAACGAAATTAATAAAGATCTGAATTTTTATATTGAGGTCACATAATGGCACCTAGAACGGTGTTCTTTTTCATCACACAATACTGATCATTCTTGTTATTTGCCCTCCGAGTCCATATTGCAGGATTTCCTAACCAGTGTTCTTTGCAATCTGGTCAGGAATTTTCCATAACACAGCAGCATCTAAACCTACCACTTTGACAATTCATACAATACAATTGGAACAATCTCAGTCAAATTATAGTATTGGGTCAGTATTATCGCTTTATTTTTTTCTTCCTTTCTGTTTTGTCTAGATTATGTAGAAATTAAACCTAATCACCTTTTGGAAATCAATTTTGCCAGGTTCGGCAAATTTTCAAGAATTTAAATTAAAATAATTATCCAAAGATTCACTTGTAATGCCAATGTCCCGATGTCCTTTCAATGGTATTCTCTTTGAGAAAGCAGTGCAAAATGCGCATTGGGGCATGGACATTACATGTAAATCTTTTAGGTAATTATTTTGACATGCTTTTACCATGATTTCATGATCCTATGATTACATATCCACCTGTAGGCATATTTGGTATTTATTAATCTAAGCTATTGGTCTAGGTGCTGCGATATGCACTGCACATGCACTTTAACATCAGTATCTATGTCTATTATATTTTGCACTTCATATGTACCTGGACGTGAAAATATTCCAACAGAGCTAAAAAAAATCTTCCAAAGCATCAGTTGATGTCACACACCTGTGGCAAAAGGTATGGACAACTAATCCAAAAAGAACAAGGAAGAATGGGCCAAACAAAGTAAAATTAAATCATCTTTATTAAAAAATAGCCTAAAATAGAGCAATAAAATAGAGATACAAATACATAAGTAACTGCCTACTAGGGTAGTGTACCTATACCTAAATAGACCAGTGTCATCATACAAAGCCTATTTGTAGACCATAGTTATCACAAATCTGCTAGGAAATTAATCCCCAAAACAATAGTCTTTAGACCAAAAGTTCAAATGCAGCCAAAAATATGTAATATTAATAAAATCAACTGTCATGAATCTGGGTGGCTGATTATATAAGAGCAATTCAATGCAATACTATTTAAACTTAATGCATAAAGGTAAGCATAAAGGCAATATATTTAAAGTCTACTGTTAATAGTGATTCAAGTTGTATATATATATATATATATATATATATATACAGTATATATATATATATATATATATATATATATATATATATATATATATATATATATATATATATATATATATACCGGTATATATATATATATATATATATATATATATATATATATATATATATATATATATATATATATATATATATATATATATATATACATGTAAGTGGGAATGCATGTCAGTAAATACATACAATAAAGTACACTGTGCCCGTGCATATAGTGTCTATGAAGACTACAGCAATATTGACAGAAACCATTTGCATTTGAATCAAGGGAGCAGATGCCTCATGTGTAGCAGCAATTTAAATAGCAGCAGATAAGATCTGCAGGATAATCAGTAAAGTAACTTGTGTGCATAGGTAAACAAAGGGTTTGACCTAGTAAGGCAATGCAGATCCCCGACAAGCGTTTCTTGTGCAGCTTCTTCCTGGGCGAGGCTCCAGTGTTTGTGAGTGCATTGTTGGTACCTAAGAGTACCAACAATGTCCCATAAATCAGTGGTGGCAGTGGTTGAACTTGGCGCTTCCGCTGATGAACCGGGTGTGACGTTACCACAGGTCAGCATCACGTGCCACTGGTCCACACACCCCATCCAACACGTCAGGATGAGGGGGTGGAGTCATCCGCAGCTCAGACACATCTCCAGGGAGACACACGCCGGGAGTCAGGGGAAGCGCACACCGTGGGTGAGTGCAGGGGCTAGAAAGTATGTGATTCCCAGGTCACAGCTCACAGTATGGGCATAAATTCCTTATGCACTATAGGTGCATAGTTACTAGGCAAAACTCCCAAACTGAAAAAATGAGTATATATCTAAGGGAAAGAGTGATAGGGGATTAAAAGTAAGGAACAATGAAAGTGGAGAATGCTCGGAGAAACTCGAGTAACGAGTATACTCACTCATCACTAGTAGTAACTAGAAAGTGTGTGATTCATTGGCCAAAGCTCACACTATGGACATGAATTCCTTATGCACTATAAGTGCATGGTTACTTAACAGAAATTTACAAACTAAAAAAGTGATTATATATCTATGATAAAGAGTGCTTAGGGATAAGAGTAAGGAACAATATAAGTGGAAATGAGATACACACATAAATAACAAGTGCACACTACATGATAAAAGTTATTGTGCACCATAGATGCGTGATAGAATTTGTGAAAAAGCATAACAGTAAGGCCGGCGTCACACTGGTGAGTTTTACGGATGTAAGAGCGCAGAAAATACGTCCGTAAAACTCGCAAAATAAACGGCACAATTATTCTCAATGGGGCTGCTCCTATCAGCCGTATATTACGGTTCAGTATTATACGGCTTTCTACGGCCGTACAAAATCGCAGCATGCTGCGTTTGTCAGCGTATTGCGCAAAAAAATCACCAATGAAAGTCTATGGGGGCGAGAAAAATACGGATTCCACACGGACCAGCAGTGTGACTTGCGAAAAATACGCAGCGGTGTTAGTGAAAAGTCGGTAATTCAATTGCCGGCTTTTCATTTCTCCTGCCTAAACCCGACAGGATATGAGACATGGTTTACATACAGTAAACCATCTCATATCCCCTTTTTTTTGCATATTCCACACTACTAATGTTAGTAGTGTGTATGTGCAAAATTTCAGCGCTGTAGCTGCTAAAATAAAGGGTTAAATGGCGGAAAAAATTGGCGTGGGCTCCCGCGCAATTTTCTCCGCCAGAGTGGTAAAGCCAGTGACTGACGGCAGATATTAATAGCCTAGAGAGGGTCCATGGTTATTGGCCCCCCTGGCTACAAACATCTGCCCCCAGCCACCCCAGAAAAGGCACATCTGGAAGATGCGCCTATTCTGGCACTTGGCCACTCTCTTCCCATTCCCGTGTAGCGGTGGGATATGGGGTAATGAAGGGTTAATGCCACCTTGCTATTGTAAGGTGACATTAAGCCAGATTAATAATGGAGAGGCGTCAATTAAGACACCTATCCATTATTAATCCAATTGTTTGAAAGGGTTAAAAAACACACACACACATGATTTAAAAGTATTTTAATGAAATAAACACAGCGGTTGTTTTAATATTTTATTGCTCTCTCAATCCATTTGCAGACCCTCGCTTGGCAAAACAATAAACCCACAATATACATACCTTCTGCTGACCCGTCACGTCCCACGAGGTAATCCATCTGAAGGGGTTAAAATAATTTACAAGCAGGAGCCCTGCAAATGCAGCTGTGCTCGTGCTTGTAATTCCCCGGCGAATGAAAGAAATGTAGGTCATTGACCTACATTTCCTTCAGTCGCGGTGATGCGCCCCTGCTGGATGTTCTCATGAACTGCAGCCTGGGAACTTTTTCCCACGCTCCAGGTCATATGAGGACATCCACCAGGGGGCGCATCACCGCGACTGAAGGAAATGTAGGTCAATGACCTACATTTCCTTCATTCGCCGGGGAATTACAAGCACGAGCACAGCTGCATTTGCAGGGCTCCTGCTTGTAAATTATTTTAACCCCTTCAGATGGATTACCTCGTGGGACGTGACGGGTCAGCAGAAGGTATGTATATTGTGGGTTTATTGTTTTGCCAAGCGAGGGTCTGCAAATGGATTGAGAGAGCAATAAAATATTAAAACAACCGCTGTGTTTATTTCATTAAAATACTTTTAAATCATGTGTGTGTGTGTTTTTTAACCCTTTCAAACAATTGGATTAATAATGGATAGGTGTCATAATTGACGCCTCTCCATTATTAATCTGGCTTAATGTCACCTTACAATAGCAAGGTGGCATTAACCCTTCATTACCCCATATCCCACCGCTACACGGGAATGGGAAGAGAGTGGCCAAGTGCCAGAATAGGCGCATCTTCCAGATGTGCCTTTTCTGGGGTGGCTGGGGGCAGATGTTTTTAGCCACGGGGGCCAATAACCATGGACCCTCTCCTGGCTATTAATATCTGCCCTCAGTCACTGGCTTTACCACTCTGGCGGAGAAAATTGCGCGGGAGCCCACGCCAATTTTTTCCGCCATTTAACCCTTTATTTTAGCAGCTACAGCGCCCAAATTTTGCATACACACACTACTAACATTAGTAGTGTGGAATATGCAAAAAAAAATGGGGATATGAGATGGTTTACTGTATGTAAACCATGTCTCATATCCTGTCGGGTTTGGGAAGGAGAAATGAAAAGCCGGCAATTGAATTACCGGCTTTTCACAGATATCGCGCTGTAGTAAATATAAATACAGACTATATATATATATATATATATATATATGTGTCTCAATGACATATATATATATATATATATATATATATATATATATATACTGTATATATGTTTTCCCGAACATTTGAGCACATAAATCCATTAGATGTCGGTTTTGCAAGCCTGCGAGAAAATATCGCAGTACGGATGCCATACGGATTACATACGGAGGATGCCATGCGCAAAATACGCTGACACACCCTGCCTACGGATCACTATTTTGGGAACATTTCTCCGTATTATGGCCGTATTACGGCCGTAAAAAACGGACCGTATTGTCTTACGCTGAGCGTGACGCCGGCCTAAAGGTAAAACATTTTTTTTCTATCGTTCCCTGTATGAGGCTCATAGTGTATAAAATTCCCAAATTAAAGTGCACAGTGTCTGATCTAAATTCACTGTGCAATATGTGTGTATAGTAAGGGGGCAACAAATTTTTTTACAGATTAAAAAATTAATATATTGGAGAGATGCTTAAAAGACTAGGTTTCATAAAATTAATCATATTTTAAAAAGTATAAAGTGCACATAGATGCGCACAATATGTGATGTAGATTAGCTGTGCACTATGAAGTTGAGTTTAGAATATCCTACCACAAACAATATCTTGAAGGAAAAGAGCTTAGAGGAGTAGAATCTATAAAGTTGAACATGTGAAAACATGGTTAGAGAAGTATATTTATTTTATAGATTAAAAAGTGCCAGGGCAAGTATAGTTACATAAATTATGGATATACAAGCTTAACCCCTTCACCCCCGGAGCTTTTTCCATTTTTTAGTTTTCGTTTTTTGCTCCCCTCCTTCCCAGAGCAATAACTTTTTTATTTTTCCATCAATATGGCCATGTGAGGGCTTATTTTTTGCAAGGCAAGATGTACTTTTGAACGATGCCATTGGTTTTACCATGTCCTGTAACAGAAAACGGGAAAATAATTCCAAGTGTGATGAAATTGCAAAAAAAAGTGCAATCTCACACTGTTTTTTTGTTTGGCTTTTTTGCTAGGTTTACCAAATGCTAAAACTAACCTGCCATTATGATTCTCCAGGTCATTACAAGTTCACAGACATCTAATATGTCTAGGGTATTTTTTATCTAAGTGGTGAAAAAAAATTCCAAAGTTTGCTAAAAAAACAAAACAAATTTGCACGATTTTCCGATACCCGTAGCGTCTCCAATTTTTGTGATCTGGGGTCAGGTGAGGGCTTATTTTTTGCGTGCCAAGCTGGCGTTTTTAATGATACCATTTTGGTGCAGATACGTTCTTTTGATCGCCCGTTATTGCATTTTAATGCAATGTCATGGCGACCAAAAAAACCTAATTTTGGCGTTTTGATTTTTTTTCTCGCTACGCCATTTAGCGGTCAGGTAAATCCTTTGTTTTTATTGATAGATTGGGCGATTCTGAACGCGGTGATACCAAATACGTGTATGTTTGATTTTTTTATTGTTTTATTTTGATTGGGGCGAAAGGGGGGTGATTTAAACTTTTATATATTTTTTATTTTTTTTATATTTTTAAATACTTTTTTTTTTTTGGCATGCTTCAATAGCCTCCATAGGAGGCTAGAAGCATGCACAACTCAATCGCCTCTGCTACATAGAAGTGAAGTACAGATCACCTCTATGTAGCAGAAATGCAGGTGTACTTTGAACGCCGACCACAGGATGGCGCTCAAAGCAATCGGCCATCAACAACCATAGAGGTCTCAAGGAGACCTCTGGTTGTTATGGCAATGCACCGATGACCTCCGATCATGTGACGGGGGTCAGCGGTGCGAGCACCTCCGGCCGCGCGGCCGGGAGCGCTAGTTAAATGCCGCTGTCAGCGCTTGACGGCGGCATTTAACTAGTTAATGGGCACGGGCAGATCGCGATTCCGCTCGCGCTCATTGCGCGCACATGTCAGCTGTACAAAACAGCTGACATGTCGCGGCTTTGAGGTGGGCTCACCGCCGGAGCCCACCTCAAAGCAGGGGATCTGCCAGCTGACGTACTATTCTGTCAGCTGGCAGAAAGGGGTTACATTTAGTGGGTGATACAAACATGAAGATGGAGTGAAATCAGATGTTCAACCTGTCAGCAGTTTTGGCCGATATAAGATACGGCCACTGGCTTTCAGGGCTTATCTACAGCATTCTATAATGATGTAGATAAGCCCCAGGTCTGACCTGAAATATAAGAAAAATAAGATTTATTATACTCACCCGAAGGGGGCGGTCCTGTGCTGTCCGGTCCAATGGGTGTCGCAGGTCGGGTCTGGCACCTCCCATCTTCTTGCTCCCCGGCATCGCGCTCCTGTGCAGGCATACTTATTTGCCCTGTTGAGGGCAGACCAAAGTACTGCAGTGCGCAGGAGCTGGGAAAGGTCAGAAAGGCCCAGCACCTGTGCAAGGCAGTACTTTACTCTGCCCTCAACAGGGCAGATAAGTACACCTGTGAAGGAGCGCTATGCCAGGGAATGATAAAGCAACAGGAGGGTGACATCGCAAGAAGATGAGAGGCACCGGACTCAGACCTGCGTCACCCATCGGACCAGATCGCTCTGGACCGCCACCCAGGGTGAGTGTAATAAAACTTATTTTTCTTATCTTTCAGGTAGGACCTGGGGCTTATCTACAGCATTATAGAATGCTGTAGATAAGCCCTGAAAGGCAGTGGTCTTATCTTATATCGGCCAAAACTGCTGACAGGTTGCCTTTAAGAAGAAAATCTATTTCCATATGCCCCTAAGTGTATAGTCAGGATATATAACTGAAGGCAATATGTGAAGCTATACGTTATGCATTAAATAAATTAGATACTAGATGGCCATATAGACCAGGTATAGTATGTATATACAGGTATATTAATAAACATATAGTACTTATTAAATATATACATAATAAGGCACCAATGACATAAATCTGAGCATAAAAGACACATTTCATTGTCCATGGGTGGTGGCATATAAGAAGATCCCAAAGAAAATAAGCCTGAATATAAGGTGCCATCAGGAAGTGGTTGGCTCTCGTCGAGTTATCCACACATGGAGATGCCTGAAGTCTTTACACACACGGTGAAGAAACCGCACCAATCACTGATAAATGAGTAAGGTACAAATATGAAGGAATATAACTGAAAGATTGAGATGACAAGTATTATTAAAACATATAATAAAACAAGTTAATACAAAAACAAAGCAATATTAAAACCGCTGGAACCAAATTTAAAGGAAAGGGGCAAAACTTGGGACCTCATTCAGTCCATTAGGTTGAACAGAACCTATTTTAGAGATCCACTGGGCCTCCAATTGAGCTAGACTCCTCCAATTTCCACCTCTCTGATCTATATACACCTTATTAATCTCTATTACCTTCAATAGGTTGGCATTGCAGTCATGAAATACTTTAAAATGTCTCAGAACTGGTTTTAGTGAGGCTATTTCCTTAAGGCCCCGTCTCACTTAGCGACGCTAAAGCGATCCCGACAACGATACGACCTGTCAGGGATCGTTGCTGCGTCGCTATGTGGTCGCTGGTGAGATGTCAAACAGTGAGATCTTCCAACGATCGCAGCTGCGATCTCACTGTTTGACATCTCACCAGCGACCTGTACAACGATGTCACATGGGAGCTATTATGACGATTCAGTGTCTGAGTCGTCAACGAGGTCGTTGGTAAGGTGTCAAACACAGCGATGTGTGCTACCCAGCGGGACCTCAACGATCAAAAAAAGGTCCAGGCCATTCCGACACGACCAGCGATCTCACAGCAGGGGCCTGGTCGCTGCTACGTGTCACACATAGCGAGATCGCTACTGAGGTCGCTGTTGCGTCACAAAACTTGTGACTCAGCAGCGATCTCGCTTAGTGAGACGGGGGCTTTAGTCTCCTGTGCATTCACGATGTTCCTATAGTGTTCCTAACTTGATTTTTCAGTGGTCTGTAGGTCAAACACATACATTTTTGAACATGGGCAGGTTGCATAATATACTACCCCGATTATATTGCAGGTAATGTGCTGGGTAATAGTAAATGTCTTCTCGCCAGTGCTGGACTCAAATGTGGGTGCACGTAACATATTGGGACATGCAATGCAACTGTTGCAGGGGAAAAAAACCCACTTCTGCCCCTTAGAACCAAATGCCTTTTCTGGACTGCGTCCAGCATAATAGCTATAGACTAATTGGTCCTTAAGATTACTGAATCTCCTGTAGGTGATGGAAGGTTGACTGCTGATATGTTTAACCAGTGTCTTATCCGTTAGGAACAGGGGCCAATATTTTTTTAGGGCATTCCATACTTCTGACCATTTGTCATAATAGGTAGAGATAAATCTCACCTTTTGTTCTGTGAAAATAATTGTTTTTGGTAGTCTTGAATTAGCGTTTGTCTTGCTTTAGTGGCTCTCATAATGCTCAGTCTTGAATAACCTCTGTCTTCAAATCTGGAGCTGAGGGCATCAGCCTGTTTAGAGAAGGTTTTCTGGGTTGAAATATCCTTCTCACTCTCAAAAACTGAGCAGTAGGTATCCCATTAATTAATGGTTTGGGGGGACGAGATGAAGTTACATGAAACAAGGAGTTGACCCCTATGTCTTTATGAAAGACATTGGTTTCCAAAGCACCAATGTTAGGGCAAGCGGAATGCACCAAATAATTAGGAAGATGGTATAAGGTGCGTTCGCAGCCCAGGGTCCACCGTGCAGAGATGGAACCTGCAGCTTAGTAATGACAGACTATATGTCGGTATAATGTGGATACACACACGGGTCAGCTTCACCCGGTATGAAGGAAGCGAACCCGGTTGCATCACAGGGCTGCAGTACTACACAAAGAGCGCAAGCAAGGAGTCACAGAACTCTATCCCAAGACCCGGGGAAAGAGTTCCTCTAGACCTCTTGCACTCCACACTGCTACTGGGGTGTCAGAGTAAGCAGAAACAATAAATAAATGCACAAGAGTGCGTGCACTGCCGCTCTGGCGGACGCCACTAACCACCCAGACTTGGGTCAGGAAAGCGCTCTATTAGCGCACAGCGCCGCACTGGCGGTCACTGCAATAAGATGCTGTATTGTGTGTTAGGTGCAGGTAGCACTGTCGGGCGCTAGATAGCAAGCATCCACCATTCGCGAGCAGTCAGCAACACCAGGAAGGGGGATGATTAAAGAGCGACAGTCACACATCTACACACGCACGTTTTCAAATATACACTAGCGCATGGCCGAGCAGCTATGCAAACCTTTTATAGCAGCAGTGCTACGGGACCTTCCAGATGGTCCAATAGGAGCCGCAACAGGACCTGAGCATGTAACCCCAGACCTCCAATGGGAGGGCATGACTTAGACCTGCTCACTGCCGATCAGTGCTGGCTACAAAGGCAGAGCCTGGAAGGGCAGCAGTAACCAGTCGCACAGTATCAGCTTGAGCCAAATGCTGGGACCGATGTCTCTGCTGAGCAGGCTCCACTGCGGCTGGAGAAGAATGGTAGACTGCAGTGGAGATGGTTCGGGATTCCCCCTGTGCAGAGGCGGAAACTCAACACCTAACAACCATTTCTTCCTCTTGATATTTGTGTGTCCAAAAAGTCTATAGATGTTTGGCTATATTTAGAAGTTAATTATATATTGATTTTATTGTCAATCAGAATGTCCAGTAAGCTGAGGAGTTCCTATTCTGACTCTCCCACATGCCCAAAAAGAGGTTTGCGTATGCCCCCATAGCAGTGCCCTGTTTCTGTAAATAAATGGTTTCTCTGAACATAAAAAATTATGTTTTAACAAAAATTCAAGGAGAGTCAGAAGAAAGTTGATAAAATCAGTGTTGTGATCGGTCATCATCAGGAAGGTTCTGGTGGCTTGAATCTCATCCTGATGTTGAATTGAGATGTACAGCAACTCTACTTCCAGAGTGACAAGCCACATGTCGCTGTCAATGGGTATGCCTTCCACTTTGTTTAGAGCGTCCCCTGTGTCCTTAATATGTGATGGTAAATTATATACCATTGGTTTTAAGTAGAAATCAAGGTATTTTGAGATTACCTCGCAAAGGCTTCCAGTGCCTAACACAATGGGGCATCCAGGAGGTGGCATTAAGTTAGTTATTGTGGATCTTGGTTATGAAATAAATGCAGGCCACCTTGGAATATGTGGGTATCATGTTATCCCTCAATTCCTTGGTTATTATCCCATTCTGAAAGGCCTTCTCCAAGATGTTTAATATTTCTCACTGAAAAGCCAAGGTGGGATTGAACGTTAATATCTGGAAACAGGTGGTGTATCTCAGTTGTCGAAATGCTTATTTTTCGTATCATTGTATTCGCCCTATCACCACATTGCCTCCTTTATCTGCCGGTTTAATCAAAACTTCCTTGAGATTCCTCAAGTCTCTAAGTGCCTGAATAAAAGTGAGATTACCATAGGTGATTTTTTGGGGGATCTTTTCAAATTCATCAGTCACCAGTTTGTCAAAAAGTTCCACATTGGGATAGAGGTTAAGAGTTGGGAACTTTTTAGGGACAGGGGGTAGGAACTTACCCCTAGTAGCAGGCCTTTAATTTGCTTTGTTCAATTCCTCCAATGCAAATTCCCTTGCATTCCAATCTTCTCCAGTGCTAGGTTTCTCACGTAGTTTCATTAACACTAGCTTCTGTGCAAATAGGTGGAGGTCCTTTATAGCTAGAAAGGAATCAAATGGAGCAGTCGATGAATATGAGAGGCCCAGGCTTAGGACTTATAACTGAGGTTTTGTAAGTTCAACCTCAGATAAATTAATTACTTGAAGTCTAGAGGTTGAAGGGGTATCCGTTCTTTTGTCTCTCCTCCTGTATTTATTATATCTTCAATTGTCGATATTCTTCCTCAGGCTATACATCCAATTTCCTGGTGTATTGTCATCTTCTCTAGGTTCTGGTGGTATTTGCATCTTTAGTAGAGTTGGAGTGCCATCTATAGATGGTGCCAATCTTATAATCATGCAGATATCTCTGAAATTCTTTAGCCTTCATGTCTTTCACTTCTTTTTCCCAGATAAAAAAAATCACAGAGAAAAAAGCAGAGATGGTTACCTGCTGAAGCCTCCAAACAAATGCACCAGCAGGGCGCATCAGACCCGATTAATGATGGCAACAACACAGGTGCAAAAAATACCGATGAAACAACCACTTTCAATCCAGTATTGGTTGTTTGGCATTAGTGCACAAAAAAATAAGCGATAATGGTCTGTATGTGGCATTGTTCACACAGGCAATGCAGAGCATCTGGTCTACAGCCTATTACTAACGCACATACAGGCGGGCTGCCCAGTGCTACAAAATGCATGCTGTGTGAATAGAGGCCTACAGTTTACAGAGCCATCTTGGTCCGACTGCGCCCTGCAAGATAAAGTGCAAAAAAAACACATATCAATGTATGTAAGGTATTAGTTTATATAGGGGGCCTCAATACGTAAGCCGGCAACCCACGTCAAGGGTCCTTACATTTTTTCCAGTCCTAACGCTAAACATTGAGTAAAAGCTCACAGACGCACAAAGAGGACTTAAAAATCCTCCAGAAAATGACAAAAAAATCACAGAGAAAAAAGCAGAGATGGTTACCTGCTGAAGCCTCCAAACAAATGCACCAGCAGGGCGCATCGGACCCGATTAATGATAGCAACAACACAGGTGCAAAAAATACCGATGAAACAACCACTTTCAATCCAGTATTGGTTGTTTGGCATTAGTGTACAAAAAGATAAGCGATAATAGTCTGTATGTGGCATTGTTCACACAGGCAATGCGGAGCATCTGGTCTACAGCCTATTACTAACGCACATACAGGCGGGCTGCCCTGTGCTACAAAATGCATGCTGTGTGAATAGAGGCCTGCAGTTTACAGAGCCATCTTGGACCGACTGCGCCCTGCAAGATAAAGTGCAAAAAAAACACATATCAATGTATGTAAGGTATTAGTTTATATTGGGGCCTCAATACGTAAGCTGGCAACCCACGTCAAGGGTCGTTTTTGTGCGCCTGTGAGCTTTTACTCAATGTTTAGCGTTAGGACCGGCAAAAATGTAAGGACCCTTGACGTGGGTTTCTGGCTTACGTATTGAGGCCCCCTATGTAAACTAATATCTTACATACATTGATATGTGGTTTTTTTGCACTTTATCTTGCAGGGCGCAGTCGGACCAAGATGGCTCTGTAAACTGTAGGCCTCTATTCACACAGCATGCATTTTGTAGCACTGGGCAGCCCGCCTGTATGTGCGTTAGTAATAGGCTGTAGACCAGATGCTCTGCATTGCCTGTGTGAACAATGCCACATACAGACTATTATCGCTTATCTTTTAGTGCACTAATGCCAAGCAACCAATACTGGATTGAAAGTGGTTGTTTCATCGGTATTTTTTGCCCCTGTGTTGTTGCCATCATTAATCGGGTCCGATGCGCCCTGCTGGTGCATTTGTTTGGAGACTTCAGCAGGTAACCATCTCTGCTTTTTTCTCTGTGATTTTTTTGTCAATTTTCTGGAGGATTTTTAAGTCCTCTTTGTGCGTCTGTGAGCTTTTACTCAATGTTTAGCGTTAGGACCAGCAAAAATGTAAGGACCCTTGACGTGGGTTGCCGGCTTACGTATTGAGGCCCCAATATAAACTAATACCTTACATACATTGATATGTGGTTTTTTTGCACTTTATCTTGCAGGGCGCAGTTGGACCAAGATGGCTCTGTAAACTGTAGGCCTCTTATTCACACAGCATGCATTTTGTAGCACTGGGCAGCCCGCCTGTATGTGCGTTAGTAATAGGCTGTAGACCAGATGCTCTGCATTGCCTGTGTAAACAATGCCACATACAGACTATTATCGCTTATCTTTTTGTGCACTAATGCCAAGCAACCAATACTGGATTGAAAGTGGTTGTTTCATCTGTATTTTTTGCACCTGTGTTGTTGCCATCATTAATCGGGTCCGATGCGCCCTGCTGGTGCATTTGTTTGGAGGCTTCAGCAGGTAAACATCTCTGCTTTTTTCTCTGTGATTTTTTTGTGAATTTTCTGGAGGATTTTTAAGTCCTCTTTGTGCGTCTGTGAGCTTTTTCCCAGATAAGAAATTGAGCATCAATATCCTTGCTTAATTGCTTTCACTTCAGAGCTAGATAGATTTTCAAGTAATTTGGTTCTCGTATGTTCAATATCCGCAAGTTTTTCTAGACTGTTTTTACTGTTTCCAATCAAAAGTTCAATTTGTGATCTATAACAAAGATTACATGTTTCTTCCTATCTTATTCTAAAGGTGGTATCTAGGGTTGAGCGACTTTCATTTTTTTAAGATCGAGTCGGGTTTTGCGAAACCCGACTTTGTCCAAAGTCGAGTCGAGTGAAGTCGGCCGATTATCGCGAAAAGTCGGGGATCGACCGAAACATGAAACTCAATGCAAATCAATGGGGAAGCATAGTCGGCAGTGAGTGGAGGCCAGGAAAACACCTACAGTGCCCATTTTCATGCCAAAAACATCCATTCTTGTTTCTGAAGCTTGTCAATCTTAATTAACTTTATAATAATAGTTGGGCATTGGAAATTGGGGGTCATTTGGCAAAAGTTGTGGGGGGTAGGGCTGCTTCAAGGTTTTAGTGGGCCCAGGAAACGTGGACTACGTCACGGCGGTGGAGCAGTGAGAGGTATTTCAACTTTGCAAGTGCTGTGATCCTGAGCAAGCAGGGAGGCCCACTCGTTTGCATTGGCACTGGCACAGGGCCCCTCAAAGTACGGTGGTGTGTTTGCACGGCGGGGGCGCCTCCCACCAGCAGCGACACTTTTGCGTACTCTGAGGGGCCCTGTGCCTGTGACGTCGCCAATGAGTATGCCCCCCTACCTGTTGAAGAAACCTGCACTTTCATCTGCACCTTCCTCTTTGTCCCTGTGTAAGGTGGTATAGTATGCGGGAAGGGGAACCTGACTTTCAGCAGGGTCAGATTGTGGCTGTGTAGCGTGCAAGGGGAATGTAGTGGTCTGGGTCAAAGTACCACAAGACTCATCTAGAACCGGCTGGGCAATGGGCAGGATGAGGCGGAAACACTGATATAGGCCCAAATAATAAAGTGGGTAAAATGCAGGTCAAAATTGGTAACAGGACTAACCAGGTGGCATTGCTTAGTTCAGTGGAGTAGAAAACCCAGGAGCAGCAGACAGACACCATTAGTAGGGCCGAACCACACTAGTAGGCCCTATGCAGTTTAATATTACAAATGAAGGCCGAAAGCCTGAAGATTAAAGGTCAGGAAAATAACACAGGACAACACCAAGGTGCGGCACACACCGTTACTAGGCCCAACCAAAGTAGTAGGCCAACTGCAGTTTAATTATTTAAAATGTAAGCCGAAAGCCTGAACATTGAAGGTCGGGACAACAAAACAGGAGAAATCCCAGTAGCATCAGACACCGTTTTAAGGGCCCAACCACACATTTTAAAAACAACTACTTAACGAGAGCTTTAAGATTGAAGCTCAGCTTAATACAGTGGAGGACAACACCATGGAGCGGCAGACACCGTTAGTAGGCACCAACCACCAATTTTTACCAACAAATACTTAATGAGAGCCAGAAGGTTGAAGCTCAGATTTATACAGTGGAGGACAACACCAGGGAGCGGCAGACACCGTTAGTAGGCCCCAACCACCAATTTTTACCAACAAATACTTAATGAGAGCCAGAAGGTTGAAGCTCAGATTTATACAGTGGAGGACAACACCAGGGAGTGTCAGACACCGTTAGTAGGCCCCAACCACCAATTTTTACCAACACTTAATGAGAGCCAGAAGGTTGAAGCTCAGACAAGGAAACCTGGAGGAGAACACCAAGTAGGAGGAGAACACCAAGGAGGAGGAGAACACCGTTACTAGGCCCCAACCCAAGTTGTATGGCAACTGTAGTGTTACATTTAAAAATACTTAATGAGAGCCAGAAGGTTGAAGCTCAGATTTATACAGTGGAGGACAACACCAGGGAGCGGCAGACACTGTTAGTAGGCCCCAACCATCAATTTTTACCAACAAATACTTAATGAGAGCCAGAAGGTTGAAGCTCAGATTTATACAGTGGAGGACAACACCAGGGAGCGGCAGACAGGCTTACTAGGCCTAAAATAAATAAAAAATAGGCTCAAGGCACTTAGAGTTATCTCGCAGGGGTACACAGGCAGCATTGTTGTGGTCAGTGGAGGAGGATTTCAAGGAGGGACCGCAGACAGGCTTACTAGGCCTAAAATAAATAAAAATAGGCTCAAGGCACTTAGAGATATCTCGCAGGGGTACACAGGCAGCATTGTTGTGGTCAGTGGAGGAGGATTGCAAGGAGGGACCGCAGACAGGCTTACTGGGCCTAAAATAAATAAAAATAGGCTCTATGCAGTTTTAAATAGGTTACATGGGTACACAGGCAGCATTGTTGTGGTCAGTGGAGGAGGATTGCAAGGAGGGACCGCAGACAGGCTTACTAGGCCTAAAATAAATAAAAATAGGCTCAATGCACTTAGAGATATCTCGCAGGGGTACACAGGCAGCATTGTTGTGGTCAGTGGAGGAGGATTGCAAGGAGGGACTGCAGACAGGCTTACTAGGCCTAAAATAAATAAAAATAGGCTCAAGGCAGTTTTAAATAGGTTAAATGGGTACACAGGCAGCATTGTTGTGGTCAGTGGAGGAGGATTGCAAGGAGGGACCGCAGACAGGCTTACTGGGCCTAAAATAAATAAAAATAGGCTCTATGCAGTTTTAAATAGGTTACATGGGTACACAGGCAGCATTGTTGTGGTCAGTGGAGGAGGAATGCAAGGAGGGACCGCAGACAGGCTTACTAGGCCTAAAATAAATAAAAATAGGCTCAAGGCACTTAGAGTTATCTCGCAGGGGTACACAGGCAGCATTGTTGTGGTCAGTGGAGGAGGATTGCAAGGAGGGACCACAGACAGGCGTACTAGGCCTAAAATAAATAAAAATAGGCTCAAGGCAGTTTTAAATAGGTTACATGGGTACACAGGCAGCATTGTTGTGGTCAGTGGAGGAGGATTGCAAGGAGGGACCGCAGACAGGCTTACTGGGCCTAAAATAAATAAAAATAGGCTCTATGCAGTTTTAAATAGGTTACATGGGTACACAGGCAGCATTGGTGTGGTCAGCGGAGGACGATTGCAAGGAGTGTCTGACACAGTTAGTACTCCCAAAAAATAAATAGATGTTAATGTCTCGCAAAACAAAAAAACAAAAAAACAAAAGTGTGGCATACTTAGGTACAGGGGTGGGCTCAACTGCTGAGTTTCTGACATAGTAATTTGGCAGTAAGTATTTACTGGTGTCAATATAGGACACTGACCCAGACTATTTTAACTAGCATCATAGATGTCAACAAATTGGTATTGTCAGTGCCAGGCATTGAATGATGTCAGCGCATAGACTAAACATTGGTGGAGCTGTGAGAGATAATTTTGCACGTGGTAGAGCACAGTTTGAGCTGGGGAGGTGAACTCTCTTGTGGCCGGCGGTACCGTCCCAGGGCCCCTCATGTTACAACGGTGTGTCTGACGTTGGGTGCGCGCCACCACTGCCAGAGACACTTTATTGTACTATGAGGGACCCAGTGGCAGTGCCGTCGACCAAAAGCGGGCACACCCACCTCTTCAGACAAACGGCACTCTAACGGGTGCTTGCGCCAAGTGGCGAGACCACGGCCCCGTGGGGGGAGTTTTCCCATTGAGGGAGGTGTAAACATGTCGTATGCTGGACAAACAGCTGCTGCAAATTAAGAGATTGGAACACTCAGTAAGACCAGTCCACAAGCAAGACCTTTTTATAGGAAAGCTAGGTGTCAGCCGGGAAAGGTGGGGCAAAATAATTTGAAATCCAGGAGTGGTTCATTTTAATGAAGGTTAGATCATCCACATTTTGGGTAGCCAGACGAGTCCTTTTTTCGGTTAATAATTGAACCAGCAGCACTGAATACTCTTTCTGATAGCACACTAGCTGCTGGGCAAGCAAGATCCTGCAATGCATATTCTGCCAATTCAGGCCAGGTGTCTAATTTGGATGCTCAGTAATCAAATGGGAATGACGGTTGAGGGAGAACATCGATAAGGGATGAAAAATAGTTAGTAACCATACTGGACAAATGTTGTCTCCTGTCACTTTGAATAGATGCTGCAGTACCTGTCCTGTCTGCGGTCATTGCGAAATCACTCCACAACCTGGTCAGAAAACCCCTCTGTCCAACGCCACTTCTGATTTGTGCACCTCTAACACCTCTGCCCTGTAGCTTCCTTCAGCTCGTGTGAGAACCATCACCGGCGCTGTGTGCTGGGAATGCCTGAATCAAACGGTCTACGAGAGTTGCTTGTTTGGTTGCTAATATTTGTTCGAGGTTCTCATGTGGCATAATATTTTGCAATTTGCCTTTATAGCGAGGGTCAAGGATGCAGGCCAACCAGTAATCGTCATCGGTCATCATTTTAATAATGCGTGGGTCCCTTTTGAGGATACGTAAGGCATAATCCGCCATGTGGGCCAAAGTTCCAGTTGTCAAATCTGCGGTTGTGCTGGTTTGAGGTGCAGTTACAGGCAAATCTACGTCACTTGTCTCCCTTAAAAAAACAGAACCCGGCCTTGCAACGCCACTAATTTCTGTTGGCCCAGGAGAAGCTTCCTCATTAAAAAAGTACTCATCCCCATCATCCTCCTCGTCCTCCTCATCCTCTTCGCCCGCTACCACGTCCTCTACACGGCCCTGACCAGACAATGGCTGACTGTCATCAAGGCTTTCCTCTTCCTCGGCTGCAGACGCCTGCTCCTTTATGTGCGTCAAACTTTGCATCAGCAGACGCATTAGGGGGATGCTCATGCTTATTATCGCGTTGTCTGCACTAACCAGCTGTGTGCATTCCTCAAAACACTGAAGGACTTGACACAGGTCTTGTAGCTTCGACCACTGCACACCTGACAACTCCATGTCTGCCATCCAACTGCCTGCCCGTGTATCCTCCCACAAATACATAACAGCACGCCTCTGTTCGCACAGTCTCTGAAGCATGTGCAGTGTGGAGTTCCAACTTGTTGCAACGTCGATGATTAGGCGATGCTGGGGAAGGTTCAAAGACCGCTGATAGTTCTGCATACGGCTGGAGTGTACGGGCGAACGGCGGATATGCGAGCAAAGTCTGCGCACTTTGAGGAGCAGGTCGGATAACCCCGGATAACTTTTCAGGAAGCACTGCACCACCAGGTTTAAGGTGTGAGCCAGGCAAGGAATGTGTTTCAGTTGGGAAAGGGCTATGGCAGCCATGAAATTCCTTCCGTTATCACTCACTACGTTGCCTGCCTCAAGATGTACAGTGCCCAGCCATGACTGAGTATCTTTCTGCAAGAACTCGGACAGAACTTCCGCGGTGTGTCTGTTGTCGCCCAAACACTTCATTGCCAATACAGCCTGCTGACGCTTGCCACTAGCTGTCCCATAATGGCACACCTGGTGTGCAACAGTGGCAGCTGCGGATGGAGTGGATGTGCGACTGCGGTCTGTGGACGAGCTCTCGCTTCTGCAGGAGGACGAGGAAGAGGAGGAAGGGGGGCGAACGCCTACAGCCAACTGTTTCCTTGACCGTGGGCTAGGCAGAACTGTCCCAATATTGCTGTCCCCTGTGGACCCTGCATCCACCACATTCACCCAGTGTGCCGTGATGGACACGTAACGTCCCTGGCCATGCCTAACTGGTCCATGCATCTATTGTCAGGTGCACCTTTGTAGTCACAGACTGCCTGAGTGCATGGACGATGTGGTCTTTAACATGCTGTTGGAGGGCTGGGATGGCTTTTCTAGAAAAGAAGTGTCGACTGGGTAGCTCGTAGCGTGGTACAGCGTAGTCCATCAGTGCTTTGAAAGCTTCGCTTTCACCTAACCGGTAGGGCATCATCTCTAATGAGATTAGTCTAGCAATGTGGGCGTTCAAACCCTGTGTACGCGGATGCGAGGATGAATACTTCCTTTTCCTAACAAGAGTCTCATGTAGGGTGAGCTGGACTGGAGAGCTGGAGATCGTGGAACTAGCGGTGGTGCCGGTGGACATGGCAGACTGAGAGAGGGTTGGAGATGGTATTCTTGCCGGTGCCCTACATGCAGTGTTTCCTACTATGAACCTGGTGATTCCCTGACTGCTTTTGCCTGGAAACAAAAGCTGCACAGATACTGCAGGTGGTGCGGGAAATGGTGGGCTTACAGTGAGGGAAGGGATGTAGCATTGCTGACTAGCTTCATTGGCCGAAGGTGCTGCAACCTTTAGGCACGTTTGGTAGTTAGTCCAGGCTTGCAAATGCATGGTGGTTAAATGTCTATGCATGCAACTTGTATTTAGACTTTTAAGATTCTGACCTCCGCTTAAGGTAGTTGAACATTTCTGACAGATGACTTTGCGCTGATCATTTGGATGTTGTTTAAAAAAATGCCAGACTGCACTCTTTCTACTATCGGATACCTTTTCAGGCATTGCAGACTGAGCTTCTTTAACCGGATGGCCACGCTGTCCTTCAACTGGTTTTGGTTTTGCCACGCGTTTTTGGCCAGATACGGGCCCGGCAGATGGAACCTGTTGTGATGTTGATGCCTGCTGTGGCTCCTCCTCCTCCTCCACTTCAGAACTATTGCCGCCTGCACCCTGTTCCCCCAATGGCTGCCAATCGGGGTCAACAACTGGGTCATCTATGACCTCCTCTTCTATCTCGTGTGCAACTTCGTCTGTGTCACCGTATAAGCCGGTGGCATAGCGTTCGTGACGGGGCACCATAGTCTCAGCTGGGTTTGATTCTGGCTCAGTACACTGCGAGGGCAATGTTCTGGTCTGAGTCAAAAGAACAGCATAGTAATCTGGCTGTGGCTGTGCATCAGTGCACTCCATGTCCGATTCAACTTCTAATGGGCATGGCCTGTTAACTGTTTCACTGTCTAACCCAGGAACAGTATGTGTAAAGAGCTCCATGGAGTAACCCGTTGTGTCTCCTGACGCATCCTTCTCTCTTGTTCTGGGTGAAGAAGACAAGGAAGCGACTTGTCCCTGACCGTGAACATCCACTAACGACGCGCTGCTTTTACATTTAGCACTTTCGGAAGAGGAGGCAAAAGAGCTAGAGGCTGAGTCAGCAAGGAAAGCCAAAACTTGTTCTTGCTGCTCCGGCTTTAAAAGCGGTTTTCCTACTCCCAGAAAAGGGAGCGTTTGAGGCCTTGTGTAGCCAGACGAAGAACCTGGCTCAACAACTCGAGACTTAGGTGCTGTACTGCTTTTACCATGACTACCTGATGCTCCACCACCACTACCATCATTACCAGCTGACATTGACCGCCCACGGCCACGACCTCTTCCACCAGACTTCCTCATTGTTTGCAAAACGTAACCAAAGTAACGGTATTTGTTACTGTAAAACAACTTATAAGGTGAACTCTAACTTTTGTAGGATGTATATATACCTTTATAGGTGGCTGACACTGAAAGGAAAACTAGGCCCAATGTTACACACTAGGTTTTCTGTGCCCCAATAATTTGAGACAGATGGCACACACAGGACGGGCACTGCCAATCTTAATCTCCCACCGTTTTTTTTTTTTTTCAGGGAGAATTAAAAAAAAAAATGGACCAGTATTACACACTAGGTTTTCTGTGGCACACAATGAGAGACAGATGCCACACACAGCACTGGCACAGAGGCAGACTTGCCAATCTTTATCTCCCACTATTTATTTATTTTTTTCAGGGAGAATAAAAAAAAAAAAATTGGCCCAGTATTACACACTAGGTTTTCTGTGGCACACAATGAGAGACAGATGCCACACACAGCACTGGCACAGAGGCAGACTTGCCAATCTTTATCTCCCACTATTTATGTATTTTTTTCAGGGAGAATAAAAAAAAATGGCCCAGTGTTACACACTAGGCTTTCTGTGGCACACAATGAGAGACAGATGCCACACACAGCACTGGCACAGAGGCAGACTTTCCAATCTTTATCTCCCACTATTTATTTATTTTTTTCAGGGAGAATAAAAAAAAAATGGCCCAGTATTACACACTAGGTTTTCTGTGGCACACAATGAGAGACAGATGCCACACACAGCACTGGCACAGAGGTAGACTTTCCAATCTTTATCTCCCACTATTTATTTTTTTCAGGGAGAATTAAAAAAAAAATGGCCCAGTATTACACACTAGGTTTTTTGTGGCACACAATGAGAGACAGATGCCACACACAGCACTGGCACAGAGGCAGACTTGCCAATCTTTATCTCCCACTAATTATTTATTTTTTTCAGGGAGAATAAAAAAAAAATGGCCCAGTATTACACACTAGGTTTTCTGTGGCACACAATGAGAGACAGATGCCACACACAGCACTGGCACAGAGGCAGACTTGCCAATCTGTATCTCCCACTATTTTTTTTTTTTCAGGGAGAATTAAAAAAAAATTAAAAATGGCCCAGTATTACACACTAGGTTTTCTGTGGCACACAATGAGAGACAGATGCCACACACAGCACTGGCACAGAGGTAGACTTTCCAATCTTTATCTCCCACTATTTATTTTTTTCAGGGAGAATTAAAAAAAAAATGGCCCAGTATTACACACTAGGTTTTTTGTGGCACACAATGAGAGACAGATGCCACACACATCACTGGCACAGAGGCAGACTTGCCAATCTTTATCTCCCACTAATTATTTATTTTTTTCAGGGAGAATAAAAAAAAAATGGCCCAGTATTACACACTAGGTTTTCTGTGGCACACAATGAGAGACAGATGCCACACACAGCACTGGCACAGAGGCAGACTTGCCAATCTGTATCTCCCACTATTTTTTTTTTTTCAGGGAGAATAAAAAAAAAATTAAAAATGGACCAGTATTACACACTAGGTTTTCTGTGGCACACAATGAGAGACAGATGCCACACACAGCACTGGCACAGAGGCAGACTTGCCAATCTTTATCTCCCACTATTTATGTATTTTTTCAGGGAGAATTAAAACAAAATGGCCCAGTGTTACACACTAGGTTTTCTGTGGCACACAATGAGAGACAGATGCCACACACAGCACTGGCACAGAGGCAGACTTGCCAATCTTTATCTCCCACTATTTATTTTTTTCAGGGAGAATTAAAAAAAAATAAAAATGGCCCAGTATTACACACTAGGTTTTCTGTGGCACACAATGAGAGACAGATGTCACACACAGCACTGGCACAGAGGCAGACTTGCCAATCTTTATCTCCCACTATTTATTTATTTTTTTCAGGGAGAATAAAAAAAAATGGCCCAGTATTACACACTAGGTTTTCTGTGGCACACAATGAGAGACAGATGCCACACACAGCACTGGCACAGAGGCAGACTTGCCAATCTTTATCTCCCACTATTTATTTTTTTCAGGGAGAATTAAAAAAAAAATGGCCCAGTATTACACACTAGGTTTTTTGTGGCACACAAAGAGAGACAGATGCCACACACAGCACTGGCACAGAGGCAGACTTGCCAATCTTTATCTCCCACTATTTATTTTTTTTTTTCAGGGAGAATTAAAAAAAAATGGCCCAGTGTTACACACTAGGTTTTCTGTGGCACACAATGAGAGACAGATGCCACACACAGCACTGGCACAGAGGCAGACTTTCCAATCTTTATCTCCCACTATTTATTTTTTTCAGGGAGAATTAAAAAAAAAAAAAAATGGCCCAGTATTACACACTAGGTTTTCTGTGGCACACAATGAGAGACAGATGTCACACACAGCACTGGCACAGAGGCAGACTTGCCAATCTTTATCTCCCACTATTTATTTATTTTTTTCAGGGAGAATAAAAAAAAATGGCCCAGTATTACACACTAGGTTTTCTGTGGCACACAATGAGAGACAGATGCCACACACAGCACTGGCACAGAGGCAGACTTTCCAATCTTTATCTCCCACTATTTATTTTTTTCAGGGAGAATTAAAAAAAAAATGGCCCAGTATTACACACTAGGTTTTTTGTGGCACACAATGAGAGACAGATGTCACACACAGCACTGGCACAGAGGCAGACTTGCCAATCTTTATCTCCCACTATTTATTTTTTTTTTCAGGGAGAATTAAAAAAAAATGGCCCAGTGTTACACACTAGGTTTTCTGTGGCACA
This sequence comes from Ranitomeya variabilis, assembly GCF_051348905.1. NCBI lineage: Eukaryota > Metazoa > Chordata > Amphibia > Anura > Dendrobatidae > Ranitomeya > Ranitomeya variabilis. Next base: position 666,332,233 of record NC_135233.1, on the reverse strand, counting down.
CAATGAGAGACAGATGCCACACACAGCACTGGCACAGAGGCAGACTTTCCAATCTTTATCTCCCACTATTTATTTTTTTCAGGGAGAATTAAAAAAAAAAAAATGGCCCAGTATTACACACTAGGTTTTCTGTGGCACACAATGAGAGACAGATGTAACACACCGCTCTGGCACAGAGGCAGACTTGCCAATCTTTATCTCCCACTATTTATTTATTTTTTTCAGGGAGAATAAAAAAAAATGGCCCAGTATTACACACTAGGTTTTCTGTGGCACACAATGAGAGACAGATGCCACACACAGCACTGGCACAGAGGCAGACTTTCCAATCTTTATCTCCCACTATTTATTTTTTTCAGGGAGAATTAAAAAAAAAAATGGCCCAGTATTACACACTAGGTTTTTTGTGGCACACAATGAGAGACAGATGCCACACACAGCACTGGCACAGAGGCAGACTTGCCAATCTTTATCTCCCACTATTTATTTATTTTTTTCAGGGAGAATAAAAAAAATGGCCCAGTATTACACACTAGGTTTTCTGTGGCACACAATGAGAGACAGATGCCACACACAGCACTGGCACAGAGGCAGACTTGCCAATCTGTATCTCCCACTATTTTTTTTTTTCAGGGAGAATAAAAAAAATGGCCCAGTATTACACACTAGGTTTTCTGTGGCACACAATGAGAGACAGATGCCACACACAGCACTGGCACAGAGGCAGACTTGCCAATCTCTATCTCCCACTATTTATTTATTTTTTTCTGGGAGAATTAAAAAAAAAATATAAAATGGCCCAGTATTACACACTAGGTTTTCTGTGGCACACAATGAGAGACAGATGCCACACACAGCACTGGCACAGAGGCAGACTTGCCAATCTTTATTTCCCACTATTTATTTTTTTTTCAGGGAGAATAAAAAATAAATAAAAAGTGGCCCAGTATTACACACTAGGTTTTCTGTGGCACACAATGAGAGACAGATGCCACACACAGCACTGGCACAGAGGCAGACTAGCCAATCTTTATCTCCCACTATTTATTTATTTTTTGCAGGGAGAATAAAAAAAAAATGGCCCAGTATTACACACTAGGTTTTCTGTGGCACACAATGAGAGACAGATGCCACACACAGCACTGGCACAGAGGCAGACTTTCCAATCTTTATCTCCCACTATTTATTTTTTTCAGGGAGAATTACAAAAAAAAAATGGCCCAGAATTACACACTAGGTTTTCTGTGGCACACAATGAGAGACAGATGCCACACACAGCACTAGCACACAGGCAGACTTGCCAATCTTTATCTCCCACTATTTTTTTTTTCAGGGAGAATAACAAAAATAAAATGGCCCAGTATTACAGACTAGGTTTTCTGTGACACACAATAAGAGACAGATGCCACACACAGCACTGGCACAGGGGCAGACTTGCCAATCTTTATCTCCCACTATTTTTTTTTTGTCAGGGAGAATAAAAAAAAATAAAAAATGGCCCAGTATTACACACTAGGTTTTCTGTGGCACACAATGAGAGACAGATGCCACACACAGCACTGGCACAGAGGCAGACTTGCCAATCTTTATCTCCCACTATTTATTTATTTTTTTCAGGGAGAATAAAAAAAAAAATGGCCCAGTATTACACACTAGGTTTTCTGTGGCACACAATGAGAGACAGATGCCACACACAGCACTGGCACACAGGCAGACTTGCCAATCTTTATCTCCCTGCAGTAATCTCAGAAAAGTATGGCAGGCAGCTATAAAAAGGACTGCTGCACACAAAAGTGTGGACAAACAAACAAGATAGCTGTGCAGAAAGGAAGGAACAACAGGATTTGTGCTTTGAAAAAAGCAGTTGGTTTGCACAGCGGCGTACACACACAGCAACGCAGCTATCAGGGAGCCTTCTAGGGCAGCCCAATGAGCTACAGCGCTGAGGAAAAAAAAATGTAGCTTCCACTGTCCCTGCAAACAAAAGGTGGTGTTGGACAGTGGAAATCGCTACAGCACAAGCGGTTTGGGGGTGAATGTACCCTGCCTAACACTATCCCTGCTTCTGACGAAGTGGCAGCAACCTCTCCCTATGCTCAGATCAGCAGCAGTAAGATGGCGGTTGGCGGGAACGCCCCTTTATAGCCCCTGTGACGCCGCAGAAAGCAAGCCAATCACTGCAATGCCCTTCTCTAAGATGGTGGGGACTGAGATCTATGTCATCATGCTGCCCACACTCTGCGTCCACCTTCATTGGCTGAGAAATGGCACTTTTAGCGTAATTGAAACTCGACTTTGGCGCGAAAGTCGCGTACCGCATGGCCGACCCCACACAGGGATCGGGTCGGGTTTCATGAGACGCCGACTTTGCCAAAAGTCGGCGACTTATGAAAATGACTGATCCGTTTCGCTCAACCTTAGTGGTATCCTCAAACAGGTAGGATGGCAAAATCTGTACCCTTAACCCCCTAGGAATCATACTCTTAGTGAGGTAACTTTTCAATTATGAACTATTCCACCACTCTTTAATAAGTATTTTATGTAAGTTTTAAGGTCTGTTTTTTGCCCCACATCCGTAGAACCACAATGTAATGTATCTCCATTAAAGATTGTGTCCATACATGATAGGTGTTTTGGTCTCTGGCTTTAGTATCCATACTAGCCAAATACACACTCTAACAAGGTACAGAAACAAACTAATCCAAAGAGAACAAAGAAGCATGGGCTATTTGAAATAATTTAAAATTTGGGAAGTGCCATAAATATAAATCTAAGCCACTTGCTTGTAGGTTTACATAGATATGGACAACTGATAAATGGACCAAGGACTGGAAAAGATCCATTTTTATTCCTATTCCAAAGAAGGGAGATGCTACTGTCTGTAGAAACTATCAGACTATTGCACTCATACCTCATGCCAGCAAAATACTACTAACTATCCTACAAAGACAGCTACAGACTTACTTTGACAAAGAGCTGCTAGTGGAACAAGCAGGATTCTGAAAAGGCAGACTAATACGACATGTAATTGCTAACATTAGATGGATAATGGAAAAGGCCAAAGAATACAAGGAGATCTATTTTTGCTTCATTGACTACAGCAAAGCCTTCAATTGTGTTGATCACCAGAAATTGTGGAATACCATGATGAATATAGGTGAGCCAAACCATCTGATCAGTCTCATTAGGAACCTTTACATCAACCAAGAAGCAAGAGTTCAAACTGTACACGGTGACACAGCATGGTTCAAAGTAGAGTGAGGCGTCAGACAAGGCTGCATCCTGTAACTATTTATCTTCAATTTATATGCAGAAGCTGTTTTCAGGAAGGCTCGACGTGCCAAAAAATAAGAAGGAATCAAAACTGCTTATCAAAAATTTTAAATACGCAGATGATACAACATTCATAGCAATAAGCGTAGATGGAATGAAGGACTTTTAATGGACTGTTAAGATGGAAAGCTCGAGCATGGGACTCCTATTCAATACAAGGTTGAAAAAAGGTATTCCATACTGCCAGTTACGACAGGGATACATTTGAGATAGACAGCGATAAACTGGAAGTTGTAAAGGACTTCAACTTTCTCGGATCAATAATCACTCAAGATGCAGCAATGACATTGGAAGTAAATAGGAGAATAACTATGGGCAAATCAACAATGAGGTCACTGGACAAGAACTTCAAATCGAGGAACATTTCACTAGCAACGATGACATGGCTTGTACATAGTCTGTTTTTTTTCTGTAGTTACATATGGATACGAAACCTGTATGATAAAGAAACAAAACAGAAGAAGAATCAATGTCTTAAAAATGTGGTGCTGGAGAAAGATGCTATCAATACTATGAATAGCAAGAAAAACAAACAAATCAATTTTGGAATAAATCAAGCCAGAAATGTCACTCAAAACAAGGATCACTACGCTACGACTTGCCTACTTTGGACACATCATATGAACAGAGCCATCATAGAAGAGGACATCATGGTTAGAAGACTAGAAGGAACAAGGCAAAGAGTAAGACTAGCAACCTGTTGGCTTGATACAATCACAATAATGGTGGCGAAGACCCTAATGGACCTATCTAGGCTTGTACAAGATTGATGGTCTACAGAGCGTTTATCCATCAAGTCGCCATGTCGAGCTGAAGGCCATTAATAATAATAATAATAATAATAATAGATACTGTATTAGGCGCATGCAATTTAATATCAATATCTACATCCATTGCATTATTCACTTTATATTAGTCTTCTTGGTCTATATCAAGCATGTACATTTTTTTAATTTTCTACATTATATCATCATGTATAATTCTATTGAATGTCCATTTTCGTGTGTATATTTTCCTAGTATATGAACCTCTTCTTACAATGAAACATTTTATATATACTTAATAAAAGTATGTTTTCATTTTCAATAAGTGTGGTGCCCCTTTTCTTTATAGAATATTTATATGTTTTGCTGGTACACACATTTGCTTTTCTGAGATTTGATAAACTGAAATTATATGGCTAGCAGTGTGAGGCTTTCAGAAGTGTATATTTTATTGTGTTTGTGTCCTCACTACATTGGAACTGAGATTCAAAAGAGAGATTGGCACAGTTTTGGCTTAGGACATTGGATGGTAGTAAAGATGCAACTTATAGACATGTGAATCCTGTGTCCTATTGCTATATTCATTATGTAAAATATTAGATTTTTTTTTTTATGTAATTTAGAACTTGTTCTAAAGGAAGTGACACAAAAGAGGTGATTTTTTCCCCAAAATCCTATCAAATATGATTTGTTACTATTAGTGATGAGCATGCATGCTCGGAAGTGCTCGATGCTTGCCTGAGCATCTCGCTGCTCACGATGCTCAGTGAGCGGCAAGCATTTCTTGGGTTGCTCAGCGGAAGCTCGGGTCACCGCCCTGCATGTTTGGCACTCTTTAGAGAGCCAATAAGCATGCAGGGATTGTCTGCCACACACTGTAATGTCGCAGACATGTTGGTTGTGGCATTACAGTGATTTGCTGGCCGCACAGCGTCATCAGGTCTATATCAGACCTGGGGCCACCATGTTCGACACAGCTCCAGACATAGGCAGTGTAGGAATAGTTACTGCAGAGATAGGGACAGATTTGGTGTTGTCTAAGTTAGTGTAGGTATACCATATTATGCAAAATGTTGACACCAGTTTGCTAAAAAAAAATAGTTATCTACAGGGCATTTATGTTAAAAGGGTTTGGCCGCCACAGTGATCACATCTGAGTGCGCAGGAAATTCTGCCATTTCTGGCCTACTGTAAAATTTTGTTGAATTGTCTTATACAAGTTATTGACACCAGTTTGCTGAAAAAAAAATAGTTCCCTACAAGCCAGCATTTTAAACTGGGGTTTGGCCATCACAGGGTTCATATATGAGTGCACAGAAAATTCTACCATTTCTGGGCTACTGTAAAATTTTGTTGGCGTGTCACATGCAAATTATTTAAGACAATAAACATGGAAGAACGCAGCATTCCAAGCACCAGGTGGTTTAATTGGGATGTTTCAATGAAAAGTGGGGAGATTAGTCTCTCATCTGGAAGGGTTGTGCACCCCTGCACAACTCCGGTAGCAGACATCTCAGTGCATTCCTGCTCTGTTGCTCCGGGTCTACTCCTGTGCTGTGCTTCCTGGTCTGGTCACGTGGGCCCAGGATCCATTCACATGATGCCACTACACAGGATGTGACATCACTTCAGGTCTTGTTTTATGGAGATGAACTCTATAGACCCTGCTCCAGCTACAATCCCTCAAGGGGAAAATCACCGCAAATTGTGATTTCTTCTATAAACAATAGTGGTTTCATTGATCTTACTATCAGGAAGGATTTTTGCAACCTCTCACACAAGATTTTTGCATCGCAAAAATCCTTTCCAATAATAATATCAATGAAACGAAATCTAGGGAATGGAGTATGGTAACCACTTAAAACCAATCTCGAGCAAGTATTCAAAGGTTATTAAGCAAGTATTGGTTCATCTTACAGGCTGATCCAATTCTTTCAAACCATTTGCCCAACAGGCCGGATATTGTTTATAGAAGAAACCGCAATTTGCGGAGTATGGTGTCACCTAGCAATTTTTTGGGGAATAAAAAAATACAAAGGAGATACCTATGAATTCTAATTTGGGCTGTTATACTTGCAACACCACAAAATTTCTGTGCTGCAGCGCAATTGTTGGTAGAGCCACCTCTTCAGATCACAGACCACTGGGGCGAGCTTCACCATCAATTGCAGGGTGGACTGTCAGTCCACTTATGTTGTTTATCTCCTGCAATGCACATGCAGCCTACAATATTTGGGTCACACTATTCAGTCGAGGCATGCTAGATTAAACAAGCATCATCACAATATATGCAATGGGTTTCAACAACATAGTGTGTCCAAACATTTTTGCACTTTCCATCCAAAAGATCCAAAATTCTTAAAACTTATAATTACAGATCAAGTAGCTGTTTCGGCTCTGAATCTTTATAACTAGTGTTGAGCGATACCTTCCGATATTCGAAAGTATCGGTATCGGATTAGATCGGCCGATACCGGCAAAATATCGGATCTCGCCGATACCGATACCCGATACCAATGCAAGTCAATGGGACGAAAATATCGGAATTAAAATAAACCCTTTCTTTCCTTGTAGGTTCATTCTACATGAAGGAAAACAACTAAGAATAATGTAGGATGTATTGGGGGAGGTGGCGGAGACATTAAAGGCATAGAGGTTTAGCCCAATCAAATAGAATAGCAGGAATTTTATTTAATTTTTTTTTAAGACGTTCGGATTTACCAAGATATTGACTATACTAAGATTTTTTTTATTTTGTCAGATATTGATGTTTCACTACTTCCACGCCCTTAACGTTTTTTTTTTACTTCTCCCACACTTTCTTCTTCATCATCCTCAGCAGCAGCATCTTTGACATCAACTTCTTCTTCACCTTATTCATCTTCATCTTTTTCCATTTTTTTTTTGTTACATTCTTCATATTCTTTTTATTCAACTATTATTCTTCTTCATATTCTAATTCTTCATCATATTCTTATTTGTGACAGGCATTCCTGTAGGTGTTATCTATAAAAGTTTGAAGATTACACCTTCCGTTCTGCCTGTCACAAAAGAGTTACAACAGGATTTGTCCGTGTTCAGTTTGGCCTGCAGCAGCAGGCTTTATCCAGGGGCACCACGAGGAGGAACGGACTCACCCCCATACACTGCTTAGTCTTCTTCTGCTTATAATTTAGATAATATCTTTTGCTCTGATGTTTAGTGTTATGCTTAATGTTCTTCTGCTCTTTGTTCTGCAGCCTCTCGTTCTTCTGCTTCTCGGTCTTCCATGTCGTCGTCTTCAGGGTCATCGTCTCCAGGGTCGTCGACATCTCAGTGGTTGTCGTCTCTGGTGTCGTCGTCATCTTAGGGGTGGTCTTCCGGGTCGTCGTCTTTAGGGTCTTGAACTTGGAAATGTAGCAGAAGGTACAAGAAGGCTGAGAAAATGCCGAGAACCAGCTGATGGAACTGGAACTCGAATGGCTACCCGAAGGTCCAAGAGCCAATGGAACAACCGAGGACCAGCTGACGTTACTGGAACCCAGTTACTAAGCAGGAGGTACCCGTGCCTGAAAGCACTACCAAAGACCAACTGACGTTGGTGGAACTCGGATACCCAGAAGGAGGCACCTAAGCCAAAGGCTCTGCCCAGAACCAGCTGATAGTACTGGAACCAGGATGGGGAGCAGAAGGTACAAGAGCAAAAGACACTGCCAAGAACCAGCTGATGGTACTGGAACCCGGATGGGTAGCCGAAGGTCCAAGAGCCAATGGAACAACCGAGGACCAGCTGACGTTACTGGAACCCGGTTACTAAGCAGGAGGTACCCGTGCCTGAAAGCACTACCAAAGACCAACTGACGTTGGTGGAACTCGGATACCCAGAAGGAGGCACCTAAGCCAAAGGCTCTGCCCGGAACCAGCTGATAGTACTGGAACCAGGATGGGGAGCAGAAGGTACAAGAGCAAAAGACACTGCCAAGAACCAGCTGATGGTACTGGAACCCGGATGGGTAGCCGAAGGTCCAAGAGCCAATGGAACAACCGAGGACCAGCTGACGTTACTGGAACCCGGTTACTAAGCAGGAGGTACCCGTGCCTGAAAGCACTACCAAAGACCAACTGACGTTGGTGGAACTCGGATACCCAGAAGGAGGCACCTAAGCCAAAGGCTCTGCCCGGAACCAGCTGATAGTACTGGAACCAGGATGGGGAGCAGAAGGTACAAGAGCAAAAGACACTGCCAAGAACCAGCTGATGGTACTGGAACCCGGATGGGTAGCCGAAGGTCCAAGAGCCAATGGAACAACCGAGGACCAGCTGACGTTACTGGAACCCGGTTACTAAGCAGGAGGTACCCGTGCCTGAAAGCACTACCAAAGACCACCTGACATTGGTGGAACTCGGATACCCAGAAGGAGGCACCTAAGCCAAAGGCTCTGCCCGGAACCAGCTGATAGTACTGGAACCAGGATGGGGAGCAGAAGGTACAAGAGCAAAAGACACTGCCAAGAACCAGCTGATGGTACTGGAACCCGGATGGGTAGCCGAAGGTCCAAGAGCCAATGGAACAACCGAGGACCAGCTGACGTTACTGGAACCCAGTTACTAAGCAGGAGGTACCCGTGCCTGAAAGCACTACCAAAGACCACCTGACATTGGTGGAACTCGGATACCCAGAAGGAGGCACCTAAGCCAAAGGCTCTACCCAGAACCAGCTGATGGTACTGGAACCAGGATGGAGACCTATTCAAGCTTGTCTTCCTAGAGCCCCAACTAGCGGTGTTGGAGCAAAGGGTCAGCAGGGGGAGCAGAGTGTAGGCCGAAGCCTGCACTGGAGGCATTTGGAGGTCTGTTGTGTCTGCGTGGCGTTTGCAGGACACGATGCCGGCTACACAGCAGGGGAACAGCTGGCGTTGCTGAACCCCACTGACACAGTGGCGAGTGTTTTCTCTGTGCAGCCAGCACTTCCGGGCACCAACTGGCAGTGTTAGAGCCCAGGGACAGCAGGAGGAGCCTAGTGTAGGCCGAAGCCTAGTTGAACCAATTTTAAAGGTAACCTTTAATCCCCCCTCAGGTGTTACAAACTAGAAGAGCCACCTTGTGCAGCAGTAATGCTGCACAAGTAAAAGGTTGTTTTTTTAAATTTTGTTCCTTGCACACGCTGAATGAAACACGTATAAAATTTAGCCCCTTATACAGTCAAACTGTCTTGGAGGTGGGACTTTCCTTCTTAATGAGACGCAGCACAGCTGTCAAAAATGCCACCTTGGTGCTGGGCGCAGCCTCCTGAGCGTGGTGTTTTGCTGTACAGGAGTCTGTGCTGTTGTGTTATCCCATGGCCATGTGCTGTTAGCGCTGCTCGTCTTCTGACATCATTTGATGTCGGCCGGTGCGGTTCGCGATGCCCATGAATCCCAGCCCCGCAGTGTCTTTTCATTTATTCACACTGTGGGGCTGGGATTCATGGCCTTGCGCAGTAAATATGTTCGCCTCTCACTCATGTCCTTACACCTGCTTCAGACTGTGCGGCGTCAGCTGATCCCTTATCGCATGCCACGGCCATGAAGCCGCACAGTCTGAAGAATGTGGAAGGAGATGAGTGACAGGCGAAGATATGCACTGCTCATGCCCATCAATCACACCCTCGCAGTCAAAATAACTAAGACACCGAGGGGCGTTGTGTCGGGCAGGGCGGCCGCCCAGGCGCAGCCAGCCTGACAACCAATGATGTCAGAAGACAGGCAGCACTACCAAGGGGGTTGCTGCGTGTCATTACAAAGGAAAGTCACACCTCAGGGACGGTTTAATGGTATCAGGGGACACATTTTATACGTGTTGAGTTCGACGTGTGCAAGGAGAATAACTTAATGAGCCACCTTGTACAAATGCAGCATTACTGCTGTACAAGGTGGCTGTTATACATACAAACGCCTGGGGGGGACAGGTTCCCTTCAATTTCAGTTGTTGTGTCTGCATGGCGTTTGCAGGACACGATGCCGGCTACACAGCAGGGGAACAGCTGGCGTTACTGAACCCCACTGACACATTGATGGGTGTTTTTCTCTGTGCAGCCAGCACTACCGGGCACCAACTGGCGGTGTTAGAGCCCAGGGTCAGCAGGAGGAGCAGAGTGTAGGCCGAAGCCTGCACTGGCGGCAGCTTTGTGTCTGCGTGGCGTTTGCAGGACACGTTGCCGGCTACACAGTAGGGGAACAGCTGGCGTTACTGAACCCCACTGACACATTGGCTTGGTGTTTTTCTCTGTTCAGCCAGCACTTCCAGGCACCAACTGGCAGTGTTAGAGCCAAGGGACAGAAGGAGGAGTAGAGGGAGCAGAGTGTAGGCCGAAGCCTGCACTGGAGGCATTTGGAGGTCTGTTGTGTCTGCGTGGCGTTTGCAGGACACATTGCCGGCTACACAGCAGGAGAACAGCTGGCATTGCTGATGGCGGTGTTAGAGCCCAGGGACAGCAGGAGGAGCAGAGTGTAGGCCGAAGCCTGCACTGAAGCAAGTTGAAAGGGAACCTTTAAACCCCCCCCCTGGCGTTTGTTGCTGAAAGAGCCATCTTGTACAGCACTAATTGTTATGATCCCAATGGCAGAGGATCTCAGAGATTACAGCAAAGTCTGCAAACATAAATACCAGCTCATAGGGAAGTGGTAACTAGGCTGACCATATACCTGATCCTAGCACAAACAACTAACAGTAGCCGGGGAACGTGCCTACGTTGATTCTAGATGTCTCGCGCCAGCCGGAGAACTAACTAACCCTGTCAGGGAAAATAAGACCTCTCTTGCCTCCAGAGAAAAGACCCCAAAGTTATAATACAAGCCCCCAACAAATAATAATGGTGAGGTAAGAAGAAAAGACAAACGTAAGAATGAACTAGATTTTAGCAAAGAGAGGCCCACTGACTAATAGCAGAAGATAGTAAGATGACTTATATGGTCAGCAAAAAACCCTGCAAAATATCCACGCTGAATAGCCAAGAACCCCCGAACCGACTAACGGTGAGGGGGGAGAATATCAGCCCCCAAGAGCTTCCAGCGATATCAGGAATCACATTTTGTACAAGCTGGACAAAAATATGAACAATGCAAATAAACAAAAATAAGAAAGCAGGACTTAGCTCATCTTGCAAAGAACCAGGACCTGAAGACAGGAGCAAACAGAAATGAACTGATTACAACGATGCCAGGCACTGGACTGAGAATCCAGGAAGTCTAAATAGCAACACCCCAGGCCTAACGAACCAGGTGAGTACCAACCTGGGAAAAGACAATCCAAGTGCCAAACCACTAGTGACCACAAGAGGGAGCCAAGAAGTATAGTTCACAACAACTAATGCCGCAAAAGGAAAAGTTGGCTCTTTTGATTATGCTCCTTGCAAACGCTGAACTAGACACTTATGTAATGTGTCCCCTCGCACCGTAAAACCATCCTGGAGGTGGGACTTTCCTTTGTAATGTGACGCAGCACAGCCGTCATTCCTACCCCCTTGGCGCCGTGCACGGCCTCCTCAGCGTTGTTTGATTCTGTAACGGAGCCTGCGCTGTTATGTAATCCCTTGGCCAGGCGCACTTAGCGCTGCCCATCTTCTGACATCATTTGGTGTCAGGCTGGCTGCGCCTGTGCGGCCGTGCTGCCCGAGATTCCGCCTCGCAGTGTCATCTAATGTAATCCCACTGCGGGCCTGGGATCCATGGGCATGCGCAGTGCATATCCTCACCTCTCACTCCCCTCCCTCCAGCTTCATCAGACTGTGCGGCGTCACGGCCGAGGCATGCTTTTAGGGATCAGCTGACGGCACACAGTCTGAAGAAGGCGGAGGGAGATGAGTGAGAGCCTGAGGTTTAGATATGCACTGCGCATGCCCATGGATCCCAGACCCGCAGTGTGATTAAATCAGAAGACACTGCGAGGCGTGATCTCGGGCAGCGCGGCCGCACAGGCGCAGCCAGCCTGACACCAAATGATGTCAGAAGACGGGCAGCGCTAATTGTGTCTGGCCAAGGGATAACATAACAGCGCAGGCTCCGGGACAGAATCAAACAACGCTGAGGAGGCTGCGCACGGCGCCAAGGGGGTAGGAATGACGGCTGTGCTGCGTCACATTACAAAAGAAAGTCCCACCTCCGGGACGGTTTAACGGTGTGAGGAGACACATTTCATAAGTGTTAGGTTCAGCATGTGCAAGGAGCACAACGAAAAGAGGCACCTTTTCCTTGTGCAGCATTACTGCTGCACAAGGTGGCTCTTTCAGTAACAAGCGCCTTGGGGGGGGACAGGTTCCCTTAAATTTAAGTAGTTGTGCCAGCGTGGCGGTCACATGACACATTGCCGGATACACAGCAGGGGAGCAACAGACGTTACAGAACCCCACTAACACATTGGCAAGGTGTTTGGCTCTGTGCAAACAGCACTTCCGGGCAGCAACCAGCAGTGTTGGAGCCCAGGGACAGCAGGAGGAGCAGAGTGTAGGCCGAAGCCTGCACTGGAGGCACATAAATGTCTCTTAGTGTGCAGCATGGCGGTCGCATGACACGTTGTTGGATACACAGCAGGGGAGACATTACTGAACCCCAATAACACGGCAGCAAGTGTTAACTGTGCAGCCAGCACTTCCAGGCACCAACTGGTGGTGTTAGAGCCCACGGACAGCAGGAGGAGCAGATTGGAGGTATTGCCGCACACACAGCTGGGGAACAGCTGACGTTACTGAACCCCAATAACAGAGGAGCGACTGTTGACTGTGCGGACAGCACTTCCAGGCACCAACTGGCGGTGTTAGAGCCCAGGGACAGCAGGAGGAGCAGATTGGAGGTATTGCCGCACACACAGCTGGGGAACAGCTGACGTTACTGAACCCCAATAACAGAGGAGTGACTGTTGACTGTGCGGACAGCACTTCCAGGCACCAACTGGCGGTGTTAGAGCCCAGGGACAGCAGGAGGAGCAGATTGGAGGTATTGCCGCACACACAGCTGGGGAACAGCTGACGTTACTGAACCCCAATAACAGATGAGCGACTGTTGACTGTGCGGACAGCACTTCCAGGCACTAACTGGCGGTGTTGAAGCCCAGGGACAGCAGGAGGAGTGGAGGAACACAGTGTAGGCCGAAGCCTGATTGGAGCAAGTCGAAAGGGAACCTTTAACCCCCCCAAGGCGTTTGTAGCTGAAAGAGCCATCTTGTGCAGCACTAAGGATGCAAAAGGAAAAGGTGGCTCTTTTAATCATGCTCCTTGCAAACACAGAACTAAACACTTATAAAATGTGTCCCCTGATACCGTGAGACCGGCCCGGAGGTGGGACTTTCCTTCGTAATGGGACGCAGCACAGCAGTCATTCCTACCCCCTTGGTGCCGTGCGCGGCCTCCTCAGCGTTGTTTGATTCTGTCCCGGAGCCTGCGCCGTTATGTTATCCCTTGGCCAGGCGCACTTAGCGCTGCCCGTCTTCTGACATCATTTGGTGTCAGGCTGGCTGCGCCTGTGCGGCCGCGCTGGCCGAGAGCCCGCCTCGCAGTGTCGTCTAATGTAATCCCACCGCGGGCCTGGGATCCATGGGCATGCGCAGTGCATATCCTCTCCTCTCACTCCCCTCCCTCCGGCTTCTTCAGACTATGCGGCATCACGGCCGAGGCATGCTATTAGGGGTCAGCTGACGGTGCACAGTCTGAAGAAGGCGGAGGGAGATGAGTGAGAGCCTGAGGTTTAGATATGCACTGCGCATGCCCATGGATCCCAGGCCCGCAGTGTGATTAAATCAGATGACACTGCGAAGCGGAATCTCGGGCAGCGCGGCCACACAGGCGCAGCCAGCCTGACACCAAATGATGTCAGAAGACGGGCAGCGCTAAGTGTGCATGGCCAAGAGATAACGTAACAGCGCAGGCTCCGGGACAGAAACAAACAATGCTGAGGAGGCGGCGCACGGCACCAAGGGGGTAGGAATGACGGTTGCGCTGAGTCACATTACGAAGGAAAAGTCCCACCTCTGGGACGGTTTTACGGTATCAGTGGACACATTTTATAAGTGTTAAGTTCTGCGTGTGCAAGGAGCTAAACTTAAAGAGCTACCTTTTCCTTGTGCAGCATTACTGCTGCACAAGGTGGCTCTTTCAGTAACAAACGCCTGGGGGGGGACAGGTTCCCTTAAATTTCAGTTGTTGTGTCAGCGTGGCGGTCGCAGGACACATTGCCGGCTACACAGCTGGGGATCAGCTGACGTTACTGAAACCCAATAACACTGGGTCGTATGTTTTGACTGTGCAGCCTGCACTTCTGAGCCTCAACTGGCGGTGTTGGAGCCCAGGATTTACAGTTCAGGTGGTAGAAAGATGAACACAACAGGAGACCTGGATACTGTAGACAGTCACCCAATTGTTTAATCAGGAAGAGGAGTGGCAAATTCCTGCGAGATCCAGGCCTGGTTCATTTTCAGAAAAGTTAGCCGGTCAACGTTATCGGAGGATAGTCGCATGCGACGGTATGTTAGTACACCACCTGCAGCACTAAAGACGCATTCCGATAATACACTAGCCGCAGGGCAACCCAGCACCTCCAATGCATACTGGCTTAGCTCTGGCCATGTATCCAGCTTAGAGACCCAAAACTTGAAAGGGGAAGAGCCGTCTGGGAGTACAGTAAGAGGGCAAGACATGTAGTCTGTCACCATCTGAAGGAACCGTTGCCTCCTGCTGACTAGAGCCGCCTGTGATGGTGTAGACATTTGTGGCGGGCACACAAAACTGTGCCACAGTTGGGCCATACTGGTCTTGCCTTGGGCAGAGGCACTGCTTCTGCTCCCTCTTTGTGCAGAGCCTCCTCCACTGCCTCGAAGCACTGAGCTGCTTTGTAAAGCACTAGCAGCACTGCTCTCAGTTGGACTGGAGAAGATGATGGAATTCACCAGTGTGTCTTGATACTCCCGCATTTTACGCTCCCGGTTAAACGGTGTGATGAGGCTTTGTACGTTGTCCTGGTAGCGAGGATCGAGGAGGGTGTACACCCAATAATCAGCCATGTTGAGAATGTGGGCGATGCGGCAGTCATTTCTCAGGCACTGCAGCATGTAATAAACCATGTGCTGCAGACTGCCAACTGGCCAAGAAACGCTGTCCCCTGCTTGAGGTGTGATATCTGCCCGCTCTTCATCACCCCACCCTCGCTGTACACACTGACTACTGGACAACTGTGTAACTCCCTCCTCTGGACGG
The DNA here is from genome assembly GCF_051348905.1 of Ranitomeya variabilis. Lineage (NCBI taxonomy): Eukaryota > Metazoa > Chordata > Amphibia > Anura > Dendrobatidae > Ranitomeya > Ranitomeya variabilis. The sequence goes on along the minus strand of NC_135233.1, from coordinate 666,316,936 downwards.
ATGTCTTCCTCCTCCATTGACTCCTCCTCATCCTCCTCAAAAAGTGTCCCCTGCCTACTCCTTTGTGAGGAACCACGTGGCGCTGACTGGCCAGAAGCTGATGGAAATGGTGACTCCTCATCCTCCACCTCTTCCACAACATCATCCCTTAGCGCTTGCAGTGTTTGTTGAAGCAGGCAGATAAGGGGGACAGTCATGCTGACTAGTGCATCATCTGCACTCGCCATCCACGTGAAATCATCGAAGGAAAGCAAAACCTGGCAGACGTCCTTCATAGTGGCCCACTCTGTGGTTGTGAAGTCTGAACGGCGCGGAGTGCGACTTCTTTGCGCCTGATGCAGCTGGTACTCCATTACTGCTTGCTGCTGCTCACACAAACACTCCAACATATGTAACATGGAATTCCACCTGGTAGGTAGGTCTCATATGATGCGATGTTCCGGAAGGCGGAATCGGCGCTGCAGAGCTGCAATGCGCGATCTTGCCGTGCTGGAACGCCGCAAGTGAGCACACTCTAGGCGGACCTTGTGCAGCAGTGCATCAAGATCTGGATAGTCCCTCAAAAAACTCTGCATGACCAAGTTGAGCACATGTGCCAGACATTGGATGTGAGTGAGGTTGCCGAGGCCCAGAGCTGCCACCAGATTTCGTCCATTGTCACACACTACCATGCCTGGCTGGAGATTCGCTGGCACAAACCACACATTGCTCTCCTGCTTGATGGCATTCCAGAGCTCCTGCGCTGTGTGGCTTCGATTCCCTAAAGAAATTAATTTCAAGATGGCCTGTTGACGTTTGGCCACGGCTGTGCTCATGTCGGTCATAACAGGTAAACGTTCATGGGTCCATGTGGAGGTGGACTGTGACGGCTCCTGCAGCGATGATTCTGAGGAACTTGTGTATGAGGAGGAGTCAATGCGTACAGACTGGATTCCTGCAATCCGTGGAGTGGGCAGGACACGTCCTGTGCCACTCGCATGATCTGTACCCGGCTCAACAACATTAACCCAATGGGCAGTGAGGGAAAGGTATCGCCCCTGTCCATGGTGACTGGTCCATGCATCGGTGGTGAGGTGGACCTTGCTACTGACGGCGTTCAGTAGCACGTGTTTTATGTGTCCCTCCACATGCTAGTGCAGGGCAGGGATGGCTTGCCTGCTGAAATAAAAGCGGCTGGGCACATTGTACTGTGGGACTGCCAATGCCATCAAGTCACGGAAGCTGTCAGTCTCCACCAGCCTGAATGACAGCATTTCAAGGGACAGTAGTTTTCCAATGCCAGCATTCAGAGCCTGTGCTCGGGGGTGGTTTGCCGAGAATGGCTGCCTTTTCTCCCATGCCTGTACTACCGATGGCTGTAGACTGGGCTGGGAGTGTGAGGATGACTGGGAACGTGGTGCTGTGGGTGGAATTACAGTGGGTCTCTGAACAAAAGTGCCAGATGTTCTTCCATGGCGATCCTGGGAGGAAGCCGAACCAGCTGTTTGTGAGCTGGAGGAAGAGGCAACACGAGCTGAAGAGGTGGTGGCTGCCGCTGTTGGTTGGCCTAGGTCTTCAGTGTGTTTTTGTAACTCCACCGCGTGCCTGGTCTGCACATGTTTCCACATATTTGAGGTATAGAGGTTGCTGACATTTCTCCCTCTTTTGATTTTATGATGACACACCTTGCATTTGACAAAGCAAATGTCATCTGCAACTGTGTCAAAAAAGGACCAGGCACTGCAAGTCTTGGGAGCGCCCTTTTTGGCTTTTGGAAGAGGCATGCTCCTAACGGGTGCCGAAGTGGAGGCTACAGGCTCCGCAGTCTTCCCCCTCCCTCTCCCTCTTTGGCCCGTTTGGGGAATCTCTTCCTCAGAGCTGCTCCCACCACCTTCCTGTACCTCACGCCATGATGGGTCAAGGACCTCATCATCTACACTACCCTCTGCCACCAACTGCTCCTCCTGGGTAGTCTCAGCAGCACAGCACGCACCAGAAAGTGGCACCTGAGTGTCATCATCAGATGCGTACTGCGGTGTGGTGACCGGAGGCACTGACCCACCCGCCTCTTCAGAGTCAGAGAGACAAAGCTGTTGCGCATCACTATACACTGCCTCTTCTTCCATTTCTCCAATGCTGCTTGGCTGGCCCCCTGTTTCCAAGCCAATAGATTCAGAGAACAGAAGTAGAGACGGCTCCTGTCCTGGGCTCTCTGTCTGCCTGGGCAATTTGGCAGGTGGTGAAGAGACAGATGGGTGCTCTCCAGTGCTCTGTGCCTGAGAGGATGTGGCACTAATTGAAGTCGATGTGTTAGCTGCATCCATCCGACAACGGCTTTAATTTGGTCTTCACGCAGCAGCGGTGTATAGCGCTTTCCAACAAAGCTGCGTATGAAGGACTGTTCCTTGCTGAAACTGGGTGATGATGAGTCACCGGTGCCCGCAGCAGGCACAGAATCCCCAAGTCCTCTCCCTGCTCCGCACCCACGCCCACGCCCACGTGCCTTACTCCCTGCCCTCTTCATCTTGTTTGACTGATAAAGATAAGCAGAAAAGTACTAAGGGCTTAGTGTGCTTTTTCCTGCTTTGCTCCTAACAGGTATAAGAAACACTAATTTTCTAAAGTGTGGACTAGACTACCGACTACAGGGCGAGCTGCACTCACACGGAGACCATGCAGACAGCCGTAAACGGCGCTGCAATGCCCAAAAAACCTCCTCTAGGTTATCCTATGTATTGTTTTTCCACAATTTAGCTGGATACGGGTGGAAAGCCACTAATAGGAATTTTTTGAAAAAATGTGCAGCAGGCTGCACTAATAGCAAAAAAGGACAATGGATTTTACGGTATGAGGCAGTGACACACCCTGAGCTGAATACAACCGGCTGTGGCTGCACACAGACTACAGGGCAAGCTGCACTCACACGGAGACCGTGCAGACAGCCGTAAACGGCGCTGCAAGGCCCAAAAAACCTCCACTAGGTTATCCTATGTAGTGTTTTTCCACAATTTAGCTGGATACGGGTGAAAGCCACTAATAGGAAATATTTGAAAAAAATGTGCAGCAGGCTGCACTTATAGCAAAAAAGAACAATGGATAGAACAGTATGAGGCAGTGAAGCACTCTGAGCTGAATACAACCGGCTGTGGCTGCACACAGACTATAGAGTGAGCTGCACTCACACACACACACACAGACCTTGCAGACAGCTGTGAAAACAGCGCTGCAAGGCAAAAGCAAGGTGAACACACAGCGGTTGCTAAATTAGCCTGGGGAAAGCACAATGAAGCAAATCGCTATCTCAACTGGCCCTCAGTCAGAACACAGCATCCTATGCCTAATAGTGTTGAGCGATACCTTCCGATACTTGAAAGTATCGGTATCGGATAGTATCGGCCGATATCCGAAAAATATCGGATATCGCCGATACCGATACCCGATACCAATACAAGTCAATGGGACACAAGTATCGGAAGCTATCCTGGATGGTTCTTAGGGTCTGAAGGACGCGACCAATCACAAGCCGCGACGTCATCGCAGGTCCTAAACTCCTCATTCTTAGGAATGGAGGCTCCCGGTTACATCGGTAAGGTCCAGGGGCCGCCGGAGGGGTGAGTATATCCATATTTTTTATTTTAATTCTTTATTTTTTACATGAATATGGATCCCAGGGCCTGAAGGAGAGTCTCCTCTCCTCCAGACCCTGGGAACCATACACTGGGAACTTCCGTTTCCGATTTCCGATATCACAAAAATATCGGAACTCGGTATCGGAATTCCGATACAGCAAATATTGGCCAATACCCTATACTTGCGGTATCGGAATTCTCAACACTAATGCCTAACTGAATTCACAGCAGAGTGAGCCCAAAATGGCGGCAGCGTTTTTTATAGTGCATCATGACATCATTTCAGCAGCCAATCACAGCCTTGCCAGTAGTTACATGCCCACCATGCTGAACAGGATGTGCCCACACTTGTAATCATTGCTCATTGGCTGAATTCGTGCAGTTTGAATTCTGGGAACTTCAGATTCCGGTATCTGATATGCGGTAAATATCGGAACTCGGTATCGGAATTCCGATAACGCAAATATCGGCCGATACCCGATACTTGCGGTATCGGAATGCTCAACACTATTTATAACAGCTTCATAAAGAAAGTTTATAGATCTTTAAATTGGGCACTTTGAGTCCTGAGGGTCTGAATTTAACCATTGAGAATGTGGCTAAATAATAGTAGTAAGGATAAAAGAAATGCACTGCATGGCAATGACTAGAAAAGGATAGGAGGAAAGGACTGAATGTGCATTTCCTCATCAGATTTCAGATGCTAAGCAGGTTGAGGCTGGTTAGCACTAGCATGGGGGACTGGTTGTGAATCCTGGTTATGACATTAATAAAGAAAAGATAAAAGGGACCAATTCATTTTTCCTTTGTGTTCTTATAATTTTTAAATAAGAATTTTATATGCTACAGTATAGTCTGTTATCAGTATTTTTAGATTGTGCATGATAAATAGTTTGTAAAAAACATTTTGCAGGTGATTAAGTGGTTGAATCACTTTGAAATATATTATCTTTAGGTCAAATATTATATTTCATTTTATCATGATATTGCTATATTATATTTTTATATCTATATATTGTACATTTTATATTTTATATCATTTTATATCACATTATTTTTTGAGCATTTTTTGACTTTTTTTTTCTTGGTTTTATTGCTACATTTCTGACAGCTGACCGCTTGTATAGAAAGGGTTAATTGACATAATTGAATGCTTCCATCCTATTGGTCACTACCCCTATTTAATGTGTCACTTCCTACACTGTGAATCCACCTGAGGAAAGTAGCAATCCGCGTCCGAAACGCGTAGTGGTTTAATAAGGTTTGTTTACCTCAAATCTATTGAGGTGTGCTCTATAGCCATAGTACTCCTTAAATTGACCACATACATATTTTTTCCAAAATAAGTTGGTATACAAGTTATTGACACCAGCTTGCGGAACAAAAATGTTGTCTACAGACCAGATATATAAACCCCTTTACCCCCAAGGGTGGTTTGCACGTTAATGACCAGGCTAATTTTTACAATTCTGACCATTGTCCATTTATGAGGTCCTAACTCTGGAACGCTTCAACGGATCCCGCTGATTCTGACATTGTTTTCTCGTGACATATTGTTATTCATGATAGTGGTAAAATTTATTTGATATTTCCTGCGTTTATTTGTGAAAAAAACGGAAATTTGGCGAAAATTTTGAAAATTTTGCAATTTTCCAAATTTGAATTTTTATGCAATTAAATCACAGAGATATGTCACACAAAATACTTAATAACTAACATTTCCCACATGTCTACTTCACATCAGCACAATTTGGGAACCAATTTTTTTTTGTTAGGGAGTTATAAGGGTTAAAAGTTGACCAGCAATTTCTCATTTTTACAACACCATTATTTTTAGGGACCACATCTCATTTGAAGTCATTTTGAGGGGTCTATATTATAAAAAATAACCAAATGTGACACCACTCTAAAAACTGCACCCCTCAAGGTGCTCAAAACCACATTCAAGAAGTTTATTAACCCTTCAGGTGTTTCACAGGAATTTTTGGAATGTTTAAATATAAATGAACATTTAACTTTTTTTCACAAAAAATTAATTCAGCTCCAATTTGCTTTATTTTACCAAGGGTAACAGGAGAAAATGGACACCAAAAGTTGTTGATCAATTTTTCCTGAGTATGCCGATACCCCATATGTGGGGGTAAACCACTGTTTGTGTGCATGGAAGAGCTCGGAAGCGAAGGAGTGCCATTTGACTTTTCAAAGCAAAATTTACAGGAATTGAGATGGCACGCCATGTTGCGTTTGGAGAGCCACTGATGTGCCTAAACATTGAAACCCCCACACGTGACACCATTTTGGAAAGTACACCCCCTAAGGAACTTATCTAGATGTGTGATGAGCACTTTGACCCATTAAGTGATTCACAGAAGTTTATAATGCAGAGCCGTAATAATAATAAATCATATTTTTTCACAAAAATGATCTTTTCGCCCCCAATTTTTTATTTTCCAAAGGGTAAGAGAAGAAATTGGACACAAAAGTTGTTGTACAATTTGTCCTGAGTAAGCTGATACCCCATAAGTGGGGGTAAACCACTGTTTGGGCGCATGGGAGAGCTCGGATGGGAAGGAGCGCCGTTTGACTTTTCAATGCAAAATTGACAGGAATTGAGATGGGACACCATGTTGCATTTGCAGAGCCCCTGATGTGCCTAAACATTGAAACCCCCCAACAAGTGACACCATTTTGGAAAGTAGAACCCCTAAGGAACTCAACTAGATGTGTTGTGAGAGCTTTGAAACCCCAAGTGTTTCACTACAGTTTATAACGCAGAGCCGTGAAAATAAAAATTATTTTTTTTCCACAAAAATTATTTTTTAGCCCCCAGTTTTGTATTTTCCCAAGGCTAACAGTTGAAATTGGACCCCAAAAGTTGTCCAATTTGTCCTGAGTACGTTAATACCCCATATATGGAGGAGAATTACCGTTTGAGCGCATGGCAGAGCTCGTAAGGGAAAGAGCGTCATTTGGAATGCAGACTTAGATGGATTGGTCTGCAGGCGACACATTGCTTTTACAGAGTCCCTAATGTACCTAAACAGTTGAAACCCCCCACACGTGACCCCATATTGGAAACTAGACCCCCTAAGGAACTCATCTAGATGTGTTGTGAGAGCTTTGAAGCCCCAAGTGTTTCACTACAGTTTATAACGCAGAGCCATGAAAATAAAAATTATTATTTTTCCACAAAAAATATTTTTTAGCCCCCAGTTTTGTATTTTCCCAAGGGTAACAGTTGAAATTGGACCCCAAAAGTTGTTGACCAATTTGTCCTGAGTACATTCATACCCCATATGTGGAGGGAAACCACCGTTTGAGCGCATGGCTGAGCTTGGAAGGGAAGGAGCGTCACTTGGAATGCAGATTTAGATGGATTGGTCTGCAGGCATCACATTGCGTTTGCAGAGCCCCTAATGTACCTAAACAGTAGAAACCCCCCACAAGTGACCCCATATTGGAAACTACACCCCCCAAGGAACTTATCTAGATGTGTTGTGAGAACTCTGAAGCCCCAAGTGTTTCAGTACAGTTTATAACGCAGAGCAGTGAAAATAAAAAAACTTTTTTTTCCACAAAAATTATTTTTTAGCCCCCAGTTTTGTATTTTTCCAAGGGTAACAGTTGAAATTAGACCACAAAAGTTGTCCAATTTGTCCTAAGCACACTGATACCCCATATGTGGAGCAGAACCACCGTTTGAGCGCATGGCAGAGCTCGGAAGGGAAAGAGCATCATTTGGAAGGCAGACTTAGATGGATTGGTCTGCAGGCGACACATTGCGTTTGCAGACCCCCTAATGTACCTAAACAGTAGGAACCCCCCACAAGTGACCCCATATTGGAAACTAGACCCCTCAATGAACTTATCTAGATGTGTTATGAGAACTTTGAACCCCCAAGTGTTTCACTACAGTTTATAACGCAGAGCCGTGAAAATAAAAAATCTTTTTTTCCCACAAAAATTGTTTTTTAGCCCCCAGTTTTGTATTTTTCCAAGGGTAACAGTTGAAATTAGACCACGATAGTTGTTGACCAATTTGTCCTGAGTACGCTGATACCTGATATGTGGGGGGGAACCACTGTTTGAGCGCATGGCAGAGCTCGGAAGGGAAGGAGCGTCATTTGGAAAGCAGACTTAGATGGATTGGTCTGCAGGCATCACATTGCGTTTGCAGAGCCCCTAATGTACCTAAACAGTAGAAATCCCCCCAAAAGTGACCCCATATTGGAAACTAGACCCCCCAAGGAACTTATCTAGATGTGTTGTGAGAACTTTGATCCCCAAGTGCTTCACTACAGTTTATAACGCAGAGCCGCGAAAATAAAAAATCCTTTTTTTTCCACAAAAAATATTTTTTAGCCCCCAGTTTTGTATTTTCCCAAGGGTAACAGGAGAAATTGGACCCCAAAAGTTGTTGTCCAATGTGTCCTGAGTACGCTGATACCCCATATGTTGGGGTAAACCCCTGTTTGGGCGCACGGGAGAGCTCGGAAGGGAATGAGCACTGTTTTACTTTTTCAATGCAGAATTGGCTGGAATTGAGATCGGACGCCATGTCGCGTTTGGAGAGCCTCTGATGTGCCTAAACAGTGGAAACCCCCCAATTATAACTGAAACCCTAATCCAAACACATCCCTAACCCTAATCCCAATGGTAACCCTAACCACACCCCTAACCCTGACACACCCCTAACCCTAATCCCAACCCTATTCACAACTGTAAATGTAATCCAAACCCTAACCCTAACTTTAGCCCCAACCCTAACTGTAGCCTTAACCCTAGCCACAACCCTAACCCTAAACCTAGCCGTAACCCTAGCCCTAACCCTAGCCCTTGCCCTAACCCTAACCCTAGCCCTAACCCTAGCCCTAGCCCTAACCCTATCCCTAACCCTAGCCCTCGCCCTAACCCTAACCCTAGCCCTAACCATAGCCCTAACCCTAGCCCTAACCCTAATGGGAAAATGGAAATAAATACAATTTTTTAATTTTTAAAATTTTCGCTATCTAAGGGGGTGATGAAGGGGGGTTTGATTTACTTTTATAGGGGTTTTTTTAGCGGATTTTTATGATTGGCAGCAGTCACACACTGAAAGACGCTTTTTATTGCAAAAAATATTTTTTGTGTTACCACATTTTGAGAGCTATCACTTTTCCATATTTTGGTCCATAGAGTCATGTGAGGTCTTGTTTTTTGCGGGACGAGTTGTCGTTTTTATTGGTGACATTTTCAGGCACGTGACATTTTTTGATCGCCTTTTATTCTGATTTTTGTGAGGCAGAATGACAAAAAACCAGCTATTCATGAATTTCTTTTGGGGGAGGCGTTTATACCGTTCCGCGTTTGGTAATATGGATAAAGCAGTTTTATTCTTCAGGTCAGTACGATTACAGCGTTACCTCATTTATATCTTTTTTTATGTTTTGGCGCTTTTATATGATAAAAACTATTTTATAGAAAAAATAATTATTTTTGCATCGCTTTATTCTGAGGACTATAACTTTTTTATTTTTTCTTTGATGATGCTGTATGGCAGCTCGTTTTTTGCGGGACAAGATTACATATTCAGCGGTACCATGGTTATTTATATCCGTCTTTTTGATCGCGTGTTATTCTACTTTTTGTTTGGCGGTATGATAATAAAGCGTTGTTTTTTGCTTTTTTTTTTTTACAGTGTTCACTGAAGGGGTTAACTAGTGGGACAGTTTTATAGGTCGGGTCGTTACGGACGCGGCGATATTAAATATGTGTATTTTATTGTTTTTTTTTATTTAGATAAAGAAATGTATTTATAGGAACAATATATATTTTTTTTTTTTATTATTTTGGCGATTTTTTTAAAATTTTATTTACACTTGTGAATATTTTTTTTTTGACACTATAACATTGCCCCAGGGGGGGGCATCATGTTATAGTGTAAGATCGCCGATCTGACACTTTGCTGTGCACTGTGTCAGATCGGCGATCTGACGTGCACAGCTCCTGGAGGCTTCCCGGCGCCTGCTCTGAGCAGGCGCTGTGAAGCCACCTCCCTGCAGGACCCGGATGCCTTGGCCATTTTGTATCAGGGCCTGCTGCAGCGAGGAGGAGGTAAGAGACCCTCGGAGCAATATGATCACATCGCGTTGCTCCAGGGGTCTCAGGGAAGCACGCAGGGAGCTCCCTCCCTGCGCGATGCTTCCCTATACCACCGGAATACTGCGATCATGTTTGATCGCAGTGTGCCAGGGGTTAATGTGCCGGGGGCAGTCCTTGACCGCTCCTGGCACATAGTGCCTGATGTCAGCTGCGATAGTCAGCTGACACCCAGCCGTGATAGGCCGCGCTCCCCCCGTGAGCGCGGCCGATCGCATATGACGTACTATCCCGTCGGTGTTCATACGGGCCCACCTCGACGGGATAGTACGTCAAATGTCAGAAAGGGGTTAAACTCAGCCATTTGTAGTGACCATGCAAACTATTTTCATTTAAAATTGGCAAGGTGCGTAGCAAGGGATGGGGAAGTGGACTTGATGGTGATGGTGCATGTAGAGGTCGGTCCGAGATGGTGGGCAAGCTGAAATTGTGCCACAACAAAAACCCACATCTTCTCGCCCGACCTTCCTGTCCCAATTACTAATGGAATGCAGCAGCACACCACTATTGAACCCAGAGCAGTGTCAAAAGTTTGTTGGTTGGATAGCGGATAATGCTTCCAGTCAGTTTGCCACCACCACCACCACCCTGTCTTCCACACGGTCATGTCTGAGTAAAGTAGCTATGAGTCTGTACTGCATATTCCTCATCCTAATCCTCCTTCCTCCCACCATAATGAGTGCTCATATACAACTGATCCCACACTTGGGCATTAGAAAGAGCTGTTTGCTTTTCCATTTATAGATTCAGGACTCTTACCTGGTCCACTTGAAGCAGGGTAAAAGGAGATGGCATGTAGCGATGCCCAAATATTCGAGCAGACACAGTCAAACAAAGGCGACAGTCGGTACGTGTCACAAGAGGTGGACGATGACAAGACACAATTGCCAGAAAGTCAGGAGGAGGACCAGGGTGTGGAAGTGGAAGATGAGGTGGAAGATGATACAGTAACTGACCAAACCTTGCAGGTGGACATGCAGCATGAGGACAGCACCACAGCAGTGTGTTGGCTGCAGACAGAAAGCGGGCAACCATTCCCCGTAACACCAACAAGATGGAAGTTGCCAGTCCAACTGTTAGGTCTTCCCTATTTTGTTTGCTTTTTAAAGACTCTGACAAGAACCCAAAAAGGCCATTTGCACCACCTGCCATGCCAGCATCAGCAGGGCAGGCATTAGGGCTCCTCATTTGCGAGACATACGTGCGAGTCTCACATGTTAAAACCAAGCTCTGGAAGAATGTTGAAGTGAGAACTCCTTTCGTAAGTCCTCAAATGATTTAAAGGAACAGATGAATGACCTAGGGGAGACCAAAACATCCAACACTGCGGAGACACCATCACGTGTTTCTCAACGCAGTGATCCAGAACACTGCCCCCATCCCTTATGGGAAATATGCAAATGCATGTAAAGTAAGCTGCGGAGACACCATCACGTGTTTCTCAACGCAAGCAATGAATAGCCAGGCCTTTCTCCGGGAAGGAACAACCACGGGAAGGGCAGCATCCAATAAAGGAGAATATCCAATAAAGGAAGACCACCTATGCCAAAACACGTGATGGTGTCTCCGCAGTGTTGGATGTTTTGGTCTCCCCTAGGTCATTCATCTGTTCCTTCATAGCCTTTCACCAGGCACTGCTCCTAATAGCCAGTTTCCTACTCCACACTGATGAGGGGCAAAAACCCCGAAACAGCTGTTTGTGGATGGATACCATGCTTGGCATAGGTGGTCTTCCTTTATTGGATATTCTCCTTTATTGGATGCTGCCCTTCCCGTGGTTGTTCCTTCCCGGAGAAAGGCCTGGCTATTCATTGCTTACGTTGAGAAACACGTGATGGTGTCTCCGCAGCTTACTTTACATGCGTTTGCATATTTCCCATAAGGGATGGGGGCAGTGTTCTGGATCACTGCGTTGAGAAACACGTGATGGTGTCTCCGCAGTGTTGGATGTTTTGGTCTCCCCTAGGTCATTCATCTGTTCCTTCATAGCCTTTCACCAGGCACTGCTCCTAATAGCCAGTTTCCTACTCCACACTGATGAGGGGCAAAAACCCCGAAACAGCTGTTTGTGGATGGATACCATGCTTGGCATAGGTGGTCTTCCTTTATTGGATATTCTCCTTTATTGGATGCTGCCCTTCCCGTGGTTGTTCCTTCCCGGAGAAAGGCCTGGCTATTCATTGCTTGCGTTGAGAAACACGTGATGGTGTCTCCGCAGCTTACTTTACATGCGCTCAAATGATTTAAAGACACCCCCATCTATCAGCTGTGAGAGCCACCAGATACCCACTCGTCGCCATTGCGCAAACCTCTACAATGTCCTCAATTGCGGCAGATATGGATTATCCCATATAGGGGTATACCTCGTGAACCCAGTAATTCCCCTTAAACTTTTAATTTTACCCCACACTTTGACCATAAGCATTACCGTCAGAAATTTAGATACCCACGGTTTAAATTTATTCGCCTCTAACTTAGACAATAGGGGACCCCGACCCCCCAGAAACTGAAGAATCCCTTGACCTCCCCCTATTTCCACAGATGTGTCCTCCATTCTACTTGCCAGATGTTGACACTGGGAAGATAAAAAATATAGCCAAGGGTTAGGCAATGCCAAGCCTCCCTCCTCCTTACTCCTTTATAAGTGCTCTAACTTAATTCTTGCACCCTTTTTCAACCATATAAGTTCCCTAAACAGTGTATTAATTTTAAAGAAGACTATTTTAGGGAAGCCAAATTGGGGAGTTCTGAAGAACATATAAAAGCTGAGGCATAACCATTTTCAACAGGTTCACTCTCCCAAGAAATTCATCAATCAGAGTGTGCCGGAGTTTTTCTCAAATATAACACTCTCCCAACCATTGACAAATGTAACTTAGTCCAGGCCTTAATCTTCTGTTTATTCCTAGCCACAAGCGGGGAAATATTTAAGCGTTCATAATCTAATATGTTGTTTGATACATTGATACCCAGGTATTTAAAACATGACACTACTGGCACCTGTGGAGCTCTAACCACAGTTGGGTCTAATGGTAAAATAGCAGACTTTTCCCAATTTATGGCCAAACCCGATATAGCCCCAAACGCAGAAAAAAGTGACATTGCTCCATTGAGCGATTCGTCAGAGTCAGCCAAAAACAGGAGAATATCATCGGCGTAGAGAGCCACTTTCTCCTCTAATGTCCCGTATCTAAACGCCTCAATATCTGGGCTAAGTCTTATACTCAAAGCCAAAGGCTCCAACGGCAGGGCGAAAAGCAGCAGAGACAGAGGACAACCCTGCCTCGTACCCCTATACAGATTGAAGGGCTCAGATAACAGTCCTTTCACTCATATTCTTGCCGACGGTTCTGAGTACAAAAGCTTAATCCAACCAATAAAGCCTGGACCAACACCCATGCACTGAAGCGTAGCAAACAGGTATTTCCATTCCATGCTGTCAAACGCCTTAGCGGCATCAAGGGACAGAACTGCCCTCCTCCCCACATTGTCCGCCCCCACTTGCATATTGAGATATAGTCTTCTAACATTTAGGGCCGTTGACTTACGAGGCATGAATCCCATCTGATCCGAGTGTATTATAGATTCCATGACTTTTGAAAGACGAATGGCCAACACCTTTGCTAATAGCTTAACATCTACTGTCAGAAGGGAAATTGGTCTATACGAGGCCGGGAGGGTAGGATCCTTATCTTTTTTTGGTAAGACAGTAATAATAGCTTCCCGCATAGAAGGCGGAAGGACCCCAAGCCCGAGGCTATCGTACATTGTATTCAATAATATTGGGAGTAGAACCGACTTATATTTTTGATAGACCTCCACTGGTATGCCATCCACCCCCGGTGATTTGTTATTAGATATAGTGTTCAGAGCCTCTTCAAGCTCATCTAAACCCAAAGGTTCATCTAACAAAGCTCTATCCGCATCAGAAAGTCGCGGGAGCCTGGCGGCTTCTAGAAAGTCTGCAAGCTCTTCCATGGAAGACCCAAAATGAGAGGAATACAAGTTAGTGTAAAAGGCCCTCAAAATCCTTAAAATTCCCGGTGAATCCGTAATAAGTGTCCCATCCCCACCACTGAGCCCAGGTATAAACGAGGACCCTTTTTGTGCTGACGTTATAACCGAGAGTAGGTGCCGCACACTCTCTGCACTTTTAAAGAATTGGGTTTATAGGAACATACGTTTCTGCGCGGCCACCTCTAGAGTCATTTTGGTCACTCGTGACTGAGCATCCTTAAGTCTCCTCTGTGTGTTAGGGGTGACCTGCATTGAGAAAGCCCACTCTGCATCCTCCAACTCCTGAAGTACAAGTTTAAATTTTTGTCTTGAACTAGACTTAATCTTTGAAATCTCGCGAATAAACATACCACGCAAGCATGCCTTCAGAGTCTCCCACACCACCCGACTAGAGGCTGAGTTCTCATTAAACCGAAGGAATCCCTGTAATTCAGAGGTGAGCATAGCAGTCTTATCCACTAGCTGCAACCAAAACGGATTTAAGCGCCACAGAGGCCTACCCTGTGACACCACGTCATCCCCTTTGATCACAATGGACAGGGGTGAATGGTCCAACACTGTCCTCAGCAAATATTCAACATTTTTAATTTTCCCCAGCATAAGACCATCCCCCAAGGCCAGATCGATACGAGATAGGGAAGTAAAAGTTGGGGAAAAACATGAATACTGATACATCTCGGGATTCCTGCATCTCCACAGATCAGTTAAAGCTAGTTCTCGCAGGAGCGCCCCAAATGGTGTGCAATTACCTTCCGGTTTTATAGGTGCGTGATTACCTCTATCCCAATGGGCATCTAAAATGTTATTGAAATCACCCACCACTAAATATGGGACCCCTGGAAAACCTCTCAAAATAATAATGATTTGATATATGATCTTACTACTATATGGCGGAGGAATATATAAAGATATGAGTATCATTGTAACTGCAGACCAGGTACAACATAAAATAACAAACCGCCCCTCCTTGTCCACCACCACCTGATTACATGAAAACTGAGCACCCCGTCCAATTAGTATACTAACCCCTCTGGAATACTGGGAGTAAGTGGAGTGATATCCCGCCAATATCCATCTCTTATCTAGAATATTGAGTGTCTCTCGGGTAAGATGCGTCTCCTGCAGACAGATTACCATTTGTCTATGATCCGCAATAAAAGAAAAAATCGCCTGTCTTTTCACTGGGGACTTCATCCCTCTTACATTCCAACTAAGAATCCTAACCTCCCTCATAACTAGTAGTTTTAGTCATACACAACAGTATCTAGTTAATCTTAGCCAAACTTATTTTGACATATGTGCACATATCAAAGGACCTAACAACCCCCATTCCCTCCCACCCTCCTAACAACCCATCCCAACATAGCTTTAAATTGTGTTAGATTCATCACTAGTGTTGAGCGATACCGTCCGATACTTGAAAGTATCGGTATCGGAAAGTATCGGCCGATACCGGCAAAGTATCGGATCCAATCCGATACCGATACCCGATACCAATACAAGTCAATGGGACTCAAGTATCGGACGGTATCCCTGATGGTTCCCAGGGTCTGAAGGAGAGGAAACTCTCCTTCAGGCCCTGGGAACCATATTAATGTGTAAAAGAAAGAATTAAAATAAAAAATATTGCTATACTCACCTCTCCGACGCAGCCTGCACCTTACCGAGGGAAGCGGCAGCGTTCTTTGTTTAAAATTTGCGCGTTTACTTGGTTACGTGAAGTCCCGGCTTGTGATTGGTCGCGGCGGCCATGTTGCCGGGATGCGGACCAATCACAGCAAGCCGTGACGTAATTTCAGGTCCTGCAGGATTTTAAAATTACGTCCCGGCGTTGTGATTGGTTGCGCCGCAGTCACATGGGCGACGCAACCAATCACAAGCCGTGACATCACGGGAGGCTGGACACGCGCGTATTTTAAAATGCGCGCTTGTCCAGCCTCACATGACGTCACGGCTTGTGATTGGTTGCATCGCAGTCAACCAATCACAAGCCGGGAGGCTGGACGCGCGCATTTTAAAATGCGCGCTTGTCCAGCCTCCCGTGACGTCCCGGCTTGTGATTGGTTGCATCACGGTCAACCAATCACAAGCCGGGAGGCTGGACGCGCGCATTTTAAAATGCGCGCTTGTCCAGCCTCCCGTGACGTCCCGGCTTGTGATTGGTTGCATCGCGGTCAACCAATCACAAGCCGGGAGGCTGGACGCGCGCATTTTAAAATGCGCGCTTGTCCAGCCTCCCGTGACATCCCGGCTTGTGATTGGTTGCATCGCGGTCAACCAATCACAAGCCGGGAGGCTGGACGCGCGCATTTTAAAATGTGCGCGTGTCCAGCCTCCCGTGACGTCACGGCTTGTGATTGGTCGCGGCGGCCATGTTGCCGGGACGCGGACCAATCACAGCAAGCCGTGACGTAATTTCAGGTCCTGCAGGATTTTAAAATTACGTTCCGGCGTTGTGATTGGTCCGCGTCCCGGCAACATGGCCGCCGTGACCAATCACAAGCCGGGACGTCACGGGAGGCTGGACACGCGCGCATTTTAAAATGTGCGCGTGTCCAGCCTCCCGTGACGTCCCGGCTTGTGATTGGTTACGTCGCCCATGTGACCACGACGCGCCCAATCACAACGCCGGAACGTAATTTTAAAATCCTGCAAGGACCTGAAATTACGTCACGGCTTGCTGTGATTGGTCCGCGTCCCGGCAACATGGCCGCCGCGACCAATCACAAGCCGGGACTTCACGTAACCAAGTAAACGCGCAAATTTTAAACAAACAACGCTGCCGGTTCCCTCGCTGAGGTCCGGGCTGCGTCGGAGAGGTGAGTATAGCAATATTTTTTATTTTAATTCTCTCTTTTACACATTATTACATTAATGTTGTTTCGATACCCGATACCCGATACCACAAAAGTATCGGATCTCGGTATCGGAATTCCGATACAGCAAGTATCGGCCGATACCCGATACTTGCAGTATCGGAATGCTCAACACTATTCATCACACAGAAGGAGCGTATTCTCCCCTCTAGAATAGATAAAACCCCAACACCGGGCATTTTAGTTCCCATCTCGCCCCTCACATTTTACAGGATAACACCCCACAGCACAATGCGACCATCTGAGCACAGAGACAACTTAAAATGTCTAAAAGTTCACTTTTCTCCACTGCGGTCTTCCATCTCTCTTCTTAAATGTTGTTCATTCAGATCCAACCAATCAGCTGCCTCCATAAAGTCCAGAAAAAATGAGATTTATTCCCAGCCTTGACCTGCAATTTAGCCGGGAACATCATTGAGTATTTCAGGCCAAGAGCCCTTAGCCATTTTTTGATATCAACAAATTTTGCTCTCATTTTCTGCACTATCGGTAAAAAATCCGGATAAAATGAAACTCTAGAATCATCAATAGTTAGTTCAGGGTGATCTCTTGAAAACCGAAGAATGTTGTCTCTGTCTCTGTAGTGGAGTAGTTTGGCCAAAATAGGCCTTGGTGGAAGGCCGGGGGGAGGGGGACGGGACGGAATCCTATGAGCGCGCTCCACCGCGTAAAAGTGAGTCAGAATGTCCGGTCCAACTTTCTCCTTTATCCAGGCCTCAATAAAAGTAGTAAGATTTTTGCCCTCGCATCGTTCTGGCACACCGACAATGCGAACATTATTGCGCCTGGACCTGTTCTCCAAATCATCCGTTTTGTTCCAAATCGCAGCAATATCTTTTGTGATCTCCTTATTGTGATGCGCAGACGCAGAAACTGTATTCTCAACCACACCAACTCTTTTTTCCAATTGCCCAGTTCTGTCCTTAACTGTGTGGAGATCATGTTTTACATTTTGCATTGATTCCTGTAGAAAGCCCAACTGAGTGAGCACATTAGTAATGGCTGATCCACACTGCATAACAGCCACCAGCACGTCCTTTATAGTGGGCTCAGCAGGAATCTGCAGCTTCAGCGCTGTGAGCTGCTTCTTATTTTGTTCCACCAGTTCTCCCCAGCTAGCCAGAGCCCCCTGGTTCCTCTGCCCTCCAGTACTTTCAGTCTCCTCCTCCCCCTCTTCACTCATCCCCCGCTCTGTACCTTTTCCTCCTGTGTCCGGATCTTTTCCAGCTGCTTGGGGAGATTCCTTCTCCAATTCCTCCACTCGGGCATATCGCTGCAGATGAGCCGCTACTTCTCTGGTTCT
Source organism: Ranitomeya variabilis (assembly GCF_051348905.1). NCBI lineage: Eukaryota > Metazoa > Chordata > Amphibia > Anura > Dendrobatidae > Ranitomeya > Ranitomeya variabilis. Next base: position 666,298,994 of record NC_135233.1, on the reverse strand, counting down.
GGCTGCACTATCAGTCTCTGCATCTGGCAGAGCACGTGCTGAAGCGGCCGCACCATCTTGGGAACCAGAGGCCATCTCTCCTGTAATCCTCTTTTGACCTTTATTCGGCATGTTGCACTCCTAGAATGCTCCCTGCACAGCCTGACGACCTCCACCAGTCCCCAGGGCCTCTCCACAGATAATTACTAGCTGTGCTGTGAGGATTTAGCAGTGGTAATTAACTAGGACAAGCGGGAGCTCTGCAGGCACACGTCCTCCTCACATGCCGCTAGGCCACACACCCCTCATCTCCATTCTTAATCACAGCAGAATAATGTAGCTTCTGATGTTGACATCAGTTGAAGTCAGCTTCAGCTCAGTCCACCGCCTCTACAACTATAATAGTTAATTTTACACTGCGTGGAATTTCTTCAGTCTCTTAAAACACAGCACCCTGGGGTCTAAAGAACATAATACACCAGAAAAACTTCCAGTTGATATTTTAAAATACATTATTAGTCATACTTTGTCCTCAGAAGACATTGTGCTGGAGTAGATGGACAACATGCCTCCAATGTCAATCTGTGTGACAGGTTCTGTGAACCAAGGTGGTAGGGACACTGTCCATGGTAGTAGCCCTTTGAGTCAAAGCAAACCTCAGAGTGGGAATCAATTGAAGAAGTGTAGGAGGAAGGAGGGTAAGGAGCAAATGTCTATTTTACAAATAGAGACACCCGTCAGGCGATGATGATGACAATTGTGTTAGACTAAATCTGAGAACTAGAGACGTTTGGCAAAGAGTTGGATGCAGCAGAGAAGGAGCTTGCTGGCAAAAGGAATATCCAGTGCACATGATATGCATCAAAAATATCCTCTAGAGCCAAATCATCTTTCCTGTGGTCTGCTCTGAAGCAGATAATGCTGTATGTGCTCTTAGTAGAGATGGCTCTGCAGCATCTGAAAGGTTTGATCGAGCATACGGGGCTTTTTGTGTGTGGAAAGTCTCTTCCACATTGCTGGAGGACCAGTTCATTGCATTGTGCAGGCTATGCTGTTGGGAAAAAGTCACCTGCATCCTGACACACCTAGAATAGGAAATCCATGACTTCATCAGCACAAGTCGGCACCATCTGCTCATATAAAGGAAACTAGATGAGCCAGGAGCAAGCTGTCTTCCGTCCTCTCCTCATGATTTTTCTGGTAAACAGTCTGCAACCACAAGTAGCACCTTGTTATTGTCATCAGCTCCATCATCATCACCTACTGCTTTCCATATGCTTCCTCCTCTATCTACATTGCATTTTCAGTTCTCATTGTGTGTGCCCAAAACACGTGTTCATTTGTCCAAATACAAGGAAAAATTGTACTCCCATATGTCCAAGTTCACCACAATTGATGTGAAAAATTGAGAATGTTTAGCGCATAAATTGGCCAATTCATGTGTACCTGGCAGCCACATTAAGGAGTTCTCAATTTTTCATATTTCTAGTGCAGTAATGCAATTCAATTTTCATATTTTATGTTTGCATTCTATAGCGCTACAGAGTGCTGCCTTATCTGTTTCATTGTATATGAATTGGCAATTCTAGGTAAGCAACTGTTCAGACCTGATTTATGTTTGACTGCGATGGTCAGTTTTTTATATTTCTATTAGCCTTCTCACTGAGCACTCGACCCCTTAGCCTTAGGTATTTTTATTTGCAGCAGGATTCTACCCCTCCACAGGGATATAGACTTTAGTCCAAGAGAGGATTCACATTAGGTTCCCTGAGAAATTTAGACTGTCTAAGAGAGGATTGGCAATAGGTCCTGGTAACGAGAAAAGCCTTAACTTGGCTGCCAGGTACAAATGAATTGGCCAATTTATGTGCTAAGCATTCTCAATTTTTCATATTTCTAGTGCAGTAACGCAATTCAATTTTCATATGCTATGTTTGCATGATATAGCACTACAGAGTGCTGCCTTAGAATTTTGTGGTTTGATGTTATTTCCCACCACTGTGAGAAGAAACTTGAAAATCTGCCCTTTTTCTAGTTTGGCATCATGGCCTTTCAGTATATTAATTCTGAAAGACATTCCTCCTTCTTCCTCCTTTTGGGCGTCTCCAATGTCCCTATTTATCTTTTCATCTATATTGAGGAATTTGGGTTTGTGGGGGACAAACTGCCCTACTTTTGCAGGTTTTAGTTTTGGGAAGAGACTTCTTTTTATCTGCCACCTTCTCCAGCACATTGTCCAGAGATGGACCAAACATGTATTCATCTCTGAAAGGTATAGATTTGGATAGGATATCTCCACTCCATATCTTTAACCATAGCACTCTTCTCGTGGAGTTACAAAGAATCGAAGCTCTTGCTGCAATCCTGACATATTCCACAGAGGCATCTGCTGGGAATCCTGCTGCTTTTTGCAAGAGGGGTAATGAGACCAGAAGATCTTTTCTAGGGTTACATCCCCTGATATGATTCTCCAGCTGTTGCAACCAACAAAACATGGCTTTTATGACAAAGGTGGTTGCAACATTCGTTCTTAAGGCAGCCACAGATGTCTCCAAAAACTTCCTCAACAGACTATCAATCTTGTGATCAAGTGGGTCCTTAATTTGGGAGGAGTCCTCAAAAGGGCAGGATAGACTTTTTCGCTTCCCGGGTCACCTGAATATCAACTTTAGGAATTTCTGTCCAGCACTTAGAAATGTCTACATTTAGAGGGAAGTGGTCCTTCAGATTACCTGGGATGTTCAGCTTCCTTTCTGTGAACTACCATTCATCCAGAATTAAATTCTTAACATTGTCATGGATGGGATTCACCACTTTCTTTCTTGATCTTAAGCCCCCGAACATCTCATCCTGGACTCTGCGGGACGTTTTCTCTTCTATACCTATTGTATTTCTGACTGTGAGTAATAGTTCCTCCATGTCATCAGGGAAAAAGAAGAAATGTTTATCATCCTGCTCGGTGCTGTACCTTTGCCTTCCTCCAACCATTCTTCAGGAACTGACATATCCACTATAGTCAGAGCTATCTTTCGGGTAGTAGTTCTTCTTTTTTGACACCGAGGGACCCTCTAAATGGGATTGGGAGAAGGTGGCTAAGGATGACTGGGTCTGCTGTGGCACCATTCCTCTAACTTCATCCATTAAAGGTTATTCCTCTCGGGTGATTTTCTCCATACATGTCTGGCATAGCGCCTTTTTGTGGGTGGAGAGAAGTTTTTTTTACTGCAAATAACACACTTGCAACAGATTTTTCTTTAGATTTTGGTGTAGGATCCTTGTCTCCCTAAAAAAGGAAGAGGGGGATGCCATAATAAAGGATCCTTTGCTAAAGGGACCTACCCTTACCAGGTAATCTCACTGGGCCAGGGTTTGCATTGGACTCTACAGCTCTACACCTTCATCATCAGAGCCTCAGTCCTACCTGATGTTGTCTTCTTCCAGAGTCCTTTTATCCAGGAAACTGTGATCTAGCGATTTCATCATCCAATGAAATGAGAACTTCCCTCTTCTGATGTCAGGTCCTGTCATTTGGGCAATTTCTGCAATCTCAAATTCAAATTTCACGCCAAAATGGCAGCGTGCTCCACCATGCAATGCATCTGGAAGTGACGTCGCACTTCACTGACTCAGTGGTGTGCGTCATGCATGCCCCAGCCTGCCGGAAAAGCTGCAGAAGTGAGACAGCAACAGTGATTCCTCACAGAGGAGAGGGGAGATGACCTATCCAGCTGGGGAGCTACGGGAAGCCCCCTGTCACTCTCACCATCCAGCATTGCTTTAGTCAAAGGAGGATGGCGTGTTCCTGCTCGGAAACTGGAGCAGCGCAGGCAGGAAGGTACAGGATGATCGATCCCAAGGTGCCCAGCTTAAGGTACCCTAAATAGAGAGACTACTTGCTGGCCCCAGCAATTTCAGAAAGAAACCTCTTCATCAATTAGGGACAGGAAGAATACTGAGGATGGAGGGAGGGTTAGGGCTCTTTAAACCTCTTGTGTTTCCTGTCCCTAATTCGGATGGGGAGGCAACCTCCTGTGGTGCTGTCTTGGAGGGAATTACAGAAAAATGCAATATTTTTTTCATGTTACATTCTGGAGCAGGAGAAAGTTTCATGGAATTTTAATTTACACTTGATTATAACATTGCAAGTAGGACTAAATCCATGTTAATCGATATGGAAACTGTGGATGGATCACCTTTATCTTCTGGACTTAACCCCTTCATGACCGTGGGATTTTTCGTTTTTCCATTTTCGTTTTTCACTCCCCTCCTTCCCAGAGCCATAACTTTTTTATTTTTCCGTCAATTTGGCCTTGTGAGGGCTTATTTTTTGCGGGACGAGTTGTACTTTTGAATTACACCATTGTTTTTACCATGGCATGTACTAGAAAACGGGAAAAAAATTCCAAGTGCGGTGAAATTGCAAAAAAAGTGCAATTCCACACTAGTTTTTTGTTTGTTTTTTTTGCTAGGTTCACTAAATGATAAAACTGACTGGCCATTATGATTTTCCAGGTCAGTACGAGTTCATAGACACCTCACGTGTCTAGGTTATGTTTTACCTAAGTGGTGAAAAAAAATTCCAAACTTTGCAAAAAAATAAATAAATAAAATTGTGCCATTTTCCGATACCCGTAGCGTCTCCATTTTTCGTGATCTGGGGTCGGTTGAGGGCTTATTTTTTGCGTGCCGAGCTCGCGTTTTTAATAATAGTATTTTGGTGCAGATAAGTTCTTTTGATCGCCCGTTATTGCATTTTAATGCAATGTCGCGGCGACCAAAAAAACATAATTCTGGCGTTTCGATTTTTTTTCTCGTTACGCCGTTTTGCGATCAGGTTAATGCTTTTTTTTATTGATAGATCGGGCGATTCTGAACGCGGCGATACCAAATATGTGTAGATTTGATATTTTTTTTATTGATTTATTTTGATTGGGGCAAAAGGGGGGTGATTTAAACTTTTATATTTTTTTTATTTTTTTCACATTTTTTTTAACTTTTTTTTTAAACTTTTGCCATGCTTCTATAGCCTCCATGGGAGGCTAGAAGCAGGCACAGCCCGATCGGCTCTGCTACATAACAGCGATCATCAGATCGCTGTTATGTAGCTAAAATGCAGGTGTTCTGTGAGCGCCGACCACAGGGGTGCGCTCACAGCCACCGGCGATCAGTAACCATAGAGGTCTCAAGGACCTCTATGGTTACCTTCCTGACTCATCGCCGACCCCCGATCATGTGACGGGGGTCGGCGATGCGCTCATTTCCGGCCGCCCGGCCGGATGCGGTAGTTAAATGCCGCTGTCTGCGTTTGACAGCGGCATTTAACTAGTTAATAGCGGCGGGTGATCGCGATTTCACCCGACGCTATTGCGCGCACATGTCAGCTGTAAAAAACAGCTGACATGTTGCGACTTTGATGTGCGCTCACTGCCGGAGCGCACATCAAAGCAGGGGACCCGACATCGGACGGTATAGTACGTCCGATGTCGGGAAGGGGTTAATACTTGACAATTGAACTTGAAATCTGCATTAAACCAAATCACCATGAAGCAGTTAGTTTTCATCTTATTTCCTCTCCAAAATTTCCAGTTATTCTAGGAATTCCCTGATATTCAATCCATTGCACTTCTATCAACTGAGAATCAAGGACCATTACCTTTCCCTCTGAGCAATGTAAAAACAATTGCCATGCTAATTTATTTGTTTTCAAACAAATTAAAATATCTGACATTTCTTATCAAAATTATGATAAACTACGACCTCAGTACCAGCAGCTAAGTGAGGTCTGCAGTAAGAATGAAGCCTTTCAAATGCCTCCTCACCGTTATCACGACTGTCTTACTGAATTGCTTCCTTGAGCATCTATTCCGTTTGGGCAAATGTTCAATGTTTATGAACCAGAATTGAAAGTACTAAAAGAATATCTAGATGAAAATTTAGAGAAAGACTTCATGCATCCTTCGTCTCCAGCTGGAGCACCTTTGTTTTTGTGTAGAAAAGAAGGATTCAACTCTGCAGCCATGTATTGATTATAGAGAAATAAGTAAGATTACCATTAAAAATCGCTACCCACTCTCCCTTAATTCCCAAGTTGCTGGAGTTACTACTTTGTGCCAAGATTTTCACCAAATTTGGTCTAAGAGGGCCTTATAACCTCATACAATTTTCCCCATAGAAATCTGCTTTTAGAACTAGATACGGACATTTTGAATACCTGGTTATGTCTTTTGTCCTTAGCAATGCCCCTGCCACCTTTCAGCACTTCAATAATGATGTTTTTAGAGATTTCTTGGATCTGTTTGTTTTTTATCTTGATGACATTCTTATATTTTCAGATTCCTTGGAGGAGCATTGCATGTCCAGTTAGTCCTGGAATGTCTACAGGAAAATCATCTCTATATCAAACTCAAAAGATGTGAATTTGAACAAGCCAGGGCTCAATTTCTGGGATATATCATCTCCCCAGGATATCTGAGCATGCCTCCCTGTAAATTCAGAGAGGTAGTTGACTGGCCTACCCCAAGAAATTTAAAAAATGTCCATCACTTTATAGGATTTGCAAATTTCTGTGGAAGATTCGTTAAAAACTTTTCAAAAATCATTTTACCAATTGCTTCACTCTAAAAGAAAACCAAAATGTTTTTCTGGTCTCCAGGGGCACAAGTGGCTTTTAGTAAACTAAAGACTCTTTCTACTTCTGCACAGTTACTAGTCCATCCAAATTCTAAACTGCCATTTGTTGTCAAAGCAGATGCCTAAGACTGCGGTGGGAGCCGTTTTGTCACAGCGTGTTGGAGACAAAATGCAGCTTCATCTATGTGGATTCCTTTCTTATACTATTTTATCTGCAGAAAAGAACTATGACATTGTAAATAAAGAACTTTTAGCTATTAAAGTCACCTTCTCTGATTGGAGACATCTTTTGGAAGGGGCCAATCATCAGGTGACAGTCCTTAATGACCACAAAAGAAAATGTAGAATTCACCCATATGGCTAAGAAGTTGTCTGCAAGACAAGCATGTTATGTCTTTTTTCTCCAGGTTTAATTTCATCCTTTCTTATCGGCCTGGTTTAAGAAATGGCAAGGCTGATGCTCTGTTCAGGATATTTACCGAACCTCAGGAGACTGACTGTTCCAGTCTACATTCAAAACATTTCTTGGGTATACTGGATAGTAAATAATTTTGAACAAAGATTAAAGATGGATATATAACTAACTTTTTTCTTAAAACAATAGAAATCTTAATGACACATCAAAACTAGTCTGAATAGGTGAATACTAGTGATGAGCAAGTGTACTCGTTGCTCTGGTGGTCTCCGAGTATTTGTAACTGCTCGGAGATTTAGTTTTCGTTGCCTCAGCTGCATGATTTACAGCTGATAGACAGCCTGAATACATGTGGGGATTCCCTAGCAACCAGGCAAACACCACATGTGCTCAGGCTGGCTAGCAGCCGTAAATCATGCAGTTGCGTCAACAAAAACTAAATCCCTGAGCAGTTACAAATACTCAGAGACCACCCGAGCATGTTCGGGAAAACCCGAGCAACAAGTACACTCGCTTATCACTAGTGAATACCAAAAATAGCTTCTTACATGTACAATATACTATACAAAAGATTGCACTCAGTCATGCTAAAGCATGTCAATATGAAATGCATGAAATGTGAATAGCAAAATGGCTAGTGAATATTTGGAAAAAAAAAATTGAGATGCTTTGCACAAAATTTGGCCAAATAATGTCTGCCCATCAACCAATTTCAAGGTGGCCTCAAAGACTGATGGATCCTTAACCTGTGTGAACACCTCTCTTAGGCTGATGTCTGAATGTCTGGGTGAATGTGGACACCTCTCTCAGCAAAGCGTATACTTATAGGTAGGTATGAACCTGCTGTGATTAAAATCACCACATGGTGAATGGCGGAGTGCTCAGTCAGAAAGCTAACATTGAAGCAACAGAAAACTGATTAGCACAACAAAAACTAGTCTGAATAGGTGATATTTTTGGTATGCACCTATTCAAACTAGTTTTGATGTGCCAATCAGTTTTCTGTATTTTTTTTTTGTCACCATATGGTAAGTAATATCAGTGTTGGTCTTTGTTAAGAGATTATTTTCAACAACAGCGCTGTCATCTGCTGATGTTCTCCTGGATCCACAATTAGGGTGCGCCACCAAACTGTATTCAGGGTTACCTGGTAAGGGGCCCACTCAGTAGATTTGCCACCCTCTGAATCAAAACCCTGACTTCGCCTCTGTCTAATATACAAGTCAGTATACTGGAAACAATGTTCCATAACCTTTTTTCCTGTAAAATTAATTTTATCTTTGGTTTGGTATGTTTTATTATCAGTCCATAAAAGTGGCTTAATACTCTGACAACATTGTTTCAAGCAGAAATCTGGGAGTCAGAGATACATCCAGGCATCTTCCCCCTGCTGTTCCCATTCCATTTGAGTGTTATTTCCATCCATTACATCAATTTCCCTGCCCCTGCCAGACATCCTGGGAGGGTCTACTGGAAAAATGCTAGAGTTTCCCATTGACTTCCATTACGCTCGTTACTAGTGATGAGCGAATACACTCGTTACTTGAGATTTCCCGAGCACACTCGGGTGACCTCCGAGTATTTTTTAGTGCTTTGAGATTTAGTTTTTATTGCCGCAGCTGAATGATTTACATCTGTTAGCCAGCATAAGTACATGTGGAGATTCCCTAGCATCAAGGCAACCCCCACATGTACTTATGCTGGCTAATAGCTGTAAATCATTCAACTGCGGCAATAAAAACTAAATTTTCGAGCACTAAAAAATACTCGGAGGTCACCCGAGCGTGCTTGGGAAATCATGAGTAACGAGTATATTCGCTCATCACTACTCATTACTCAAGACAAGCAGTCGAGCATTGCGAAAAGCTTGTTACGAGTAATGAGCATTTGATCATTTTAGTGCTCACCCTTCACTAGTAAAAAATTAGTATACAGGTGCACAAATACCCATTTGTTTAACCTGCAAGGCTTGTTTAGCTAACACACTTGTTCTGTTAAGTATTGTATTTTTCTTTTTTATAATTAATTTAGAGCATCATCCATATATTTTTTGTTAATGTCTTCTTTAACTGTGAAAAGGAGCATTATTTAAATTTATCACAAAATATGAAAAACTATTTCTTTTTTCTAGATAAAAGGTTTCAATTTATTTTTCAAAATCATTCGGCAGAACTAGAATATACATAAAACTTATTTGTATACAGCATTAGTTTAAACTGAATAGATATTGTTCATGCTTAAATCTTCTCTGTATGGCACTGATTACATTTATTTTAAACAGCTTAACAACAATAAAAATAAAGCTGTGAGCATAAATTAAGCCTAAAAACCTCACTTGGAATCAAGGAAAAAATGTGCTCATGTTCAAATGATTGAATTGGAAAATTTCAACAATAAAAGCCTTAGTAACTGGAAATGTATTCATGCTTATTTCAATGGTAAGACAGGGTTTTCTCACCACATTATGCAATCATTTCACTTTTTCTTAGTAAATCCATCACATCTTAAAGTGAAAAGAAAAAACTTTGTGATACAGACTATAAATAGGCACTCGTATTTCATGATCATATTAAAAAGACAAAAATGGAGTAGAATTTTTCAAGATAATTAAAAAATAAATAAAAATATTATTTTATGCTTATTACTTTCCCTACTAATGCAGACAGTATTATAGGCTGATATCTGAGAACAATTTTTCCTTCTATCTCTGAGAGCCCAGTATCCAGGTTTGACACATAGAGAAAGGTCAACCATCAAAACATTCAATACATTATTTTAGTGGATGTCCGAAACCCCATGCGTCCTCCTTGCAACCGTTGGCTTAACCCGCCCCCTCCCATTGGTTTGTTTAGAAGCTTCAAAAGATATAATCAGCTCTTGTGATTAAATGTTATATCACTTGAGCTACTGTATGTCCACATAGCCAGTTACTATTTATGTTTATCCATTTACAAAAGACAAACTGAACAGATAAGAATGCAGGAAATGCTAATTCTGTTTATGTAAAACTAGATGTTTCCAGCCAGCTAACGCTCGGCACGCTCATTGCTATCTAATTAACGCTGGTGACTAAACAAAAGTAAATAATGACAACATTCAATAGCGCTTACGCAGGTGGTAAATTAACTTAAAATGAAGTTAATAACAATAGTGTGGTGATGTGTTGGGGGCGGGATTATGTGCGGTAATGGGGTGGGGGGCGGGATTATGTGTGGTGATATGGTGGGGGGGCGTGATTATCTGTAGTAATGTGGTGGGGGGCGGGATTATGTGTGGTAATGTGGTGGGGGCGGGATTATGTGTGGTAATGTGGAGGGGGGCGGGATTATGTGTGGTAATGTGGTGGGGGGTGGGATTATGTGTGGTAATGTGGTGGGGGCGCGGGATTATCTGTGGTAATGTGGTGGGGGGCGGGATTATGTGTGGTAATGTGATGGGGGCAGGATTATTTGTGGTAATGTGGTGGGGGGTGGGATTATGTGTGGTAATGTGGTGGGGGGTGGGATTATGTGTGGTAATGTGGTGGGGGGCGGGATTATCTCTGGTAATGTGGTGGGGGCGGGGTTATGTGTGGTAATGTGGTGGGGGGCAGGATTATGTGTGGTAATGTGGTGGGGGGCTGGATTATGTGTGGTAATATGGTGGGGGGCGGGATTATGTGTGGTGATGTGGTGGGCAGGATTATGTGCGGTGATGTGGTGGGGGGAGGGATTATATGTGGTAATGGGGTGGGGGGCGGGATTATGTGTGGTGATGTGTTGGGGGCGGGATTGTGTGGTGATGTGTTGGGGGCTGGATTATGTGTGGTGATGTGGTGGGCGGGATTATGTGTGGTAATGTGGTGGGGGAGCGGGATTATCTGTGGTAATGTGGTGGGGGCGGGATTATGTGTGGTAATATGGTGGGGGGGCAGGATTACGTGTGGTGATGTGATGGGGGCCTGGATTATGTGTGGTGATGTGGTGGGGGGTGGGATTATGTGTGGTAATGTGGTGGGGGGGCAGGGGCGGGATTATGTGTGGTGATAGGGTGGGGGCACGATTATGTGTGGTGATGGGGTGGGGGGCGGGATTATGTGTGGTGATGGGATGGGGGGCAGGATTGTGTGTGGTGATGGGATGAGGGGGGATTATGTGTGCTGATGTGGTGGGGGGGAGGGATTATGTGTAGTAATGTGGAGGGGTGGCGGGATTATGTGTGGTGATGTGGTGGGGGCGGGATTATGTGTGGTAAGGCGGGTTTATGTGTGATAATGTGGTGGGGGTGGGATTATGTGTGGTAATGTGGTGGGGGGCAGGATTATGTGTGGTGATGTGGTGGGGGGCAGGATTATGTGTGGTGATGTGGTGGGGGGAGGGATTATATGTGGTAATGGGGTGGGGGGCAGCATTATTATGGTGATGTGTTGGGGGGTGGGATTGTGTGGTGATGTGTTGGGGGCGGGATTAATTGTGGTGATGTGTTGAAGTGGAGGGATTATGTGTGGTGATGTGGTGGGGGGCGGGATTATGTGTAGTGATGTGGTGATGGGGCAGGATTTGTGGGGGGCAGGATTGTGTGTGGTGATGTGGTGCGGATTGTGTGTGGTAATGTGGGGGTCAGGATTATGTGTGATAATGTGGTGGGGGGGTGGGATTATCTGTGGTAATGTGGTGGGGGGTGGGATTATGTGTGGTAATGTGGTGGGGGGCAGGATTATGTGTGATAATGTGGTGGGGGCGGGATTTTGTGTGATAATGGGGTGGGGGCAGGATTATGTGTGGTGATGTGGTGTGGGTGGAGCTACTTTGCAGGGGGCAGGATTAGCGAGTAATCACGATTATTGTTGAGCGATACCTTCCGATATGCAAAGGTATCAGAATCGGATTGGATCGGCCGATACCCAAAAAGTATCGGATATCGCCGATACCGATACCCGATACCAATGCATATCAATGGGACACAAAATATCAGAATGGTTCCCAGGGTCTGAAGGAGAGGAAACTCTCCTTCAGGCCCTGGGATCCATATTCATGTATAAAATAAAGAATAAAAATAAAAAATATTGATATACTCACCCCTCGGACGGCCCCTGGCTCTCACCGGTCCAAGCGTCTGCCTCCGTTCCTAAGAATGCTGAGTAAAGGACCTTCGATGATGTCGCGGCTTGTGATTGGTCGCGTGACCGCTCATGTGACCGCTCACGCGACCAATCACAAGCCGCGACGTCATCGCAGGTCCTAAACTCACTGCATTCTTAGGAACGGAGGCTGCCGGTTACACCGCTAAGGTCCAGGCTCCGCCGGAGGGGTGAGTATATCCATATTTTTTATTTTTATTCTTTATTTTTTACATGAATATGGATCCCAGGGCCTGAAGGAGAGTCTCTTCTCCTGGGAACCATACACTGGGAACTTCCGATTCCGATTTCCGATATCACAAAAATATCGGAACTCGGTATCGGAATTCCGATACCGCAAATATCGGCGGATATTTTGCGGTATCGGAATGCTCAACACTAATCACGATGCCTCTTATATATATAGATGGAAATTGAGGGGCCCCACTGTTAGATATATACTTGTACATACTGTATATACAGTGGGGGCGGAAAGTATTCAGACCCATTTAAATTTTTCACTCTTTGTTTCATTGCAGCCATTTGGTAAATTCAAAAAAGTTCATTTCTTTTCTCATTAATTTACACTCTGCACCCCATCTTGACTGAAATGTAGAAATGTTTGCATATTTATTAAAAAAGAAAAAATGAAATATAACATAGTCATAAGTATTCAGACCCTTTGCTCAGACACTCATATTTAAGTCACATGCTGTCCATTTCCTTGTGATCCTCCTTGAAATGGTTCTACTCTTTCATTGGAATCCAGCTGAGTTTAATTAAACTGATAGGACTTGTTGGGAAAGGTACACAACTGTCTATATAAGACCGCACAGCTCACAGTGCATGTCAGACCAAATTAGAATCATGAAGTCAAAGGAACTGGCCAAGGAGCTCGGAGACAGAATCTGTGGCAAGGTACAGATCTTGTCATGGTTACAACAGAATTTCTGCAGTACTCAAGGTCACTAAGAGCACAGAGGCCTCCATAATCCTTAAATGGAAGAAGTTTGAAACCACCAGAAGTCTTCCTAGACCTGGCCATCCAGCCAAACTGAGCCATCATGGGAGAATAGCCTTGATGAGAGAGGTAAAGAAGAAACCCAAGATCACTGTGGCTGAGCTCCTTAGATGCAGTAGGGAGATGTGAGAAAGTTCTCCAAAGTCAACTATCAATGCAGCCGTCCAGCAGTCGGGGCTTTTATGGCAGAGTGGCTTGACAGAAGCCTCTCCTCAGTGCAAGACATATGAAAGCCCTCATAGAGTTTGCTAAAAAATGCATGAAGGACTCCCAGACAATGAGAAATAAGATTCTCTGGTCTGATGAGACGAACATAGACCTTTTTGGTGATAATTCTAAGTGGTATGTGTGGTGAAAACCAGGCACTGCTCATCACTTGCCCAATATAATCCCAACAGTGAAACACAGTAGTGGAAGCATCATGCTATGAGGGTGTTTTTCAGCTGCAGGGACAGGACGACTGGTTGCCATTGAAGGAAACATGAATGCAGCCAAGTACAGAGATATCCTAGATAAAAAACTCTTCCAGAGTGCTCTGGACCTCAGAATTGGCAGAAGGTGATGTACAAAGCCATCCACAACCTGTCTCCTCCATACATTTGTGACCTCGTCTCCCGGTATTTACCTACACGCAACCTCCGATCCTCACAAGATCTCCTTCTCTACTCCCCTCTTATCTCCTCTTCCCACAATCGTATACAAGATTTCTCTCGTGTATCACCCCTACTCTGGAACCCTCTACCACAACACATCAGAATCTCGCCTACCATCAAAACCTTCAAAAAGAGCCTGAAGACCCACCTCTTCTGACAAGCCTACAACCTGCAGTAACCACCGATTGACCAAACCGCTGGATGATCAGCTCTATCCTCGCCAACTGTATTCTCACCCATCCCTTGTAGATTGTGAGCTTTCGCGGGCAGGGTCCTCTCTCCTCCTGTACCAGTTCTGACTTGTATTGTTTAAGATTATTGTACTTGTTTTTATTATGTATACCCCTCCTTACATGTAAAGCGCCATGGAATAAATGGCGCTATAACAATAAATAATAATAATAATAAGGTTCACCTTCCAACAAGGCAATGACCCTGAGCACACAGCTAAAATAACAAAGGAGTGGCTTCAGAACAACTCTGTGACCTTTCTTGACTGGCCCAGCTAGAGCCCTGACCTAAACCCAATTGAGCATCTCTGGAGAGACTTGAACATGGCTGTCCACCAACTTTCACCATCCAACCTGACGGAACTGGAGAGGATCTGCAAGGAGGAATGGCAGAGGATCCCCAAATCCAGGTGTAAAAAACTTGTTGCATCATTCCCAAGAAGACTCATGGCTGTACTCAAATGGGTGCTTCTACTCAATACTGAGCAAAGGGTCTGAATACATATACTGTATATATTTACTGTATATATATATATATATATATATATATATATATGTATCTTACTATATAATTACCTTGTAATGTTTTCACATCCTGTTCTGTCCAGATGTGCCCAGATCCCAGAATTCCAAGCGGTGGAAGTTCACCGACCGCCATATTGGAACATCCAAGTGATGGGTGTCTCAATATGGAAGCTGCTGGTGGTACCAGCCTCTTGCACGGTGCCACCAGCTGAACACCGTCGCACCACACACACACACACACACATACACACACACACTATATACACCGTACGCACCACATACACTGTATATTCCGTACGCACCACACACACACACTGTATGAACAAAAGTTAATTTTAAAAATTGTCTGTGTCTGACCGTATACAAAACATACCACAGCTCCTGGGCAGGGGAGGAAGCAAAAGACAATACTGACACAACAGCAGGGGATCACAGAGGATTCATTTTGTGAGGTAATATATTTCACTGTTTTTAAATAATATTTTACCTCCCAAAATGTATCCTCTGCAATCTCATGCTGTAATGACAATATTGTCTGTTACTTCCTCCACAGGAGCTGTGGTATGTTCTGTACACTGTCAGACACAGACAATTTTTAAAATTAACTTTTGTTCATGGGAAAACCCCTTTACAAAGCAAATATCAATGCCAACATGGCTCCTCCTAAAAAGTACGCCAATGACAATGAAACAAATGCAGCAAAGGCACAACATCGAAGACAACAACGGGTAAATGAGACTCTTGAAGAGCAATAGTATCGCTGGGACAAAAGCAATGCAGAGAGAGAGGATAGGTGGGTGAGCACATAAGGTGGAGAGATTCTGAACGCTGCAAATCCTGCCTCCATTGTGACATTACTGCACTTCTGATGTGATAGCATCGGGCCTCCATCTATTATATATATATATATATATATATATATATATATATGTATTTATGTATACACATGTAGATAGATAGATAGATAGATAGATAGATAGATAGATAGACTTAAATGTACCCAAGATATAATATCCTATGGGTGAGCAATATAATACCGTTTAATTTTAACCAGTTTTTTGAGGCTTTGAGAGCAAACAAATGTACCCAAGAAGATGTGATACCCTATGGGATAGTGTAGCGCCGGTGTCTTTGCACTTCCTTCCCCAGCAGAGATGTGTTATGGACTGGTAATTTAGGAGCGACATGCGACTAGCTCTGGGCAGGTGGTAACTATACAGACCGCAATTCCTGATCTTAACACAACACTAGCAGTAGCCGTGGAATGTTCCTGTCACTCCCTGGACATCTCGTCACATCCGGAGAACTAGCTACCCCTAAAGGTAGAAACAGGAAAGCTATCTTGCCTCAGAAAAAATCCCCAAAGGATAGGACAGCCCCCCACAAATATTGGCTGTGAGAGGAGAAGGAAATGACATACGTAGTATGAAACAAGATTCAGCAAAGGAGGCCAATTCTAGCTAGATAGACAGTAAGGAAAGAAACACTGTGCGGTCAGTAATAAAAACTAGAAAAAGTCCACCGCAGAGATATGCAAAAATGTCCACACCTGACTAAAGGTGTGGAGGGCAAAAACTGCAGCCCAGAGCTTCCAGCTTAGCTGAATGGATCCATACTGATAAGCTGGACAAATGAGCAAAACATAGAATGTGCTGAACAATAAAGTCCACAACAAATGGACAGCAAAAGGACAAAAGGACTTATCTTTGCTGAACTGGACAGAGTGTCAGAGAAATCCAAAAGAGCAGTGTCTCCAAGCAGGAACAATTGACAACTGGCATTGATTGAGGAATAAGGACAGACTAAAATAGCCGAGCCAGAAAGACGATCAGTGGGAGCAGCTGCTGATGCTAAATCCAAGAAGCAGCTATACCACTCAAAACCACAGGAGGGAGCCCAAGAGCAGAATTCACAAAAGTGCTACTTACAACCACCGGAGGGAGCCCAAGAGCGGAATTCACAAAGAGATGCCAGTTCCTTCACCATCATGGTCCCACACTTTTCCCTGCTGTTTTGGCATCTCTGCACTTTGCTTCCTTCCCAAGCAGAGATATTGATACACTCCCCACTGTAGTCCCACACTTCTGCCTCATCCTCTTGCTACTACGCACTGCTCGCAGATCCCTGGGCACTGTGCTTACGGTAGGTGCATGATCCTGCCCTCATAAAGCAACAAAGCACAATCCTAAAGTGTTTCCCTAGCCAATTGCTAGGAGACACTTTTTTATGGAACCTCCAAAAGATGGGATGTGCCTGTGCAACATTGTATACTGTGTCTAAGATGCTTCCTAGTTCTCAGGTCCCAGTACTCATAATCCTGTATAACTGCCTGCCTATCAGCCTTGCCCACCTACGTGCCAGCCTATCAGCCATGCCCGACTGCCTGCCTACCTTTCAGCCATGTCTGTCCTCCTGCTTATTGTTGGCAGATATGCAACAGATACAGACTTTTTTTGTGTGCAGGAGGAGTTTACACTTTTCTGACAGTAGATGGCAATGTTGTTACTGTTATATGCTTAGTTGAATGTAATGCATATACTTGCAGTACCTTGGCTTCACTTTCTCTCTGGTAAAAAGGTCCTTTAGATTTCCTGTTATGCTGTATTAAGAAGCTGGCGCATGTACCTCATGTCCTGTGTAGATAAAACTTGAATTACCCCATATAATCTACTCTCACAAGTTTCTTCTGAGACCAAACTATGAAACAGGTTATGGGCTCAGTATAGAAAACAAAAAGGACTTGGTGAATGCAGAAGAATACTTCAGAGAAATTCTCTCCAAACAAGTAAGGCAAATAAGCTAAAGATAAGCAGCAGTTCAGAGCTGAGACTCACGGTAGCTAAGCTGAACAATGAGAACTATCAGTTATGGAAGTTCAAAGTAGAGATGTTATTGTCTAAAGATGATTTATGGGAGGTAATCACTACAGACAGACCCAATGATAATAATCAGACATGGGATAAGAAAAACAGACAAGTAAGAGCTACTATCAGCTTTTTAGTGGAGGATGTTCAGTTAATCCACATAAGGAATGAGAATACAGCAAAGGGAATGTGGGAAGCATTGAGAAAGCTACATGAAAGATCCAACTTATATACCAAACTATTCCTGCTAAGAAACCTTTACAAGATGAGATTAAGTGCAAGGAAATACATGCAGGAGCATATAAACTCCATGATGGAGGTGGTAACACAGCTGAGATCAGTCGGTGAAGACATTAAGGAAAGCCGTATAGCAACAATATTATTGTGCAGTTTACCAGATTCATACACTGCTCTGATAAATGCACTAGAGACAAGACCTGAAGCAGACAGTACACTAGAGTTTGTAACGACCAGACTTAAAAATAAATATTATAGAATGAAAGAGCAAACAAATGATTCCACTGAAAGGGATAGTGAAAATGCTCTTAAAGCGACAGACAAGAAGCTCCATAATACAGAGACAAGAGAATGTTTCAGATGTAAGAAAAAGGGACATTTAAAGAAAGACTGTACCATCTGGAAAGCTGTTATGATCTGGTGGCCTAAGAGCGGCATGAGACGTACTCTGGAGAATGTGGTAACTGTACTGACCGCAGACCCTGGACTTAACACCGCAACTAGAATTAGCCGTGGGATGTACCTACCAATCCTAGACACCTCGTCACAGCCAGAGGACTCATTAACCAGAGGACTCATTAAGCAGAACTTATCTTGAAGAAATGAACTGCAAGCAGGGGCGACCAGGAAGGAATGTGAATCCTCCAGAAACAATGAACAACTGGCACTCACCAAAGGGTGAGGCCAGACTAAATAGCCCCGTCCGAAGTGGACGCACCTGATGACTGCTGTGAAGGACAAACAGCAGCACTACCACTTATAACCACCAGAGGGAGCCCAAGAGCAGAACCCACAACAGAATTCACAACAGTACCCCCCCTTTGAGGAGGGGTCACCGAACCCTCACCAGAGCCCCCAGGCCGATCAGGAAGAGCCAAATGGAAGGCACGAACCAAATCGCCAGCATGAACATCGGAGGCAACAACCCAAGAATTATCCTCCTGGCCATAACCCTTCCACTTGACAAGATACTGAAGCCTCCGTCTTGAAAAACGAGAATCCAAGATCTTCTCCACCACATACTCCAACTCCCCATCAATCAACACCGGGGCAGGAGGATCAACAGAGGGAACCACGGGCACCACATATTTCCGCAACAAAGATCTATGAAAAACATTATGGATGGAAAAAGAGGCTGGAAGGGCCAAACGAAAAGACACTGGATTGATAATCTCAGAAATCCTATAAGGACCAATAAACCGAGGCTTGAACTTCGGTGAAGAAACCTTCATAGGAACATGACGGGAAGACAACCAGACCAAATCCCCAACCCGAAGCCGGGAACCCACACGCCGACGACGGTTGGCAAAACGCTGAGCCTCCCCCTGAGACAACACCAAATTGTCCACAACATGAGCCCAAATTTGCTGCAACCTGTCAACCACAGAGTCCACCCCAGGACAATCAGAAGACTCAGGATGAAACCCAGAATTACAAAAGATGGGTGAAACCAAGGTAGCAGAACTAGCCCGATTATTAAGGGCAAACTCGGCCAATGGCAAGAAAGCCACCCAATCATCCTGATCGGCAGACACAAAGCATCTCAAATAAGTCTCCAAAGTCTGGTTAGTTCGCTCGGTTTGACCGTTTGTCTGAGGATGAAATGCGGAAGAAAAAGACAAATCAATGCCCAGCTTAGCACAAAAGGACCGCCAAAACCTAGAAACAAACTGGGAACCTCTATCGGACACAATATTCTCCGGAATGCCATGCAAACGAACCACATGCTGAAAAAACAACAGAACCAGCTCAGAAGGAAGGCAATTTAGGCAAAGGTACCAAATGAATCATCTTAGAAAACCGGTCACAGACCACCCAGATAACAGACATCCTCTGGGAAACAGGAAGATCCAAAATAAAATCCATAGAAATATGCGTCCAAGGCCTCTCAGGGACCGGCAAAAGCAACCCACTGGCGCGGGAGCAGCAAGGTTTTGCCCGTGCACAAGTCCCACAGGACTGCACAAAAGAACGCACATCCCATGACAAAGAAGGCCACCAAAAGGACCTACTAACCAAATCTCTGGTACCAAAAATCCCAGGATGGCCAGCCAACACAGAACAGTGAACCTCAGAAATCACTTTATTAGTCCATCTGTCAGGAACAAACAGTTTCTCCGCTGGACAGCGATCAGGTTTATCAGCCTGAAACTCCTGAAGAGCCCGTTGCAAATCAGGGGAGATAGCGGAAAGAATAACCCCCTCCTTCAGAATACCAACCGGCTCAAGAACCCCAGGGGAATCAGGCAAAAAACTCCTAGAGAGGGCATCAGCCTTAACATTCTTAGAACCTGGAAGATACGAGACAACAAAATCGAAACGAGAGAAAAACAGGGACCATCGAGCCTGTCTAGGATTTAGCCGTTTGTCAGACTCGAAGTAAATCAGATTCTTATGATCGGTCAAGACCACAATACGGTGCTTGGCCCCCTCAAGCCAATGTCGCCACTCCTCAAATGCCCACTTCATAGCCAACAACTCACGATTGCCGACATCATAATTGCGTTCCGCAGGTGAAAACTTTCGAGAAAAAAAGGCACACGGTTTCATCGAGGAACCATCAGAATTCCTCTGAGACAAAACGGCCCCTGCCCCAATCTCAGAAGCGTCAACCTCAACCTGAAAAGGAAGAGAAACATCCGGCTGACGCAACACAGGGGCAGAAGTAAATCGGCGCTTAAGCTCCTGAAAGGCAGAAACAGCCTCAGAGGACCAATTTGTTACATCAGCGCCCTTCCTCGTCAAATCGGTCAGGGGTTTAACCACACTGGAGAAGTTGGCAATGAAACGGCGTTAAAAATTAGCAAAGCCCAAAAATTTCTGAAGGCTCTTCACGGATGTGGGCTGGATCCAATCATGAATGGCCTGAACCTTAACCAGATCCATTTCTATAGATGATGGAGAAAAAATGAAGCCCAAAAAAGAAACCTTCTGTACTCCAAAGAGGCACTTAGACCCCTTCACAAACAAGGCATTATCACGAAGGACCTGAAATACCATCCTGACTTGTTTCACATGAGACTCCCAATCATCTGAAAAAATCAAAATATCATCCAAATATACAATCATGAATTTATCAAGATAATTCCGAAAAATATCATGCATGAAGGACTGAAACACAGATGGGGCATTAGAGAGTCCAAATGGCATCACAAGATATTCAAAATGGCCCTCGGGCATATTAAACGCAGTTTTCCATTCGTCACCCTGCTTAATACGAACAAGATTATATGCCCCTCGAAGGTCAATCTTAGTAAACCAACTAGCCCCCTTAATCCTGGCAAACAAATCAGAAAGCAAAGGCAAAGGGTATTGGAATTTGACTGTGATCTTATTCAAGAGGCGATAATCAATACAGGGTCTCAAGGAGCCATCCTTCTTGGCAACAAAAAAAACCTGCTCCCAATGGAGAAGAAGATGGCCGAATATGCCCCTTCTCCAAAGACTCCTTAACATAACTCCGCATGGTGGCATGTTCAGGCACAGACAGGTTGAAAAGTCGGCCCTTAGGGAACTTACAGCCTGGAATCAAGTCAATAGCACAATCACAGTCCCTATGCGGTGGAAGGGAACTGGACTTGGGCTCATCGAAAACATCCTGGAAATCTGACAGAAACTCAGGAATTTCAGAAGAGGGGGAGGAGGAAATTGACATCAGAGGAACGTCATCATGAACCCCCTGACAACCCCAACTAGTCACAGACATAGATTTCCAATCCAACACCGGATTATGTACCTGTAACCATGGAAACCCAGCACAATAGCATCATGCAAATTATGCAACACCAGGAAACGACAATCTTCCTGATGGGCTGGCACCATGCACATGGTTAACTGTGTCCAAAACTGAGGTTTATTTTTAGCCAATGGTGTAGCATCAATGCCCTTCAAAGGGATAGGACTCTGCAAAGGCTGTAAGGGAAAACCACAACGTCTGGCAAATTCTAAGTCCATTAAATTTAAAGCGGCACCTGAATCCACAAATGCCATGACAGAAAATGACGATAATGAGCAGATCAGGGTCACAGATAACAGAGATTTAGGTTGTACAGTACTGATGGTAACGGAATTAGCGATTCTCTTGGCACGCTTAGGGCAATCAGAAATAACATGAGCAGAATCGCCGCAGTAAAAGCACAACCTATTCTGAATCTGAATCCTTGGCGTTCAGCTCTAGACACAATCCTATCACACTGCATTGGCTCAGGACTCCGCTCGGAAGACAACGCCATAGTGTGCACAACTCTGCGCTCACGCAAGCGCCGATCAATTTGAATGGCCAGAGACATAGAATCACTCAGACCTACAGGCGTGGGGAACCCCACCATAACATCTTTAACAGATTCAGAAAGACCCTTTCTGAAAATAGCCGCTAAAGCATCCTCATTCCATTTAGTAAGCACAGACCATTTTCTAAATTTCTGGCAATACGATTCTGCCACTTCTTGACCCTGACACAGGGCCAACAAAGTTTTCTCAGCATGATCCACAGAATTAGGTTCATCATACAGTAACCCAAGCGCCTGAAAAAAGGTGTCTACATTAAGCAAGGCCGGATTCCTAGATTCCAGGGAAAATGCACAATCCTGAGGGTCACCACGCAACAGAGATATGACAATTTTTACCTGCTGGATGGGATCACCAGAGGAACGGGGCTTCAGAGCAAAAAACAGTTTACAATTATTTTTAAAGCTCAGAAATTTGGACTTGTCCCCAAAAAACAGATCAGGGGTAGGAATTCTAGGCTCCAAAACAGGAGTCTGCACGATATAATCAGAAATACCCTGTACTCTAGCAGCAAGTTGATCCACACGAGAAGCAAGTCCCTGAACATCCATATCAGCGCCTAACTCTTGAGCCACCCAGAGGTAAAGAGGGAAAAAAAAACACCACAGAGTACAGAAAAAAAAATGGCTCAGCACTTTCTTTCCCTTCTTTTGAGATGCGGTTAACTCATTGTTGGCCAGTTGTACTGTTATGATCTGGTGGCCTAAGAGCGGCATGAGACGTACTCTGGAGAATGTGGTAACTGTACTGACCGCAGACCCTGGACTTAACACCGCAACTAGAAGTAGCCGTGGGATGTACCTACCAATCCTAGACACCTCGTCACAGCCGGAGGACTAATTAACCCTATAGATAGAAAAGGGAAAACTATCTTGCCTCAGAGAAAATTCCCAAAGGATAGGCAGCCCCCCACAAATATTGACTGTGAGAGGAGAGGAAGGAACATACACAGGCTGAAAACAGAATTTAGCAAAGGAGGCCAATCTAGCTAGACAGAAAAGATAGGACAGAGAACTATGCGGTCAGTATTAAAAATTCTAAGAAATGTCCACCACAGATAATACAAAAAAAACTCCAAATCTAACTAAAGACTTGGAGGGTAAATCTGCCTCTCCAGAGATTCCAGCTCGGCTGCATAAATCCTTACACAGATTAAGCTGGACAAGAAAAAACATGCAATGCACTGAACAATGAGGCCCACAACATGTGGGCAGAAAAACAAGCAGAACTTATCTTGAAGAAATGAACTGCAAGCAGGGGCAACCAGGAAGGAATGTGAATCCTCCAGAAACAATGAACAACTGGCACTCACCAAAGGGTGAGGCCAGACTAAATAGCCCCGTCCGAAGTGGACGCACCTGATGACTGCTGTGAAGGACAAACAGCAGCACTACCACTTATAACCACCGGAGGGAGCCCAAGAACAGAACCCACAACATAATTCACAACAGAAAGCAGAACAACAGAAATTACACCAAATGGAGAATAAACATAAAGTAAAAAGCACAATTTCTAACCCACATGCAGATCACTGGAATGGTACATTTAAAGTAACTGATAAAGAGTCATTGACAGGCTGGTTTATTGAATCAGGAGCAACAAGTCACATGACTAGTGATAAATGCTTCTTTACTGAACTTGATGAAAATAAGAAAGAAGCAATGTATCTTGCAGATGGGAGTAATATAACTGCAGAAGGTACTGGACAAAGAATGCTAATCTGTCCTGATAGATTTGGGCATAATTCAAAATTACTAGTAAAGGATGTGTTATGTGTTTCAGGACTAGATGAAGGATTGTTACCCGTAAAGCGTCTGACAGCCAAAGGACTTACTGTAAAATGAAAAGATAATTGTATAATCCTAGCACGAGATAAGGTAATAATTAATGTCAAAACAGGTGAACAATTATATCATCTAGACACATTAAAGGAACAGGTGAAGTTATGTACACATGATCACAAGAATTGTATTCACATGTGGCATAGACATCTAGGACACAGACATCCTGTGAGCATAATGGCATTACAAAAGAAGAATTTGACAAAAGACATATTGATATCTGATTGCTCAATTACCGTAAAATGTGAATGTTGTATAAAATCTAAAGCTACAAGAATATCTATGCCTAAAGATTGTGATACAAAAAGCACAAGACCACTTGACTTGGTACACACTGATGTATGTGGACCCATGAAAGTGCCCACACCAGGTGGTAATAGATATCTGGTGACCTTCATAGATGACTACTCAAGATACACAGTCACGTACTTGATAAAGAAAAAAGTGAAGTTTTTGAAAAATTACAAGACTATGTGACAAAGTCAAATAACAAGTTTCAGAGGAAGCCAATCATCATCAGAAGTGATAATGGAGGTGAATTTACAGGACACCAAATAGAAAACTACTTAAGACAGAATGGAATAGAGCATAAAAAGACTGTTCCATACACACTTGAACAGAGCGGGGTAGCAAAAAGGAAAAACAGAACTCTGAAATGATAAGATGTATGCTAACAGATTCCAAACCACCAGATAAATACTGGGGTGAAGCAGCAATGACAGCTACTTATCTGCTAAACAGACTTTTTTCAAGACAACTGAAAAAAACCCATATGAACTGTGGAAAGGTAAGAAATCAATTGTGAATCATTTAAGAGTTTTTGGTTGCAAAGTTTTTGTGTTTATTCCAGAAGAAAAACGCTCCAAACATCAAAACAGAGCCATTGAAGGAATATTTGTCGGATATAGTGGCAATTGCAAAGGACACAGAATCCTAGATCCCAAGACAGACAGAATCACAGTGAGTAACAGTGTAACATTCATTGAACATCTAAATGATGATATAATGATATGACTGGAAACGAAAAATGAGAGAAACGACAGTGATATAACTGCAGGAACATCTGATGAGAAAGAAGCAGAAATTGATCAAAATCAAATAGCTGAAAGTCAAGAGATACAGCTCCATATAGACACAGAACCAAGATGCTCAATGAGAGAAAACAAGGGAAGACCACCTCAACATCTTGCTTACAAGGCAAGTACAAATAAAATTTATGACCCTACATCTTGGGAGGACATATCTCAACTTTCAGAAGAAGAGGCCAACAAATGTATAAACGCTGCAGAAACAGAAATAAAATCCATACATGATTCAAAGACATGGACACTGACTGAAAGAAAAAAAGAAAAAAAGGCTATAGGATGTAAATGGGTTTTTAAAGTAAAATACCAAGCAGACGGCACAGCTGATTGATACCGAGCAAGACTCGTAGCTAAGATATATAGAAATATGGAGAAGACTATGATGAGACATTTGCTCCAGTTATCAAACACACTATAATCAGAACTTTGCTTGCAGTTGCGGCAAGGAAACAAATGCAGTTGAAACATCTGAATGTAAAGGCAGCATTTCTGAATTGAGACTTAACAGAAAACATTTACATGGATCAACTCCCAGGATTCAAGAATAAAAGGAAACCAAACATGGTTTGAAAGCTACGGAAAAGTATATATGGTTTAAAACAAACCGCTAAAGCATGGAATTATAAAATCACAGAAGTACTCATAAATTAACATTTTCAAAGAAGCAAAGCTGATCCTTGTCTATATACAAAGAGACTGACAGACAGATGGATCTATGTGCTGATCTATGTGGACGATATTTTAGTTTGCTTTGAAAAAGAAAGGGATGAAGCGGAGATAGTGAATTGAAACATTTGGATTGAAAGATGCAAAACCAGTGAAGTCTCCAATGGAAACAAACTATCTGAAGGAAATAGTGAATAGAATCTGTTACCAAATAATGAACAATACAGAAAGGCAATGGGAAAATTATTATATCTTGTGACTATTCCAAGGCCAGGCATTGCAGCAGCAGTGGGAATTTTGAGCATGAAGGTGTCAAAACCAAACAAAAAGGAATGGAATGCAGTGAAGAGAGTAATCCATTATTTGAAAGGGACTAGCAGTGCTAAACTTAAACTACCGTCTTGCTCTCAGGCGGACCAATTAGTTGGACTAGTAAGAAAAAATCTATAGTAACACTGTGATCGACAGAAGCAGAATATGTTGCTGCAGCACATGCCAGTCAATAAGTTCTATGGTTAAGACAACTGCTAACAGACTGAGGACAACAACAATTGGGACCAACAAAGATGTATTAGGACAATCAAGGATGTCTAGTTTTTGCTCAGATGGAGAGTTAATACAACAACTAAACACATTGATGAGAAGTTTCACTTCTTGAGCAATCACCAGGAACAAGGAATCCTAAATTTAAAGTACTCCCAACTGAAGATATGACAGCAATATTTTTACAAAGGCATTGAATGCTAAAAGACATCAGAGACTAATGAAGTAGGCTTAACTTACTCCTTACTAAGTCCTTACTGTTGAAAAAGGGTGTTGGCAGATATGCAACAGATACAGAGTTATTTGTGTGCAGGAGGAGTTTACACTTTTCTGACAGTAGATGGTGATGTTGTTATTGTTATATGCTTAGTTGAATGTAATGCATATACTTGTTGTACTTTGATTTCACTTTCTCTCTGGTAAAAAGGTCTTTTAGACTTCCTGTTATGCTGTATTAAGAAGCTGACGCATGTACCACTTGTTCTGTGTAGATAAAACTTGAATTACCCCATATAATCTACTCTCACAAGTTTCTTCTGAGACCAAACTATGCAACACTTATCAGCCATGCCTATCTGTCTAACAGCTGTGCCCACCTGCCTATCAGCTGTGCCCGCCTGCCTGTCTACCATTCTGTAACCTTCCTGCCTCTTGTCCCTTGGGACTAAGCTGCCTTCCACCTGAGTTTAGTACTGATGTAGCACCTGGTTCCACCTCCCTTATCTCTCCTCGGATCATCGTATCGTCAGTCACCAGCTATCTGAGATCGGATTTGGTAAGGTTTCTAGTTACGCCCCTCCAGGCTCTCTGTGGATGACGACACAGTGGTTCCACCTTTCAGTCCATTCCAGTGAGCAATATGATACCGATAAATTTATAACAAGTTTTTAGAGGCTTATATAGCAATGAAATGTAGCTAAAAAGATGGAATACCCTACGGATGAGCAATATAATACCAGTAGTGTTGAGCATTCCGATACCGCAAGTATCGGCCTATACTTGCGGTATCGGAATTCCGATACCGAGTTCCGATACTTTTGTGGTATCGGAAATTGGAATCGGAAGTTCCCAGTGTATGGTTCCCAGGGTCTGGAGGAGAGGAGACTTTCCTTCAGGCCCTGGGATCCATATTCATGTAAAAAATAAAGAATTAAAATAAAAAATATGGATATACTCACCCGTCCGGGGGCCCCTGGACCTTACCGATTGTAACCGGCAGCCTCCGTTCCTAAGAATGAGCAGTTTAAGACCTTCGATGTCGTCGCGGCTTGTGATTGGTCGCGACCAATCACAAGCCGCAATGTCATCGCAGGTCCTAAACTCCTCATTCTTAGGAACGGAGGCTGCTCATGTGCCCGCTCACGCGACCAATCACAAGCCGCGACGTCATCGCAGGTCCTCTTCACTCATCCCCCGCTCTGTACCTTTTCCTCCTGTGTCTGGATCTTTTCCAGCTGCTTGGGGAGATTCCTTCTCCAATTCCTCCACTCGGGCATATCGCTGCAGACGAGCCGCTACTTCTCTGTTTCTGGCTGCACTCAATGAGGAGTTTAGGACCTGCGATGGTAAGGTAAGGTCCAGGGGCCCCCGGACGGGTGAGTATCCATATTTTTTATTTTAATTCTTTATTTTTTACATGAATATGGATCCCAGGGCCTGAAGGAGAGTTTCCTCTCCTTCAGACCCTGGGAACCATCCAGGATACCTTCCGATACTTGAGTCCCATTGACTTGTATTGGTATCGGGTATCGGTATCGGCGATATCCGATATTTTTCGGGTATCGGCCGATACTATCCGATACCGATACTTTCAAGTATCAGAAGGTATCGCTCGACACTAAATACCAGTAAATTTGGAACAAGGTTTTTGATGCTTTTATAGAAACTAAATGTACCCAAGAAGACGTAGTACTCTCTTGGTGATTAATATGATACTTATAAATTTTGAACAAGTTTTTGGAGGCTTATATAGCAACCAAATGTACCCAAGAAGATGTAATACCCAATGGGTGAGCAACATGACACTGATAAATTTGGAACAAAGTTTTTGAGCTTTTCATAAAAACTAAATGGACTCCAGACCACAGAATAGTGTGTAGGTGAGCAACATAATACCAATACATTTTAAACAACTTTTTTGAAGGTTATATACCAAAGAAATATACAAAGAAGATGTAATGCCCTATGGATGAGCAATATAATACCATTAACATTTTGAACAACTTTTTTGAAGGTTATATACCAATGAAATGTACCCAAGAAAACTTAATACTGTATAGCTGAGAATTGTAAACTCAGCAAATATTTTTTAACTTTTTTCATAGTGTTATATATTACAAATATGTATCCCAAAACACAAAATAGAGTATGCGTAAGAAATCTGAACGAACAAGCAAGATTTCAAAAGGCTTTTTCCACTGTTATATGCCACCAAAATGTGACAGAAAGCACGTAATACTTTATGGATGAGTAATCTAATCCTGATATATTTTTCTAAGCTTTTTGTACGTTTTACATACCAATAGCTTTTAAACTTTATGGATGAGTCACTGAATCCATAAATACATTTTGATCAAAAATATTTTCAAAGTGTAGACAATGTACTTATACAGTCATAAAGTCTTTGTAGAAAGTGCAAATCCAGACAGCAATTATGAGTAGGGTCATCCATTGACGCCTGAAAAGCAACAACTGGCGGGCCTCATTAAAATATTGAATATTGAAAGTGAACCTGTCTACATTCTCTATTGACAGATAAAAGTGCCTGTCTTTAAGGCCCCCAGCATCACTAAAACACCACTCAGACAAGGTGCTAGAGGCACGGCAGCACAACACCTTCAAAGCAAAGATGTACAGCTCATACCAGGTGTCCACCTTGAGACCCAATAGTTGAAAGGCACATAGGAAGTAGGGAGTTTGCTGGATTCATCAGCCACATATTTCTGACCATCTTTAAAAACTTTTCCCTAATTGTTAAGCTTTGGAGCTGGGCTGGTGTCATGAAATTGGCCCATGCCTTTGACAGTGTGCCCCTGACTCTGCTGCTGTGTGTCTCCCTGACCCCTCCTCCTTGATTGAACAAGGCAACTTGAGCCCTGCCACTAGCATTGTCTAATGGAAATTTTTTCAACATGTTTTCTGCAATAGCCCCTCCATCTCAGGAAGAAGAGATTCAAACTTCTCCTTGTATAGTGGGTCTAGCAAAGTAAACAAACAGCACTCTTTTTTGGCCAAGATGAACATAACAAGAGGGTTACGGCAAAGGTAGCAGTACACAGAGTCAGCCACATGTGTCAAGCTTCATACAGTCAACATTTCCCTGTCTCCACCATGATGACAACTCTCCATCTCCTCCTTCTCCCTCTCTTTCTCCTCATTCCCATCCTCAGCCCATCTAGGTAGGAGAAACGGAATGACAGTTGTATAGCTACTAGCCTCTGTTGCACAAGCCACCAGCTTCTGTTTCTCCTCTTTCTCCTCCTCAGCATTCACCTCCTCATTGTTACCCAAGTACCAAGGGATTACTGCTGCCGGAAGTAAGCAGAAATCCTCCATGTCTACCACCTTAAATGGCCCTATCATGCTGGTGTTAGTTAGATTCTTAGTGGTCAGGCCCCTTCTGAACTTTTCATGGCGCAGGTTGCAAATGGCCATTTTGTTTGTTTCAGAACGCTCTTCACAAAAAGTCCCAGATGGGGTAACACCATTACTCTTTGATGGAGACATTCAGGAGTGTCGGTGCTCTGTGGAACAGTTGCCAGCCTTCCCACTGCCTCTTCCTGTATGTTTCCGTGCTGCCGATATCTACCCCTCAGCACAGATGGCCTCGCTCTGCATGACAGATTCCCAGGCTAGGTTGGGAACTTCGTCACCCACCACCTCATCTTCCACCACCACACGCTGGTCCTCCTGACTTCGTGACTTAAATACAACAAGACTTAGCTGCAACTGTGTCTCATCATCATCTTCCTCCTTATCCCAAATTTGCCATTCCACACCATCAAGTTCTTGTGGCTGGGGCTGCTCTAAGGTTTGTGCATCACTAAACAACATATTCTCCTTTC
Source organism: Ranitomeya variabilis (assembly GCF_051348905.1). Classification (NCBI taxonomy): domain Eukaryota; kingdom Metazoa; phylum Chordata; class Amphibia; order Anura; family Dendrobatidae; genus Ranitomeya; species Ranitomeya variabilis. Next base: position 666,268,856 of record NC_135233.1, on the reverse strand, counting down.
CCTCTTGTAGCCTGCAGGTTGAGAGGCCACAATCAAGCAATTATCTTGTAAAGAACTACTCGGAGTGTCCTAGTGTAGAATTACTAGGCTCCTGGGACTCAAAGAATGGTGGGAAGAAGGAGGATCAGGGTGAGGATTAAGTGATCCAGACTTTAGGCTAGTGAGACTGGACCGTGTGGAAGACTGTGTGCTGCAGCAAAGCCTGCTTGAATCATTATCTGCTATCTAACTGACCACCTGTTGGCACTGCTCTGGCTTAAGAAATGGTGGTTCTTGCTTCCCTGCAAAGTGGGGCAGGAACCTAGAAATGTTGTTGTAAAGAACTACTTGGAGTGTCCTAGTGTAGGATCACTAGTCTCCTGGCACTCAAAATGGTGGGAACAAGGAGGATCAGGGTGAGGATTAAGTGATCTAGACTTTAGACTGCTGAGACTGGACTGTGTGGAAGACTGTGGTGCTGCGAAGCCTGCTGGAAGCATTATCTGCTATCCAACCAACCACCTGTTGGTGTTATGCCACCGCCGGCCTCGCCTCATACTTACCGCTCTGCGTTCTCGCCTCCTGCTCATTCCCGGGCACGCGCGCACTCTGGTTTCCACGGCGCGCGTGCACACATCTCCCTCTGATCCTGGCCTGCCTTCTGCGTCGCTCTGTGACCCCGACCCGGAAGGTATGTCTCCACTCCCTTTATCAGGCTGCCTCTTCCTCTCGGTGGTGCCTGATGGTCATTTGTGTTCCGCAAGTGTATCCGGCTCCACTTCTCCTCTGCATTATCGCTCGCTTCCTGTTGCTGCGCTCTGTAGTTAATTCTTGTCTCCTCTGTCTGTTTTCCTTTTAGGTTGCTTCCTCCTGTGTTCCCCGTTTAGTTTGTTTCCCAGTGTCCTTGTTTGCCAGCCCTTTTCCGTCCTCCAGCCTCTGTACCTTTTTTCCTCCGTCTGGTTCCTGTCCGTGTGTTTCTCCTCTCCGCCCATCCCTTCTGTGCAGTCCGTATTTACTTAGTTCCCTTTCAGTCTCTTCCTCAGTTGTTCTGTACCAGCTGCCCTGGCGATAGTCTCCCTCGGGCCTGCCCCTAAGGCTCCCTGTATAGGGGTGGTTCACTTGGCCAGCTCACCCGTGGGAGGTTCGTTGTCGGGGTCCAGAGGGTTCACTCTTTAGTCTCCACGGTTAACGTCACAGTTGGCACTGCTCTGCCTTAAAAATTGGTGTTTCGTGCCTCCCTGACAAGTGGGGCAGGAACCTATGTGTCGTTGATGGGCGTGTTTCTTGTGCTCTACCTCCTCATGCAGACTATTCAAAGTGTGTTCCAGCATATAGATGACCGGAATATTGATGCTGATGACAGCATCATCAGCACTAACCATCTTAGTACTCATTTTGAAACTGTACAGAAGGGGTCAGAGATCATTCATCTGTGCCCACTCCAAGTCCATACTGCGTTAGTTCAGGATATGCAAAAGATCATACTGCACCAGTACTCATCACTGGTGCCACAGTTTCTTGTGCAGAGTGGATTTACACCATGTCAGAACCTCGCAAATAAAATAGCTGTCCAGTAGGCTGAACGACTTCTGTAGCAATGCAAGTCAATTACCTGTTGGATGTGATGGTCAGAAGTGAGCACGAAGCAACTGTGCTTTCTTCAGCAGTGCATACAGGCCAGGATAGTGGCAGAAAAATTGTAGTACCACCAGGTTGAGATCATGAGCCATGCAAGTCATGTATGTGAGGTTGCCCCGGTGTAGGGCTGTCATCACTTTAACACTGTTATCACACATGGCCTTCACTGGCTCCAGTTTCAGCGGAGAAAGCCATTGCTTCAACTCTGCTGAATAGCTGTCCAAAACTCTTGAGCTCTGTGACTGCAATCTCTAAAGCATATTAATTTAAAAACTGGCTGATTGCGAGGAAACCTGGCTGCACAGTATAGAGATGGGGGATTCTCTCTGCACTGTTGGAATGTCTTTCTCTTTAAGAGATAGGTTAATGGCACAGCTGTTCTCACACTCTTCACACAGAGTTACCCTCCTCCTCTTCCTGCCCTGACACCAAAGTACAGTCCACGTGCACCTCTGGTATGTGAGCCTCATCAGGATCCCCTCAAGCCCCGGTGGTTAATGTCTGGTGATGAGGGTCTGTGTTCTGCTTGGTCCCTACTTCGTCCGCCCCCAGATTCAACATGAAATATTTGGGCATCGGTGCAGATGCTTTTTTTCTCTGGATTTTTTTAATCTTTGGAGCAGACCTCTGATGCCCATGGAATAGTATGTATGAATAGCTCTGCAGAATTGCCCATATGTGGTTCCCCACAGTCAGTTCGGCTTTTGCAATTGTGTGACAAGGGTGATTGGGGTGCCACCTCTAAGGATTGTACTGTGTGGGATGTTAAGGTGGAGGAAGAAGAGGAGTGGGCAACTGATGCATCACTTGCCATCCACTGCTCTTTCTGTGCCTCATCTGCAAGGTGTACCACTGTGCAGCTGCCAAAGAAAGGGAGTGGACTAGCTCATCCAGTAACATATGTCAGTGGTTTTTGTATAGGATGAGACAGTGTTTGTTCAGTTGAGCTTTCATTAACATTAACACCTAACCATGTCGAAAACCAAGCTTATTCCCGCTTCCATCAAGACCTCGCTTTTTCCCACTCATATTGTATAACTATTTATTTTCTTAGTGTGTATGAACAACAATCTTAGACATAACGATTTTTATGAACAAATGGGGCCTCCTGATTCCTCACCGCAACACAATTTTATCCCAAACTATTTGGATAAGCATATAGAGCCTCCTGACTGAACCCTAATATTAGGCCTAATGATTTTTAAGAGGAAATGTGGCCACCTGATCCCTCAGTGCAACACAGTTTTACCTCAAATTATTTGTATTAGGAAATGGGGCCTCCTGGCTGAACCTCTATATTCGGCCTAACAATTTTTTACTGGAAATGTGGACTTCTGATTCCTCACTGCTAAACAGTTTTATCACAAATTATTTGGATTAGCAAATACGGACTCCTGGCTGAGCCCCTATATTAGGCCTAAACATTTTTAAGATGAAATGTGGCCTCCTTATTCCTCACTGCAACACTGTTGCCTCCTGATTCCTCACTGAAACACAGTTGTATCCCAAATAATTAGCAAATACAGCCTTCTGGCTGAACTCCTATATTAGGCCTAATGATTTTTAAGATAAAATGTGGCCTCCTCATTCCTCACTGCAACACCATTTTATCCCAAACAATTTGGATTAGCAAATAGAAACTCCTGGCTGAATCCAATGTTAGGCCCCACAATTTTTAACAGGAAATGTTGCCTCTTGATTACTCACTGCAACGGCTTTATACCAAACTATTTGGATTAGTAAATACGGCACTTTCTCCTTTAAAATACAATTTACATGATTCATTAAATACAAAAAAACTTGTCACTACCTCCTGGAAACCTGTCTGGAAGGACAATTTTGAGTTCAAGCTCTAGCGGTCTACAATTCAGCTATTAAACATCTCCTCCCATAAGCACATGCTGTCCCTTTAAACTGTCATGGGACTGATTAAACTGCAGCCTAACATCGGTGCTGGAACCTGATACTATAGTCCATGGCACGTCAGTAATGTCACCTCAGATCACACCCATTGCATACCAGTGATGTTGCCCATCCATTTTGAGGAAATTGACCGTGGTTCCAGCCATTAGCTCTTGCAGCCTTCAAGGCAAGTGTTCTGCCTCTACTGCCAGCTGATTGAATTAAATGGAACTCCATCTTTGCTGCTGGTCATATGTAATGACCTCACCCCGGGATGTTAACTCTCGGTATTTTGTGGCTAAAGGGCCAAATAGCATTTCTCCAGCCCTGGTCCTGGCTCAACCTCCTTGTCTCTTCCGACCAGCCTAGACATCACAGTACATTCACAGTTCCTAAATACTGGCTTTTCTGTCTGCTGTTCACAAGAACTCCAGCAGTGAAGGCTGTGGCTTGGGTTCGGGACTCAGTGATTCCGGGAAAGCATCCAGTTCCGCACAACAAGCTCCTTTCACTTCCGCTGTCACGCTACCTTGGTCTGGCTCCAATATTCCTCCAGTCACTCCTTTGAGAGTTTCATGTGATTCTGCCATCTTTGTCACCCACTAAGTATGTTATACTGTATGGATGACTATTGGATCCAGAAAATGTTTTCAACTCTTTTTTGGAGTGTCATATACCCCAGAATTGTACCACAAAGAAAGTAATAATATGTAGATGAATAATTGAATCCAGAAAATGTTTTCAGTGCTTTCTTCTAGTGTTATACAGTTGTGTGAAAGTGTTTCCCTCTTCCTAATTTCCTACTCTTTTGCATGTCTGTCACACTTAAATATTTCTGATCATGAAACAAATTTAAATGTTAGGCAATGATAGCATAAGTAAACTCAAAATACAGGTTTTAAACAAAGGTCTTTATTATTAAATGAAAAAAATCCAAACCTACAGGGCACTGTGTGAAAAAGTAATTGCCTCCTTAGCCTAATAACTGGTTGGGCCACCCTTAGCATCAACAACTGCAATCAAGCATTTGTAATAACTGCCAATTAATCGTTTACAATGCTTTGGAAGAATTTTGGCCACTCGTCTTTGCAGTATTGTTGTAATTCAGCCACATTGGAGAGTTTCCAAGCATGAGCCGCTTTTTTAACTTCATGACACCACAATTCAATTGGATTAAAGTCAGGACTTTGACTAAGCCACTCCAAAGTCTTAATTTAGTTTTCCGTAAGTGATTCAGAGATGGACTTACTGGTGTATTTTGGATCATTGACCTGCTGCATAACACAAGTGCGCTTCAGCTTGAGGTCACGAACAGATGACTGTACATTCTCCTTCAGGCTATTTTTGGTAGACAGCAGAATTCATGCTTCCATTTATCACAGCAAGTGTTTCAGGTCATCACATTACCACTACATTTTACTGTTGATATGATGTTCCTTTTCTGAAATGCTGTGTTATTTCTACGCTAGATGTAATGGGACATACATGCTCCAAAAACTTTAACTTTTGTCTTGTAAGTTTGCAGAGTATTCTCCCCAAAGTCTTGTTTTCTGGCAAAACTGAGTCTAGTCTTTATGTTCTTATTGCTCAACAGTGGTTTTAGTTGTGAAACTTTGCCATGTAGGAAAATTTGCCCAGTCTCTTCTTTTTGGTGGAGTCATGAACACTGACCTTAAAGGGAATCTGTCACCTCAAATTGGCAGGCTATGTAAATGCCCTGTGTCTGGTCCAATGGGCAGAGTTTGGTCTTCTTTCCTCCACCTCATCCTTCCCCACTGTCTGCAATATTTTCGTGAATTTAAGTAGGTGTCCTCCATAGTTTGTGCGTGCGCAATGCATCTTGCACGTCCAATATGCTTTGCCCAACTGTGGGCAAAGCTGAAAAGCATTACTGCGCATGCGCTGGTGCACTATGTCCTGGAAGTATTTTGCTGTGTTCCGGAATATAGTGCACCGGCACATGCATGAGGCAAGATTGCATTGTGATGTGCAAACTATGGAGGACACCTACTCAAATTCTGAAAAATATTGCAAACAGCGGGGAAGGATGGGGTGGAGGAAAGAAGACAAAACACCGCCCATCGGACCGGACATAGGGCATTTACATAGCCCACCAATTTGAGGTGACAGACTCCCTTTAACTGAGGCAGGTGAAGCAAGCAGTTCTTTTGATATTGTTGTGGGGTCTATTTTGTGACCTTTGATGAGTTGTTGCTGCCATCTTGGCAAAATTTTGTTTGGCCAGCCACTCCTGGGAATGTTCATCATTGTTCATTGTTGTGGCAAACCACAGTTAATTTATGTTTTAAGGGTGGGGCAATCACTTTTTCACATAGGGCCTTGTAGGTTTGGATTTCTTTTTTCCTTTATAATAAAGATTTTAATTTAAAAACTGAATTTTGTGTTATTTTTGTCTAATATTTAAATTTGTTTTGTGATCTGAACATTATTTAGACGTGAGAGTCCTCAGTGGTTGAAACCTTTTAATTGCTAACTGAAAAGATGATAACAAATTGCAAGCTTTCAAGACTACGCAGGTCCCTTCATAAGGCAAAGCATAAAGCAAGTTCTGAAAAATCACATATTTATATACAACATAGCACAGAAAGAAGGCAATAGATAAGACAAGTGACGTGAAGCAGGATTATCATTATGTGAGAGGGATAGCCATAAATATTGGAACAATTCATAGATAAGGAAGTCTTAATGTTTTATGGTCCTCTGAATGGGTCTGGTTCTATGTTGTGATGACCCCAGAAGGTCTGAAGAGCATATTCCTTAATTGAGGTAAAAATACATAAATCCATGCGAAACATTCATTCCTGCACTGAGTGTGTCAAAGGTCCTCTTGAGTTTATACTCACAGGCTCTTCTGTCTTTCTGAGATTTGAATATTGCCTTTTGAAACAAGTAATTTCATGTCCATGATGCTATGACCGGGGATACAAAAATGTTTTGCTACCGGTAGGTTCATTCTTTTCTCCCTTATTGTGTGGCAATGAGAGTTCATTCTTGTTCTAAGTTTTTGCTCTGTCATACAGACCCCCAATTGGACATTTAGTACAAATAATTAAATACACCACATTAGATGTGATGCAGCTGAAAGTACCTGGGATCTTGCAGCCCTGATGTGAGTTGTGGATCTTTATCTTGTCCGTGGTCATTATAAATGGACGAGTTTTACATTTTTTCTGGTTGCAAGGAATGGCTCCTGCAGCTATTTGAGAGGACAGGGAGCTTCTGACAATGATGCTTCTTAAATTTGGTGGCCGGCTAAAAAACAGTAGTGGGAAGTCTGGAAAAATGGATTGTAATTGGGCATCTTTTTGTAGTAAAGGTTGTAATTTCCATGCAGCTCCCCTTAGCACCTCCAGATTTGGATTGTAGGTGGCTACTAGAGGCACCTGATTATTTTCTTCTTTAGCTTTGTAATGTAGCAGGTGGTTCATTGATATGCTGGGGGCTCTTGTAGTTTGGTTTTCAATTATTCTTGGAAGGTAGTCCTGATACAAAAAAGTCTTTTTGAGGTGACCAAGATATTTGTCTCCATCCATGAGGTTGGATCATATATGATTGTATCTGATGGCTTGGCTGTGGACAATAGAGTTTTTATGTGTTTTGGATGGAAACTGTCCCATTTAAGGTACGTTGGACAGTCAATTGGCTAATGATACAGGGATGTCTCAATTTCATTGTTCTTTAGCTTAATGATGGTGTCCAAAAAGTTAATTCCAGTGCTGGAGTAGTTGAGTGTTAAAATGAAATTGATTAAACTGTTCGTGGAACATCTTTAGCTCTTGCTCTGACTCCATCCAGATAATTAAAATATCATCAATGTAGCGGTAGTAGGCCAGAGGCCTGATGGGACATGAGGACAAAAATTTGCTTTCAAGCTTGGCTATGAAAAGATTTAAGAATGAAAAGAGAAAAACAGCCTGCTCACTGTTCCTGTGAAGGTGCCCAGGACTCTGTCCTGATGAGACGTGATTAGAGAGAGAAAAAAGAGGAAATGTTCCAGCTCCTTCTTGGTAAAAAAAATCTTTAATCCAGAATAATTAAAACACAAAAAAGCTCCTTGAACAACACCATAACCCTAGTGAGGAAAGTGACGCGTTTTGACCGTTGCTGCGGTCTTTGTCAAAGCTGAACTACCATTATTCTGGATTAAAGATTTTTTTACCAAGAAGGAGCTGGAACATTTCCTCTTTATTCTCTCATGAAAAGATTTGCAAACTGTGGAGCCATTTTACTTCCCATAGCTGTACCAGTTTGCTGTAGATAAATCTTGTTGCCAAATTCAAAGTAATTGTGGGTGAGGATGAATTTTGTGAGTTTCAACACAGAATCAGCATTATTCCCTGTGTTTTCCATGAAGAATTTGCAGGCATTTAATCCATCCTGGTGTGGGATATTGGAGTAAATGATTTCACATCCATGGTGGCCACGATGGTTCCTTCTGGTAGAGGACCTATTGCTGCTAGTTTATTCAATAGGTCAGATGTGTCCTGAATGTAGCTGGGTGTATCCTTTACCTGGGGTTTAAGAATACCCTCTACCCATCCAGATACCTGCTCAGTAAGGGTGCCCACACATGAGATAATTGGCCTCAACATTTAAGTGTGACAAACATGTAAAAGAATAGGAAATAAGGCAGGGGGCAAACACTTTTTCACACAACTGGATACCACCAAAATGTACCTAAGAGCAAGCAATACTGTAGTGATGAGTAGGGTTGAGCGACTTTCATTTTTTTAAGATCGAGTCGGGTTTTGTGAAACCCGACTTTGTCCAGAGTCGAGTCGAGTGCAGTCGGCCGATTATTGCTAAAAGTCGGGGATCGACCGAAACGCGAAACCCAATGCAAGTCAATGGGGAAGCATAGTCGGCAGTGAGTGGAGGCCAGGAAAACACCTACAGTGCCCATTTTAATGCCAAAAACATCCATTCTTGTTTCTGAAGCTTGTCAATCTTAATTAACTTTATAATAATAGTTGGGCATAGGAAATTGGGGGTCATTTGGCAAAAGTTGTGGGGGGAATAGGGCTGGCTCAAGTTTTTCGTGGGCCCAGGAAATGCGGACTACGTCACGGCGGTGTTGCAGGGAGAGGTAAGTATTTCAACGTTGCAAGTGCTGTGATCCTGAGCAAGCAGGGGGGGCCCACTCGTTCGCATTGGCACTGGCACAGGGCCCCTCAAAGTACGGCGGTGTGTTTGCATGGCGGGGGCGCCTCCCACCAGCAGCGACACTTTTGCGTACTCTGAGGGGCCCTGTGCCAGTGACGTCGCCAACGAGTATGCCCCCCCACCTGATGAAGGAACCTGCACTTTCATCTGCACCTTCCTCTTTGTCCCTGTGCAAGGTGGTATAACATGCGGGAAGGGGAACCTTACTTTCAGCAGGGTCAGATTCTGGCTGTGTAGAGTACAAGGGGAATGTAGTGGTCTAGGTCAATGTACCAGCAGACTCATCTGGCAGTGGCTGGGCAATGGGCAGGATGAGGAGGAAACAGATATAGGGCCAAAGAATAAAGTAGGCTAAATGCAGTTCAAAATTGGTAACAGGACTAAACAGGCGGCATTGCTTTGTTCAGTGGAGTAGCAAACCCAAGAGCAGCAGACACTGTTTCAAGGGCCTAACCACACTAGTAGGCCAAATGCAGTTTAATATCTGATAGTATAGGCCGAAAGCCAGAATGTGGAAGCTCAGCTTTGTTCAGTTGAGGACAACACCAGGCAGGGGCAGACACCTTTAGTAGGCCGGAACAGCCAATTTTTTAAAAAAACAGCAGTTAATAAGAGGCAGAAGGTAGAAGCTCAGCTTTATTCAGTTGAGGACAACACCAGGCAGGGGCAGACACCTTTAGTAGGCCGGAACAGCCAATTTCATTTTTAAAAATCGTAATTTGGAACAGAAGGTTGAAGCACAGCTTTATTCAGTTGAGGACAACACCAGGCAGGGGCAGACACCTTTAGTAGGCCGGAACAGCCAATTTCATTTTTAAAAATCGTAATTTGGAACAGAAGGTTGAAGCACAGCTTTATTCAGTTGAGGACAACACCAGGCAGGGGCAGACACCTTTAGTAGGCCGGAACAGCCAATTTCATTTTTAACAATCGTAATTTGGAACAGAAGGTTGAAGCACAGCTTTATTCAGTTGAGGACAACACCAGGCAGGGGCAGACACCTTTAGTAGGCGGGAACAGCCAATTTCATTTTTAACAATCGTAATTTGGAACAGAAGGTTGAAGCACAGCTTTATTCAGTGGAGGACAACACCAGGCAGGGGCAGACACCTTTAGTAGTCCGGAAGAGCCAATTTCATTTTTAAAAATTGTAATTTGGAACAGAAGGTTGAAGCACAGCTTTATTCAGTTGAGGACAACACCAGGCAGGGGCAGACACCTTTAGTAGGCCGGAACAGCCAATTTTTTTAAAAAACAGCAGTTAATAAGAGGCAGAAGGTAGAAGCTCAGCTTTATTCAGTTGCAGCTTCTTGGCAATAATATAAAGAAGACGCGACAGGACAACACTCGGTGGATGCCATATCTGTGTTTTCAATGGAAAAAAACCTTTCAGTTAACTACTTGCAGGAGAAAGTTTTTGTAGCTGGTGGCCAATTTTTTTTAAAAAAAGCAGTTAATAAGAGGCCGAAGGTAGAAGCTCAGCTTTATTCAGTTGCAGCTTCTTGGCAATAATATAAAGAAGACGCGACAGGACAACACTCGGTGGATGCCATATCTGTGTTTTCAATGGAAAAAAACCTTTCAGTTAACTACTTGCAGGAGAAAGTTTTTGTAGCTGGTGGCCAATTTTTGTACTGTACCATTTTTTTGTTGTATGTGTTTTTGTTTTTAATGTTAAAATGTCTGCATTTGATATCTCTCCAGTATTTTCTTTTTTATAAGCAAAATACTGCAGTTTTACATCGGTTACATGGATACACAGGCAGCTTGGTGGTCAGTGGAGGAGTATTTAAAGTAGGGACCGCAGACAGGCTATCAAAGGCCTAAAATAACAAACAATAGGCTCATGGCAGTTTTACATCGGTTACATGGATACACGGGCAGGCAGCTTGGTGGTCACTGGAGGAGTATTTAAAGTAGGGACCGCAGACAGGCTATCAAAGGCCTAAAATAACAAACAATAGGCTCATGGCAGTTTTACATCGGTTACATGGATACACGGGCAGGCAGCTTGGTGGTCACTGGAGGAGTATTTAAAGTAGGGACCGCAGACAGGCTATCAAAGGCCTAAAATAACAAACAATAGGCTCATGGCAGTTTTACATCGGTTACATGGATACACAGGCAGCTTGGTGGTCAGTGGAGGAGTATTTAAAGTAGGGACCGCAGACAGGCTATCAAAGGCCTAAAATAACAAACAATAGGCTCATGGCAGTTTTACATTGGTTACATGGATACACTGGCAGGCATCTTGGTGGTCAGTGGAGGAGTATTTAAAGTAGGGACCGCAGACAGGCTATCAAAGGCCTAAAATAACAAACAATAGGCTCATGGCAGTTTTACATCGGTTACATGGATACACAGGCAGCATTGTGGTCAGTGGAGGAGTATTGCAAGGAGTGTCTGTCCCAGTACTCCCAAAATATAAATAGATGTTAATGTCTCGCAAAACAACCAAAAAAAAAAAAAGGTGGCATACTTAGGTACAGGGGTGGGCTCATCTGCTGAGTTTCTGACATAGTAATTTGGCAGTAACTATTTAATGGTGCCAATATAGGACACAGACACAGACTACTTTAAGTTGCATCATAGATGTCTACAAATTTGTATTGTCAGTGCCAGACATTGAATGATGTCAGCGAATAGACTAAAGATTGGTGGAGCTGTGCGACATAATTTTGCACGTGGTAGAGCACAGTTTGAGCTGGGGGAGGGGGGAACTCTCTTGAGGCCGGCGGGACCGCCCCAGGGCCCCTCATGTTACAACGGTGTGTCTGAGGTTGGGTGCGCACCACCACCGCCAGAGACACTACATTGTACTATGAGGGACCCAGTAGCAATGCCGTCAACCAAAAGCGAGCACACCCACCTCTTCAGACAAACAGCAGTCTCACGGGTGCTTGCGCCAAGTCGCGATACCACGGCCCCGTGTGGGGAGTTTGGCCATTTAGGGAGGTGTAAACATGTCGTATGCTGTACAATCAGCTGCAGCAAATTAGACATTAGAAAAGTAATTCACAGGCAAGAGCTTTTCATAGGAAAGCTAGGTGTCGGCCGGGCAAGGTGGGGCAAAAGATTTCGAAATCCAGTTGTGGTTCATTTTAATAAATGTTAGATCGTCAACATTTTGGGTAGCCAGACGAGTCCTTTTTTCGGTTAATATTGAACCTGCAGCACTGAATACTCTTTCTGATAGGACACTTGCTGCCGGGCAAGCAAGCTCCTGCAATGCATATTCTGCCAATTCTGGCCAGGTGTCTAATTTGGAGGCCCAGTAATCAAATGGGAATGACGGTTGAGGGAGAACATCGATAAGGGATGAAAAATAGTTAGTAACCATACTGGACAAATGTTGTCTCCTGTCACTTTCAATTGATGCAGCAGTACCTGTCCTGTCTGCGGTCATAGCAAAATCACTCCACAACCTGGTCAGAAAACCCCTCTGTCCAACACCACTTCTGATGTGTGCACCCCTAACACTCCTAGTCTGCTGCCCCCTGGAGCTCGTGTGAGAACGATCGCTGTGGGCTGGGAATGCCTGAAGCAAACGGTCAACAAGAGTTGATTGTTTGGTTGCTAATATTAGTTCCAAGTTCTCATGTGGCATAATATTTTGCAATTTGCCTTTATAGCGTAGATCAAGGAGGCAGGCCAACCAGTAATCGTCATCGTTCATCATTTTCGTAATGCGTGTGTCCCTTTTTAGGATAAGTAAGGCATAATCCGCCATGTGGGCCAAAGTTCCAGTTGTCAAATCTCCGGTTGTGATTGGTTGAGGGGCAGTTTCAGGCAAATCTACGTCACTTGTGTCCCTCAAAAAACCAGAATCCGGCCTTGCCACGCAACCAATTTCCAGTGCCCCCGGGAAAGCTTCCGCATTAAAAATATACTCATCCCCATCATCTTCCTCGTCCTCCACCTCCTCTTCGCCCGCTACCTCGTCCTGTACACTGCCCTGACCAGACAATGGCTGACTGTCATCAAGGCTTTCCTCTTCCTCTGGTGCAGACGCCTGCTCCTTTATGTGCGTCAAACTTTGCATCAGCAGACGCATTAGGGGGATGCTCATGCTTATTACGGCGTTGTCTGCACTAACCAGCCGTGTGCATTCCTCAAAACACTGAAGGACTTGACACATGTCTTGTATCTTCGACCACTGCACACCTGACAACTCCATGTCTGCCATCCTACTGCCTGCCCGTGTATGTGTATCCTCCCACAAAAACATAACAGCCCGCCTCTGTTGGCACAGTCTCTGAAGCATGTGCAGTGTTGAGTTCCACCTTGTTGCAACGTCTATGATTAGGCGATGCTGGGGAAGGTTCAAAGACCGCTGATAGGTCTGCATACGGCTGGCGTGTACAGGCGAACGTCGGATATGTGAGCAAAGTCCACGCACTTTGAGGAGCAGGTCGGAGAACCCAGGATAAGTTTTCAATAAGCACTGCACCACCAGGTTTAAGGTGTGAGCCAGGCAAGGAATGTGTTTCAGTTGGGAAAGGGAGATGGCAGCCATGAAATTCCTTCCGTTATCACTCACTACCTTGCCTGCCTCAAGATCTACTGTGCCCAGCCACGACTGCGTTTCTTGTTGCAAGAACTCGGACAGAACTTCCGCGGTGTGTCTGTTGTCGCCCAAACACTTCATAGCCAATACAGCCTGCTGACGCTTGCCAGTAGCTGGCCCATAATGGGACAACTGGTGTGCAACAGTGTCATCTGCCGATGGAGTGGTTGGCCGACTGCGGTCTGTGGAAGAGCTGTAGCTTCTGCAGGAGGACGAGGAGGAGGAGGAGGAGGAGGGGGTGTGAACGCCTACAGCCAACTGTTTCCTAGACCGTGGGCTAGGCACAACTGTCCCGAAATTGATGTCCACTGTGGACCCTGCGTCCACCACATTCACCCACTGTGCCGTGATGGACACATAACGTCCCTGGCCATGCCTACTGGTCCATGCATCTGTAGTCAGGTCCACCTTTGTACTCACAGATTGCCTGAGTGTATGGACGATGCGCTGTTTAACGTGCTGGTGCAGGGCTGGGATGGCTTTTCTTGAAAAAAAGTGTCGACTGGGTAGCTCGTATCGTGGTTCAGCGTGCTCCATCAGGGCTTTGAAAGCTTCGCTTTCAACTAACCGGTAGGGCATCATCTCTAAGGAGATTAGTCTAGCTATTTGGGCATTAAAACCCTGTGTACGCGGATGCGAGGATAAGTACTTCCTTTTTCTAACCAGAGTCTCATGTAGTGTGAGCTGAACTGGAGAGATGGAGATCGTGGAACTTGCGGGTGTGCCGGTGGACCTGGCAGACTGAGAGACGGTTGGAGACGGTATTGTTTCCGCCGGTGCCCTAGATGCAATATTTCCTCCTACAAAACTGGAGATTCCCTGACCCTGACTGCTTTTGGCTGTCAAAGAAACCTGCACAGATACTGCCGGTGGTGCGGAAAATGGTGGCCTTACAGTGCCGGAAGGGATGTTGCGTTGCTGACTAGCTTCATTGGCCGAGGGTGCTACAACCTTAAGGGACGTTTGGTAGTTAGTCCAGGCTTGAAAATGCATGGTGGTTAAGTGTCTATGCATGCAACTAATATTGAGACTTTTCAGATTCTGACCTCTGCTTAAGCTAGTTGAACATTTTTGACAGATGACTTTGCGCTGATCAATTGGATGTTGTTTAAAAAAATGCCAGACTGCACTCTTCCTAGCATTGGATCCCTTTTCAGGGATTGCAGACTGAGCTTTAACCGGATGGCCACGCTGTCCTCCAACAGGTTTTGGCTTTGACACGCGTTTTGGGCCAGATACGGGCCCGGCAGATGGAACCTGTTGCGATGTTGATGTCTGCTGCGGCCCCTCCTCCACCTCCGCTTCTGAACTACTGCCGCCTGCACCCTGTTCCCCCAATGGCTGCCAATCGGGGTCAACAATTGGGTCATCTATTACCTCCTCTTCGAGCTCGTGTGCAACTTCGTCTGTGTCACTGTGTCGGTCGGTGGTATAGCGTTCGTGGCGGGGCAACATAGTCTCATCAGGGTCTGATTGCGGATCAGTACCCTGAGAGGGCAATGTTGTGGTCTCAGTCAAAGGAGCAGCATAGTACTCTGGCTGTGGCTGTGCATCAGTGCACTCCATGTCAGAATCTACTTGTAATGGGCATGGCCTGTTAAGTGTTTCACTTTCTAAGCCAGGGACGGTATGTGTAAAGAGCTCCATGGAGTAACCCGTTGTGTCGCCTGCTGCATCCTTCTCTCTTGTTGTTGTTTTTGCTGAGGAGGACAAGGAAGTGACTTGTCCCTGACCGTGAACATCTACAAGCGACGCGCTGCTTTTACATTTACCAGTTTCAGAAGAGGAGGCAAAAGAGCTAGAGGCTGAGTCTGCAATGTAAGCCAAAACTTGCTGTTGCTGCTCCGGCTTTAAAAGCGGTTTTCCTACTCCCAGAAAAGAAAGCTTTTGAGGCCTTGTGTAGCCAGACGACGAAACAGCCTCCACAGCTCCAGACTTAGGTGGAATATTTTTATCCCCATGACCACCTGATGCTCCACTACCACTACCATCATTACCAGCTGACAATGAACGCCCACGGCCACGACCTCTTGCACCAGACTTCCTCATTGTTTGAAAAACTTAACCAAATTAACTTTATTTGTTGCTGTCAAACAACTTACACGTTGAGCTATAACTTCAGTATGATTTCAATATCCCTTAACAGGTTGGTGAGACCACAAGGAAAATCAGGCACAATGTTACACACTCTGTTTTCTGTGGCACCAAATCACAGAGATGACACACACGCAGGACTGTCACTCAAGCACAAATGTCAATATTAACCCCTTAAGCCCGTATGACGTACTATACCGTCGAGGTGGGGTGGGCCTTAATTCCCGGTGACGGGATAGTACGTCATACGCGATCGGCCGCGCTCACGGGGGGAGCGCGGCCGATCGCGGCCGGGTGTCGGCTGCATATCGCAGCTGACATCCGGCACTATGTGCCAGGAGCGGTCACGGACCGCCCCCGGCACATTAACCCCCGGCACACCGCGATCAAACATGATCGCGGTGTACCGGCGGTACAGGGAAGCATCGCGCAGGGAGGGGGCTCCCTGCGTGCTTCCCTGAGACGATCGGTACAAGGTGATGTACTCACCTCGTACCGAACGTCTTCTCCCTGCAGACCCCGGATCCAAAATGGCCGAGGGGCTGTATCCGGGTCCTGCAGGGAGCACTTCCGGGTCGGAGCAGGCTGCAGATGAAAGCTGCAGCCTGCTCCGATGAAAGTATGATCGCGGATCTGATAGAGTGCTGTGCACACTATCAGATCTGCGATCTGTGATGTCCCCCCCTGGGACAAAGTAAAAAAAGTCAAAAAAAAAATTTCCACATGTGTAAAAAAGAAAAAAAAAATTCCTAAATAAATAATAATAAAAAAAAATATTATTCCCATAAATACATTTCTTTATCTAAAAAAACAAACAAAAACAATAAAAGTACACATATTTAGTATCGCCGCGTCCGTAACGACCAAACCTATAAAACTGGCCCACTAGTTAACCCCTTCAGTAAACACCGTAAGAAAAAAAAAAAAAAAACGAGGCAAAAAACAACGCTTTATTACCATACCGCCGAACAAAAAGTGGAATAACACGCGATCAAAAAGACGGATATAAATAACCATGTTACCGCTGAAAACGTCATCTTGTCCCGCAAAAAACGAGCCGCCATACAGCATCATCAGCAAAAAAATAAAAAAGTTATAGTCCTCAGAATAAAGCGATGCCAAAATAATTATTTTTTCTATAAAATAGTTTTTATCGTATAAAAGCGTCAAAACATAAAAAAATGATATAAATGAGGTATCGCTGTAATCGTACTGACCCGACGAATAAAACTGCTTTATCAATTTTACCAAGCGCAGAACGGTATAAACGCCTCCCCCAAAAGAAATTCATGAATAGCTGGTTTTTGGTTATTCTGCCTCACAAAAATCGGAATAAAAAGTGATAAAAAATGGTCACGTGTCCGAAAATGTTACCAATAAAAACGTCAACTCGTCCCGCAAAAAACAAGACCTCACATGACTCTGTGGACCAAAATGTGGAAAAATTATAGGTCTCAAAATGTGGAGACGCAAAAACTTTTTTGCTATAAAAAGCGTCTTTTAGTCTGGTTTCACACTTGCGTTTTTATCTGCATGCGTTTTTTAAAAAAACTGCATGTGTGAAAAAATGCATGTAAACGCGGTAAAATGCATGCGTTTTTATAGAAAAACACAAGAAAACAAGAAAAAAACAAAAAACCCTAACCCTACCCCTAACCCTACCCCTAACCTGAAATACGTGGCACTGAAATACGTGGCACTGAAATATACGTTTATATACGTATATACGTATATAAGTGCCACGATATTTCAGTGGCCACGTATATAAGTGCCACGTATTTAAGTGCCACGTATTTAAGTGCCATGTATTTAAGTGCCACGTATTTAAGTGCCACGTATTTAAGTGCCACGTATTTCAGTGCCACGTATTTACGTGCCACGTATTTACGTGCCACGTATTTACGTGCCACGTATTTACGTGCCACGTATTTTTCAGTGCCTGAAATACGTGGCACTGAAATACGTGGCACTGAAATATCGTGGCACTGAAATATCGTGGCACTGAAATATCGTGGCACTGAAGTATTTACGTGCCACGTATTTTTCAGTGCCTGAAATACGTGGCACTGAAATACGTGGCACTGAAATACGTGGCACTGAAATATTGTGGCACTGAAATACGTGGCACTTAAATACGTGGCACTTAAATACGTGGCACTTAAATACATGGCTCTTAAATACGTGGCACTTATATACTTGGCACTTATATACGTGGCACTTATGACTGTCAGAAAATGTTCAGTAAACGGTTAGGGGTGAGGTTAGGGGTAGGGTTTCAGGTAGAATTGGGGAGTTTCCACTGTTCAGGCACATCAGGGGCTCTCCAAACGCGACATGGCGTCCAATCTCAATTCCAGCCAATTCTGCGTTGAAAAAGTAAAACAGTGCTCCTTCCCTTCCAAGCTCTCCCGTGCGCCCAAACAGGGGTTTACCCCAACATATGGGGTATCAGCGTACTAGGGACAAATTGAACAACAACTTCTGGGGTCCAAGTTCTCTTGTTATCCTTGGGAAAATAAAAATTTGGGGGGCTAAAAATCATTTTTGTGCGAAAAAAATATGTTTTATTTTCACGGCTCTGCGTTGTAAACTGTAGTGAAACACTTGGGGGTTCAAAGTTCTCACAACACATCTAGATAAGTTCCTTGGGAGATCTAGTTTCCAATATGGGGTCACTTGTGGGGGGTTTGTACTGTTTGGGTACATCAGGGGCTCTGCAAATGCAACGTGACGCCTGCAGACCAATCCATTTAAGTCTGCATTCCAAATGGCGCTCCTTCCCTTCCGAGCTCTGTCATGCGCCCAAACAGTGGTTCCCCCCCACATAGGGGGTATCAGCGTACTCAGGACAAATTGGACAACAACTTTTAGGGTCCAATTTATCCTGATACCCTTGTGAAAATACAAAACTGGGGGCTAAAAATCATTTTTGTGAAAAAAAAATAATTTTTATTTTCACGGCTCTGCGTTATAAACTGTAGTGAAACACTTGGGGGTTCAAAGTTCTCACAACACATCTAGATAAGTTCCTTGGGGGGTCTAGTCTCCAATATGGGGTCACTTGTGGGGGGTTTGTACTGTTTGGGTACATCAGGGGCTCTGCAAATGCAACGTGACGCCTGCAGACCAATCCATTTAAGTCTGCATTCCAAATGGCGCTCCTTCCCTTCCGAGCTCTGTCATGCGCCCAAACAGTGGTTCCCCCCCACATAGGGGGTATCAGTGTACTCAGGACAAATTGGACAACAACTTTTAGGGTCCAATTTATCCTGATACCCTTGTGAAAATACAAAACTGGGGGCTAAATTTCATTTTTGTGAAAAAAAAAATAATTTTTATTTTCACGGCTCTGCGTTATAAACTATAGTGAAACACTTGGGGGTTCAAAGCTCTCAAAACACATCTAGATAAGTTCCTTAGGGGGTCTACTTTCCAAAATGGTGTCACTTGTGGGGGGGTTTAATGTTTAGGCACATCAGGGGCTCTCCAAACGCAACATGGCATCCCATCTTAATTCCAGTCAATTTTGCATTGAAAAGTAAAATAGCGCTTCTTCCCTTCTGAGCTCTGCTATGCGCCCAAACAATGGTTTACACCCACATATGGGGTATCGTCGTACTCAGGACAAATTGCACAACAACTTTTGTGGTCTAATTTCTTCTCTTACCCTTGGGAAAATAAAAAATTGGGGGTGAAAAGATCATTTTTGTGAAAAAATATGATTTTTTATTTTTACGGCTCTGCATTATAAACTTCTGTAAAGCACTTGTTGGGTCAAAGTGCTCACCACACATCTAGATAAGTTCCTTAGGGGGTCTACTTTCCAAAATGGTGTCACTTGTTAGGGGTTTCAATGTTTAGGCACATCAAGGGCTCTCTAAATGCAACATGGCGTCCCATCTCAATTCCAGTCAATTTTGCATTGAAAAGTCAAATGGCGCTCCTTCCCTTCCGAGCTCTGCCCTGCGCCCAAACAATGGTTTACACCCACATATGGGGTATCAGCGTACTCAGGACAAATTGCACAACAATTTTTGGGGTCCAATTTCTTCTCTCACCCTTGGGAAAATAAAAAATTGTGGGTAAAAAGATCATTTTTGTGAAAAAATATGATTTTTTATTTTTACGGCTCTGCATTATAAACTTTTGTAAAGCACTTGTTGGGTCAAAGTGCTCACCACACATCTAGATAAGTTCCTTAGGGGGTCTACTTTCCAAAATGGTGTCACTTGTTAGGGGTTTCAATGTTTAGGCACATCAGGGGCTCTCCAAATGCAACATGGCGTCCCATCTCAATTCCAGTCAATTTTGCATTGAAAAGTCAAATGGCGCTCCTTTGCTTCCAAGCTCTGCCATGCGCCCAAACTGTGGTTTACCCCCACATATGGGGTATCAGCGTACTCAGGACAAATTGTACAACAACTTTTGGGGTCTATTTTCTCCTGTTACCCTTGGTAAAATAAAACAAATTGGAGCTGAAATAAATTTTGTGTGAAAAAAAGTTAAATGTTCATTTTTATTTAAACATTCCAAAAATTCCTGTGAAACACCTGAAGGGTTAATAAACTTCTTGAAAGTGGTTTTGAGTACCTTGAGGGGTGCAGTTTTTAGAATGGTGTCACACTTGGGTATTTTCCATCATATAGACCCGTCAAAATGACTTCAAATGAGATGTGGTCCATAAAAAAAAATGGAGTTGTAAAAATGAGAAATTGCTGGTCAAATTTTAACCCTTATAACTCCGTCACAAAAAAAAATTTTGGTTCCAAAATTGTGCTGATGTAAAGTAGACATGTGGGAAATGTTGCTGTTGTCAGAATCGCCAAGATCCGTTGAAGCGTTCCAGAGTTATAACCTCATAAAGGGACAGTGGTCAGAATTGTAAAAATTGGCCTGGTCATTAACGTGCAAACCACCCTCGGGGCTTAAGGGGTTAATCTCCCACCTATTTTTTATTTTTTTTCCTCAGGGAGACTTAAGAAACCAAATAAGATAAAATGTTTTTTTCAGGGAGACTTTAGAAACCAAATAATAATAATAAAAAAAAAAGGCTTTCTATGGCCCACTGAATGAGAGATGGCACACACAGGAGTGGCACACAAGCCCTGACTGAGGCCAATATTTTTCTCCCACTGATTGATGGAGTGTTTTTTTTTAAGGTAGATTTTCGAACCCAAATCAAGGAAAAAAATAAATAGGCTTTCTATGGCCCACAATTTGAGAGAGAGAGGTGGCACACCCAGGAGTCAAGACTGGCACACAAGCTGAAATGGCAATATTAATCTCCCACTGTTTTTTTTTTTATTTTTTATTTTTTTCAGGGAGACTTTAGAAACCAAATAATAAAATAAAAAAAATAAATAGGCTTTCTATGGCCCACTGAGTGAGAGATGGCACACACAGGAGTGGCACACAAGCCCTGACTGAGGCCAATATTTTTCTCCCACTGATTGATGTAGTGTTTTTTTGTTAAGGTAGATTTTCAAACCCAAATCAAGGAAAAAAATAAATAGGCTTTCTATGGCCCACTGAGTGAGAGATGGCACACACAGGAGTGGCACACAAGCCCTGACTGAGGCCAATATTTTTCTCCCACTGATTGATGTAGTGTTTTTTTGTTAAGGTAGATTTTCAAACCCAAATCAAGGAAAAAAATAAATAGGCTTTCTATGGCCCACTGAGTGAGAGATGGCACACACAGGAGTGGCACACAAGCCCTGACTGAGGCCAATATTTTTCTCCCACTGATTGATGTAGTGTTTTTTTGTTAAGGTAGATTTTTGAACCCAAATCAAGGAAAAAATAAATAGGCTTTCTATGGCCCACTGAGTGAGAGATGGCACACACAGGAGTGACACACAAGCCCTGACTGAGGCCAATATTTTTCTCCCACTGATTGATGGAGTTTTTTTTTTTTTTAAGGTAGATTTTCGAACCCAAATCAAGGAAAAAAATAAATAGGCTTTCTATGGCCCACAATTTGAGAGAGAGAGGTGGCACACCCAGGAGTCAAGACTGGCACACAAGCTGAAAGGGCAATATTAATCTCCCACTGTTTTTTTATTTTTTTAATTTTTTTTCAGGGAGACTTTAAAAACCAAATAATAATAAAAAAAAAACGGCTTTCTATGGCCCACTGAGTGAGGGATGGCACACACAGGAGTCAGGAGTGGCACACAAGCCCTGACTGAGGCCAATATTTTTCTACCACTGATTGATGTAGTGATTTTTTTAAAGGTAGATTTTAGAACCCAAATCAAGCAAAAAATAAATAAGCTTTCTATGGCCCACTGAGTGAGAGATGGCACACACAGGAGTGGCACACAAGCCCTGACTGAGGCCAATATGTTTCTCCCACTGATTGATGTAGTGTTTTTTTTAAGGTAGATTTTAGAACCCAAATCAAGCAAAAAAATAAATAGGCTTTCTTTGGCCCACGGAGTGAGAGATGGCACACACAGGAGTGACACACAAGCCCTGACTGAGGCCAATATTTTTCTCCCATTGATTGATGGAGTGTTTTTTTTTTAAGGTAGATTTTCGAACCCAAATCAAGGAAAAAAATAAATAGGCTTTCTATGGCCCACAGTTTGAGAGAGAGAGGTGGCACACCCAGGAGTCAGGACTGGCACACAAGCTGAAAGGGCAATATTAATCTCCCACTGTTTTTTTTTTATTTTATTTTTTTTCAGGGAGACTTTAGAAACCAAATAATAAAATAAAATAAAAAAAGGCTTTCTATGGCCCACTGAATGAGAGATGGCACACACAGGAGTGGCACACAAGCCCTGACTGAGGCCAATATTTTTCTACCACTG